>NC_059128.1:276975521-277634174 GCF_020740605.2 Lemur catta
ATGAGCTCATTTAAATTTCCTGGTTAAACCCCTCCAGGGGTTTCCCAGGCACTTAGAGTAATATCTAAACTTCTTACTGCTGGCTTCCAAGGCCCTGAATGACCCCATCCTTGCCAACTTCTCTGGCTTCTTCTCAGGCACTTCTTACTCCGAATTCGGAGCCACATTTCATGCATAGGTTATTCCTACCTCAGGGGCTTTGCACTGCGGTGCCCTCGGCCTGGGCTGCTCCCCTGCCTCATCTTCCAGGGCAGGCTCCTCCAGATCCCTTAGGGCTCAGCAGAAGTGGTGCCACCTGCCCAGACCATGCTACTCAAAGCAGGGCATTGTGTCTCTGTGTCCCCAGCCTCAGCCCTGCTATTGTTTCCTTCAGAAAACATAATTCGTGATTATTTTTATCTTTTATTTTTATTATAGTGTAACATAATATAATAAAGTGCACTAATTTTAATATACAGCTTGATGAGCTTGATGAATTATTGCATATCTATACCTGAGTAGCCACCACCCAGATGAAGAAAGAGAACATTCCTACAACCCCAGATATTGGCCGCATCCTTTCCAAGTCCATCGCCACAGAGCCCTCCTCCCCCATTTCCAGAGAAAGCTGCTATTCTGACTTCTCTCACCATTGATTAGTTTTGCCTGTTCCTGAACTTCACAGAAATGTGATCGTACAGCATCTACTCTGTTCTGTGCGCCTTCTTTCCCTGAGCAGATGCTTTGAGACTCATCATGTCGCTGTGTGTAAAATAATTTGTCCTTTTGTGTGACTGTCCCTTTTTACGAATGGTGGATTGTATGATTGTGATATAACTTATTTATTCATCCTGTTGGGCTGTTTCCATTTTTTAGCTGTTACAAATAAAACTGCTAAGGACATTCTTGCATGTGCCTTTCAGTGGACATAAGAACTCATCTTTGTTGTTGGGTGTACACGAGATAGCGAATTGCTGGATCATAGGGTAAGAATGTGTTTTGATTTAGCAGATTATATCAATAGCTTTAGTTTTGATTTTGATTTGGGTCTCCCCTGGTAGAATTAATCCCCATGAAAGCTAGGACCTGTCTAGCTCGTCTACCTTTACATTCCTAACACCCACCAGGGTGTCTAGCACATTTTTAAGTACTCAGTTAATATTTGCTGCAACAATAAATGTTAGCTTCTGTTCATTCTGCTTCTGATTCTCCATTTCCCTTATAAATTTTGCCTCCTCGCATCTCCAGCTTGTCATGTGTTCTCATGGTGCTCGAATCAGCTGTCATCCTGAAGTGCCATGTTCCCTTCATGGTTTTGCAAATTCCAGAGAGAACCTGAGGAATCAGCCTGCCCTTTCCAGTCAGCTGCACACAGTGATGAGCAGATTCAACACTGGTCCCCTGGGGCTTGTGACCACTCTGGGCCTATCAACTGTGGCTGCAGATTAGAGTCACACAGCTAACCCTTGCTCGCCCCTGTGCAGCATCCCGTAGGATGGAGCCTGTGGCTGGAATTTTAACAGTTGGCCTGACAGGCACATGTATTTATTAATACTTGGCACAAGGCCTGACATAAAGTTAATACTCAACAGACAAACTACTATTGTGTATTAAATATTTTCACCAGTACGACAACTCCTACTAGTGATGTCATAGTCCATAAGTGATGTTCATTGGAGTAGACCATCAAATATTCCTTAAAGGAGAACCACAGTTTGGGAACATTAGTCTTCAATTTATACTTGCCCAGTGTTGTTTGGAATATGTGGATTATAAAATACAAAAATATTAATAAAAGGACACTGTTAGCCACTTTATGTAGTAAACAAGAATGCATCATTCAAGACATGCATACATTCTAACGTTTTTTAAAGAAAGGGATAGAGTCTTTTACGTTAAAACTCAATATTTTATACCTGAATGTCCATCTGTAATGGACAGACTCGAAGTGACCTCCTGGACCCCACCTCCTGGTATTCACACCTGCTGTGATCTTTTCTTCAGTATGGGCAGCACCTGTGACTTGCTAACCAATAGAATATGCTAAAGATGACAACATATATGGGGTTAGTTGATATAAAACTATATCATCCCTCTTTCTGAAGTCTCTCTCTTCCTTGCTGGCTTTTAGGAAGCAAGTAGCATTGCTGGGAAACCCTGCACAGTAAGGAACTGGGCACCCAGCTAGGAAGAAAGGCAGGTTCCAGCCTGCAAGGACCTGCAGCTCACAGACTCCATAAAATGAGCCCCCTCATCCCAAAACCGCAAGGAACTAAGTTCTGCCAAGAAGGATGTGAGCTTGGAAATGGGTCCTCCACAGCTGGGCCTCAGATGAGACCACAGCCCCAGCCAACTTCACTGCAGCCTAGTAAGACCCCAAAGCAGAGAAGCCAGCTAAACTGTGCCCAGACTCCTGACCCACAGAAACTGAGATGACAAATGTGTGTTGTTTTAAGCTTCTAAGTTTGTGGTAATATTGTTCCACAAAAATAGATAGCTAATACATCATCCATTTTGTCATTTAACTAGCATCTATGAAGAGCATACAGGATTATAGGGTAGTTCTGGTTTTTTGTTTCAAAATATTAAGGAGGTACAAATGATTTTGTTATGGGGATAGCTTTTATGATGCTTAAGTCAGGGCAATGAGTGCCCATCACCCAAATAGTGGGTAGTTCTGCTTTTAGTATTTCTTAGAAACCTCAATACTGTTTTCCATGATGGTTGTACTAATTTACATTCCCACCAGCAGTGTGTAAGTGTTCCCTTTTCTCCACATTCTCACCAACACTTGTTACCTTTAGTCTTTTTGATAGTAACCATTCTAACTAGAATGAGGTGATATCACATTGTGGTCTTAATTTGCATTTCTCTGTGATACTGAGCATTTTTTCATATCCCTGTTGGTCATTTGTGTGTTTTCCTTTGAGAAGTGTTCATTAAAGTCTTTTTTTCCATTTTTAAATCAGACTACTGGGGATACTTGCTATTGAGTTAAGTTCCTTATGTATTTGAAATATTAACTCTTTGTCAGATGTATAGTTTGCAAATATTTTCTCCCCTTCTGAATGTTTTCTCTTCACACTGTTGTTTTCTTTGCTGTGCAGAAGTTTTTTAGTTTGATCTAGCAATCCCACGACTGGGTATATATCTGAAGGAAATGAAATCAGTATGTCAAAGAGATATCTGCACTCCCATGTTTGCTGCAGCTGAGGTATGGAATCAACCTAAGTGCCCAACAACAACACATGAAAGGATAAAGAAAATATGGTGTATACACACAATGGAATACTACTCAGCCATAAAAAGAAGGAAATCCTGTCATTTTTAACAACATGGATGAACCTGGAGGACATTATGTTAAGTGAAATAAGCCAGGCACAGAAAGACAAATACTACATCTTCTCACTCATGTGTGGAATCTTTTAAAGTTGATTTCATAGAAGTAGGATATAGAACAGCAGTTACCAGAGGCTGGGGAGGGTAGAGAGAGGAAAAAGAGAATGAAGAGAAGAGCCAATGGGTACAAAGTTTCAATTAGAAAGGAAGAATAAGCTTTAGTGTCTTATTGCATAGGAGGGTGAATATAGTCAACAAACAAGTGTTGTATATCTCAAAATAGCTGGAAGATAGAGTTTTGTTTTATGTTCCCCCTAAAAAGAAATGATAAATGTTTAAGGGGATAGATATGCTATTTATCCTGATTTCATCATTACAGAATGTATACATATATCAAAACATTACATTTTATCCCATAAATATGCACAATTATTATGTGTTAATTAAAAAAAATAAAAATAAAAAAGGAATGATTAGTTAAATAAAATAATAACTCTACACAAAAAGAGTATACTATATGCCAAGCAAAATATTGGGCACCAGATATAGGACATCATTTAGTTATCAATCAACACAAATATGACCAATATGAAAGCCATCTCCCATTCTATATGTAGCAGTTACAGAGACACCAAAACAATCACACAGAAAATCTGAGATAGCACAGCACGGGTACCACTGATCTTATTTAATGTTTTTTCCCATTGACTATTTCTCTTTAAGCAAGATTAAATGTTCACGGCAAAACAAACTTATTTGGTAAAGCTCTTGTGTCTAACTAAATTATCATACTATAATAAAATTATTGATAAGTTTCAAAGTCTCTGCAAGAAGTTTGAGAAATGTCACATCACAGAAGGACAGGCATAGGGATGACCCAGCCTGGCTAGACCTACACTCCTTTAGCAAACTGTGTTGTCTATCAGGTCTGGGGTCAATCCAGCAGGCAATCTTCCAGAGAGCTAGGTTGGGCGCATATAAAATATCTTTTTTTATGATAAGAACTATTCTGAATATGAAAGTAGATTGAATATTTCTGATTATATGCATTGTATACTATGGTTAAATGATTCTTTATTTCTGTGGTTAAATAATTGGAGCTGTCTTGGTTTTTAGCAACTGTGGATTTTGTGGTTAGATTATGTTGTCTAGTTTTGTTTTAACAGCTGTGTCTATATGTATATGTGTTTGTGTATTTGTAGGTGATTTTTCACACAAGTTGTAGGTCATTGTAACTAAGCCACAAAAACCTATGATACTAGTGTCTATGTGGAAAGACTTCATAAGTCACTCCCACTTCTGGTTTTATCTTGTCCTGTGAATCATTTATAGGGAACTCGAAATTGCTTCCAAGTCTCATAAGCAGAGAATAAAATTCTTATTATTAATTTTTAGAGATAATTTCCATGAGGGGAAATTGTGGAATAGAATTACCCTCCTCCATAGAAAGTATAAAATTTAACTCTTTGGCATTAACTCTGATGTTTTTAGTTCACTTGTAAGAATAAATTTTTCTAGGAAACTGACAAGTGCAGTTTCATTATCTTGAACTTATGATTTTTCCAAATCTGAAACTTTGTATAAGTTTCTAAAGTACTTATTTAATTTATGTTGTTCTTATGTTATTTTGTTGTATGTTTCTCAATTTTTAATTTCATAAAAGTATAGTTTCCTCTACAAATAAATAAAATCATACAAATAAGAGTTCTGTGTTTATGTTTGTGCCCTGAGTGGGCAGCGTGGAGCAGAGCCTCTTACTCACCCAAGGTGGACATGGAGCCTGAGTAAGAATAAACAATTGTCCAAAGCTAATGGGATTTGGGGTTTTATGTTACTGCAGCATACCCTGGCACATCCTGACTGATACACTAACCTTTTGAGATCAATGTGTTAAGGAAAAATTGTACAGAAACGAAAATGTAGTAAGTCAAATATTTTATATGCACTCTTTTATAAGTTATTCAGAAGAACTTATTGCCAAAAACATCTCTACAATTTAGTAAATGCTTTATATGTTGAATCATTATGGCCTGCTATGGATATTAACAAAAGTTGACAGTATCTCAGCAAAGGCAAATTAACCTTTACAAATTTTTGAAAGTCCTTTAACTAATATAAAGTTTTAAAATAATATGCCTATCAAATGATGATACCATATTTATCGAAGGAAAATTTGTTTTTCTTCTCATTAATATGTTTAAAAGAATTAATTATTCAGAGCATTTTGGGGAAATTGCTGAATTTAGGACTAAGGCAGATGAAGTACAAGGTGTGTCAGGAGCATTTTGCAGTACTCAAAGGTAAGGAAGTGTTGAACTACATACATAAATAGATAAATGGATAAATGGATAAATGGATAGATGGATGGATGGATGGATGGACTGATGAGTGGATGGATGGAGAGATGGATGAGTGGATGGATAGCTGGATGGATGGATGGATGGATGGATGGATGGATGGGTGGGAGCATACTGAAAGGATAAGGAACAAACCTGAAAGGTCTCCCAATGGCTATATCTGATACAGTTTGAGCAACAAAATATATACCATGTTGCCAGGCACAGTGGCTCATGCCTGTAATCCTAGCACTCTGGGAGGCCGAGGCGGGTGAATCGCTCAAGGTCAGGAGTTTGAGACCAGCCTGAGCAAGAGCGAGATCCATCTCTACTAAAAATAGAGAGAAATTATCTGGCCAACTAAAATATATATATAGAAAAAATTAGCTGGGCATGGTGGTGCATGTCTGTAGTCCCAGCTACTCGGGAGGCGGAGGCAGGAGGATCGCTTAAGCCCAGGAGTTTGAGGTTGCTGTGAGTGAGGCTGATGTCACGGCACTCACTCTAGCCTGGGCAACAGAGTGAGACTCTGTCTCAAAAAAAAAAAAAACACAAAAAACAAAATATATACCATGTTATTGGATTATAATACAGAATATAAGATAAATACTCATGAGTCCATATTGAAATAAATGATTAAATAAGTACATAAATGGAGGAAAAGGAACAAATCTTTCTTCCAGAAGAATTTCAAATCATATATAGAGATACTTCCCCTTCCAGGAGGTGGGTCTCCATTGCCACCCCTCCTCAACCTTGAGAGTAGGCTAGACTTAATGACTCACTTTGAAAGAATAGAGTATGGAAAAGTAAAAAATATTAACAGTTTAATAATTCTCAACAGTGGAGAAACCTAAAGACACTACAACACTACTTTAACCAAATGATGAAAGTTACAATCACCTGTGATATCATACGGATACCATGTACCTCCTAACAAAAGGTGAGGAGAAAAGGCACTTAACCTCTGTCTTATTCTTTCCAAAATCCCATGATTCTGTAAGGAAAATAACAGATAAATGCAGATTGGGAATCACTCTATAGGATACCTGGCCAGGACTCCCCAAGACTCTCTGAGTTATGAAAAATATGGAAAGACCAAGAAACAGACAGTGGGAGATTGCAGAGGTACAACAATTGAATGCAGTGTGGTGCCTTGGATTAGATCTCAGAGCAGAAAGAAGACTGAATGGAAGAGCTGGTGAAATACAAATAGGATCTGGAGTTCATCAGAGAGTAATGTACCAATGTTAGTTTCTTAGTTGTGACAAATGTACCATAGTAACATAAGACGTTGACAATGGAGGAATCTGAGTAAAAGGTATATGAGAACTCTCTGAACTATCTGAAAGTTTTGCATAAATATAAAATTATTCAAAATTTAAAAGTTTATTTTTAGAAAAGGATCTGTTAAATGGAATCATTCAACTTCCACAATTATTGTGCCATCATATTCACCAGATGTTAGTCATGTTATTTCTTTGTGTAACCAACTGGTCACCATAAAGACAGCATTTGGGCTTTGCTCCCTGCCACCTGTTAAGGGTACAGAGTTGAAAGTAAAGAAACGAGAGTGTTGTACTTAATACACAATGATTGAGCATAAAAGGTTGCATTAAATTACAGAATCAATTGTGAAGCTATATTACAGTGATTTTAAAGAGAATTTTAATCAGTGCACTGATGTCTATTGAACTTAATTATACATGAACATAAGACAAAAGTAATGGCTTTCTGTGACCAGGGCAGGATATTTTAGTTTTTACATTTAATCAGCATACATGTAAACCTGCCTGATAAATAGACTCTATTCAGTGAAAAAATAAATTTAGAATATTATGTAATCTGTGGAGTAGAAGGTGTATTAATAATAAAGAACTCAAAAGCAAATTGAAAATGAAGAAAACCTGTGGCCTAGCAAATTGCGATTTCTCCTCTGTATTAGGTTAAAGAACATCAAAATTCACACCTAGATTTTTTAGATATCAACTAATTCCCTAAAACTTTCTGTCATATTTTCGTGGTGTTCTATTCATCTCTCTATATCCAAGTGCAGTGCTTGGTAACTGAAGGGTTAAGAACATATTAAATAAGTAATAATTTTAAAATTTAGAAATTATTTTAAATGTTGATAATGTTTTATGACTATAAACACTAACATTCAAATGGATAAACGAAGAATTTTTTTTCTTTTTTTTGAGACAGAGTCTTGCTCTGTTGCCCGGGTTAGAGTGAGTGCCATGGCATCAGCCTAGCTCACAGCAACCTCAAATTCCTGGGCTTAAGCAATCCTTCTGCCTCAGCCTCCCGAGTAGCTGGGACTACAGGCATGCACCACCATGCCCGGCTAATTTTCTCTCTCTCTCTCTAAATATATATATATATATATTTTGTTTGTTTGTTTGTTTGTTTGTTTTTTTAGTTGGCCAGATAATTTCTTTCTATTTTTAGTAGAGACAGGGTCTCGCACTTGCTCAGGCTGGTCTCGAACTCCTGACCTTGAGCGATCCACCCGCCTCGGCCTCCCAGAGTGCTAGGATTACAGGCGTGAGCCACCACACCCCGCCAAGAATTTTTTTTCTATCCTCTAAATATAAAGGCTTTCTCAATTCTACACTCAAAATTTAGGATGTACTATTACAATACAAAGCATAAAATTGAATTATAATTCGAGGAAGGAAAAACAAATAAAAGTTGTATGCCTTTACCTTTAATGACTTTAAGTTTGAAACCCCACCCCGTGTTTGAGGTCCATTTCTAATGTTTCCTCCTTTGTCATGACTTTGATCTTCCCTGTTGCCAGCCAAGGGAAAAACCCCAAATCTCTTGCGTAGTTCCTTCACATTTAATGGCATTCACTTATTATTTCTACCACGGTCACATTGTTGTATGTACGTGATTCCATTTCCAGACTAGACAATGCATTTCTTTAGCTTTCAAGTCCACTGTTAGAGCATCTTCAACACCCCCCTGCACCAACGAGAATAAACTCGGGAATGTTTGTGGGATGAGGGGGAGAAGGAATGCTGCTGCTTCTTAGAACCCAGGCCACCGCGCACGATGTGCTCGGCATCCCTGACTTCACAAAATGTTCAGTATTGTTTTCTTCGCGCCAGGAGGGCTTGTCTGGAAAACGTCTGATAAGCCCCGGTAAGAACACTACACAACCCCTGGATCTACCTGAATTATCTCAGCCTAAAGTTATCCGATCTTGCTTTTGCTAGTGAGGCGTGTCAATAAAGTCAAATGCGAGGACGTGCTTTGGTCTCAAGGCTCCGCTGATGACAGCTGTGTGAGCTGATTTAATGGGTTCCGTGCAGATAAAGGCAAGGATTTGCAATGTTAAAAGTGTCTTCGCAGGTGAGAAGACAAAGATCTCTCACATGCTTATTTCTCACCGCTCAGGTCCCCGACCCGGGCCTGGAAACACATCAAAGGCTGCGCCCTTCCAGCCTTTCATGCTCTCAGCCTGCCTTCTCTCCCTTCCCGACTGCACCCCTGCGCGACTCACCAGTCAAACAATGCAGTTATTATTCTCCTGGGAGAAGGATAATTACCTCCACGGCCAGGTGCCAGTAGTAAGTTTCCTTGTGTCCAATTACTGTGCGGTAAAACGGCCGAGACTCTGTTTTTAAATTTTGTTTTCTTTTCTTTAAGCCTTCCCTGTCATGTTGCCAGACACTGGCCCCGAGCCCCACTATCAACACGGGGCATCTAGCTGCGTTTTGAACTTGGGTCCCATTGTCTTTCACTCTCTCCCGACCTGGCGTCTCATTCTATTTCTATCTCCTTATCAGTGCCAATGAGCAAGAGAAATCAGCTGCAGTAAAGCGTGAGCTGCCACCCCGCCGGTTCCATTGCTCCAACAGCACAGAGATTGTTTTCATCACTGATCAGCGTAGATGCAGTGATAGTGATCATAAAGAGAAACGACTGTCTTGAATGGGGTGAGGGCGATTTTAATAAGACAGGGAGGCAGTGATGGGGCCTTTTGCTTTTTGAGTGGCATCTGAAAACTCCCCACTGGCCCCTTCTATTAGCTCAACCAGGATTTATGAAGGGAACCCACAAAACACAAGTGAATAGCATTAAGTCCTGGCATTAGGACATTTTGTCTGGGGGACAGGTATGTGCTATGAGATGCTTTGCACCCCCCATGCTTTTATTTGCAGCTAATGCTGATAATTATAACTAACATTTGAAAAGTGCCTTTAATATACCAGACATCATCTTAAGCATGTATATTATCCAATAGGTTCCCTTAACACTAACAAGGTAATAGCTAATTTCCATTTTGTAAAGGAAGATCTTAAAGCCTGGCAAGATTAGCATTCCAATGTTACAAAGCTAAAAAGAAGCAAAAGATAGGTCTGTTTTATACCAATGCTCAGACTCTTAACCACTGTGCTATAATAGGAACCTCTCACCTCCAGTGGACTATTTAAGGGGAACCAGTTCCCTGACAGCAACAAAGCACTTCGGAACATAATTCACACGCAGCGGGGTCCAGGTACTCCCACCACACCTGCGCTGCAGGTACTCCAGTGCTTTACCTGCCTGGCTGAGCATAAACAAGCTGACTTGTTGAGGGCTCTACTGTTTTACCAGGTGTGATAATTAGTTTTGTGTGTCAACTTGACTGGTCATGGGGTGCCCAGGTTAAACATTGTTTCTGGGTGTGTCTGTGAGGGTATTTCAGGATGAGATTAGCATTGGAATCAGAATAAGGACTCAGTAAAGGAGATTTCCCTCCCCAGTGTGGGTGGGCATTCTCCAACCCCTAAGGCACTGAATGGAACAAGAGGCAGAGGAGGGAGGAATTAGCCCTTTTGCTTCCTGCTTGCTTGCTTGAGCTGGGACATCTCATCTTCCCCAGCTCTGGGACTGCGAATTATACTGTCAGCTCCCCTGCTTCTCAGGCCCTCAAACTTGGACTAAATTATGCCACCAGCTTTCCTGGGTCTCCAGTTTGCGGACAGCACATCATGGGTCTTCTCAGCCTCCATAATCATGTGAACCAATTCCTCATAATAAATCTCCTTTCATGTGTCTGTGTCCATATATATCGGTATATGTATCCTGGTTCTGTTTCTCTGAAGAATCCTGACTAGTACACTGGGTGTTTTAAGCAATTAAAGAACTTTGCTGGCCAATAGTATTAACCTGTAGATTGCTAGAAATTGTCACTAGTTAACCCATTCCTTTTAGCTAGCCCCTGGGATCTAGTGTGTAGGATCACATGACCCTCGAGGTTGACAAACCCAAATCACATGAACATGTCAGGATCCCTGTTTCCACATTCAAGCACAGCTTTCCCTTGCTTTATATGAACAGCTTCTGCAGGCACTGATTATCATTTGATTTTGCTGAAAGCTAAGGGTCTAGATTCATTTTTGGGTTCAACTCTGGTGACAGCTGGAGTCCCCCAGTCACTGAAGACCTAGAGATGAGCTCAAATGCCTTTTCTACGACTTGCATGGAGACATTCCCCAAGAATTTTTCAAACTCTTATGGCTTGGGAGGGGTAGGGACAGGGTGGGATGGAGGCCCCTGAGCTGGAGGTCAAGGCACAAGGTCTTCTCAGGCTCCCTCCAATCTCCTGACTCTGCTGAAACAGTTAAAGGTTGCATGTTTCCTGCCGCTCCATATATATCGTTCCTTTCATGCTCCTTAGACCCAGACTGAGACTTTAGCTCTTACAGCCCCCATTCCCATCTCTTTCTCTCTCTCTCTCTCTCTCTCTCTCTCTCTCTCTCTCAGGGACTGTTATAGACTGAAAGTTTGTGTCTCTCCAAAATTCATATGTTGAAATCCTACCCACTAATGTGATAGTCCTGGGAGGTGGGGTCTTTGGGAGGTGATTGGGATTAGGTGAGGTCATGAGGGTGGAGCCCTCACAGATGGGATTAGTGCCCTCACAAGAGTCCTGAGGGAGCTTCCTCTCTTCATCATGTGAGGGTGCAGCAAAAAGATGGCTGTCTAAGGACCAGGAATTGGGTCCTCACAGGCAGCAAGTATGCCAGTGCCTTGACCTTGGACTTCCCAGCCTCCAGAACTGTGAGAAATAAATGTGTATTGTTTAAGCCACCCAGTCTGTGGTATTTTCTTATAGCAACCTGAGCTGACTCAGACATGGACATACATGCTCACTGCTCTCTCGCTCTGTCTCTCTCACACACACACACAGACACACACAGGCTCATGTCTCTCTGTCTCTGTCTTTCTTGGGTACATATTCATTCCCGTTCTCACACATAATCATAGATATGCATGTTCACACTTCGAGACATATGTGTTCATTTCTCTCTCTCTTTCTCACACACCCCTAAAACACCTACACAAACAAACCTTTATATAACATTCTATTACTATTATTATAATACCTATTATACTACTATAATATCTACAATATTACTATTATAATAACCTATTACTTTGGGGGAAGTTGAAGGGTATTTTATGTCCCACCCTAAATATGTGCATTTAAATGTTAGCTTCTTGTTCATAAAAGTCCTTCAGACTTTTGGTGATGTTCTTCCCTCTTCTCTCTCCTTCCCTTCCCACTCCCTCTCGCCTTCCTTCTCCTCTCTGTCCCCAGAATCCCATCATTTCCAGCAGAAAGAATCTCAGCTCTCTTTGTCTCTTTGTCTTCTGCTTCCAGGGTCTCCCCTATTTTTTCCTGGCAACTTTAGGAAGTAGGAAGTTTTATTTATATTCACATGTTCAAAAAAATTTTTTTAAAGACTTGAACAATTATAAAGCATAACACTATGATATCAAATAATTCTCCCCCAATCTTGATAAGGGAATTAGAATTAATTATGAATTCAAATTTGTATATTATTCTAGAAAATATAAATGGTTCTTTATCCCATCAAAGAATCTTTAATGAGCTCACAGCTTGATCTAATCTGGTCAGGTGAATGAGTAATATGTTCTCACCTACAACATTCTAGATAAGTAAGATAATCAGTTTGTTAGCAATTTTTACAAATAGTAAATTCTTTAATAATACTTTTCAGTCACTTCCCATCATTTGGCGGTTAATTCAAGTGACGTTTTCTCTGAATTTCAGCTAAGATCCTTATGAAAGAGAGTATGTCAAAATCACAAACCATACCCTGGTCAATGGTGTCTGAGGCCAGTGATGGGTAGAACACGGGCTGGACCAGTAAATCAATGTGGGTGCACACCCCAACCTGTCACATACTACCTGTGCTACTGGTATGGGTAGAATTATGTTCCCCCAAAGCGATGTTGAAGTCTTAACCCACAGTGCCTGTGAATGTGACTTTATTTGGAAATAAAGTCTTTGCAGATGTAATCAAGTTACGATGAGGTCATTAGGGTGGGCCCTAATTCAGTGTGATGGGCGTCCTTATAAGAAGAGAGAAATGTGGACTCAGACGCGCATACGGAGACGAAGGCCTTGTGACCACAGAGGCAGAGCCGGGAGGGAGTGATGCAGCCCAGGCCGGGGGATGCCAAGGATCGCAGCCGCACCCAGAAGCTGGGAAGAGGAGAGGAAAACTGCTACTTAGATTCTCAGCGGACGCTTGGCCCAGCCGACACCTTGCCTTCAGCTATCAAGCTTCTAGAACTAGGAGAGAATAAACGTCTGCTGTTTTCAGCCTCCCAGTTTTTGGTACTTTGTGGTCCCGTGGCAGCCAGTGTGTGCTGTGGTAGGTGTGGCAGCCCCAGGATCCCAGAATCTCCATCTGTATAAAGTGCAAACAATAATACTGATAATAGTACTTCCCTAATGAGTTTATTATGAGCATTCCAGGAGCAGATGTATGTTACATTCTTCGCGCAGTATCTGACACGTATTACATGCCCAGTACTGCTTGGTGTTATTAACAAATGCTAGCTATTAATATTATCAGACATAAAAGGGGGAACCTTTACCCCAGGTAGCTATCATTCGAGTTCTCTCTCATTCATCACCATTTCTAAAACATGTCTACCTTAATGTATCTAACTATATAGTTGATTACAATTGTGTTCTTGTTAATTTAGAGCTGCAAACATTTTGTTAGAAACTTTCCATAAACAGCTATAGAAACCGTTGAACTGTAAAGAATGAGCTTTCGGTCATCACATTGATATCCTCCTTACCTGTACTGCACGCTACCCAGACATTTGTTACATGAAATCTGCCTTGATCAGCAAGACTTATCTGGTCCCTTGAGCCTTGTAAGGTCTGTGGCTTCTCTGTTTCTTCAGATTCTGTAACCATGGAAATCGACTTCTGCCTTGATGCTGCTGACCAAACCTTGCTCTGACAAGGCTAGGGCTAACGTATTAAACAGACACAACATGGTCTTCCCTGCTCTTCTAATCTTCTATGATTCTTAATTTTCTAAAATAAACATGCATCGTTTTAGTAATTTAAACTCATGGGACACGTTCGTTTTAATACTCAGTTCTAGCGTCAAGTTGAATAGAGACTGATAGAAAGAAAAATATAAAGGAAAAATCATACAATTATGTTTCCAGTGTGTATCTGTAGGAGTGCAGTATTAAGCTAGAAAATCCTGTGCCCATAATCTGTTTCTCTGTGCCTCAGTTTCCTTATTTGAAAATGATGGTCGTAAAGACCTACCTCTCAGTCCTATGGCGAAGATTGGATGTCATATAAAAACCTATTCCAGGGTCTGTCACAAAGTAAGTTCCAAGCCTGCCACTTTTTTCTCCCTTTACAGTTTTCATGAGTTTTGAATAAATGTTCATGAATGCAAGACAAAACACAGTCCCAGCTTTGTAGGTAATGATGTTATCTGAGTTGTTTGTTTTTTTGTTTTTTTTTTTTACTGAATTATATGGAAGGTGGCCTCTGGAAAGGTTCTCAATGATCCCTGCCTTCTCGTGCCCACATCCTTATACAAGTTGCTTTCATTGTGTGTGCACTGGCCTGAGTGCCCAGCTGCCAATGAGCAGAATGCAGCAAAGGGGACAGGAGTGCACCCTGAGGTTAGATTACAGAAAGACTGCAGCTGCCATCTTCCACACCCTCTCTTGCTCTCTCACGCGCTGGTTCAGACAGAAGCCGGCCACTATGGCATGAGCTGCCCAGTGGAGAGGCCCGCAAGGCAGGGACCTGAGCGTGGTCTCCCGCTAAGAGCTACGTACATGAGCTTGGAAGTGGATCCTTCTCTAGTTGAGCCTTCAGACGGCTGCAGCCCTGGCTGACACCTTGATTGCATCTTTGTGGGAGGCCCTGAGCCAGAGGCACCACACTAAGGCACCTGGATTCTGGACCAGCAGAAACTCAGAGATAATGATCATTGTTGTATTAAGACATTCTGTTTTGGTGCCATTTGTAATGTAGCAATAAGTAACTAATGCAGATCAATATATTTTCATGCACTTGTTCTCTACTATTTTTATTCTAACCCTTCCAAGTGGCAACATTTCATTATACTCCATTTTATTGCACACACACGTAAAAATAAAAGTTCGTTATTCTCATCCTAACTCTCCCTTAGTCCTGCATTCTGCAGAGGCCTATCTAGGTGCTACATGCTGATAAAGGACATGATGCTTTTTTCCCCACAAATACCCGACACTGGTCCTAACCTCACTCCCTAATCGAACTCATATCCCTGCAAATCTCTTTCAAAACCTGCCTTTTCCCTCAGAGTGATGTGTGTGTAGTGACTGCGTAGGGAAGCTGTGCAGATGCGGGGTGTCACAGCTGCGGGGTGCAGTGGCTTCTGGGACAGTCCAGACAGTCCTGAAGGGCCGCGCTGCTGAATTACCAAAACCAAGGGCAACGCCAAGAGAGGTCTGGGAAATGACCACGAAGTGTTGCACAGGAGCAGTCAGGGAATTGTTCTGCCAACCAACAAACACACTTGTGCCAGAGCCCACTGATTTTTTTTTTTAAAACCACTTTAATGAGCTAAGATTGACATACAAGAAGCTGTTATCACTGATATTTTTAAACTTGAATTTCTCCCAGGTATGCAACTAGAAGGAAAAAAGAACAATGAGTTGTGGAAGAGCTTTTGCCCCAATTGTCAAATATTTTACTCTTATGCAAATAAGAATTATAAGTAATTTTGGAAAAAGTGGTCAAAATATAAAAAAATTACAATGACTACTTTTGGTTTCATTAAATTGAAAAAAACACACATTTGCTCAAGTCATTGCCACGTTTAAATCATAGAGAAACAATATCTGTGTATTAATGTCCCAAGAGGCAAAATTGTCAGAAATTTATTCATCAGGTAATATAGGTAAGTAAAAAGCAGATTTTTAGATCAAGTATTTTAGTTAACTGTTTTAAGGTACCCACACAAAAGTAGTCACAAGAACCCCAAATTGTGCTGATTTTGTTGCTGCTGTCACTTTGGACTCTAAGAACAAATGTCCTCTGGCCACGCTCCCCTTGGTAACAGTCACCCCAGAAGCTTCTAAAAGTACATCCATTTTCTTAGAACTTGTAGTGTTTGTTTTCTTAATTTCTGTGTCTGAGCACAGAGCAGAACTGAGATGTAAGAAAAAATTATCTGTAGGAAAATATTTCCTGTAACTATTCCTGAAACAGCATTATATTTAAATGACCAGCAAAAACAAAAACAAAAAATAAGAGTTGCTTTTTTGCCTTCTCCAAAAAGAGAAAAACAATGGATGAATAATGTCACACCCCCCAGCTGACCTTGGGAAACAGAACTGGACTGCAAAAGTTAAGGTGTTCCTCTGCTGAATGAGGCCCAAGTCTAAGGAAAGAAAGAACGGTAGCATCAGCGTGCGGGTGGTTAAAGCAATGTAAAGAAAGCTGCCCCGTGGTTGCATTTAATGGGATAAATAACCCGCTAAATTAACCCACCAGCCAAGGTGTGCCTCCTGTTTGATCCGTCTCCTGATGGATCAGGAATATTGAGACAGCCCCAGAAGGGAAGCGGGCACACGCCGAGTTGCCCGTGAACCATGAGTTGCCCATGAGCCATCTGTTTCCCAAAGCTTGGACTTTGCAATCTTGCCAGCTGCTCACTGGGTCACGTTCCCAGCTGGTACCTGGTCACAGTGTGGAGAGGGATGAGGATCTCCACCGTCCACTGCTTGGCCTGCCGGTGCATCGAGCAGGTACTCGTTAAATGTTTGTGGTGAGTCCGAAAGACTTTTATCTAGCTACAAAAGGGGATCCCTACTCGAAAAAAAAAAAACCCATAAAAATTCTACAGGAAAGTCTGCACTGTGTCTTTCAGTTATTGAAGTGTTCATTCCCCTTTGGGTAACTTCTTGAGTCAGTCCCCAAAATAAGCCCAGGCACTTGGCCAGGTGCATGAGACAAGTCTAGCCATTTCTCTTCCCTATTTCTTTTTTTTAACAATTGTTATTATAAAACCTAACCTCTTTCTAAGGTGCCTGTTTTCATATTTCTGGACCCTTTTCCCCACTTTGTTTAATTATCCTACACATATAAAAAGTGTTCACTGCCTCTAAAATGTGTGTGTGTGTGTGTGTGTGTGTGTGTGTGTGTGTGTGTGTAAGGTTCTACATGCCTGTGTGGCTATTCACAGGAACATTGTGGAAAAAGCACTGGAAGAAGATTCTGGTGACTTACAGTTTCCCAAGGTGGAAAGGCACTTAAGAACTTCAGTTTTAACATATTTTCAGTCTTTCACATAAAACATACACCATAGACAAATGAAGTTTAGCACTCAAATCATTTAAAAATCTTCCTACATATTATTAGAAAGGGTGATTTCATCAGACTTGTTTCTTAAATCAATATGCAATAAAGTCTAAAGTGAGGTCAACCCGTTTAACAATTGACACCTCTGTGGAAATAATAGGGGTGAGGTGAGGAGGGCACAGGACTTTGTATTTATTATGTTTCCGTTAATATTCTGCAGCTAGATGTAGCTTTCCTGGGTCATGCTTCTCAACTTTTCTGGGGAGTAGTTTGGGGTTGGAGATGTGGAAGAAGAATACAGAATTTATTCTTAAGTCTTGGACGTGATTACTTCTCCCACTTCTTGACAAATTCATCAGTTCCTTCCAAATCTAAAAAAAATTAAAAAATCAAGGATATGCATTGTGTGAAGAATAAGGTACATAGCTCCTTATAAATAAAAAACTTGGTATGCCGTTTTATCAGAAAACGTAGGTATTGAGTAAAGAAAAATTTTAAAATCACATACTTTGCATCATCATCACTAAACTTTAAATATTATATTACATAGTAATCTTAAAATTAAGCAACAGATGACTAATTTATTAGTTTATTGTATTTAAATAATAATATATGATATCCAAATGATAGTTTTAAGGGAGTCCGAAATGTCTCTGTGTACATTCACGTACTTGAATGTATGTGTATAGAACATAAATAATATAAAATATACATATGGGTTATTGCTTTATATTAAAAGAACACTGGATATATTGATATGTACATTTCCATCTATGTCTTTATTTCCATCTACAGCCTCACCCATTTCCTCTGCTGGGATCCCGTAGCGTTTCCTGTACCCCAGTGTATCAGCTCACACTGTATGTTGTGCTACCACTCCCTTTTTTACTATTTGACTGTCTCCCTCAACTGCTTGTTCCTTGAAGGCAAGACCTATGATTTCTTTTACTGTTGAATCTCCAATCATTGATCCAGTGCCTGAAATCTAATAAGTGTGGATCGCGTGTTTGGGGGAATAAAGCAGGGAGTGGTTCTAGATTTGTCAATAATCATGTACTGATTTTGCATAAGATCCAGGGTGTTGAAGTATAGTATAAAACTTTTAAACTGCACCCAGAAGATAAATATACTATGGCTTTTCCTGATTTTCCTGAAATTCCCAAGGAAAATGCTTTCAATTAGCAAGTTTTTACTCTTTTAGTAATGTACTATGATAGCATTGTTTCAGATATCTAATGCTGTGTAACAAACTATCCAAGAGCTTAGTAGCTTAAACCAAAAATTTTATTCTTTTGAAAATTTGGGGAGTCAAACATTTGGAAAAGTCTTGGCTGAATGACCCATCTCTGCTCCACGTGGCTTTAGCCATGGGGTCCGTGGGGACGGAGGGGTCACCTCTGAGACATCTCTTTACTTACAGGTCTAGCTGGTTGTGCATTCTCTTTCTCTCTCTCTTTCTCACTCTCTCTCTCTCTCTCCCACCCCCCCAGCCTCAGTCTGTGTATACCTGCATTTCTTCTTCTTTTTTTAATTGTATTTATTTTTTTATTTCAAAATGTTAGGGGGGTACAAATGCTTTAGTTACATGGATACCTTGTATGATGCTTAAGTCAGGATTATTAGTGTGTTCTTCACCAGAATAGCATTCAGTGTACTGAACAGGTACGGTTTTACACTCACCCCCTCCCACTGTCCCACCTTCTTGGTTTCTAATGCCTTTACATCTCTTTGTGCCCATGTGTGCCCATCGTTTAGCTCCCAATTATTACAGAGTATACATGGTGTTTGTTTTTCCATTCCTGGGATATTTCTCTTAGGATGATGGTCTCCAGTTCCATCCAAGTTGCTGCAAATAACATTATTTCATTCCTTTTTATGGCTGAGTAGTACTCCATGTCTGTGTGTATACACTGAATTATTTATTGAGTATATATATTTATTGAATATATAGAACATATATATTGAATATATATATTTATTGATTATATTGCATCATTTACTGAATATATATCATTTATTGAAAATACACACACACACATATACACACAGACACCACATTTTCTTATTTTCTTTATCCACTCACAAATTGATGGGCACTTAGGTTGATTTCACATCTTTGCAATTGTGAATTGTGCTCCAATAAACATTCAAGTGCAGGTGTCTTTTGATAAAATGACTTCTTTTCCTTTGGGTTGATACATAGCAGTGGGATTTCTGGATCAAATGATAAGTCTACAATTATTTCTTTGTGGAATCTCCATACTGTTTTCCATAGAGATTGTACTAATTTGCAGTCCCACCAACAGTGTGAAATTGTTCCTTTCTCTCTGTATCCACAACAGCATCTATTGTTTTATGACTTTTTAATAATGGCCATTCTGACAGGGGTAAGGTAGTACTCTCTCATTGTGGTTTTAATTTGTATTTCCCTGATGATTAGCATTTTGTCATATGTTTGTTGGCTATTTGTCTATGTTCTTTTGAAAACTTCTCTTCATGTGTTTTGCCCGCTTTTTAATGAGGTTGTTTGTTTTTTTCTTGCTGATTTGTTTGAGTTCTTTGTAGATTTAGGATAGTAGCCCTTTGTCAGATGTATAGTTTGCAAATATTTTCTTCCATTCTGTAGGTTGTCTATTTACTCTGCTGATTATTTCCTTTGTTGTACAGAGGCTTTGTAATTTACTTAAATTCCATTTATTTATTTTTGTTTTGTTGTATTTGCCTTTGGGGTCTTAGTCATAAATTCTTTGCCCAAGCCAATGTCTAGAAGAATTTTTCCTATGGTTTCATGCCTTACATTTGAATCTTTAATCCATCTTAAATTAATTTTTGTATGTGGTGAGAATATGGGTCCTGTTTCATGCTTCTGCATGTGGCTATCTGGTTTTCCCAGCACCATTAATTGAATAAGGCTTCCTACCTGCACTTCTAATACAGTGACTTGGGATTCTAAGAGACACCAAGACAGAAGCTGCAAGGCTTATGTAACCTTCCATGAGAAGTAGACTGTGTCACTTTTGCCACATTCTACTGGCCAAGCAAGTCAAAGAGCCCACCCAGATTCAAGGACTGGGAACATAACACTGTCCATGGGAGGCAGATTAGAGAATTTCTGGCCGTCTTTAATCTGCCACAAGACTCATAAAGGAGACATAGGAATAAGCTGTCTTTATAAACACACATGGGTATATTTTGTGGACTAGGGTCAGGCATATAATAAATGCTCCATATATTTTTGTGGCTTGATTAAATGAACTAATTAATAAAGGAAGGGAGTAGCAGGAATTTTTTCAGTAATGTAGCATGCCTGTTATTAACAGTCTTTATTTTAAATGCATAAATAGATTTAATCATGCCAATATAAATGTTATGTCCTGTATACTTAGTGCAATTCTCCTTCCAGGCAGAAAAATACAGTAATGGAAACATATTTAACAGTGGCCAAAGGTTTTCATACTATGTACATGGAGTTTGTGTTGAAAATGTGGATAAAAGTCACTTTTTATAGAGCCTCTTTTTGTTTAAACATCCATTCCATAGCACAGTTCTTATAAATTTGAAATTGGGAGATGTCATTAATTTGAACACCAAACCAACAAAAATCCGATGACAATCAAAATTAGAGTAAAAGTAAAGGATGAATGAATAGTTGTCATTCATCATAGTTTAAAGTCTCCAAATATCTGATTAAACTCCAAAGCCAGGCTGGGTGCGGTGGCTCACACCTATAATCCTAGCACTCTGGGAGGCCAAGGAAGGAGGATCACTTGAGCTCAGGATTTTGAGACCAGCCTGAGCAAGAGCAAGACCCCATTCCTACCAAAAATAGAAAAAATTACCCTAGCATGGTGGCACAGGCTGGTACTCCCAGCTACTAAGAAGGCTGAGGCAAGAGGATCGCTTGAGCCCAGGAGTTTGAGGTTGCAGTGAGCTTCAATGATGCCACTGCACCCTCTACTCTGGGTGACAGAGTAAGACTCTGTCTAAAAACAAAACAAACAAAAACAAAAACAAAATCAAAGCTTTTTATAAAACATTTGTTCCCTTAGATTCTTTTTTCATTTTTTTGTGTAAAAATCCATGCATTGATGATTCATTTTTACTTTACTCAGCAAAATGTTCTTTTGTAATGAGTTACTTGATATTCATAAGACTTCTGAGTCTCTCAATTCCATTTTTGTCAAAAACAGGAAGCTGACTTTTGCCAAGAATAAATGAACTTGAACAGAGAATTTTAAATGTGGTTCAAAGGGTGGAATCCTCAAATCTTAGGCCCATTCTGATGTTGGCAAGACCCTTCTCCTCCCCAGACTATGAAATAATAATGATCTCCTTTAACAATTTAAGCTTTGGGTTCCAAAAAACCTGAATCTGTTACCAAATTTCACTTAATAACAGGATCTTATTTTATCTTTAGCAAATATCCTGGGACGTGTGTAAGTACCAGAGACAAACTGCATTACCGATTTTATATTTGGGATGATGAACAAATCAATATTTCAAAGTATAACAGGAACAGATTCTACAAAATAAACACAAATCAGATATTGCTTTGGCCAACTTTCAAAAAAGAGGAGACAAAGAAAAATTGAGAAAGTTAAGTGCAATATTAAATGATACAATAAAACTTTTGAGATTTAAGTTTGAAAACTTAGAGTCTGAACAATTTAAAACATAAGAGGAAAACCTAATTTAAATTTACCCATGTTAATACATAGTGCTCTTTTGTCCTTCAATTGTTTGAAATGAGTAATAACAGCAAATGCCAAGTTGGAGATGTTTGAATGAATATACATAGAACCTCTAGTTACAACAGACCAAAGAATATATGAGTTATTTGTGAGCATTAACCAAGTACCTCCCAGATGCTGGAAGATATTTTTCCAAAGTGAATTCTTTTACCTTCCCCTGAAACTTTCAAATGGGCTTCTTTAATCTAATCCATTAAGGTAATTACATTTTCATTTTCCCATATTACTTAGTGCAAAGTCAAGTTCAAGGAAATTCAATTGTATGTCCAATTGTTAGATCTCTTTCAGACCAGGTCTAAACTAGCAACACACATACATGTATGCCTCAGATAATCACAGTCTAGACTTATCATTTATCTAAATAATAGTATTTGAATAATTAATAGTTTAAATTTGGCTTCAGAGGGTAGAAAATAGTAGGGACCAGAAAACAGTAGGTTTGAGAAATATGCATGTAACCTTAAATCTAATCATATACTCCTCCCGCAGCTATTACAGACCTGGGAGCAAAGAAAACCAACACAAAGAGGGACAGCGCACCTGCGTGTGTATGTGTGTGCATGCACATTACTTCTAACTCAGATAAACTCCTCCAGGTAAATGTAGGCAATTGAGATCCAGTTAATTTTATAGTTGTTCATTCTTTTATTCAATATTTATGTCCAGCAAGTGCCAAAAATGAAATTAAAAATGCTTTCGGTAGAGACCATTGGCACTCATTGTATATCCACGGCTCCCAGATGTTTCCCAGTGGTTCCACCTTTTCTTAAAATGTCTGATTTCTTCAAAGTCTGGCAAAAGGGAATGTGAGCACTTGTGTTCTGGGGCACTCAATATTCAGTGTGTCTCCTCTGCCCCTAATTTTCCTGCTAGAGAGACTGGGAAATTATATTACTTTTCTATTGCTACTTTCACAAGTTTTCACCAATTCAGTGTCTTAAACAATGCAAACTTATTATCTTCTAGTTCTAGAGGTCAGAAGTCCAATATGGGCCTCCCTAAGCTAAAATCAAGGTGTCAGCAGGGCTGTGTTCCAGGGAGAATCTGTCTCTGTGAGGACACCTGCATCCCCTGGTTTATGGCCCCTTCCTGCATTTTCAAAGCCAGCAATGGTAAACCAAGGGCTTCTCACATCACATCTCCCTGGCCCTTCTTCTGGGCTCACCTCGCTCTCTAACTCAGCTGGGAAAAGTTCTCTGTTTTTAAGGATTCATGTGACTAGATTGGGCCCACCTGGATAATCCAGGAGGATTGCTAGCTCAGTGTTCATGAATTTAATCACATCTGCAAAGTCCATTTTGCTATATCAGGTAAATATATCAGGTAAATATATGTACAGCCTCCGGGAATGAGGATGTGGAAACTTTCAGGACCCTCATTCTGCCACCAAAGAAGCCATGCGGGAAGGTGCTGGTATGCAGGATAAAGGGAGTCTGGATCCCTGACTCAACAGGTGGAGAACAGCCATTATCAACCCCTGTTGAACTTTGAATGAAAGGACATAAACTTTTTTGTTAAGCCAGTGGGATTTGGGGATTATTCTACATGGCAGCTAGCATTAATCTTCCTAACTAACCTGGCAATGGTTAAGAATTTGTTCAGGTTTGTTTTAGCTACAGGAGCTGGACTTTCCATTCCAACAGATATAAATTACATGTATTTGCAGAAATAATGTCTTACTTGTCTTTAGATCCCTGGCATTGAATAGAGAGCTTAAAACAATAAATGTTGGATGGAATCGAATGAAAAATAACCAAAAATGCACAGACACATAACAATAACAATAAAAACCTTGACAACTGGGACTCCTAAGCAACTCTCTAAGTGAAGAGAATTGTCTTGGTCAAAGATTATTGTTCTTTCTCGGGCTATACTAAAGCCAGGATTTCTTTGAGAATCTTCTCCTGCCCATCTCACTCTCAAGCTAGCCAGTCCACAGAAGGAGCTACGGGTGATCTGGCCAAGGATTGAGACCTATGATAAATGGACCACTAAGGAGCACATTGAGAGCAGTTTTTGTCATTCATAAGGAAATGGCATGGACCTGGAAACGTAATTCTGAATGCAAATCAGAGTTCTATCCGTTCTTAGCTGTGTGATTAAGGGCAAGTAACTCTGAGCCTTTGTTTACTCATCTATGAAACAAGATCATTAGCCTATCTTGAGAAGTGGATGTGAGAATTTCACAGAACACAACTGACCTAGCACAGTTCCAGACACAGAATAGAGCTTCATTTGTATTACCCAGAGTCAACAGAGCCATCCTGACAGTAAAGCAAGAATAAGCCTAGTTTATCCTTCTATCCTAGTAAGTCGACCTAATGCTTTCTCCAGATCTGAAAGACTGGGAGATAATGGTATTCAGGCATACTGATTATATTATTCTTTATTCTAGCAACCTATCCAGACCTAGAAAAATTCCAAGATCCATGATTAATTGTAAAACTTTAGATGGAATAACCATGTAGACACTTCATTTTTTATTTTAAAGCCCTGTATTAAAGATTAGGAAAAAAAAAACACATTGCCATCATTTAGAAGGTGATGCATGTACTGAGATAGTGGGATATAGTAAAACGTTATTTGTAAAGCTGAGATCTGTGAGCTTTCAATGTGTGGAACCAAGTTTTCAAAAAATAAGTAATCAGTGAACATTGTTAGGTTCCATTTATCTTCTGGCAGTTTACTGTACATATTCTCAGGTCATATTAGGAGAAAGCTAAAATATTTGCTATCTCATTTGGAAAGAAATAAACCGTCTGAAAAGAAGCCAGCAGAATCCTTTTATGTGCAACATGAAGATTTGAAGAGGCTATAAATATTAATTTCAAGCCCAGATCACTCAAATATAAGTGCTCTCAAAGTGGATATTGCAAATAATTTCAAGTTATGCAATAGCTCAAATGGCCAAATAACAGGAAATAATTCACCATTCACCATATGCAATGGACAGGCTGAGCACAACAGGGTCAGACAGACAAAACCCATTCGGCTATGTCAATTCAGGTTGCTCCAAAGGACTCAAAGGGCCGGCTCAGCTTATTAATCACCGTGAGAGCATACTTTCTAAAAAATAAATTTTTTATTTTAGAATAGTTTAGAATAGCTTGCAACGGATAAGTTGCAAAGATAGAACATGGAGTTTTCACATACCCCACACCCACTTTCCTCCATTATTAACGTCAAATGTAACTGCACATTTGTTACAGCTAAGAATGCCACATTGGTAATTCCTATAAACTGAAGCCCACATTTTATTTGGATTTCATTAGCTTCTCCAGCAAGGTCCTCTTTCTGCCCAGCGATGCCATCACACATGACATTTGGTCATAATCTCTCCTTAGTTTCCTCTGGTCTGTTACTTTCTCAGGATTTCGTTATTGTTCATGACCTCGATTGTTCTGAAGAGTGCTGGTAAGGTGTTTTCCACAACATCTGCTATTTGGCTTGTCTGATGTTCTTCTCATGATTAGATTTGGGGTTATGGGTCTTGGGGAAGAATGTCACAGAGACATCATACCATATGGCGTGCCCTTCTCATCACACCATATCGGTGATGCATGCTATCAACAGGACTTACCACTGGTGATGTTACCTTGATCACCTGGCCAAGATAACTTTTGCCAGGTTTCTCCACCGTAAAGTTACTTTTCTCCGCCTTTTACATAATCTGCTTTTTGGAAGCAAGTCACTCAGCCTGGCCCACACTCAAAAGGGCAGGCAAAAGATTAAGCTCTACCTCCTGGAAATGGAGAAATCTATTTGCAATTCTTCTGCAAGGAAGATTCTCCCCCATTTATTTATTTATTCATTCAATTATTTATTTTTATCAGCATAGACTCAAATTAATATAAGTATGGACTCATGGATATTTATTTTATGACTTGAGTTATTATCTAATACTATGTTATTTATTTTCTTGCTCCAATTGTTCCAGTTTTGGCCACTGGGAGTTCATTCGGGTTGGCACCTGTGTCCCATTTCTATGCCTCCTGTTTTTCTAGCACTTTCTTACTTTCTGTAACTACAAGATGCTCCACATTCCTTTTGTATTTCCCTTTTCCCAGCCCTAGAATCTATCATCTGCTTTTATCTCCTTTTAAAGATGAAAGAAAATTATTCCCTTTAATCTAAAAATGGGCAAATTCATAGATCACTCAAAATACTGCCTGTGTTTATTTTTTAAGTTAGAGATCAATGAAAGGATTATTTTGAGTAGCACTTTTTTTTTGAACAGGCATTAGCTCTACTATTATAGATAATATGAGTTGTTAAATTTTAAGATCTGGTTGGATTATTCATTTTTGCAACTCTAAATATTTCAGTGGCAAAATTCTAGCCAAAGCATCTGCATTTATATGTGAATGAAATTAGATATTCTGTTGCCAGACCCAAGAATAAGTCTCAACTTAGACAGCTACCACCAGAGATAAATTTACTTTGAGTCTTGAATAAAAATGGTTTAAGCATTATTTTGATGATATCTATGAGGATGTTTCAAGCTGAGATCAGCATTTGAATCAATGGACTCAGTAGATAGTCTCCCCAATGTGGGTGGGCATCATCCAATCCATTAAAGGATTGAAAAGGATAGTCATTTATGTGTTTACAATTCTGTATGTTGGTAATTTGGGCAGTGCTCAGCTGGGAGGTTCTTCTGCTGGTCTTCCCTGGGCTCAGCCACGTGGCAACGACCAGCTGGCAGCTTGGAGAAGCTCAGTGGCCCAATATTGCTTCACTCATATATCTGCTTGTTGGTTCTAGCTCTCAGCAAGGCCATTCTCTCCATGTGGTCTCTCATGCTCATGCAGGATAGCCTGGGCTTCTTGTCCCCAGTGTATATTTAACTTTTGAGGTTGGTGATGTTCAGAGGCAATGACTTTCATCTCTGGATTCAGACCACAAGTCACATAGAGGCTTGTGCTTTTGGGCAAGTAACTTAACTGTTCTAAACCTTCGTTATGATGACAAAAGGAGAAGAACAGATAAAAACTACTCAATGCAGTATGTGGCAAATGGAAAGTCTCAAAATTATCAGCTACTATAATTATTATTGTCGTTATTTTTAATGTTGTTATTATGCCTGAAACATCTCCTCTCCCCATGTGGTCAGATGTGATCATGTGACTGGCTTCAGGCTGAAGGAATAAGAGCAATAAAAGCAAAAGCCATTTGTAGGTCTGACCCATGAAAACTTCTCTGTGACCCTCTACACTTTCTCCTTCTAGGTCCACCAGAGGGACAGCACAAAAATACTGCAGAGAGCCCACAGCCCTGAGGGATGAGGAGCCAAAGAGTGGAAAGGCCTCAGGTCCCTACATGTCCTTGTGAAAGGTCATCCACAGAGCCTCCACATCCACGGTATGAGCAGGAAATGTGTTTTTACAACACTAAATCATAGAAATGTTGGGTTGTTTAATTTCAAAATATTATGGGATACAAATGTTTTTGGTTAAAAGGATCACTTCTATTATACTTGAGACAGAGTTATAAATGTGTCCATCACCCAGAAAGTGTTCATTGTACCCGTTAGATAGGTTTCTACCAATCCTCTCTTCCATCCTCCCCCATGCTTGATTTCCACTGAGCTTTACTTTCCTCTGTGCACGTGTGTGCTCATTGGTTAGTTCCAATTTAATAGCGAGTACACGGGGTATTTGTTTTTACATTCTTCAGATACTCCACTTAGGATAATGGTCTCCAGTTCCATCCAAATTGTTGCAAAAGCCCTTAATTCATCCATCTTCATTCCTGAGTAGCATTCCATAGTATACATTACCACATTTTGTTAATTCATTCATGAATTGATAGGCATTTGGATTGATTCTACATCTTTGCAATTGTGAATTGTGCTGAAACAAACATTTGAGCGCAGGTGTTGTTTTAATAAAATGATTTCTATTACTTTGGGTAAATATGCAGTAGTGAGATTGCTGGATCAAATGGAAGCTCTATTTTTAGTACTTTGAGGAATCACCATACTGTTTTCCATAGAGGTTGTACTAATTTGCAGTCCCACCAACAGTGCATAAGTGTTCTCTCTGCATCCACATCAGCATCTATAGTTTTTGGAATTTTTAATAAAAGCCATTTTAACTGGGGTAAGGTGATTTCAATGTGATTTTAATTTGCATTTCCTTGAGGATTAGTGATGTTGAGCATTTTTTATATGTTTATTGGCCATTTGTCTAACTTTTTTTTTGAAAAGCTTCAGTTCATGTTTTGCCCACTTTTTGTGATACTTTTATGTGTTTTAATGATTGCCTCTTTGCATTGAATCCCCCAGGTGTTTGTTGAGCTTCTTGTACATATATGTCTATATCTCTAGCAAGACCAGGGGATTTTTCCTCAATTATTCTCTCAAATAGTTTTTCCAGCCCTTGTTTGTTTCCTTCTTCACACTCAGGGATGGGTATGATTCTTATATTTGGCTGTTTTACATAATGCTCTTTTTCTTGTAGGCTTTGCTCATTCATCTTAATTCTATGTTCTTTATTTTTGACTTCAATTAATTTGAAGGAGTTGTTTTCAAGCTCTGGGATTCTTTCTTCTACCTGGTCTAGTGTATTCTTAAAATTTTCCACTGTGTTTTGTATTTCCATAAGTGGACTTTTCATCTCCAAAAGTTCTATTTGCTTTTTCTTTTAATATGTTGATTTCTTTAGTGAATTTTTCATTGATTTCCTGAATTGTTTTCTTGTTTTCTTTGAGTTGGTTTCCCATTTTCTCTTGAATTTCGTTGAGCTTCCTTACAATCCATATTTGGAATTCTTTATCTGTCATTCCAATGTTTTCATTTTGGTTGGTACCCATTACTAGAGAGCTGGTGTTTTCTTTTGGGGGTGTCCTTTTGCTCTGATACTTCCGGAGTTCTTTTGTTGATTTCTTCTCATCTAGGAGAGCTGTTATTTCTTATTTGTGGATTTTTTTTTGTTTAAATGGGGTCTTCCCCCACACACACACACGTAAGGGTGTGTCTGTAGCATATGTTTGGTAAGAACCTTTGAATTTGCTTGTGGGTGCTTTGATGGTAATCTAGGTTCTGGATGCCTTGTTTATAGGTATCCTTAGTGTGGTGGTTTTCTCAGTTGCTAGTTGCTTGTAGGTTGTAGCAGTGGTGAGCTATATGTGTGGGCAGATTCCCTATCTCTCTTTTAGGAGAGAGAATGGAGGTCTTTGAAATCCTTCCTCTTTCACCATGCTGTGATCTTCTTAACAGTGTGAATTGTATTGGCAAGCCCAGTTTAATCTCTGAGACAATAGGTGGTGCTTGTGGGTAAGAATCAATCAGACCCTATATGATTGAGTCAGTAAATGCTGTAAAGGGCTGTGCAAATTTACCCCCATCAGTAGGTAGCTCTTGCCAGAAAGAAAAAGCTATAGTGTTGTTTTGGGGACGTGTAATTGGTTCCAGCCCCTCAGATACCCCAGGTGGTAGGTGGAGCCCTGGAACTTCCAGGTGAGTCCTTATTTTCCACCATAGCAAAGATGGGTGAGGGGAGTGAAGCTGGGCAGAGCTGGGTTGGAGAAGATTTCCCTCAGGCTCCACAAAAGCTGTAAGGTAACTGTTTTGGCCGGAGGTCAATGTCTGCTCCCAGGCTGCTGGGAAAAGCCTCTAGGGAGGGGCTAAAGTGGCCCTACCCAGCCATAAAGTCTGCTTGTGGAGGTGGGGCTGACTGTTTGGAGCAGGTTTCACTCTTCTCCTCCCTCCCCTGGTCGGTAGTCTCCCTCTGGTATCTTCCAGCAGGCAGGAGCTCAAACTAGCTAAGCTCCACCATGATGGCACTGCAGGCTGGGAGCTTCCCTGTCAGGATCTTGCCCGGGGTTGAGAGCACAGCCTTCCTGTGAAGGAGGGGTGCTCCATGAGTACCCCACAGCTAGGACTCACATTACATTCTCTTTTCAGTTCTGCCCATGCGGGCTCCCTTGCCTCTCAAGATTAGTTCACAAATCTCCCCTCTGTGCCCCCAAGCAACATGATCATGTCCTGGGGGTACAGGATCTGGCCTGCAGGCCTGCCCCCAGGTCCCTAATGATCAATCCCTGACCATCCCAGGGAGAGTTGCCTATGGGGTGTTCAAACAGGTATGATGTTCCTCTGCCTCAGGGTGTGCCCTGCTCTCATGGAGCAGCAGGGCAAACAGCACTGGGGAGGGATGGTGAACAGGGAGCTCACAGTCCAATCACCCCTTAATCCATGGCAGGTCTTTAAGAGGAAAGGTTTGAGCCCCACTCTCTGTGAAAGCCTGGGTGTGGTGTATGCACCAACAGCAGGGAAGCAGCAGTTCTGGGGAGCCCTGGCTCAATCATCTCTCTCAGCAGCTGAGGGTGGGGGAGGGGAAGGGGAGGAAAAGAGACTGAATGGAAGAAAGCTAGAACTCTGGTCGTCTCTGTCCCTCTGTCTGGAAGGCAGTCTGCCTGGAATGTCCAGGCTCTGGGGTCACACAGATCCCCTGGGACCCCTTGGCCCCCTGTGGCTCCCATAGTCTTAGTCGGAGTTGGGAAATGTTTGTGTGGGAATGAGCAAGATGAAAACTGAGGGGCTGAAGCCCTCTGGGGTAGACAATGGCACACAGTGGGTAGGGAAGCAATATGGCACGTGTCAACTCAGCTCATGTCTGTGGTGGTGGGAAACACCCCAAGTGGCTGGCAGCCTGGTGTTTTGTCCTCAAGAAGCTTCCAGTCCACTAGCAGCAGCAGCTTTTGAGCTCATAAGGATAGAAAGGGTCTCCAGCAACTTGGGAGCCTGCTGACTGCCAGAGATGCAAGAGAAGGAGAAACACACCACTCCACCTACCCATTTCCCTGGATTCTAAGACTCCTGGGGTTTGCCCTCTGCCAATATCTTGCTCCTTCTTGTTCTGCTCTGCAACTTCTTCCTGTGGAATCTCTTGTAGGTTCTGCCATTCTGGCACTTTCCCCTTGGAATTACGCCTGATTTATGATTGTTTGTTTGTTTGTTTGTTTGTCATCTAAAACTTTTCCTTCTTTCTGAGGTGATCTGGCAGCTGGTGTCTCTGGTCAGCCATCTTGTCTCTCTCCCACATGTTGGATTTCATTATCAAAGTGATAAGTGATACTTAATCTTAATACACACATTGATGGGGAATCTTAAAGGAAACTCACTTGGTCATATTTTTTTCCTGAAGGAATAGAAACTCACTTGAAATAGCAAAGATTCAGGCAATGTAATTGAAAGTACATGGATATTTTTCAAGAATCCCAGGAAAAAGGTACAGCCAGGTCTTATGAGGGGCAAGTACCACAAACTGTAAAGCTATCATCAATACAAGTCACTCCTTCTGTCTCCCTGGCAGGACATGGATCTTATTTCTAGTTTTCTGTATATTCTTCATTCATTTCTTTCTGTCTATAGACTAGCGTTCTCTGCTTTTCCTTGTATCTAGGCCAAAGCCAGCTACCTCAGAGGGCCTGAGAGACCTTCTCAGAGAAAATTACTGGCTCAATCTGGGCCAGAATTTACTCCCTGGTCCAGTCAGCTATGTCTAAGGGGAAAGATCCCCTGGATGACAAAGTCAGTTCCCAAAGAAGGGCGAGGATGCAAAAGATGTTTCTATAATAGGAACAGTAGTGGGGTTAGACAGAACTCTCACTTACCTTTCCAGGGTAGGGGTTAGTGGAACCAACACTTCACATTTCATTTTGTAAGTAGTCTGTTGTTTTTATAACCTGCCCCTCAATTTAAAAAACAAAAAAAAGCATATTTAATGGAAGAGGCTTCTCTTTACTTATCTATTTTAATTAAGACTATACTTGCAATTTGTCCTTTGGAACTTTTAAATCAACTTAATTTTTAGGGCAGTTTTAGGTTCACAGCCAAATTGAGAGGCAGGTACAGAGATTTTCCCTACACTCCCTGTTCCCACACATGAATAGCATCGACTTTATCTATATCCCCCAACAGAGCGGTGTATTTGTCACAACTGACAGATTTACCTTGGCATATCATTATCACCCAAAGTCCATAGTTTACACTAGGGTTCTCTCTTGCTGTCTCTTGACATTTTATCTTAATTAAGACATTATATTCTAAGCTGATGAGGCAAAATTTATCATTACATCATCTTTCATCAAATGTTAGTTTTGTGCTGTTGAATCTTGGTTAGGCACAAGGTAGAACATTTTGATGAAATATTTGCAATTTCCTGCTGACCTTGACTCTTAGATGAGAACAATTTGTCAGACACCTATCTCATTACTTCTAGCAAGTAAGAATCAAGCGGAATGTTTGCAATGCATTGATGCTGTCTCAATGCCGAACAATGCTGTGTTTTAAGCTTCAACACGTGGGTATTTCCTGGGTTTACTCTCAAGCTCCCCGTTGGAAAGATTTTATACTTTAGCTCTCAGTGGGAAGCCACCTCCAACTCCTGGCTGGATTACTCTGCCACATTAGTGGCCAATCTGCAGAAGCTGTTTATCTCTCAGAAGAATATGAGCTGTTGTTTCCCAACACGCTTAGCTCCCCTTTCAGGGACACAAACTGTCATTTTCTGTAAGTAATTTCCATGGAATTGCTGGTGCCAGATAACCGAGGATGATAACAAGGGTGGGATGGCCTCAGTGAAAAACTGTTTGTATAAAATGTGATGACCTAGCCTTAGCTTGCACAAGCAGGAAGACAGAAGGCAGAAGCAGCACCAGAGAAAGGAAGAACCACAGACTGATCAGAGAGAGAAATGCCAAGGGTCTTTCTCCAGCAATACCTCTCTGATACAAAGGGGTGGGAGCTAACAATGATGGAAGAAATGCACAAAGATGACATCTCTTAAAAGTGATTGAGAGTTTCTGCCTTCCTTTTGAGGCTGTGAGTGTGAGAGACAGATTTGAAATAAAATCAAGAAATTAAGAGATATCCAGAGAGAGGAGAGCTTTCAGAAAGCCTGAAGTTGCTGCCTGTGACTGAGGCTGGGGCCATAGAAACAGGCCACATGCCACAGCCCACATGCCACATGCCACAGAGACCAGTGAGAAAGCAGAACTCAAATGGTTCCCCCATTTCGACAGCCAGGGCAGGTGGAAGACCGTCAGAAGCTCAGGAAGAGAGAGGCATAGAAATCTCAGCCTCCGTATTTCCATTGATCAGCTGTCCATTGTGTGTTATTTGCTATTTTCAGCTTCCTTTCTGATAACCTTGTGGTAAAGAGTGCAAGGCTCGGGCCATGCCTTCCGCATCCTTCAGAGAGTCTCAGGGGTGCCAAGCAGGCCAAGCTTGCCAGCAAACTGGTACAGTACCCAGTCTCGGCACTCACCACGGACAGTTTACCAAGGGCCGCGTGTCTTCGCCAGAGCCCAGGAGGAAACTGCTTCCATCATTATATTACCAGAGAGGAAACCGAGGTTCCAAGAGGCTGTGGGACGTGGCAAATCTGGGATATGAATCGTGTTCTGTATGACTTCAGAGCCCACCTGGAACCACAGAAATCTACTCCTCCTTAATTGTGTGGGAAAATCAAGGAAGTTGATAATACACTCAACACTTATCGTGTGAAAGGTTCCGCTGTGGTACAAGAGTAAATAGCTATTTGGTTCTCGCTTCTTTGCTTCAGCCTCTGACAGTTCGTGGAGGAGCTGCCTTTGGCTGGGACAGCTGGGTCAGAGCAGAGCTCCCAGAGCAGCACAGCCAGGCAGCACGTCCGCAGGTGACAACCAGAGCCAGGTCCGGCTCATTTAGGGACTTCTAAGACCCTGGAGGAGTGGGCGAGTCCTGGGGATGAGAACGGTCCAGTGAGGGGGCAGATGTGGCAGCAGTGGGGGCTTCCCAGGCTTGAGAGTGAGGGCCCCGCTCCTATGGCGCTGGGTTTGGGATGCAGTTGGGGGAGCTGCGCACTGCACAGTGGTGGGAAGCAGGTGACGGCCTGAAAGAAGTAAAGACATCAGGAAGAACCACACCATTCTAGCGCCTTTGAAATGCTATTTTTCAAAATGCACTGGTTCCTGCTGCCCACCCCCAACATTTTGAAATTCAACAGGACAAACATTATTGGCAAACATTTGCTGCTGACTCCTTAGGAGGAGATTTTGTTATCTTATCAACCCAGCTGACTCAGAGAAACACACGTCAGAGAAAGCGCAGATTGGATGGAATCTGGGTGTTCCCCAGTCTGAGATTGTGATTCTACGAGGACATGACACACGTTGATATAGCCCATTGCCAGGCTTTATTATGTGAGCCCCTGCCCCCCCCAACTCAGCTTTGGCTGCCACAGCACCGGACTATAGGTGACCCTTTTACCTCTGACTAAGTCTTCCTCATCCTGGGAGTATCCCTGTGGGTCCCCAGCCTCCTCTGCCTCTCTGTGCAGTGCTCTTGGCACCTGGTCATTTAATGACATAGACTCTACAGAAGACCTTTCTGTGCACCTTTGAAGTGGTCTGGACACACACCCTTCAGCTACTGGAGCTTGTGGATAATGTATTATTACAGAAAACTCATTCCTGCTTTCTCTGGAGTTTGTGGGTTTTGGGAGACAAATTCTAGCAGGGCTAAGAGCCTGCAAGGGTAATTAGTAGATGAGCAAGCCAATTAGTAGATCTCAGTACAAAATGGCCCTTTAGGTCATCGGTTGCCCCATGCAGCCAAACCCTGTGTGGAAGTCCATCCGTGCCCTGCAGACCACTCAGAGCGCAGCACGGAGGTGGGGCACCACACTGGCATAGTCTGCACTGCCAGGGAGCGCTGTCCATTGGGAATAGCTGCCTGGCGTCTGCGTGTCACCCAAGAGAGATGAGGACAGTTCACCATAGCCCAATGTGAACTGCCACCTAGGGACATTCCCACCCTTGACCAGCAGTTCCTAATACTTCTGAGCTTCCTGAAGTGGAGAGGATAATGCTATGGAAGGGAAAGCCTCAGGCACCTGGTCATCTGTAGGCACATACAGTGGGTCAAACTTGTCTTGTTACAAGTGGGAACTTGTTCAGGGCATAATTCCACTCATGTCAGCTAGAAGCAGGCACCATCTCCCTATGCAGGGGGTAAGCAGAAGGCGCATGGGATTTAAGTTTAAGCCTAGGGTAGGCAGAGCTCCCAATAACCCTTGGCTCCCATGTCATATGCCTTTAGCTCCCAGTGGGGTACTTGGGAGGAACCACCATGTCTAGGCAATGAAACCCTGTGGGTGCGGCTGCACGGACGACACCCAGGGCAGGTGCAGGATGCAGGGAGGAGCTGAGGAGCAGCAGGGCTACAGTGCAGTGAGATCAAGGGGCTCCAAGAAAGGTCACTGTGTCTTGTCCATGCTGGAGACACCCAGCTGCAAGCTTTGTCAGCTACGGACATCAGCAATCAGTGTCAGCAGGGTAGCCCAGGTAGGATAAGGACATTCCAAGGAGTCAAGAGGACCCAGAGAAGAGAGAAGCTTCTGTATCCAGGTGGGACGACCTCACCCACCACTGCCCTGATGACAATATAGGCCACCCACTGTTCCCAGATGCCATCTTGGGAAGGAAAACTTGGCTGGCCAGGGGGATGGAAGGAGGGGGAAGTTTTAGAAGAAAAACCCTGAAAAAGTTGACATTTGCCCACATGAGTCAGATGAATAAATTAGAAGGAGCTAGATATTCAAAGTATCCAGGGAAGGACATTATTGGCAAATTGAGTCTGAAACCCTTAAAGTGAGACTGACCTTGGTCAGTGTGAACAGCAGAAAGAAGACCACTTAATCCAAAGTAAGACTATTTTTTTAAATGAAAACACTGAGGTCCATAGTCAGGCAGTTGTCTTGGTCATCTAGCACTATGCCAGCCAGTATAATAGCCCTGCATGTGGCAATTTATATTTAAATTAACTGAAACTAAATAAAATAAAAGATTCAGTTCCTCGGTGGTACCAATCACATTTCAACTGCTCAGTAGCCACGTCACTATTGGCTGCCTGCCGTGTTGGACAGAGCAGGTACGGATCACTTCCATCATCACCGAAAGTGCCACAGGACAACCCTGGTCTAAAACACAAGGCCCCTTCTCCATCTTAGCTGCCACTGTATTTGTAGGCACCTGGAGAGAGCCCAGTGCATAGATGAATATGGTCAAAATTTTCCCTAAAGCAGGTCCTCAAATATGGTCTTAATCAACCTCTCCAGACTTTGTTTCTCATTATTTATTCATTCATTAAACATTATTTATGCTTATAGAGTGCTTTGATGTTCCACATACTCTGCTAGATGGTGAGGCTGAAAAATAAGACATAATCCCCATCCTCACAGAGCTCTCTTCTACTGGGGAAGATAACAAGCTAGCAAGCAAATCGGTCTACCCAGTAATCGCAGCTGGGGACAAATGGTCTGAAGGAAAGTGGCATGGCAGGAGAGGCCAGAAACAGCTGCTTCCTTATGCAGGGGAGCTGGGGGTGGTCTCTCTGAGGAGGTGGCACTCCAGCTATGACCTGAAGCTCCCCGAATCCCTCTTCCAGAATCTGCCACAGTGGGTGGCACCTAAAGCACTCCATAAGTTGCTATCGGATGAATAAATGTGGAGCCAGATATTCAAAGTGTCAAAGGAAGGACATTATTGGCAAATTGAATCTGAAATTCTAAAAGAGAGACTAACCTTGGTCAGTGTGAACAGCAGAAAGACCACTAATATTGGTGCAGAATCAGCAGGTGGGAGAGAGAACTGGGATTTTAAGAAGTATGGGGGCCTCTTTTTTAGGGGTACATGATGTAATCTGATGTATGTTTAGATACAAGCAATATGGCCACTCTATGGAGACTTCACTGGGGTGGGAGCAGGTAGCAAGAACAGAAGCAGGGAATTCTGCAAACAGCCTCCAGTAGCATTCAGCAAAGAGAGGATGGCGGTGCTGGCTTAGAGCGGGCTGGGAGCTGCAGGCACAGAAATGTGGCCACACCCTGCTAAGCCTCAGTTAAATTGGACTTGACATTCCCCAGGCTATTCCCACTGTCCTTCCTGCTCTGCTTCCCACTTCCATTCCCACCTCCCTCTCCTTAGCTTGGGATGCTCTTCCCTTCTATTTTTGCTTTCAACATTCCACCTATTCTTCAATGCCCTCAGATTTATCCTGTCCCTTGGCAAAGTCTTTCCTGCTTGTCATGGATGTATGTAGCTTTCCTGTGCTTGGAAACATCACAGCACTGAATACACAGGCCCCCAGCGTATGCTGTGTTCAGCACACTGCCCGTGCTCTGATTGAGCTTGGCCTCCTGCTCTGCTTGAAAAACTGCTGGATGATTTGGGCCTCTTAAACATTTTCCTGGACCCTATTTCAGGTTAGCACTTAGCCACTCTCTTAGATGTGAGTACTCAAAAATACTTGTTGAAGGAACAAAGGATTGACTATCTCTGTCTTTGCTGATGTGGATCTTTCTCTTTGTTTAACATCTTACTTTTATTTGCATAACCCCACTTCTTTGAATATGATTTCCTAACCAACTCTGTGGAGGAAATACAAAACTATTCTTTTAAACATAGGATCTCTCCCTGGTGGGCTGCATTTGGCAGCAACAATGGTCTGAAACCTCCAAAGGCTTGGTAAGAGCTGTGGGGAAGTGTGAAAAGTGTTCAATTAACTCTCGTTGTTCAAAGTAAATGGAGGTACTTAAGCCAACAGTCGTATATTTTCAATTGGTCTTATGGCCAGACTGTGAACTCTTTAAACACAGTTTGTTCATCTCAGCACATGCGGTACAGCAGGTGCCTGGCACACAGTAGGCTCTCCAGACACGTTGGTTGAATGCACATATAGTCATCGAGCCTTCTGGTGGAACTCTTGGGAGTAAGCCCATCGTGGCAGCTCACTCTAGTTAAGGAACCCACCGAGGGGCAGGCCTCACTACCTTGGCGAAGGTAGCACTACCTGCCTACTCACTACCCTGGTCAAATTTATGTGTTAAAAGTGCATCAAGGGGGTAAAAATATAAAGATAACTATGACCTATCAGTTGTCACCATGTAGAGTCACCATTTTCTCTCTTTATTCATCCTTTTCCTTGCCCTATACCCTTTGTCCTATTTGTCAGGACCCCTCCCCAGCAAGGGATCACCCTCATCTGATCAGGCCAGAGAACCATGGGTTGTTTCTTTCCTTCTGTGAAGGTTTTTCGTGTACTTCATTTGCAAATATTAGCATCGTGTCTATTTGAGCCATTAGCTTGTCTTCATTTGTGGTGTCTTCCAGCCCATTAGTCACAGTCTTAATTTCAGGAGCAAAACTGAGAAGGTCCCTGTGCAGGGAAGCTGGAAAGGAGGCTCCGTGTGCAGGGTACGCTTGGGCCGCGTCTCCATGAGTGCGCTGTTTCAGTTTGTGGCCATGCCTGAAAGGAGTGCTTCCCTCCTCCTCCTCTTTACCTTGTGGTGATGGGAGGGGAGGGGGTTCCTCCTATTTTCTGCAGCTGTTTACTTAGGCAGGCATCAATAATTCATGACATCAGCTCCCTTTCTGAAAGCCCAGGTGAGGGCAAAGGGCCTAGCGTCGGGCCAGCAGCTCATTTGCTCCCTCCTGCAAGACTCCGCCGAGATCGCAGGAGGCTCCTGGCTGGCCAGACCTCAGCCGCTCTTGGAGAGGAGAAGGCGGGAAGCATTGACTTTGAGCTGAGATCTGCTTTTGTTTTCTTTCTTTAGCTACTTACCAGCTTCTCTTAATCTATGAGAATGCCAGAGGCCACATCTGGGGTGAGGTCCCTGGGAACATTCTGAGCTACTCAGAGAAGCCTCCGGTCCCAGCCACACCAGGTAAGGGACTTTACATTTATTCTTTCATTTGACAAATATTTATGAGAAACTCAAAGATGAAAATGTGGCCGTGAGTTCAGGGAAGCAGAATTCAAGCCTGAGCTACACTTTATTTGTATGTGGGGTCTGGAAGGAAACTGAGACATAGTCTTGCATCTAGGATGTGTGTAAGTTTCACGACTGTAGGGATCTACCCTCTTTTTTCTGAAATAATTCAAGGTGCTCCATCTCGACTGTTGTTCTTTGTTCTTAGTTGCATCTGTTTTCTCCGAGAAGTCTTCAAATATCTCTCCTTATATTCAAAATGCCTCCCTAAAAATAAGACCTAACTGGTCTGAGACACTGTTCGGGATTTCTAATTCAAATTGTGAGAAATGCTTCCTCTTCTCAGGATAAAAGCTCAGGCACGTTCACCCATCTCTGCCACCCTTTCCCCCCTTCCCCCCGCACACCCCATTCCCTACATTCAGTCAGAACACTTGACCACCCCCGACTAGGATGGACCATCTCTATCTTCAAAGATCTCCAGAGAAAACTCAAGAACTTTCTTTGCTATCCCCACTCCCTTGTGCAGTAATCCTCCCTGGCAGAACGACCTTCATATACCCCAGAGCACTCAAGGGCTCGCCCTCTCTTTCATCTCCCCAAACCATCAGTGATGGATTGTTTGTCACCATTCTCCTAATATTAACACTTTTATTAACTTGAAGACATTTTACGGTTGTGCTTATAGTTTCGCCCCTGTGACCTACCTCTCTCCTGCAGTTGTTTAAGTGATCTCTTCCTGCCTGCAGGCTCTGTGTAGTGAATAAGTCTAATTTATGCTGCAAACCATTGCTGGTCTGGTCTGCCCATGGCACAGTTCTGATCAAGCCACTCTGCAACCCATCCCCAACCCATTCCCACCCCACCACCATCAAAGGCACACGGCTGGTAAACTGACTGGAGAGAGGTCTCTCAAGGGGGCCCGACCTGACACTCAGGCCTTAAACCAAGCTGCAGGCATTCCTGAAGCATCCTGTTGCTCTCTGATGTCTCCACTATTCTCCTTTTGGGACTCTCTCCAGCAAGCATGCGACCCACTCTTCCCGTTTCTCCCTATCAAAACCCCATCCCTCCACTGAGTGCCATAGGGGAATGAGGTTAATTATACAGGCTCCCTACCTATTGCTCACAGCAGGGCCAGTCGGAAAGACAGACACAGAGACATTTCAACACATAGAGTGCTTTGGAGGCTGCTGTGGGGACATAGGATGGGAACCCTTAACCTTGTGGAGATGAAACTTTAACTAGTTCTTATCGGCCAGGAAAGAGTTAGTCACGTGAAGAAGTTGGTGGAAGGGTGTTCCAGATAGAGGGAACCACACACAAGAAGGAAACTGAGAACAGTGTACTGGAGTACGTAGCAGGTAGTTGAGAAGGGCCCAAACTAGCCATTATAGGAAACTTACCACACAGCCATTGGAGGGTGTCCTGTGCTTTTTTCTTGTCCTGTCTCGTTTAACTCACCTGATGCCCTGTGAGGTGGATATTGTTATCATCAAAGCTGTTTTACAGATGAAGACAGTGAGACACAGAGAAATGGAGTGACACAGCCAAGCTGAGCAGACACGAAGGAAAATGTGGGTCCCAGGTCGAACCCAGGAATCTGAGTCCTGAGATGGAACACCACGTACGTAGCTTTCCTCTTCAGTTGAGACTGCAGTTGCAGAAAAGGCCAAGATGCCTTCAAAGCTCCGTAGTGAGTGGTTTCCAGGTTTGGCTCTGCATCAGCGAGTTAGTTGTGCAACCCCAGATGTGCCACGCAGATGTGCGTTTTTGGGTTTTGGTTTCTTCATCTATAGTGGTGTTTCTCGGCAGGAGGTGGCGGTACTCCCCCAGGCACGTTTGGCAATGTCTGGACACATTCAGGCTTGACATAACTGGGGAGTGCGTTTGGGGTGTGCTGTGGAGTCGAGCAAGTGGAAGCCAAGATTGCTTCTCAACACCCTACAATGGGCAGCATCCAAGCACCCCCACAAGCGTCACTGGTGCAGAGGCTGAGAAACCCTGCTCTGTAGACGGGGCTTTGTCACGTACACATGCAGCCGACATCACACGCTATTTTGCGTGTTCCAGGAGCTACTACGCATGAAACTCCCACGGCGGAGACTATTGGCTTCAACTGCACAGTCCCCAAGGGGACCTAATCCTCTTGGGTGGATCTTCTCAGAGTTTGCTTCAATGACAAGATCCACTTTCTCCATGAACCCCAGGTTCTCTTCCCAATAAAATCCTGCAGGGCCACATGGCTGTGGTGGTCCCTCGGCTTCCGTTCTGCGGGGCTGTTTTCTCCTGGAGGTTGCACCTCTCTCCCTCGACTGTGTTTCATCTCATCTGTTCCTGGCATCCCCGCTGACAGCTGGACTTACTGGGAGACCAGGCCCCAGCTGAAAATCCTCAGTGTGGCCCCGCCACGCTGCCTGGCCTGACCCAGGCCTGGAGCAAGACAGTCAGACATTTCTTCTCTGCTTAACGTGCGTCTTTCTTTCCCCAGTTATCTGTATTTACTTTGAAAATCATTTCCTCTGTTTCGCTCGGTTTTCCTTTGAGCCCAATTGCCTGCTCAGTCCTCTGTCCTTTCTGTTTATTTCTACTTCTCATTTTCCCCATTGATCAGATGCCCTGGAAGTACAGCAGGAACAGTGTGTTCCCTGTAATATTTAGTTACACTTAATATTTCTCAGCAGAACGTTGCCTTGGAACAGCAAGCGGTAAAAATCCAGGCCTGTTCTGCTTACACTGGACATGGGCTTCAGTACAGGCTCCGATTCACGTCGGATCCAGTCCCTCCTTAAAGGGGAAGCAACCCGCCTGTTGCAGGACGGTGCCCGGCACGCAAGGCGTCCCTGCGGAATGCAGGTTCCTCAAATAAGCGAGCGGCTGTATCACACATTAGGTGCTTGACTGGGTAAAGATATTGCATCCTATAAAAGTGCTAAATGAATATGCTGTCTAATCCGACCACTCTCCTTAATAGAACAGTTTTTCTAAACCAGACTTTGCCATTTTGTTTTTTCAGACTTTCCCATTAGTGCTGCTAACACTGGTTTTTCCTGATGCCACTTTCTGATTACGTGATTCCAACTGAGAGCTAATGACACCCCTGTGTGCGGTCGGTAGTGCCTGCAGACCTCTCGGAGGAGCCGACGGAAGCTCCGAGCCTTTCTCCAGAACTCCAGTGCCCACGTCACAGACTGTTCCGAGTGTCCTGGGTGCTAAAGTGACTAAAATTCATGACTTAGGAAAGCGTTCACCAGAGACTTTAGGCTTAAGCTGCCGAGGGGACCCCCCCTTCTGCGTGAATCTTCTCCACGTTTGCTGCAGTGACAGAATCCACTTCCTACATGACCCTCATGTTTTCTTTAGAATAAATCCTGCAGGGTTTCACTGTCAGCGGGACCCCATCCACAGAGGCCACGGTTTCGAGCGTAAGCACTGGTCTCTGCCTTCTTGGTGTGGGAGATGCTATTAGGAAACGCTGTGAGTGAAGCGCTGTTTAATTACGGTAACAGAAAACACCACCACCGCAGACTCACTTCAACCCACCAACAGTTCCCAGCCAGGAGTTTCTCTTCGGGTGCGAAGACGTATTTTCCTGTGTGGTTTAAAGCAGCCGGGCACATGAATAAGAAAAAGAAAGACATTGAAAATCAGGAAACGAACAAAGCAGTTGAAGACAGAGGTTTTCTGGGAAACTGTCCTCATCTCTCACCTCAAAGGATGAGGTTAAGAAGGGATCCCTCAGGCACCGGGAAAGCTACAGGGGCAACTCTGAACTGAAGTCTCAGACATGTGAGGACTTGGCCATAAATGCCCCGGTGAAGGCCTGGAAGCCACCACTGGAGGACATCTCCTTCACTGTCACCAGAACCTTGTGTAGGTCCTGCTCCCCTTCACAGAGTCGAAAAATATTCAATTATAAGTATCTGAATCCCTGTCCCTACCCCAGCCTTGTAAGAGGGCGGGCCCCTCGGTCTGCAGAGCCGGCCACCAGGCCTTTGTCACGTTGTCACATCGAGTGGGGCAGCAGCTGATGTGGAGCTCCCAGGTTGCCCCTAGTAAGACAGAGAAGAGGGAGTGGGTTAGGGGGTGGGCGGGAGAGGAGAACCACTGAGGAGGTGGAGAGAGTAGGGGCTGAGGAAGCTGCAGAGGGAGAGGGGAGTGAAGGAAGCAAATAGAGTTTCTTTTTAATTAAAAAGCTCCCATTTACTGAGGCCTCTAGAAGCTTCCATGTCATCTACAGTGATCAGAACTGGAGAGCAAGACACGAGGTGGTCAGATAGCCAAAGAGACAAATTCCTTTGAACTCTATTCTTATCTGCAGCTGAGGTGTTTTATATTCTGGGCAGTCTGGACCACTTGATTCGGTGGTCCCAGTCCCCTTAGGAACACAGGCATCGTTACTGAGTGCAATAGAAGTAGCGCCACACACACGTTTGGATTTCTCCTCATTTTCCTCTCCTCTGAGCAAGGCAGGGAACTCATGGTTTAAGCAAGAGGAAGAAAAGGGCGGGAAGTGAAGAACTGTGGGCAGAGCAGGGCAGGTGTGGAGGAGGCAGTGTCTACCTGGACAGGATTTGCAGCCCCCAGGCCCTGGGCTGAGGAGGGGCACCCCTTCCCCGGTCACCAGCCTGTCCATTTCACATGGCAGGAGAAGCTGTTTCCATACAGATGGGTCCATAATGGAGGCCTCGGGACCCTCACCTCCAAGGCGGCACTCTGATCATATGTCAGAGGCAGAAGAGCCTAGTCCTTTACTTTTCATCTCCCCCTGCCTTTTAGCTGCTTGGTGCCTCGATTTCAAAGCTTTTCTGAGACAAACATGAAGTCGAAAGGATAGACTTCAATTATTTCATCTTGTAAAGGTTAAAAAGGTTCTTGTAAATGACGGATGCAAATACTGGAAACCCAGTTAAAACAACTGGATACCAGATGGCAGAGGAAAGTGGTTTACAGTAAAGTGTTACAGAGTAGGAGCTCATTTACAAGAAGCAATTACACAAACAGCCCTGAGTATCCAAGATCCCATAAAAGGGCGGTGGGGTGGAAGCACAGGATCAGCTGCACATGTGTGATTTCTGCATCATGGTATTAACAATGCAGTCGGTCACCTCACCTGTTGCCCCTTCACCTGCTTCATGAGTCTCAGTCTAGGCTGACCTGCCAAGAAGCAAAGAGCCACAGCCCTAAACAGAGACACTTTCACTTTCTCCATCCCTTAGCAGCCTAGGGCAATTTCCTAATAAGAGAAATTTAATGATCTAAGGGAAGTATGCAGCTGTCATCCTCAGTGTTGAAGCCTGGGGAACTTGGTTTTTATCTCAGGTCAAAAGAACAGGAGAAAAATCACTTTATGATCTGTGATGCCTTTTCTTCCTTGATGTCTCTTTAAATTGAGGCTGAGCATAATACAGTCTGTTATTTATGTTCATTCATAGGTGTACTCTTGCATGCACGTGGACAGTATTCGAAACACAAAAGTGGGTTCTAAAGCTGTAGTTGTGCTGACACGGTTGTTTCTTGCTCTACACTCTGGCGAGGACTGCACTGGCCTGGCTGTCCTCCTACACACTAAGCCTCCTGGTGCTCTGAGCCCAAGTCCCTGCCACAACCTCCCCAAGGTCAGTTCTCTGTCACATCTCACTTTGGCTAGACAAGGCAGGCCTTTCCACCCTGTTGACACCTTAACTGTGATCTGTGCCAGAGAGAGACCATGCACCCAGCCAGTCTTGGGGCAGGTGATAGAATGTGTGTTCGGGGAGGCTTTCTATAAGCCCATGCACACCTCCGGGGTTACTCTCCATCGGAGCCTTTCTTTGGGGAAATACAGTCAGACAAGAAGGTAGGTAGCACATTGCCAAGGCAGTGAGAGAAAGTCTTTTGTGCAGGTGGGACTTCCAGGGCCCGGAAATCTCAGTAATCACTCTCATAACCATACAAGATGCCTGCAAATTCTCACCCTGGAGAAAGCACAATTAGAAACCAATCTGCCATGCCAACATGTACACCCTACAAGAGCCCACAGAGCCCAGTCCAACAGATGGGTTTCAGAGCCCTCAAAACACACTATAATGGAGCTGGCAGGTCAGAACCAGATGGAATATGCATGAAAAAAGATCTGATCATCAAATGTTCATCGGTTGATGAATGGATAAACAAAATATGGTATATCCAAGCAGTGGCATCTTATTTCTCAAAAAAAGGAATGTAGGACTATTTCATGCTACAACATGGATAAAGCTGGAAAACAAAGTGAGACATAATTCATAAGAAATATCCAGAATTGGCAAATCTGGAGACGGAAAGCAGATCGATGGTTGTCAGGGCAGTGGGGGTTGGGAGAATGGGGAGTGACTGCTAATGGGTATGGGGTCTGTTTCTGGGGTGATAAAAATATTCCAAAATTAAATAGTTGTGTGATGGTCGAATGACTTTTAAAATATACTAAAAACCACTGCATTGTATACCTTAAAAGGGTGAATTTATGGAATGTGAATTATATCTCAATAAATCAAAAAGCATGTGACAGGCCTGCTCCACGGGGTCAGTGTTCCCACACCCATGTGTGGGGCTACCACAATAGGACACTGTGTCTAGTAAGTTTCACAAAAACCTTCCTAAAACTTTTTATGACAGATTGATTTAGTGTTTTAATTAAAGCTGGTTTAAATGAATATCTTTTTCCCCCTGAGGAGGAGACACATCCTTGTGCATTGCAAAGTCAGATTCAAATTTCTGCTCTATATTCAGTGGGAGTTGACATTGGCGGGTGTCAGGGGCCCGAGTCTGAAGCCAGTCACAGTTTGCTTGAGCTCTTGAGCTTCCTCAGAATGAAGACCCACAGTCTGACCCACCCCTTTCATCAGAGCTGGTAGAGCCTCCTCAATCTCCCTCCTCTTCCATCCCTCTGAACTCCAGTCTGTTAAGAGCTCTGGAGCTATGGGAGTCAGTCCCTCCTCCCCTATTTTGCCATTCCTTCCCAAGGCTATGAGTCTGCTGGATCCACAAGTGAGGCCATTCCTGTGATCTGCTCTCCTTCTGCCACGACCAAACCTCCCGGGGCTGTCAACTTGCTCCCGACCTCCTCATACTGAGATCCATCCATTCGCCCCGTCTTTCATCTGACCAGAATGTACTGAGCATTTGCTGTGCGCCAAGTGCTATTCTAGGAGTTGAAAGTCCAGTGGGGAACAGGACAGTCAAGGAAGAAGGTAAGCAACACACAAGCAAACAAACACCAGTAGAGGCCCAATTCGGACTTTTCTACCAGTCAGCCCATAATGAGCACTCAAACCTACCAGCCCTCACCCCTTAAGGTTGATAATTAGGGTTGCTTCCTTTTTCTCACAGTAGTAAAACTCCCAGGGCTCTCTTGCCTTTCCAGACACATGGTGGATTGTACTTTCCTGCCATTTCCAGTTGGCTGGAGCCATGTGACTAGTTCTGGCTAAAGGGCTATACCCAAAGTGCTGTATCCCTCCAATTCCTTACTGCAGCAGTTATAACAAAAAGGTCTCATGTGGACGTGGCCAACCCTCAAGATTGAAGTACTCTGTGTTACTAGGTTTCTACATGGAGGACAGTCGCCTTGGAGAGTTTCCCAAAGCCAAGGCAGACTTTGCCTGAGTGAGAAATAAACCTTTGTGATATTAAGCTGCTGATATTGCTGGTGTGTTTGTTACAGCAGCACAACCAGGTTTCTTCTGACTGGTACATCCACTACGTAAACAAGGTTACAAGTTGCATATAAGCACTCCAGAATATTTTCTGGAAAGTTCTGACAGAAGAGCAAGTCATAGACTACATCAGTGATCTAACCAAATAAAAGCCTATTAATTGAGGGGAAAAAATAAACCAGAGAAGTATAGATTGATTACGCTTCATATCAAATTTTGCTTACATGATATAAACAATCAATTATCCACATAAGTGAAACTGCAATTACAAATATTTTAATAATCAGAGTCCATGACACTGGACATTCAAAATGTGCTCCTCTTTCTTGAAGTATTGGATGGAAGGCTGATGAATTCAAAGGGCTTCTTGGAGTGGCTTCTCATCCCGAAGATAGTTTTGTAGCTGTACTCCGGGCCCCCAGTGGTTCACATTTGATATACGCCACCCAAAAATAGCTCCACGTACCGATGGAAGGAGTGACCTTGGGCTGACAATTTATTTAGGTACCAGCGAGGCCAGGATGTCCTGTGTCTTTTTAGGCTACTCTCCACATTGATTCTGGTCAATAGCCTGTTTTAAGAAAAGCTTAAGCCAGATTAAAAAAAAAATCTGCCTTCCCTTGAGTAAACACAGTAACCTGACAGCTCCAGTGAGTAAATAATGCACTTTTTAAAAGCTTTTCCAAATAGGTCTTTATCCTGCAAGCTGCTTTTATAAGCTACCACTCTTCCTAATATCCATTTATACAAAACTCCTTAAAAATGTTATGGCTTGAAAATGATAGACATCCTATTGAATCTAGGTTTGCTGAATTTTCTTTTTCTTTCTTTCTTTCTTTCTTTTTTTCTTTCTTTGTTTTTTAAGAAAAGTATTTTTTCCTTTGGTTGGAGAAAAAGTCTTTCTTGAAATATTATCCTCTCAGATAAATAACGGCAATAAAAGTAAATGGAAAGTGGGAAAGAACATGGTTTCTTAGTGCAGTGTGCAGCACTTTCTAATTGGAAAATGCTAAAAGGGAGTTTTCCTTGGAGGCCTCCCATCTGACTTGAGACCAAACAAAACAGTGATTTGCTTATGAGCATCAGGGGCTCTGTTTCCCTTGTTAAAGGGGAAGCTAAGAATGGAAGAAAGTGCTAAGTTATAAAACCATAGTAGTATAGTAATAATTTGAGCAGGTAGTTTTTACATTATAAATTATAGAATGAGCAGAACCTACCTTTGAAGTCATCTAGGCTACCCCAGGTGGAAACTGTTTCTCCTCCTACTAAAAGTCTTGTTGAAGAGCCCAGGAACCTTCAGCCCGCATTTTTTACCCTTGCTGGTAATCTGCTCATGTTGGAGCATTCCACTTTTCCACTTAAAAAGAAATGCGTCTAGCTTAGCTGAGTTCTTCTGGAATTTTGTGATGCATTCATGCACCTGTGACAGGAAGAACCTTTTGGGTTGCTGATGGCTTTGAAACCAGAACTTCCGTAGTTCAGGCCCTCCTGAGGTGCTGTGGTCCTGTCACCTGGTCAGTCATCAAAAATGGATATTGCCAGTCTTTTTAAAGGTCTTCTCATTTCCCTAATGAAAACTAATAATTCAGAAACGTTTGTGTAATTAGTAGTAAAGGATAGTACGGTAGATAAAGATGAAGAGTGTGTCTGGCCTATGACTTAACACCACCATCACCTCTGCCTCCCTCTTTCTTTCCTTCTTTCCCACCCTCTTTCATTTTCTTGCTACTTGTGCCTTTTCACTTTACATTTTTATTCCTGTATAATATATGTGCAGATGTTTCTTTATCATAAGCAGAGCTTGAGCAGTTTTCCAAACAAAACCCAGCAAAGTATCCAGCACCCAGCTCAACAAAAGACCGTGAGCAGGGCCCCAACAGCCCACCTGGGCGGCCGCATCCTGACTTACACCATAGATCGATTTTTCTTGTTTTCCTTTTGATAGAAGTGGAATCTTCTAGGGTATAGCTTTTGTGTCTGACTCCTGTCCCTCAAGCTTACGTTAATGAGATCCATCTGTTGCAGCATTAATTGTTCTTTCCATTTTTAAGTCTATCTACCTCCCCCCGAGTCTGGGGTACATTTACCTCCACCTTTTTGACTGGGCCTTCTCTTCTTCTCTTCTAATTTGCATCTTGGATTCCATTGCCATCTTCTGATGGACACAGCATGCTCCTATCGGCCATGCAGGCTGATGCCTCCCTCCGGGATCCACCCAACGGACATGGCTGGTGTTGGCCACACATGCAGGAGAGATATGGCACGGTCAAAGGTCCAATCTTGAGTGCTTTGCTAGAGAGGTAGCAGGCACCTCTGATGGTTAATTTTATGTGTCAACTTGGCAAGGCCATGGTACCCAGATATTTGCTCAAACATGTGTCTGTGAAGGTATACATTTAAATAAGTAGACGTTTTTGAGTAAAGCAGATTCCCCTCCATAATGTAGGTGGGCCTCATTCAATCAGTTGGAGATCTCAATATTAAAAGACTGACTTCACCTAAGCGAGAAGGAATTCTTCCAGCAAATTGCCATTGGATTTGCAACTCTTCTCAGGGTCCCAGCCTACCACCCCCTGCAGAGTTTGAACTTGCTAGCCTCCAGTGTGTCATGAGTTAATTCCTTAAAATTAATCTCTCTCTCTCTCTCTCTCTCTCTGTATGTGTGTGTATATATATGCACATATCCTATTGGTTGTTTCTCTGGAGGCCCCGACTAATACAGCATCCATCTCCACTCCCAAACCCATGTTGCTAATTGACCAAGACATCCCTTTCAGCTGAGCCTATAGAATCTTCCTCAACTCAGTCCTCTAGATATCCATGACCAGCCAATGAGCAAGTTGAAACCTCCTTGCTCTCCCTACACTAGAGCAATGGTGCTCAAGGGGGAAAAGGCTATTTTTCCCCTCAGGAGACATTTGGTAATGTCTAGAGACATTTTTGTTGTCACAAATGGAAGAGAGGGAGCTATTGGCATCTAATGGGAAGAGATCAGAGATGTTACTAATGGTCTTCCAATGCACATGACAGTCTCCCTCAGTAAAGAATTATCCTGCCCCAAGCGTCCGTAGTACAGAGGTTGAGAAGTATTGCACTAGAGACATAATCTATGGTCTTGAAAGTTTCAGGGTCACCTAGGCTCAACTACTAAAAGGCAAATATCTCTTAGATAGGAAGTGCTTTGGTCCTTATCACAGAGATTTTATAATATATGCTTTACAGACAGTTATTTCTTAATAAACAACCTGAGAAGTTATTTTAAAATTCTGACATAATGTGGCTATAGCACATCCTTTTATTTATTACTTGTGTGCGTGTGAGCAGTTAATTTTCAGCCTTGTCTTCTCTTAATTCCTTTCAAAATTGAGTCTCCTTCTCCTTCCACAGACTTGAACATGGACACCTTCTTCCTAACGTACCAAAATCCAGACCACAAAATATTTACCAGAGTCAGCAAATTCCCTTGGCCACGGGGAACATGCTACAGATGCTGGGCAAGAGTAGATTGAAGGAAACTACTAAACGGCAGCTTCCTGTGCTTTGCCATCAACAATAACAAAACAAAGCAAAAGAGCAGAATAAAGTAGTGAATATGGATTTTCTCATTTCTGGCAAACAAACGGCTTTCTCACCGAGATTCTCCCGGCTCAGTGCTCACCACTGGTTTGGGCAGAAGCCCAGGAGGTGTCTCTAAAGATGTTAAGCATTTAACACTTGGTACAGGAAACCCTGACCATGGGCTTGCTGGAAGAGGGCTCTGTATCTCTCAAGGATGTACTTAAATGATCACTAGGAGTTTTTATAAGAACTTTGATCTGCTATATTCTCTAAGGCTCAGTACAAAAATGGGGTAGTACAGTGGTCCCCAACCTCTTTGGCACCAGGGATTGGCTACAGGGAAGACAGTTTTTCAATGGATGGGATTGGGGGATGGGAGGGGGACACGGAGCTCAGGCAGTGATGAGAGTGATGGGGAGAGGCTGTAAATACAGGGAAGCTTCTTCCCTTGCTCTCCTGCTCACCTCCTGCTGTGACTCCTAAGTTTCATGCAAAACAATTTTTCCATGGATGGGGGTGGGGAGCTCAGGTGGTGATGCAGCTGCTCTGCCCCTGGGGTGGGGGTGGGGTGGGGACCACAAGGGTAGTAGGTAATTTACTGGATTTTTAAAAAATCAAATTCCTCTAAGTACAGTGTAAAATGTAGTAATTTAAGATATTCATAACATAGGACATGCAATGTATGTAGAAAAGAGGTATAAGTTAGGGGAAAATGTAAACTGATGTTTTATTAATATGGAATTGCACTGTATTTTAAGGGTATAATGTTAATTTCCAATAACCAGAGCAGAAAGGAGGGAGTGATTTCTTTTTATAGTGAACAAGGTTCATAAGAAAACTATGTGAATATTCTCCAGAGACTGTAAAGACAGGAAGAAATCAAATAAAAATAAATCAGCTTGGAAATTCATTAATGTTGCTACAAAATATCAGGAAATCAACTCTTGAGAAACGGACACATTCAAATTATTATGATTATTGTTTTGTCTTCAAGCAGTTACTTAATTGTGTTGCCAATGAGAAGAAAGTGATTTACTTTTTGTTTTGGTATTTTCAGAACTGTCAATGATTAACTAAAATATTTAAGCAAATTATTTTTATCTCTTCTTGTTACAGCTAAATAATTGGCCAATTGTCTTAAATAGATTTTATTTCTAAAAGCTGCACATAAGAAAGGAAAGCCAACAGACCAAAAGGCGCAGCATTTTGTCTTGAATTTCAGCTGTCCTTAAATCTTGATAAGCAGAACATCTAATGGATGAAGCACAACTATGCTGCTCAGAGCTCTTAGTTCTCAATCACAATTGCATTGCACATTGTCCATGGAAAAAATTTAAAACATTGTCCCTATTTTTCAACAGATGCCTAAGAATGCTCTAAAACTGTGCAACTGATTTGTGCTCCAATCATACAAATTCCAATAATTGTTGGTGACACAAAACATGGCTAGAAAGGTAAGGTGAGGTTGAAGAGAGAGAACAATGTGCCTGTATTTTGGATTATTCATGGACTCAACTGACCCATGGACTAAGAAGCAGATAATCAAAAAGTAACGGCAGAAGGGATCTCAGCAGATACACACGTGTTGTGGCAAAGGCAAGGTAGGAAGCTGAGGTTACAGCAGGAGCAGTTGAGTAGGGTTGGCCTTGCTGTGTGAGTCACCTGGTTCACTTCTGGTTTTTGTCATGTAATACCACAGCTTGAACTAAACTCATCTTTTGAAGTGGATCTTATGAACCTTGCTTATTGGCAAATAGGCATAGGTCAACCTGTTCCTGTTGTATCACTGTCTCTGAGAAGTCAAAATGAAATCCGCCAGACTTTCTTTTCTACAGTGAGGAAGCATTTTTCCACATTAGCCAATATTGTTTCCTCATACCAACAAATGTCCTCGTAGTGATCCATCTGGTAGTAGTACCATTCGTGGTACTCAACATTCCCTCCTTCAGATTGACATAGCACTCCGCTGACATCAGTCTAATTTCTTTCAAGTCTATTCCTCAAATTCATCAAGTAAATTAATGTTGTGGCCAAGTCTGAGATTATAGAGGAGTCAGATCTGGGTTCTGATTCTACCTCTTACATCTACAATGATGTATTCTTGCTTGAGTTACCTAATTCTGAGCCTGGTTTCCTCACCTTTAAAAGGGGCACAGACTAGCAGATATTTATTGAGTACTTACTATGTGCTGGGTTCTACTCCCAGGATATGCAAGAAGTCATTTAATTCTCATAATAACAACCTTACAAGACAGGTATCCTTATCATGCCATTTTGTAAATAAGGAAACAAACTCCCAGCACCCAGATGGGGAGTGGCAGAGTAGGTACTGGTACCCAGGAAGTCTGGCCGAAGCCTGTGCGCTCACAAGTGTCTGATGCTGCCTCTAATTTCTGAACCACTTTGCTTCTCACTAGGGAACTGTTCTGGTTCATACCAGCATCCCTGTCACAGTATTGTTCTGAGGAGGAAACAAGGCGGTACACATAGCACACAGCAAATGAATTCACTCAAGGACTTAATCATTGATTCAACCAATGTTGATCGAAGGCCCCTGGTATGTCAAGCACTGTCCTAGGTCCTGGGTATATAAGACAATCAAAGTCAATGTCCTCCTGGAGCTTGTAGTCTAGAAACAAAACAAACCACAGACAAATAGATGTATCTTTGATAAAACATCAGTAGTGACACGAAGAAAACTAAAGCAGGGGTGGAGAGTGACAGTGTGGGGGGAGAGCAGAAGGGGAGTTGCTTCTGGCACAGGGAAGGACATTGCCTTTGAGCCAAGCCCTGACTGACAGGTAAGGAAATCAGGGGAAGATCTGAGGAACATTATTATTGCTTTTATAATAAAATTAATTATGTGCTAATTTCTTAGCTTAGCCACAGAGAGTTCTTGCCACCAGTGCCAGCCAAAGGCATAATTTCCTACCCCATCTCAACACGCTAACAACAAAAGAATATCTGAACATGCAGGTGGAAAAGGACAAAGCTATTCTGAAAGGTAGAGAGAACCTAGTCACACAAACTCAGAAGCTATCATGAGTGAAAAGAGAACATCTCCATCTTCCATTAATCACTATAATTCCCCAATTTTCCTGAAAACAGAAACCACAGTTGGGTACAGTTTTGTTGGTTTCCCCTAATGCTCTGCCCCTGACTCCCGAGTGGCTGAGAGCATGTCATAGTCGCAGTACGTCCCACCTCTCTTTGTTCCATTTAAGGGAACCCAGCCCATTTCAAACTCCCTCTTCCCATCCAATCTCGATTTTACAATGCTTTTCACTGAAGATTACAGTTAATGCTTTTTTTCCAAGACATTTGTCAGAAAAGGAAGCTTAATTTGGGGCTCCTTTTCTCCATCCACACACTTGTTCTATAGCTTAACTTTCAGGAAGTTTGTTTCTCATGAATGGTTCATGTTCTGTGTGCACAGATTATGAATTTGGAGAAGCAAGTCATCTAGGAAAGGAGAAGTACCTTAGCTTCCTGAGGCTTTACCCATATTCAGCATGGTGGGTTGAATAGTGATTAAGATATGTCCATATCCTAATCTCTGGTATCAATGAAATTGACCTTATTTGGAAATAGGGACTTTGGAGATGTAACTAAGTTAAGGATCTGGAGATGAAATCATGCTGGATTAGGATGGGCCCCAAATCCAATGATAAATGTCCTTCAAAGAGAAAGGAGATGGAGATTTGAGACACAGGGACGCAGAGGAGAAAGCCATGTGAAGACAAGGGCAGAGATGGAGTGGTTCAGCCTCAAGCCAAGGAATGCCAAGGAATGCCAGTGGCCACCAGAAGCTGGGAGAGATATATGGAACAGATGCTCCACAGAGCCTTGGGAAGTTGCCACCTCTGCCAACATATGGATTTCAGATTTCTGGCCTCCAAAATTGGGAGGGAATAAATCTCTGTTGTCTGAAGATACCAAGTTTATGGTATTTTGTTACAGCAGCCCTGGGAATTTAATATACTTAGTTTGGATGTTTGCCATTGGGTAGAATTGTTAACTAATTGTTAAGAGTCATTGAGTTTCTTGGAACAATGGGGAATGTGACCCAATGCTCAGGTAGGAACATAAGTTTTATGTAGACTTTCCTGGGAGAGGAAATGACTGTGGTGGCCACGGTCTGTGTAGACATAGTACCCCAGCTGCTTCATCCTTTCTCCTGGGGAGAGACCCTGGTCACAGTCGGAGGTGGGCTGAGGACACACACTGAGCTGATCACAGTACCTGCCCCTGAAGGCACACCAGTTGGTAAAGGCAGAGGGGTTAAGGATACACACACTAACTGGCTCCAATTGGAGCTCTTCCTTGGAACTTTTTGGTTCAAACTGGAGGGACTGTTTAATCCTTGGGGCAACATTTCCATCAGGTTAATTAGGCGTGATGTCTGTGAACCCAGAGCTCCCTCCAACTCTTCCTGCAGGCAAACCCCAAACGGGAAGCTGCGATCACAACCACGACTGTTCTCAGTGGGGCACTATTGTCGCTTAGATGTGGTTCCATACGGTGTGGCCACCATTCTGTGCATTGTGGGACCATTAGCGCCCCTAGCTCTGCCACTCAAATATCAGTGAATGCCCCCCAGGCACTGTAACAACAAAACACCCCTAAGTATTTCCAGATATCTTGGGGGGGGTGCGGAATAGCCCCTGGTAACAGATAGATAAGCCTCAGAATTAACATCTCTGGGCTGAGATGGCCTGACAGATTGATTACAACAAGAATGACTCGTTGATGGCAAATCTAGACTATGTGGAAATCCACTGGCTGTGAGCCCATTTACCTCTGGGATCCTCTATCTGTATTTTTTAAACTAAGAGTCACAAACTCCCTTCTGATTGACAATTGTTCTCAATGTGTTTCTACACTCAGTCATTTTACAAATGAAGCTCACCCCCTGGCGGCCTAGTCCATCTATTTAGGGTGACTTTGAAGATTTTTGTCTTGATCCTTTATGTTTTGATTAATAGCTTAACTCTCGGACAGTGGTCTTACTCTAAGTCCTTGAGGGTCTCTAATTATTCCAGAGTGGGGTACGATAGAGAGGTAAGAGGGGAGACCTCAACACAGAGCCAAGGGCCAGGTCCCAGAGGGCTTGCCAGGCACCATGCCACAGTTGGCCCTCTCGCCAGCAGCCACAAGGACCAGGGAGGGATGCTGGTCACCGTGACTCATCAGGTGTAGGTAGCCACACAAAGGCAGGATTGGCATCTATAAAGATCTGTCAGGGAGGAAGAGGCGGATATAAGGATCTCTGAGAACTGACCAAGGATGCAACTGAGGCAGTAGCAACAAAACCAAAGAGAAAAGATTCCAAGGATAATAGAAAATCAGCACTTAAAGCACAAAGAACAATTGGACATAGAGAATAAAGGAGGTTGTCTCATTTTTTAAATTACATTTTCTAGATAATTTAAATTAGAATAGAGCTAAATTCCTCTGATGCTTTTGGGAGGTTTTCTCTAAACATTTTGCGTGTATTTAAAGAACACAATAGTGAGATTATATCCCAGACAATGATGGGGATTACGCAATTCAGGAATTGGAAGGCTCAGGCCATCAAATATTTCAAAATGTTAGCTAAGAAGAAGTGCATTCTGGAAGTTTATGTTCATTATCCCCCTGAGAGCAAAATTTTTTTAAAAATTATTTTAACAGATCTCAGTGCTCTTTCCAAAGGCAAACGTTGAAATAAAAATCAACATAAGGCAGTTGAAAACCGTCAGCAGCTGAGAGGCTGGTCTCACTCACATTACAAGCCTGCCTCCTCCTTGCAGCTGAAATGGGCAAACAGAAGGTACAAGCCTCGTTTGCCGTGGGTGGGAATAGCAGGCAGAGAGAGTGGAAGGTCGAGAATGAAGATGAGCACAAGTGAAGCATTCAGGAGAAATGACTGAGAGGTCTCTTTGTACAGCGCACACACTGTGCAGTGTGAAATAGGGAAAGTGGAGGGCCCCTAACAAGGAAGTGCTGGTGTCCTCCCTGCAGAGCATTTAGAGTAAAGAGAAGCACAGAATCCCAGAGCTTGCCTTCTGCATGAGAACTGGGGCTAATATGTCTGGAGTCTTAGGGGAAAGTAGAAGGGAGAAAAAGAAACCAACAATTCTAGTATTTTCAAAGTTTCAAACATTTCTGTGTTTAACAAGTATTGGTGCCCTGATATTGGGTTTCAAGAAAGATAGTTCCTGAATGGGAGGATTATGAGACCGGGAGGGGGAAACCCCATTGAAGTACCACAAAGAGATTTTGAGTTACGCAAAGGTAGACAAATCACCCGGCTACTAATGAGATGTTTGGAGATTTAGTTCTAACTAACTGAAAAAGAGGTCTTGGGGGAGATAAGTTAGGAATGGGGGGAGAGGAAGCCCACAGAAGGCAGGGCCAGGCCCCTGGGCTGGTGCAGAGCTTCTACCCCAGGGCTGGATTCAGTTGTTGACATGTTTTGTTTTGCCCTTGCAGTCTTAGGATATATTGAATAATTTTTCAACACTTAAGAATACAGATATTTGACATAGAGACATAGATTTCAAACTCCTTTAGAAAACCCTGAAGGTCTGGCCACACCAGACCCTCATTCCCATAAGTCACCAAGAGCAGGTTTGGAGGAGAGAAGCAGATGACTTCTCCAGCTGGCCTCAGTGTCACCTCTCTGCAATCACACCACCCTGTGGTCCCACATAGCCTGCTCCACTCTCATTGCATTTGCCTTGGGACCCACTTATTAGAGAGCAGATGACGGGCTATTGACATGACTGGTGAGGGACAATCTTTGAGCATAGGCAGAACTACGGGGTGGCCTCTGTGTCTAGATGTGGAATGTTCTTGGGGAGGAGACCGCTTGTCCCTACAGGATGAGCTCCAGCATGAAATCCAGCATGGCTCAGGCATGGTGAGCACTGGAAGCTTCTGGAAACAGTCGCCTGGATGGGAGCACTGGCAACTCAAAATGAGTACCTGCAATGGAAGCCAAGTGAGCTTCTCAAAACGGTGTCATAGGGGTGGCCACATGGCAGCCAGATGGAGAGAAGAACAGGGAAGACAACACACACAGGGCCACAGAAAACACCGTGTGTGTGTTGGGGGCCTGAGTGGGAGTTTAAAGACTCTCATGTAGGTGGGACGCTTAAATTATTGAAATGTAAATATTAGAATAAAGGTGATGGATGCCTGGACATACCAGATGCCAGTTGTTAAACTATACATATCTTTAACTTAGAAATTCTACTTTTAGGATTTTTACCCTAAAAAAAATTTATTGATGTGTGCAAAGATTTTATTAAAACTATTGTTATTTAATTTAATAACAATTATATAAAATAATGTACTATAAAATCATATATAATGATATGTGGATATATAAATTATAAAATGACTGTTGTTTAATAACATGTGTATAATTATTACATTAATTATAATTTCTAATGACAAAGAAGTGCCAACTTTTAAGATCTGCACAGTAGGACATTGTTTAAATAAATTATAGCATCCACAGAAAAAATTCCATGTAGCCTTTAAAATTCTATCCAGGAAGTTCTTTAGGAAGCTTAAAAGCATGGCACAAAAATAATATGTGTGATATAATTCCATTTTTATTAAAAATATAAACATACGTGGGGAAAATATTGAAGTGTGTACATTGCATTGGTTTCCTGTGGCTGCTGTAACAAATGATCACAAACACATTGTGGCTCAAAACAACAGAAATTTATTTTCTTACAGTTACTGAGGCCCGAAATTTAACAGTTTCACTGGGTCAGATTCAAGGTGTCAGCAGCACTGTGCTCTCTCCGAAGGCTCTAGGGGAGGATCCTTCCTGCCTCTTTTGGCTGCTGGTGGCCCCAGGGGTTCCTTGGCTTATGGCTGCATCACGCCAACCGCTGCCTCTGTCTCCCCAGTGGCTTCTCTCATTTGTGTCTACACTCCCTCAGCCTCTCTCTTGTAAGGACCTTTGTGGTTGGATTTAGGGCCCACCTGGGTAATCTGGGATAATCTTGCTGTCGAAATCATTAGTTCAATCACCTCTGCAAAGTCCCTTCTTCCTTGTAAGGTGACATTTACAGGTTACAGCAATTAGAACTTGTTATCTTTGGGGTGCCAGTATTTTTTTTCTGTATTTTTTTTGCCCATACCCCCCCACCCCCCCAAGTCAGAGTTTCAAGCGTGTCCATTCCCCAGACAGTGCACATCGCATTCATCATGTAGGTATGCACCCATCCCCTCCCCCCTCCGACACCCAATTAGTGTTATTCCCAAATGTGCACTTAGGTGACAATCAGGGTTTTATCTGCTGTTTTCCTAAACATTAAAAGATATTTGTTCTTTCTGTTCTTTCTTATAGTAAGTATCTGATGACGTTAGCAAGGACAATTTATTTCAAGTAGATTATAATAAATGAAAATATAGTTATGAATTCTCACTGTGTACACAATCTTATGAGTTTTTCTGCCTAGGAGTCAAAAAAGAAATAAAAAAGTACCAACATAAAAACTCTGCTTGCCCTTTAGAGTATTAAAAACTTTCTTTAATGTTTAAGACTTAAAAATACATTTAAAAATAGTCATGCAGTATAATTGATTTTATCAAAGACTAGGTTGAATATTATAGAAAAATCATAAAATTTTTAAAAATCCAGGAAAAAGGAGAGATGAAGATCTGCTAGCAGATGGCTGTAACTGCAAAAACAGGAAGGGGAGGTACAAGGTGAAAGAAAAAATTAACTACTAGATAGGTAAATGTGGGCCCAAACTCTGATAGGCCTTTAATATTAGGGAAAAGATTTGTTACCAAAAATTAAACTTGCCATTAAAAACAGGAACTAAAATAAGCATCATTTCCAATTCTGAAACGTGAATGGCAAATTTGATACATTTCCAAAAAAGATAATGAGGCACTAGAATAAAGAAAGTTACCAAAGAAAGACCCCCACTTGCTTCCATATTAGCTGGTAGCTTCTGAGTTAGATGTAGAGGGAGATCCATGTGTTAAACAGGTTTCTTGTCCTCAAATTGCATAGTTCAGTAAGAAAGGCAAAATTAAGCAGTATTGATGTCAAGTACTATGCAATCAACGTTAGGAAAAGCACAAACCGGTTCCTCCAGAATTAGAGGTGGTCCAGAACTCTGCTTGACAGGGTCACAGGACAGAGGAGGCTGAGTGAAGACAGAGCGTGAATGTTCTGTTTTTGAAAAATTAGAAGGAAATAGAGATGGAAAAATAAGAATAGCGACAACTAACATTTATCTAGTCGTGTGCCAGACACTGACTTATGATTTTTTTTAATCGGTTTTTGGGGAGAAAAATCTTTTCTTCTGCCATTTGAAATTCAGTAATTGAGGGCCTGGGTATCAAACTAATGAAAAACAGAATAACAGGAGAAAGGGTACAAAATTTGTATTAATATTTACATGCACAGGAGTTCATAGAAAAGGAGTGAAACTTAAAAAAGCAGTTAGATGTGGGGCTTATATACCCTTTTAATAAAGGAAAGAGGATTTGAGCTTCAAGGGGTGATAAATAGTGGGGAGTGATTAGGACACACTGCAGGAACTAATGGAAGATAAGGGCAGCTCTAGCAAGGTCTGGGCGTGCAAACTCATCCCGCTGTGGACTCTGCCCTCAGTGGAAAGAAAGAGTCACTCTTCTCTCCCTGGTGGGGGGATGGTGCTTCCTCAGAGAAGTTTCTGCCCTGCTTTTAGGCCAATAATGGGAGGTCAGAGAACTCTTCCCAAATTTGCCAATTCTCAATTGCTGTGAGCTCGAAATAATCCTATGCCAAAGTGCCATCTTTTAAGGTGACATATTCTGACCCATGCCACAATAAACGCCTGTAATCCTCATTCCACTATGAAGTAGGCCTGGTTGTTGTGAGGAAACTGAGGACAAGGTGATGTGCTAACAGGCCTGACTGAAGGAATGGGAGCTATGCTCTTTGGCTGGAGGGTGGAGCAAGCGGTGTAGGTATCACCCAGACTGAGACACTTCTAAATGCACTGCCCTCCTTGGTTCCATTTGTCAGGGGAACTAGATGGCTCCACCATTCTTCAACTGCTTCCTTTTCCTCCCAAGTGGAAAAATATTCAAGGAACATTTTAATGAATCGATAAAGTGAATTGAGCAAGTGAGGATAGCAAGAAACAAGAGAAAAAATTCGAGAGGACTGTGAAGATGACAGGAATTAGAGAAAGTCTACATTGGTGCTTCCATGTGCTGTACTCATGAAAAAGAAAAACTACTCTGTAAAGTTGTGTAAAAATACAGCAGCAGTATAATAATAGTCCAAGCTATAATTTCTTACACTATGTAGACCTGGAAAAACATGACCCAATAGCCTAGGAAGAAAAGATAGAAAATGTGTTTGTTCAACACACACACACACACACACACACACACACACACACACACACACACACACTGTCTCTCTTTCTCTCTCTCTTTCACCTAATTGCTGAACTTCACAGAACTAAGAAGTATTAGGAAGAAAGCACAGAGAGGCAGAAAGCTCATTAGATTAGAAATCTGGTTTACGTTCTAGCGCTGATAACCAGCTGACCAGGACAGTTCTCAGAGTCCAAGTGCAGGGATCTAGTACACCCAACTGCTCCATTTGATCTTACACAGCAGAAAAAATGCTTGAAATCATCGAGCCCTGTCACTAGTACCTTCTGTCAGTCTTGAGGGAGGTGTGGTAACAGCACAGATTCAGAGAAGCCAAAATCCATACCTGCTTTGGGAAAACCATGTAATGCCTTCACCTGACTCATTCAAAACAGGTTGATTATTTGAGTACCTAGAAGCCCGTGTGTTGGCTCTGAGAAGATGCAGAATTCTAGATGTCATAGTTCTTGCCTTTGGGGGACATTTTACTAGTTTTCTATTGCTGTGTAACAAACCTCCACACATTTGACAGCTTTACACAATATCCATTTATTAGTTTCCAGTTCAGTAGGTTGGAGTCTTGTGGCTGGGTTCTCTGGTTGGGGCCTTGCTAGGCTGGTTTCAAGGTGTTGGCCATCTGTGTTCTCATCTGGAGACTCTGGGGAAAAATCTGCTTCCACACTTACCCAGGTTGTTGTTAGAATTCATTTCTTTGAAGTTGTAGAACTGACGTGACCACTTCCTTTCTGGTTGTCAGATGGGGACTGCACTTGGCCCCTGGAGGCCACCCACATTCCCTACCACACAGCCCCCTCCATTTCTAAAGTGAGCAAAGAACAAATCACACTCAGTTTGGCTCTCTGGCCAGGGACAGCCCAGCACCTTGAAGGCTCACCCAATTAAGCCAGACCTGTGGAGGATAATCTCTCTTTCTTGAAGGCAACTGATTTGGACCTTAATCACACCTACAGAGTCTCTTCCTGGAAGCAGCTAGATTGGGGCTGGACTGCACACCAGCAGGCAGAGATCTTGGGGCCATCTGAGAATTTTTCCTACCATAAGCATCTGAAAAATATTTACTGCATATTGAATAAATGAGAAAACAAACGAAAAAAATTCTGGCACGTCATTGAAATTATCTTCATCAGTGAAAGGCAGCAGAGCTTTGTTATAATCCCATCCCACATTATGTGCTTAGGGTTCCATTGCCTGCAAGAGCCTTTGCTTACATTAATTATTTGTTTCCTGCTAGAAGCAACTGTGTAGGGCAAGCCCACAGGGTAAGTCTTATTTATTATTCCTGTTTGCCAGAACTCTGGGCTCTTAACTTCTTCTCCAGTGTTCTCTTCACTACAAAAAATTACAGTTTCATTAGGACTATCTTAGACAAAGTCTTTGGTGACATTGCAACAATGTGGAGAAGAGAAATGGGAGATCATGGAACCCAGAAGAAGACCTTGGACCAGGGCAGCTTGGGGTTGGGGGTACTGACTCACATGAGAAAATGATTCTCTTGGTAGAGCTGAGGTCTTTGTCGAGGACCCATCTCTGTGATCTGGAACCAGGCGGGAGGCCTCAGCAGAAGATTCAAAGCCAACTGAATCATATTATTGGTGGTTGGGCAAGTTGTCACTGGTGAGATTACTGCTTAGGTGGCAAAGCCCAGTTATCTTTTGGGTGTGTCTGTTATGTCCTGGATCCAGTGTGGAATGGCATTAGTGAAGTTAGTAGCCAGTCATTTGCTATTTTCCCATCATTCCAAGCCTATCAACTAATTGAACATTAGTCAGGAAGGAGGAGGGTGGTAAGGTTGAGCCTTCTAGGGACCAAGTCTGAGGATTAATGGGAGAGGCTTGGGCTGGGTCACAGGATCTTGATGGGAGACTATTCCCTTGGTGTTACCAAGGGCAAGGTGGGGGTGAGAAGAAAAGAGTCCATGCAAAATTGACAAGGGCTATTCCGATGGGTCTTACTGCCCCAGAAACTCTGGGTCTTCATGCTTTCTGGGCATTCTGTTTACTCCTGAAAGGTGAGCCCAAACCAACCAGAAACCCATCCACCTGGTTTAAGTCTGGGTACCTCTTCTATTAGCCAGCTCTCTGCTCACCCACTTACCACACTGGGCCTCACTTTCCTCATCAGTTTAACACCAGAGGCTTAGCTCTATGATTTACATCACCCATTCTGGCTATAAATTCTATATTTTATGAAGAGTTTGTATGTTCTGGACTATATTAAAGAGCCACTCTCTGGGATTAATAACAGTACATGGCAGCCTTTTCATATTCGTTCCTTTTTCTACAGTTACTGCCCAATCAGCACTATAAAATATTCAAATCTTAAAATATAATTCATTGAATGTATCTTTTTTAGTGCCATTTGGAACGAAAGTACATACATCAGTAGTTAATTGCTTGCATGTGGAGCAACAGTTACATGCACATGGGAATAAGCTACAAAAAGTTATTTTAATAGGACGCTATTTGCCCAAACAAACTTAATTTGAAATTTGGCACCAAACTATCACTTTGGCTCATTCAAAACACTTCCAGAGTCAACCATGTAAACCATAACCTCCAAAAAAAGTTTATGAGGTAATCAATATGGTAAGACAGAAAGTTAGGGTAGAACTTCATTCACTATGTTCTGTTTGAGGTATCTAACTGCTTGCTCATAGTTAACTGTGAATTCTTTGGAAAAGGAATCTTTGCAAGAGAATTTGTAGCATGGTTTGGGAAGAGCATTATAGTTGGTTTACAGAGCCACAGGCTCCTTAGATACCAGCCTAATGAATGGCATGTTTCAGTGTAATCAGGCTGAAAATCTTGGAGTCATCTTTGACTCTTTTCTTCACTTCGCTGCAATCTCCTGGGTGCTCCCTTCAAGAGATAACCGGAATCAACCACCTCTCAACACCTCCCACTCCTTCCACTGTCTGAACGTCTCTCTGTGGTGACCCCAGCAGCTCCTAAACGGATCTGCCTGTTACTAACTTTGCTTCCCAAGGTCTGTTCTCAACACATCAGCTGGAGCGTTTATCACTTACGTCAGCTAAGGTCAGTCTTCTGCCCAGCCATTTGGTAGTTCTCCATTTCCCACAGAATCAGCCAAAGTTTGTAGGGGTCCCTCATTTTGTCTGTAGAACATCAGTCTCCTCTCTCATCCTCTCACCCGCTCGACACCAGCCACACTGGCCTCCAGTTTGTCCTGTGTCCTCAAGCCAGGCTCCTGGGCTCAGGGGGGCTGCCTGCCCGGACGCTCTTTGCTCAGACACCCTCCTGGCCAACCACCTCCCCCTCTTCAAGTGATTGCTCAAATTTCATCTTTGTGAGGCTTTCCCCAACCTTTCTATGTAATACTGCAACTAGTCTCCCACCCCCGGGAACCCTAAAACTTCTTACCCAGATCTGCTTTTTTCCCCATAGCATTTAGCAACTTCAGTATAAACCATCTATTGATAATCAATGTTGGTTAATTTCTATCTTCTGCTAGAATGGAAGTTCCGTGAGGACAGGGGTCTTTGTTGTGTTTTCCGATGTATCCCAAACACATAAAGCAGTGCCAGGCAGATAACATCATTCAGGTGAAATTCCATCTCGCACTCATGTGAGGTGAAAATCAAATGGAACAATACATTTTGATGGAATATGATAAACCTAAATGTGTTCATTTAGACTTTTTCCTATGTTTCTTCTTCTAAATTGTCTAGCAATTATCCAGGAATGCACCCAGTAAAAAAAAAATAGGATTCCAGCTAATCTCTGGAATATATTTGTACTGATTACATCAAAGAACCACACATGCTACCTCTCACATTTTTTTTTTTTTTAGATAGTAGCCTGGCTACCACCAAATGAGCACTTTCTAGAGCACACTGATCCGTTGCCTCCTCCCTATAATCTTTAATTTATATATAAATATATTCTGGATAAAGCCTATACACTACTATAATTTAAGGCTCCCTCACTGAATTTCTTCCAATTCCAGAAGGAACAGATGGCACATTCAGACTGGGACGATCTGAGGATAAATAGGGTGGGCAGGGTATATTTCTCAATGGAGAAACACAGCTTGCTCCAAAAGACCCCACAGAGCGGGAGCTGGGGAGACAGTCTGACTCACACTCCACCCTCAGTCCATGTCCTGCTGGGCTCCCTGTTAGCTGAGCCCAATCAGGGCCCAGAGAGCAGGAAGGCCCATTGAGGCAGTCCTCAAAGATTGCCCCAAGGGCAGGGAGCAGATGAGGAAGGAGAAAGAGGTAGGCTGGAAAGGCAACAAAGAGAACACACAAAAAAGGGCTTTGACCCATAGGAAGAGACTCAGTGTATCAAAGTATCAATTCTGCCAGTGGATTTCAGAATTCAGAATACACCTAACATCATAACATAGTGGACATGTACATAAGTGTTTTTAATAATACACTTCTTGTAACCAGTATTTACACTTACCACCTGCAAAAATCAAACAAAAATTCTGATTTTATTCTGGTCCTTTCTCTTCTATTCTTTATTTTTAAATGCTGGTTGCAACCAATTACATTGACTTCACAGTTTGAAAATCTTTGGCCAAGACCAATCCCTCCATTGGAAAGGTAAAATCACTCGGACCTTGCAAGGCCAAGAGGCTTGTCCAAATTTATAATATGTGTGATCATTTGGAACAATGTGGGTATGTACACTCATTGGGGAAAAAAAACTCATTTCATCTATCCAAATGTTCTCTTCCAAACCACATGCATACCCGCGTGCTTGGAAAGAAGGAGTTTAGCATTGCAGGTGTCAAGTGATCCTCTATTTAACTAACTATCAGTGGAGAGTTGAGGTCATTACCTCTCACACAGTGGAGTGCCTTGGGACTTAGGGCTGCCTTCTTCAGGAGGGGTGGCTTCAAGGCATGCATGTCCTCAACCCCCAGGTAACGTAGATATTATGATGCCTCATGAAGGGCACTTGCTGGGCACTAGGAAGGTGGCCAATGACAGTTTCTCTGTCCTCCAGCACGGAGACTTATGAGGCAACAAAGGTCCTAGTCTGACATTTGCACAGGAAGGCACTCTGCTAGCAAATGTTTTGCCCTGGAGAAGCTGGCTTTGATGACTTTGAAAAGAAGCAGAACTCACTCATTCCCTCTTTGGCAGGAGTTTGTGTGTTTCACTCATTTCAAGTCAGGACTAATAGTCCTAATGATTTTGAAGGAACCTAAATGATTCCTTTATGCCTGGCCTGGATTGGCCAGAGTTCCACTTACAACCCACAACATGCTCACACATTCCATAGAAAAATAAATACCAGCGCAACCATGTCTGTGCCATGCCACTTAAAATGGCCATTTTCTTAAGTACTCATTTTAAAAGCAACTTTGTTATTTCAGCATCTGCCAGTTGAAAGCTGGCTTTTTGTATCTCCAGTGTGATGTTTTCATTGCAGGGACAAAAATAAAACATTAACTCTTTCAATAGTTGGAGAGCTGGTAGATGATCCCTGCTGGCTTGGATCTCTGTCGGAGTTTCCACGCATGTGAATCTTCTGCTTCCCACAAACCCCCTCCCCCGCTGCATGGTTAGACTGGATTATGATCCCTTCAGATGTCCTGCCCAAATTTCTGGACAGCTATCGATTAAAGAACTTTTCCCTGGGCAGAAGATTCGTTGTCCTCTGCCCATGACATTTTCCTTGCTCCAAAAATCCTGCAAAGATATTTCTTTCCATGCACCAGTGTTTATGAAGTTCTCCTGCATGCTAGGTGGGTGGGGTACGAACAGGTGTGTGTGTGTATAGACTGTGGAGATCGTGAGAGGGCAAGATGAATAAAATGCAGTCCATCCTTTAAGGAAGTTATAATTCAGATGCCAAGGTGAGACAGAATGGCTGAAAAGCAACATCACTATCCAAGGCAGTTGTGAGTCAGTGGATTTCAGAGGACTGTGACCCAGCAAAGCAGTCTTATGTCTCCCCATACCCAACACCAGGCCCTTCCACCTTTGGTTGATTTTTCTTGCATCAGTGTCAGGTCAGCATGACAAATGCTTTACCACTTTGCTTCCTGGTCACCAAAAAAGCAACAACAGTATTAATGACAGCGGCTGTGTGTGAGGTCGTGGCCTCTCTCAGAGCTGGAGACGTCCAAGGCACGCACCCTCCTCTTCACCAGACCACCAGTGCGCACCCAATTGTATTTGGGAATTAATTTGAGATTTTTTTCCATCAAAAAATTATGGGGAAAGTGTAACATTTATTATTTTAATTTTAGAATAGTTTTAGATTTGCAGGAAAGTTGGAATGATAGTATTAAAGAGTTCCTGTATACATCACACCCAGTTTCCCCTATTGTTAACATCTTACATTTCTATGTGCATTTGTTATAACTAATTAGCCAATATTGATAAATTATTATCAACTAAAACCATACTGTATTCATATTCCTTTGGTATTTGCCTGTATTCCCTCCAGGATAACACTTTACATATAGTCATCCTCTTTCCTTAAGCACCTCTTGGCTGCGACAGTTTCTGAGATTTTTTGTTTGTTTTTGATGACCTTGACAGTTTTGGGGAATACTGGCCAGGTGTTTTATAGAATGTCTTTCTATTTGGATTGGTCTGATTTTTTTTCTCATAGCTAGACTAGGTGTTCTATTTACCTTTGGTGACATAAATATCATAAATATTATACAAATGTTTCCTGTATATACGTAGATCAAACATGTTGTACTGAAAGATATGTATGTTCTATGAAGCTTGGGTGTTAAAAAACAATAGATGTTCTATGGAAAACATGTTCGTTGCACAGGACATATCCATGCAGAGTGACTCACAGTAAACTACACTGTATGTGGTTCCTTAGGCTCATATAGGAAATAGACTTTGGCTACTCTAGATACATCTGAAAGTTTCTCTATTTTAACACCCCAGATAACTGTAATGTTAGCCATATATATTATTCAGTATACTTTAGTTATCTGCTATAACTAACAACCTACAATTTTCAGTGACTTACCAAAATGAAAATATATTTCTCATTCATGCCATAAACACAGGACTTTTAAGTAGGGTTGTTCTCTTTTCAGGGATGCCTCAACACTCAGTCTTTTTTCTTTCTGAATCTATCATCCCATAGGGCATTACAGTTCTCATCTGTATTAGTTAGTGGACAAGATAAGAGAGAACATGGAGAATTAGGTGGGAGGTTCTTAGGGGCCAGACCGAGAAATGGCATGAATTGCTCCTGCTCACGTTTCATTGGCCAGGATTCAGTCACCTGACCCTACTCAACTGCAAAGGAGGCTGGGAAATGTGCTCCAGCTCTCATAGCAGGAAGGGAAAGAGTGGCGAGTGTGTACACACATAGCAGACCCTACCACTCTATGAATTTACGTCATACCAAATTTCCATTAGATAAAAGGGGGAAAGTGACTTGGAAGACGCATGCTGTCCTTTTCTTTCAGATATTCCTGTTTAGATTGTGTTAGTCTTCTCTGAGGATTCTATAGAGGGTATCTTCTATACATGGTCATTACCACACTGACACGTCCTTAAATGCTGAAGTCTGTCCTTTAAAGCAACATAGCGAGAGAAGGGTGAAGAGGTGGAAACTGGGGAGAATTATCTCATCAAACAAATATGCCTTGCACCAAATATATAAAATTATTAAACCAGATGATTGGAAGTAACAACTTATTAACCACATTTATGGAAACATGAACCAACTAGAAACCCATAAAAGACAGCCGAAATCTAAAAGCATGTCTCAATCCAAAGTCAAATTCTAATATATACCTTTCTGGAGAAGAATGAACTGGGTCTCTCTTTCCCAAATAGAACTACTCTCCCTTTCATTTTTTTTAATGACCTTCCTCAATCTGAGCTATAGTATGTCTGGATGCTAATTGTCTAGTAGTCTAGACAGTGATGATATTATGACCAAGTTATGCACAGATAATCACTGTGTCACTGTTTCCAAAGCTGCCTACACATATTGCTTCACTGGACACACTTGGCATGTGCAATTATTCTCTTGATATTTATTTTCACCATGTAAGTAGAGAGTGCTTACTTAATCAAACCATCCAGTGAACCAGACATTTTTTTAAAATAATTCAAATGAAATATGAGAGTCTTGAAGCTAAGAGAAAAAATACTGTTAATGCACTTCATGCTTTTCTGTATTCTGGGGCAATGAACCCTATGGAATTTTTCTTTCTTTGTTCACCAGGGATAGATCTTGCCTAGGTCCCTCTAATACATCTACAAAGCATTTTTATCCAGATAGATTGGCTTCACCAAAGCCATTATGATAAAGAAGTTCCAGGATTCTCTGGAGATGTTTTTTATGCAGCCTGAGACAACGCATAGGTTACAGTAAAATGGACAACTACTTGGCTTTCTAGCTTATTCAAAATGAAGCATTTGTTTTTAAAAACCACCATAATAATGAAGTATATGAGCAGTGATGTCATGACATCCCTTCACCCCACCTGAAGCAGGGAGACTAAAATCAATGCAGAAATGAAAAACAATATGGTTTGGAAAGTGGGAGGATGTTCCAGACACAGTGGATAACAAGGTTTATTTTTGGCATGGAAAGAGAAAATGATCAAAGGGACCTGGAAGAAGTTTGTTTGGCCAAGGAAAAGGCATAGACAGGAGTAACAGGCAGACACTCAGGCTTGGCAAAGGGGTGGGTGTTGATACAGCTTGCCTTTGAGGATAGTTTATAGGCTCTGGTGTACTGTTTTACATGCTACTTCCACCATTATAATCAGCCCCAGAGTTACTGTGTTACCTAAGGAGCCTCATTAAATAAAAATCTATGGCTGGGAGGGGTAAAATAGAACCTTCTCTCATTCCTATGACAGCAGTCTGCTTGTTTTCTCACCTAACAAAAATTCACCTGTGCAGGTTCTGAGCTCAGGCATCTTCCAGGACAGGCAGGGTAGCCCAAAGGGGAAGGCAGTGAAGTAGGGTGCGGTGAGTACCCGGGAGACTGGAAGAGGCTTTCATGCACCTCCTGGAAGGGGTGGGTACAGGTCATCAATTACAAGTTTGCTTTGCTTCATGATTCTGAGTGAAGCCAGCCCTTCCCACAAGTGGTGGGTTGAATTGGGGCCCACCTCCAAAAGGTGTACAGACTTGGAGCCTGAGAATGTGACCTTATTTGAAAAAGGGGACTTTGCAAATGTAATTAAGTTAAAGATCAGATCATCCTGGATTTAGGGTAGGCCCTAAATCCAGTGATGACAGGTGTCCTTATAAGAAACAGGCGGAGGAAGGGTTGACAGCCAGAGACATAGGGCCATGTGAAGTGGGAGGCAGAGGATGGGGCCGTGCATCTACAGGCCAAGGAATGGCAAGGATTGCCGGCAGCCACCAGAAACAAGGAAGGGACAAGGAACAAATTCTCCTTCAGGGTCTCCAGAAGGAACCAGCTGTCCCCTTGATTTTGGACCTGTGCCCCCCAGAACTGTGAGAGAATAAATTTCTGTTGTTCTAAGCCATCAAGTGTATAGTAACTTATCATGGCAGCCCTCAGAAACTAACACACCAGACAAGGAACACTGAAGCATGATCACATCCCTGTCCTGATACCATCACATCCTCAAAGTATTTTACTTGTAATAAAACATATATAATGTACAACTTACCATTTTTAAGCACATAGGTCGATGACATTAAGCACATTCACCACGTTGCATAACCATCACTACCATCCATCTCCAGAACTTTCTGATTGTCCCAAACAGAAACTTTATGCCCATTAAACACTAACTCTCCATTTTCCCTCCCTGTGGTCCCTGGAAACCACCATTCTATCTTTTGTCTTTATAAATTTGACTAATCTAGATACCTCGCATAAGTGGAATCACCCAGTATTTGTCCTCCTGGGTCTGGTGTCTTTCACTTAGCAAAATGTCCTCAAGGTTCATCCACGTCATAGCATGTGGTCAGTACTTATTTCCTTTCTATGGCTGAGTAATACTCTATTGTAGGCATACACCACATTTTGTTTATCCATTTGTCTGTTGGTGGACACTGGGGCTGTTTCCATATTTTGGCTGTTGTGAATAATGCTGCTATGCATATGGGTGTCCAACTGTCTCCTAATTCTCAAAATATTTTACTTCTCTCCCTTGTTCCATCTCTTGAACTCCTTCATATCTCCCTCCCGCCCTTCCTTCCTTCCTTCCTTCTACTTGGACTGATCCCTGGACCAGGATCCCTCTTACCTTCCTACAACCACCACCTCTATTGTACACTTTCCACCCTCGGTAATGCCCTTTCCAGGATAGTTCTTGGCAGTGAGGACTGCAGAGTGTCTGTGTAGACGTTTTGGTGAGATGAGATTTGGGGGAAGAAGCCAATAGCTAGTGGAGTTGGGCAGTAGGACAGGGGCCAGGGGACTTTGTTGATACTGAATTTGCACCACAAGCACAATGTGTTTGCTTACAATTTAAATGAGAGAGCAATAAAAATAGCTAAGTCTTTTTAAAAAGGGCTATTCCTCACATTTTATATAAGACCCAGAAAGCATCAATTGTCTATATCAAAGCATCTTATTATTGCCTTTCCTTGAGGTGTTTTCGGAGGTTCACAGGAGGCTTCTCTTCTATCCTTAGAATGTATCCCAAGTTCAAGATAACCATGCAATTTATCATCCAATAAATTGGGATGCTTTTTGCAAGTGAAAGCAAAGATATGAACAGTTGCACCAAAGACAACTGGCTGGAATTGGGGTCTGTCTGGGAAATGGGTGTGTGCCTACCTGCCAAGGCTCACTGCTGAACCTCACTCCAAGCCCACTCCCTCTGCCTGAAGGACCCACACAGCATCTTGGTTACTCCCTCCTGGGAATTCCAAATGGGATATAATCTCTCTAAACATGTATTTTGTGATTATAAAATCTCAAGCTACCAAGTGACATGAGATGGACATTGTGCCCAAGCTACTGATGTATAATGTGTAATTATTCCTTCTCCCTGGCTTTTTCCCCCCTGAAAATGACAGAGATAGGTAACGTGAGACAACATATCTATAAAAAATATATTGTTCAGTATATCACTTGTGAAGAATCAAAACTTGTTTTATTAGCCTATTGTACATTCTCCTCCTTGTAGCATTTTTATTTTGGGAGAAACTAGTTTTTGCTGGCCTGAAGAATAATCTCACACAAATAGCACAAGTATTCTCTGCTAGGAATAGCAAACACTTACCTCTGAAGGGGGAAAATTCTAGCTTCTATTTATTTATACTTGCTTTTTTCCCTCAACAATTGCTGTTCTCTATAATTTAAATGTCTGCAAAAATAGCAGTTATGTAAACATTAATGCATAAAAAACTATCATTTCAATGTAGCCTGCAAATCCTAGAAGCTGAACATTAAGGAATCATGAGATTTTTTCCTCTAAGCAAGGGAAGGGAATTCACAATCTTTTTATCCCTAAAACGTACCCTTCAAAGCTTTTCAAGTTCAAATTGTTGAGCAGGCCTGAATTACCATTAGTATTGCATTTTAGTAAATGTTCATTTTCCATCTGCCTCTGATGAGATGCACTTTTCCTTACCCGTGGCAGACTTGTTTTATTTTTATATTTGCTGGTTTTCCAGTGTTAAGCATAGAGTCTTTCTTTCTCTTTCAACACAAATATTCTTTTTCTAACCATACTATAATACATACATTTATCCCAACAAGGCTAGCTTTGAAAAAAATCTTCAATTATCCCATTGGCTTTCATAAAGTCATAGCTATGTACCCGCAATGTGGAAAAAAATATCCTCACGTTCTGAGTAAAAATTCTTTCCCAGGAAAGTTCATGAAATTATGATAAAATTGATGCAATTCTAGAAGGTGTTGGCCCAACAGAAGAAAAAGACAAGTGAAGATATGAGGGGTGGGCTGGTAGAGAAATTTACAAAAGACAAAGCACAGGTAAGTTCTTTACCTGTGGGTACCAGGACCCCCAGCCTGGAGCAGGGATCTCTCATATGACTGCCCAAATCCACAATATGCAAGAGCCCACAGTCTGGCCTTACACCAAAGCATGCTTTCCTCCTTGAAATCCTTGGACTTATTTAGAACTCCAAATTCTGGGGATGACATCTTCTGAGACTTCCAGAAGTCCTCATCTTCTACACACCAAGAGTCACAATGCATTCAAGGGAACTTTTTATCTTCTGCACAATTAGCCTTTGAACCCTTTTGATTGAACCCATGGTCCCTGGCAGCTATAACCATTACAGTAACCATTCACTCCATCTGCATTCATTGAGCTCCCACCATGTGTAAGACATTATGCTAGACACAAACATTTACCCAAAACAATGGATAGTCTAATGGGGAGGAAGACATGTCAACGATAACCACAGAATCTAACAATAGAGGAGATAGTGAGACAACATGCAAAGCACGAGACTGGGAGAGCTAGTTTTGCCCAGGGAAGTGGAGAGAGCTTCCTAGAAGGGCTACCTTTTGAGTTGGACATTACAAGATGAGCAAGAAGACCGCTGGTATATCAAGCTAGTGGCCAGAGGAATGTGGGAGAACATTCCATCCATCCTGATGGAAAGCCCAGAGGTCTAATGCTTGAACTACCCAAAGACAAGTCAATATTCTTCTAAGACTGGAACTAAGGGTGCAGTAAATAAGAGGAAAGATAATGGATTCCAGGAAAGATAGGTTGGAACCCTATTGTAACTTAAGTTACAATTTTGTAAATATATGAATAAATGAGTGAATAACTATTTTTAAAAAAGATTCTTCCCTCGGGGAGTGTTCAGAAAGGAATGTTTAATGGTCTCAAAGAGATAGCTCATTTTATTGGTGGTGTTATGGGCATTATGTCCCCCCCAAAATTCATACTTTGAAATCCTAGCCCCTAATGTGATGGTATTTGGAGATGGGGACTTGGGAAGTATTTGGGTTAGATGAGGTAGTGAGGGTGGGGCCCTCACCAAGGATTAGTGCCCTTATATGAAGAGACACCAGAGTGCCTCCTATCTAATTCTTTCCAACATGTAAGGACACAGCAAGAAGATGGCTGTCTGCAGGGCAAGAAAAGAGCCCTCACCAGGATGTTGCAGCCTATGGAATCAGGAGAAAATAAACTTTTGTTGTTCCAGCCACCCAATATATGGTATTTGATGGCAGCTTGAGCAGACTAAGATGGTGGGGCTGTTTTGTTAACAATATTTTGAAATTGAAAGTAGTGAACTTTACACTGAGAATTTGGGAAGGAAAGTGTCTACACAGCTAAAATATTTCAAAAATGGAACAATGGCTTTTCTGAAGACCACAAGATAGGAGATCCCATTCTTCAATTACTTGGAAAACCATTTATAGGAAGAATGAACTTGCTAAAAGAGAGCACGAATTTTTGTTTAATTATAAAGTAGATGCTTGAGAAATATGGGTAAACAAACTAAAATATGTGAGGAAACAGTGACCCATGTTTCTTAGAACACAGGTAATTTTCCAATAGACATTAAAGGGGAAGTGATGAAACTTCAGCAAATATTGGATTGAATCATACAAATTTTTTTTTACTTTTTTTTTTTTTTTTTTTTACAAGTGAATCATACAAAATGACATTTTGGTAGGCACAGCTGATCTCATAAGAGCAGTTTCATACAGTTTAACCTAATACTAAATGATGTTGCTGTAATTAGATTCTTAACATATGAGTTTTATGTAATTTATTACATTTTATAGTGCTAGAAAAATAAGCTATTAACTGAACGCAAATTAGTCCTTAGAGTAGCTTCTTAGAATTTAATTGTTTTTTTAAGGCTGCGATAAACCAGATCACTAGTGATAATAAAATGGATAATTATGAAATTAACAGAATTTTATCCTTGGCTATATTTCAGGGAGTAATTTCTCAGAAAAGAAAATTAAATGTTAGTTGGGATAAAGTATTTAATTTCAAGGTTATTGCCTTGCAATTGATTTCTTTTTAAGAGGAAAATAAGCTGAACTTATATTAAAAGTAAGCAATTGCATTTTTATGTCAGTGGAAAAAATATTTCTTATTTTGAAAAACCACAGAATCATTAAGTTATATCCTTTGTGTAATATGGGTCTCAAGCCAGGGTTTTAAACTCTATTTACAGTTTCCCTCCTAATACAAGATATTTTTGGAATGTATTCTAATTTTTCCCACAAAAATATTATTTCTTTCTCTAAGTGAAAATTCATAAAAACTATACTTTCCTTAGTATATTGGGTGAGTAAGGCCCAGAGCCAATCAAATCTAATTCTGTCCATAAAAAAATATTTTAAATACACACACCCTGGCATGCACACATATGCACAGAAGCATGTGTGCATACACGTGCACATACACACACACACACACACACACACACACACACACACAATCTCAACAAGAAATAGCATGCCCTGATAGCTCTTTTTTTTGGATAACAAAGAAAAAAGACAACTCTTTCTGATCAACAATAACACTAACTTAATTGTAAAGTTTTCTTTAAGAATTTCTATTTTAATTTTTATTCTTTTAAAGACTATTTTATTTTTAAATAGGTAATAGATACATGTGGGAAAAAATGTAAAAGACACAAAAGGATAAATGGTAAAAATTGAGATTCCTTCTAAACCTTAAGTCTTCCAGTCCCTTTCTCCAGTGTTAACTACTGTGAACAGGTTTCAAGAACCATCCCAGACATATTACATAACAGTTTAGCAGCTATTACACCACTGCCCAGTGGAACTACAATGCACTCCACACAAGCAAGTGAAAATTTTCTAGTAGTTACACTTTAAAAGTGGAAAGAAACAGGTTAAATTAAATTTAATATTTTATTTTATTTAGCCCAATATAGTCAAATATTATTTCAACATGTAAAAAAAAGTGTAAAAATGTTAACGAGAGATTTTACATTCTTTTTTTTTCCTATTAAGACTATGAAATTCAGTGTATCGTTTATACTCAGAGAGCACATCTCAATTCGGACACCCCACATTTCAGTGTGGAGAGTGGTCAATGTGGTGGTGGACAGCACAGTTCCATAAAGTTCTATAAGGTATAAGAATCTTTAAGAAAAAAAGTAGTAGAATCCTTTCTTAAAAATGTTTGCATACCATATACATTGCTCTTCATCTTCTTACTATTTCAAACATTGTTACAGTTACACACCTATAGTACTGGCATTATAAAAAATAGAAAATACAGAGAAAAAATTTTAAATTATCTACAGTCCTATTTTAGAATTTTACTACAAGGATAGTTCTAAATCTCAAGGAATAAGTATATAATATAACTAAGTTTTATTGAAAAACACTTAAGTCTTCACTAAGTTATATACCTTAAATATATACAGCATTTCTATGTCAATTATGCCTAAACAAAGTGGTTTTTGAAAAGAGGAAATAATTAAAACCACCATTTCCCAAGCACAAAACAAGCCAACAAAAAATCCAAAAACTTAGAGGTCTGAGAGTGCTGCCTAAGATGTGAGTGAAAATTCTTACTGTGAGATAAAGGTCTTCACTAACCAATAATAAATGTATATTTTTTTGTTTGAAAGGTGAAATCTCTCTCTCCCTCTCTCTCTCTGGTCTGGTTTCTTACCATCCATATGGAGAGCCAATGGGGGATATTGTCAACAACTTCTTTTCAGTGTTGGTTTATTGTTTTATTTTATTTTAGTTGGGGTGGGGGAGGCACGTAGTACATTTGCTTGGAGAAATAACATGCTTTGACTTTGAAAACAAGAGTAAGCAGGTTTAGTCTTTGCCTGCAGCCAACTTATGCCTTCATACAGCTGTGTTTGGATATGTAGATATGGTACAGAAATTTGGAAAATTACCACGTGAAATTATTGTTTATCTTTTCTTCTCAAGGGAACAAAGTTTTGAATAAGCTTTTCATTGATGAATAAAAATCTCAGTGTCTAGTTAACTACAAAGTATGCAACATAAAATCATGCGATTCTGTGCCATGGAAAGAACACCGGGCCTGGATTCAAGAATGTTCTGTGTCAGTCTTCACTCTAACCCCGGCAAACCTCTGGTGTGATCTTGAGACGTCCACTTAACCTGCTGGGCCTCAACGCCCCGTTCCCTGGATTAGAAGGTGGGACCAGGGACTTGTGCAAGAATCTACAGTTCTTCTTGCCATATATCTGGCCGATGTTTTTAAAAACCTTCCTTTCAAAATAACTATTTTTAATCTTAGTTTCAAAAAATGTGTATGCACAAAAGTACTGCTAGATAAATTTTTTTTTCTGTCATCTGCTTATGGTTTATAGCAGGGATTGGCAAAATACAACTTCCAGGGCCAAATGTTTCTGTGTGGCCCTTGAGCTAAACATAGTTTTTATATTTTAAATGGTTGGGGGAAAAGTCAGAAAAAAAAGAATATTTGATGACACATGAAAATTACATGAAATTCAAATTGCAGGGTTCATAAATGAAGTTTTATTAGAAAACAATTCTACTTACTGTTTGTAATATATTGACTGTGTTGCTTTCAGGCTACATCAGTCAAGTTGAGTAGTTGTAGAAGAGACCCTAGGGATCACAGACACTAAAATACTTACTTTCTGACCCTATACTGAAACAGTGTGCTGTCCCTTGATTTATGGTATTTGCAAACAAACGGTAATTTACAGAAAGAAGAGTTAACCTTTATTAAGGCACTTAGAATATGCCAGGCATTGTGCTAAGTGATGCAGTTGGTTTTCCTAAGGTATAACCACCTAATGAAGTAAGTAGTCGTATCAGCCCCAATTTGGTGGATGAGGTAAGTCGGGCTTGCCCATGTCATGCCCCCTCAGCTTGCCAAGTTGCAGGAAAGTGGCAGAATCAGGATTCGATTCCAGGTCCAGCTGATGCAGAGCCGGTGTCTTTACCTTCTGCTGCAGACACGGACCTTCCTCCTGTCTTCACTCAAAAGACACGGATGCATTTTTGGCAATGCAGAAAGGGCCAATCTGCACAGGGACTGCCTGCTGACAGAGTTATTGATGCTTTTAGGACTAGAAAAAAGAATTTAAGATTATGTATTCCACATAAATCCACCCATCTACAGAATGTGTAGCAATATGAAAGCAAAAAATTAAAGAAAGTCATATCTTCAAAATAGCAAACAACACACTGCAATATTTCAGCAGCAAAGTGGTCTACTCAGTGGTTCCAAACTGCCAGCCAATAAGCCCCTGCCCGTTCTTGATAAAATTGTTACTGGTATAGAGTAAAATAAAAAACAATAAAGATAATGTACTGAGTTTTTTCATGGAACTAACTAAATTATTCAGCTTAAAGATAATCTTGCATTGTGAGATTATACCCTCTCAAAATACGAAATATAGTCTCTGTTATGAGTAATCATACTATACCACAGACTTTTTTCTTTAATGTATTTAATTGACAAAATTAAAGAATAGACAACCCTGTTTGGGGCTTGTATTTTATTTTACTTTGTTTTATCTTTAAATTTCTGGTCTGTGCAATCCTGAATCTGGGAATCTCTGGTTTCCATGTCCTTTGACTCAGTAAGTCAATTTCTAGGAAACTATCCCCTGGAAATAATGTGCACCGTCATAAACAGTCTCCAGATAAAAATACACGCTGCAGCATTATTAACAAACAGCAAAATTTCAAAATAAAATTAGGCAATGCTTAAATTATAGTATTAGTCATATGATAAAACAATACGTGGTCATTAAAAGTCGCTTGTGTAATGCATCTAATGACATGGGAAATGTTCACAATATAATCTTAAGGGGTAAAAAAGAAATGAAATTCTCTATATAAAATATGATTGCAACTTTATGAAAATTGTGTATGCATAATATATGGAGCAAAATACCCCTAAATGTAGTCACAGTTTTTTTCAGATCAAGAATGTTTTGCTCAACTGTTCTCTTTACCAATGGGCTTTTTTAGAAGTAGCCACAATTACATCTGAAATCTGGTTTTTTGGTGCTTTAGCTTTCCATTTTCTCTTCCATTCTTCTCATCGTTTTTCTTTTTGCCTCTGTGTCCTGGGGGAGCTCTAATGTCCATGCTAGTGTCTGAGGCACCCATTGTGCAGTTAACAGCACATAATGAATCTTTGATTCTGTGTGACTTTTGGTTTCTTTTTGATCCTTCCTCTCCCGCCTGTCAATGTCATCACAGCTTTCTGCGGCTGTTCCAGAAAGACCACATATTTTTGTATTTTAATTGCCAAATTAATTTCTTCTGGTTACCTTGATAAACAATGTTTAGAAGTCTTCCCTGAATGGAATTTCTCAGAAAAACATTTCTTTCCTCTTGACCTAAAGTAATTTTTAGTAGGTTGTGTTTTATCTTGTTTATTCTTAACTGAAGAGAAATCTCAGCAGACTCGGCACTTGCTGACTCGAGGAGGTGGCCCTCACCCTTTGCTGCTCTTGCTGCCTACTGGGGAGTGGTCAGAGCCTCTCAGATCCGTAGCTGAAGGGTTGGATGACTTCAGGCTTCCTTCTCAGTGTTCTTTAGTGTGTATCTGTTGGACTGAAGTGGGATCTTCCCCCACGGTGTGGGGGTTTCACCCCTGTGTGCAGCAGACTCCCCAGGCTGTAAGGTCCCGAGGCCTCTTAACATCCCTTTCGAACCTCCTTCACCCATCCCCACTGTTAGGGGTTGAGTTGTGTCCCTAGAAACTCATGTCGAAGTCCTAACCCCCAGTACCTCAGAATGTGACCTTATTTGGGAATAGAGTGTTGCAGGTGTCATTTAGTTAAGATGAGGTCCTAGTAGAGTAGGGTGTGCACTAATCCAATATGACTGGCACCCTTATTAAAAAGGGAAATCTGGACACAGATATGCACACAAGGAGAATGCCACACGAGGGTGAAGGCAGAGATGGGCGTGATGCTTCTGTAAGACACAGAGGGAGGCCAAAGGTTGCCAGCAAACCACCTGAAGTTAGCTAGGAGCCAGTCATGGGACTGATTCTCCCTCTCAGCCTCAGGAGGAACCAACCCTGCCAACACCTTGATCTTGGAAAGCCATAAATTTCTCTTCTTGAAGCCGTCTAATTTGTGGTGCTTTGTTACAGCAGCTCTCGAAAACTGCTACACACACCTGGGCCTGCAAGATGATCAGTTCTTGGTCATGTGAGGACTCATCTTTCCTGGCTTCATTCAAGTCAACCAGTGCTCCAGTGACATTAGAACTGCCCCATGGCTCCTCACATGCACTGTGCTGCTTCTCCAGTAGGGCACCTCCTCTCCCCAAATCTCCCTCTCTCTCCCACTCCAACCCCCTACACCCACAACCTACCCTCACCATGGAGACTCAGCCCAGAAAGCCTTATTTGGGCTAGATGCCAGTTCTAAGTTGACCAACTGTCCCAGTTTGCCTGGGACTGAGGGGCCTCCTGGGATGCAAAACTTTCAGTGCTAAAACAAAGAAAGTCTTGGGCAAAGGGGGACAAGTTATTCACTCTGCCTTTCTCAGTGTTCCTGTAATTCCTCTTATGTACCTTTCTAATGTTTTTCTTCCTAAAGTAGGATGATCTGTTCTATATTAGGATGATCAATGTTTTTTTCTTTTAGCACTTCATACACAGTAGGTGCTTAGTTAATGTTTTTAAATCCATGAATAATAAGAACACTGCCAGATCTCTACAGGGTCACCCTGGCATAAATGCATTCACCTACTCACCTATTCAACATTCATCCGTGGACTGCTACGTTCTGGGCACTGTGCTCCACTTAACAGCTTTCATGCCCTCCTCGACATAGGTCCCAAAGTGACATTACTCTGGAACTGTCCTATGTAGTACCTACTTTATTTAACAAATATATCTAAACTAAACCACAACTGCTGAGCATGCTAACACAGTAGTTTTGCAACAATCAAAATTTGAAATCCATCAAGTCCCTTGGAAAAATAAACTTCATCTGAAAGTTGATTGGTTGTTGCTTTTAAATTAAGTCTAGGTTTCATACCAGAAGTTGCCATAAATTCCCTTTTCTAACTGGTAGCATGTGAATAGAAAAGTGATCAAATTAAAGAATGCTTTCCTGAAAAATGATTCTACAGCATCATGGAGTACCTGTGTATTAAGTCACTAGTGTTAGTCTGGTTCTCAAAGCTTTTTGAAACCAGTGGAAAATCTCCTGAGAAAAATATTCTGAGAAATTTTAAAGAATATATTCTGGGTTACATAAATTATATGTGTTTAATTTTAAAAAATAAGAAAATATTAATGATCATAAATAAAGGAAACAAAAACCAATCCATAATTATACCACTCCTAACACAATTAAATGAACATCATTGTAATACATAACTATAATTCCCCCAAATAATGTTAATGTCTATTAATATTTTGCTATATTAAAATGCCATTTATTGTTATTATAAACAATTCTGCAAGAATATTATTTTGACAAAATATTTTTTATATCTTTGTTCCCTTAAAATAAATGTAAAAGTGAGACTTTTCAGGTCAAGTTATATTTTGAAATTCTTTTGATTTAAATGTTTCATATATTTTCTCCAGCCTTTGAGGACTATAAAAGTACTAACTATGATCATCTTGTATGGACTTGTATGGATATTTTGCATTCTTTTCTAATTTTCCCAATTCAATTTGAAAGATAATTTCACTGCAGATCAAGAATCTTTTTGATGACAAAGTGTTTATTTTTACCTAAAAGAGGATTATGATGATGTTGCATCTTAGGTACAAAAAATTCTCTCTCTATTTACATTGTTTAGCAGAAAAGTAGTTTGAAAATGTAGGGTGGAGATAAGTCGAGTGAGTTAAAAGTACCAACACTATTTTAGCTGTCTCACTGAAGAGACATTCCAAAATCTTGCCGCACAAGAAATACTTTTAAAGTTGGCCTTAAATTTAATCCCATAGGAGTGGGGCTTGGCAAGCAAGTCAGCGTCTTTCTTGTAACCCTAAGAAGTTCACAGATTCCAGTAAGCTTCCATGCATTTTGCAATCCACAGTATACCTCATGACTCTTTCTCTCTTTTGAGTTCATGAAATTTTCTAATTTTCCTAAAACATCATACAAATCCTTTAAGTGCTGTCTATTTCTCAGTCATAAAAGTATCATTTCAATTTACAGTCTCCAAAAGTCCATAAAGCCTCCCCTCCACAAGGGAAAGGGAGACGGATCTGGAATCACTTTATGAAGTGTACCTAATAATAATATGACAACAACATGCCACGTTATCATAGCTCACACTAAGCTGAGACAGGCTGGTCAGGACTTGGCTATCTTTGAAACAAAATCACATTCTTCAGGAAGTGGTGTTGGTAACTCAATAAGCAACAGCTGTTCCTGGGTCTTTGAGAAAAATGTTTCATCATTTGACCAGTATTCAGTATCCAGTGTTATGTCCCATTATAACTGAGGTCCAACATGGAAAACTCTAGTTTTTATAATGATGGAAAACCTCTGGACAAATAAAGACATGAAAAAAAATTTGCTCTTAATCTGAGGACCCTATCTCAATTTAAATGTACTCTGTTCACATCAATTTCTCTGCAATGTTAATTTGCACTTATTACCCAGAAATTCCATAGACATAAAATGATTGCTCCATTCCTTCCAATCGTTATAATGAGTGTTCCATCCCTGGGCCACTTAAAAGCTTTCTGAAGACCCTTTTAAAATGAAAGGTGATATCACTGAATGTAATGTTTATTTACAAGATAGTATGATCCCAGGCTTCCAGAATGCTCAGTATAAATAACAACCCAGAAACATGCACTGCATGTAATAGAAATTTGAGCCCATCAATTTTACATGATCCTACCAAGGAGAGTGTAGAATGCTAATGATGCTAATGAGAATTTGATGTTGACAGAAGATTCATTTATAAATAAAAATGGCCAGAAAGATTATTAAATCAGAGGATAGTTTGTCAATACCCACCTCACATTAGGTCTCACTATCAAGATGATCAACCGCACTTTCAATAACAAGAATAAATAACAATTATGATTCCATGTTGCACTTATATAGCACTTTTCATCGGTGGAACTAAAAAGACATGTATTAAATTATCTTCAGAGTCCTTGACAGCCTGGGCTTGAAGTATCTACTTGGAGGAAGAGTCTAAATCAACATCATGTTCGTCATCGTGCTGAAATGGCTTTAGCCATGCTTGCTCAACCGGTGCTATCTCTTACCGCGTACATCCAGGTAACGTGGACAGGAGGAGGTTGGCACAGTCCAGATCATGCCTCCAGTCTGGTTCTCTCTTGTGCCGTTTTTCTGCCAAGATATCTATGGATCTGACAAGTTTAGGGCTTATGCAATCCAAATACAATTGCTGAAATGTATACGCTTCATTCCTTAATTAAGGTCAGTAGAGGTCTCTCCCATTTTTTAGAGCATTATTTATTTATTATCTGTGCACTCTGAACTTGGAAATGATTATATTTAAAAGTGTGACTGGTAAAACTATTCCATGATTTTTTTAATTTATTTTTTATTTCAGGATATTATGGGAGTACAAATGTTTTGGTTACACAAATTGCTTTTACCGTTTGAGTCAAAATTATAAGTGTGCCCATCACCCAGATAGTGTGCCTTGTACCCGTTAGGTGTGAATTTACCCATCCCTTCCTCACCCCTCCCACCTGCTTGATTTCCAACGAATGTTATTTCCATATGTTCACATAACATTGATCAATTAGTACCAATTTAATGGTGAGTACATGTGGTGTTTGTTTTTCCATCCTTGAGATACTTTACTTAGAAGAATGGTCTCTAGTTCCATCCAGGTTAATAAAAAAAGGCAGAACAATTAACTCTTTTTTAAAAAAATCTAGCTTTAGTGGTAGAAATACAAATGGAATGACAATTCATAAACTAATGTGTGTTCTCTTCTATTTTGACAGGTGAATTGTCCCAGACTCTGGTACAATATTATAGAAATTTTAATTCATACCAGCCTACCCTAAGAATGGCTATGGTGCTGGCATCTGATACAATTACTAATAGTCTCCCCAACACCAAAGATTGAAGTATTTGTAGTGATAGGAGAGGAAAGTAACCCGGAGAGCCGTCTAAGTCATATTTTCGCCATTCTCCTTTAAGAGAGACAGAGGCAACTCTGAGCCCACAGATAGTTCAACAAGTCATACTCTGGTGGGAGTGAAAATGAAGACACTTAACAGAGATGGTGGAAAAAAATGAAGAAATAGAAAAAAGTGGGCTCAAAGAAAGCATGGTAACTGCTTCAACTGTGTGGAAGGCCACGATTTGGGAAAGGGTGAGCTTGAGCCATACTACCCAGGAAAGGCAGAAACGGAGCCAGTGTGAGAACACCAGCTGGGGGACATTTCAGTTCTCAGCAACAAAGCAGAAGTCATGATTGTCCAATGGTGTTGCCTTATCTAGAATGAGAAGGGAGAGAAGGCACAGGTGTGTAATCACTGCATATTCACTAATTCCATGAATGTTTACTAAGCACTTACTCTGTTGGGCACCATGCAAGATGCTGGACACACAATGGTGAGAAGAGATGGGCATGGTGGGTGCCATCTTGGATCTGATAGTCTGATGGGGGAGGCAGGTAAAACCCTGGGCATGAATGCAGAGCCACAGCTCCTGTCGGGGGACAGCGGGTGGACTGTGGGGTTGACCTAGTTCAGAGAAGCCCCCCTGAGAAAGAAACACTTAAGATGAGATTGAAGTAGAGGAAGTGGTATGCTAGGTTAAGGTGAAGGGGTGCAACAAGGATTGCAGGGAGAGTTAGGGATTCCAGTGTGAAGAAATGGAAGAACCAGGGAGTAGTAGAAGTCTGAGCACTTTTAGGTCATGTTTAGGAATTTTGTCTTATTTTAGGAAAACTGGGAAGTCATCAAAGATGTTGCTATGGTTTGAATATGTCCCCCAAAAAGCATGTGTTGGAAATTTAATCCCCAATGCAACAGAGTTGGGAGGTGAGGCCTTGGGGGAGGTGTTTAGGTCATGAGGCCTCCACCCTCATGAGTGGTTTAATGCAGAATGTGAAAGGGCTCAAGGCTGCAGGTTCGTGTCTTGTTGGCTCTTGTCACTCCTTTGCCCTTTCACTGTCCACCCCGAGATGATGGAGCATGAAGGCCCTCACCAGACACCGGCAAGGCATCCTTCTGAGAGAGGGAAGGGTGTTGACCTGGTCACATTTGTACTTTGAAATGTCACTTGGGCTGTGGAAGGGAGAGCAAATGGAACAGGCCTCCAAGGAGGCAGAAGGGGGCTGCCCGAACATCAGATGCTACCGGACCTAGAATGTCAATGTCCTGTATTTGAAGTTCACAGCCTTTGCTTCATGCACTTACTAATTTAGTCAACATTCAACATCTTTAATGATATTTTGAAAATAGAAATTAGATTTTATGTCATTATCATCGATCTCCTAATTTTTCAGTGCCTCTGATATTACCGCTGTGGTTGCCAACAATATTTCCTTTTGATTTCAGGAATATTATTTTGTATTCTTAGCTGTGTAAAGGTAATATAATTGAACTATGTGATAAGTTATTTTACGAATTATCAAAATAATCATGAGGGAACATATTTATTTATTTATACCAATTATTGTCTCACATAGCTGTACACCAGCTTTCACAAAATAACAAAGTGAAGTTAACCTGAAAGATAACCTGTTTATAAATCTATAAAACTTAGGAGGAACTTAAATTTCCTCACCTCCAGATCTATAGCATTTCCTGTGAGGACACACACCTAGCACATTAATGAAGCAAGGCCACAATAGCTTTGACATAGAATCATATTAAAAATAAATGTGTTTATAAAGTTTTTATGGAACAGAGTTTGGAGAAATAAAGAATGAGTTGCTATAATTCAAAGGTATTTTCTATAAGTGTCCAGAAAACAATGTCAGTAATTTCCCAGGGCTGGTTGTGAAATCACCATGAGTTAATTTTATTATTCCTTCTTAGTGACTTTTCATGTTTTTCTGTAGAGAACATGTATGCAAAGCTATTGGTATTTATTCACTTTTTTTTTACAGGGGTTTATTTTGAGGTTTTACTTGGTCGCTTACAACAAACTAAACAAGCTAAGGAAAACTTTTGGTTTAATGCATGCACATATGTTTATATGTAGCTTAAGTCTTTGCTGAGAGTGGAGGGTGGGGATAGATGGGAAGAGACTTTTAAGGAACAGGATGAATCCTACTTAGAATCAGGAGAAAGTGGCTTAGTTTTTAAAGAGGGCTACAGTAGAACAGAGTAACTAAATGGCACTATTCTGTTTTTTTGCATGAGCTCTGCCATGGTATGTGTCTAGTGTGACATCTGACATTTTGACAGTCAAAAACAAAAACAAATTAACCAACAAGAACAAAAACACATACATATAGTACTGGGATTATTCTATCCGGAGATAAATCTGTCAGTTGTGCAATACGGATCTAGTGTTTAAGAAAAACAGACACACAGGAGCATGGGCATGTCTCCCACCCTCCATCCACACTGTGCAAACAGAGGCAGAAACAAAGTCTGGGAGGCCCCCAGGCTGCAGGGGCAACCCGCAAAAGGAGGACACTTTCTTCCTTAGGGATCTCCAGATTGTACACTTAAATTCATTTGCTCATTCATTCATCATTCCTTCAACAAGTGTGTATTGAGCAGGCACTGTGATTCCACCATACACTATGGGGTGAAGGAAGCAATTGGCATCCTGCTCATTTCACAGGTGTGGGAAGGAACACCAACAGTCTGAAGGGCTTGTCCTGTGAAGAAGCAGCAAAACTAAAGCCAAGTTCCCAGATTCCTTGTCCAATATTTCTTTGCTTTGGTTTGGTTTAGAGAAGTGGTTCTTAACCACTGGTGATTATGGATGGCCTCCAGGGGCCAGGGACTCTGCCACAGTGCACCAAACAGCCCCCACCACAAAGAATGAGTGGGACAAAATGTCAGCAGTGCTGGCTGGTTAGAAACCCTGGTTCAGAAGGACTGCTTGGAAACTTCAGTGGATGATCCGGAATTTATTTTTGCCTATCTAAGTAATAGGAAAAGTTAAGAAAAACAAAAAGTGAATTTCTTCCAAGCTGAGTTTGACATAGCCATTTGATTCTCTCATAAATGAGTTTAAATCTAAGTTCTCTTTTTTTTTTTAAAAAAAGTGCTTACTTTGCAAACAACATTTTTTAGAATTCCACAGTGGGTCTACACATCACCACCACAAGCAGTAGCACTTCCATCCATCAGTGATGGCTTCTTGGTGTGCAATTAGAGAATGCACAGAGCAGAGGACTCCTCACTGCCGTGTTAGAACACTCAACCCATTTTTGGTTTCCCCAGTGAAACTGTAGCTCTCCTGCTGTAAAAGTCACCCATTTAATGAAGTGTATTTACCACGTATTAGTAAGAATCTGCCATTCAAAAATACTGTGTTTGGAGCAAAAATCAAGATCCTCATATTCAAGTAACCTTGCCCCCTTACTCAGGGAGAAGTTTGTGTGAAGAGAGCTGAAAATTCTAGCCCTGAAGATGTTGAAAGATATGGGACAAATTCACTGTGTATACATTGCACCTTTTGTTTCCCAGTGCTGTTATCCTAGTGTCCCTGGGAGGTGAGGTGGGGCAAGACTCAACATCATCACTTCCTGAACTGGGCAGAGGGCAAGGCACTCAGATACAAAGGCAAAGTGGCTTACTTCTACAGACTTCCTGGCTGGGACAATATTGGCTTTGTTATTTACCTCACTGTCAAAGTCAAAGTCACGTCTTTAGATCATGATGATAAGCATTTCCAAAGCATGAATAGTTCTCAATGCTATTGTTATGTAATTTTGAAAATAAGTTATAGCTATGCTTTTGCTCCTCAGATCTCTGTTATTCCAGTAAATGCTCCACTGAATCATCTTAGATTGCCTGTTAAAAAAATCCTGTCCAAGAACAAGGTTGTATCAATAATCATGATATCAAAGAAAAATGAAAACAAGAATATCTTAATTTCTTTCAAAGCATCCAGTCTAGTTTTCTCTAAAAGACGAAATGGAAAACCCTCGTCTTCAAAAACTTCATGAACTCATCTCAGCCCTTCCAGTGACACACTGGATTCGATTCTCTCCCTCATGTCTAATTGGATCTGACAAGGTTTTTATGCTGGGCAAAGAATGAGGGTATCTGAGTTTGTAACCTTGTTTTCCCACAGGAAGATGCATGTAGGTATCTTTCCGTCCAAAGGCTAGGCAGTTCTGGTTTAGGCACACACTCATTTCCCAGTGTTTCCAGCACAGTGACTTTGCTTTATGAAACTGACAGTGGTGTGGAGGGTTGAGCAAGACCTTTTACATGAGTATATGCGATGAAACAGCAGAGAGAAAGAGTATAGCAGAGGCCAATTTGTTTACACTAAAATAGTTCATGTTTCAGTACGATCAATGACTCCAATCATGTTGAGGCGGGGTTCAAAGACAAAGAAATAGAGCCTTGACCTCATCCTGAGAGCCTGGAAGGAGAAGGGTAGCCCTGGGCTTATCTCATACAGAGAGAAGAGGCCTCCCTGGCCAAGGCAGATGAGGGGGAGTGCTGGCCTCCACCAGAAACAGCTACAAGCCCCAAGAAGTTCATGTCTGGCTCAAGGCCCTTTATAACTAAAGGCTTATTTAGACCCTAGAAAGAAGATGATGTGATGGGATTTCAGAAATAATATTGATATGAAATTTTGATATGAATCCCTCCAACATTGATTTAGCACCCACAAATATTTATTGAGCACCTGCAAACATCGATTGAGTACCTACAAGCATTGATGGAGCTCTCAATCTCTTCCTGGCACAGTTCTATGTACTAAGGACACAGAGATGAAAATGCACAGCTGCCACTGTCCTCTCACAGGGGCTTACGACCCTCTGCAGAGACTGAGGTGTAAACAAGTCATTACAGGGTGATGGGAACCATGATAGAGGCGTGTGCAGAAAGAGACGCAGCACAAACAAGGGCCTACAAACTCAGCCAAGAAGAAATGACGTCTGAGGTTCTCAGAGATGACAAGGAGTGTTCTATTTGGATAGGGTGTCCTCAGGGTGAGCAGAGATAACACGGCAAAAGCCACTTGCGTCAACTTCCCACCAATTCATGGAGAACCCTCCAGGAAGAACGCTGCAAAGTATGGAAAAAACAAAGAAAGATGTCACCTCTGGGGAACTTTATATCTCCTATTGCTTTTTTTTTTTTTGAGTCAGAGTCTCACTCTGTTGCCCAGGCTAGAGTGCTGTGGCGTCAGCCTAGCTCACAGCAACCTCAAACTCCTGGGCTCAAGCAATCCTCCTGCCTCAGCTTCCCGAGTAGCTGGGACTACAGGCATGTACCACCATGCCCGGCTAATTTTTCTCTGTATATTTTTAGCTGTCCATATAATTTCTTTCTGTTTTTAGTAGAGATGGGATCTCGCTCTTGCTCAGGCTGGTCTCGAATGCCTGACCTCGAGTGATCCTCCTGCCTCGGCCTCCCAGAGTACTAGGATTACAGGCGTAAGCCACCGCACCCAGCCCCTATATCTCCTATTTCTTAAAGTATATATGTTTTTAACTCCCTGAGATTAGCAGCATGCGAAATGTACACTGATTATCCAAACTTTTGATTTATTGTCTTTAATCCCACACTTCTCTTGAATGTGGTTACAGATCCTGCAAAACATGGAAGAAATCTCCTAAAATGATAAACAGCAATCCTAGCAGGTATGTAGCCTGATGATATACAGAAGCACAAGAGGAAATATAGTTAGTGAACATAGAAAGTGTCCAGGTTCATCCATGTTGTCACATATTTCAATCTCACTATTCATTAAAAATATATACTGAAAATGTAGTAACTTCCTGTTTCTGTTTATTGTAATACCATATATTTTACAAAGTGATAATGTCCAATCCTGAAAGAATCTGGCAAATATATATACTTACATGTGGCAATTGGACTATATGTCTTTGGACCTTGGACCCCAAAGGACAGGGAAGAAAAAACCCAAACCTCTATGTACAAAGATGTTCACTTCAGCATTACTTATAATAAAAAATATGGAAGCAAACTGAATTTCCAAAATTAATTGGAGGATTAAATCATGTTACATTTTAGATGGGTAAATAGCATTATAGCTAACATTGACATTTATAATTTTGAAACTTCTTGCTATAAGGAAACATTTTTCAACATCATGTTTACTAAAAAATGTTAGAAAATGGCATGTACACTATGAATTCAACCCCATAAAATATTTATTTATATAGACAAGCAGCAGAAGAAAATATACCAAAATAACAATTAATATTACATAAACACATTTTGGTTATCTTGAATCCTCAGACTGCCTGTTAATAATTTTTTAACAGTTCTAATAAAATAGTAATTTGGATCATCTAATAATCCCCACACTAAGGGGATAATATACATAGCACTTTTTAAAAAGTCTTCAATACTTGCAGAACTTCATATTAAGGTGAAAATGTACAAGCACATAAAGTTAAGAAAAAGCTTCTCATTTTGACAGGTAAAGATTCATTGCAAATTCTACCTTGAGTAGATTTGTGAGCTGTCATTACAGTGCCTCACCTTACTTATCAGTTTGAGCATGATGGCCCAACACGGTCATCTGAATTATCCATTTACCTTGTATCTGGAATTAAAAGCTCTGTATTAGAGAGCTCAAAATGTCAAGAGGCAGAGTCATGCTGGGCATTGATTCTGTAGATTAGAACATTTCCACCAAAGCATTTGGCTTGTGAGATGTCTAAGTAGATTAATTGAAGCAGAAATGCATTATTTATTATTTAACACTTAGTGAAAGCAGTCAGCGAGGTAGGTTTAATAATGATTTCTTTTAGACACTCACCAATGAATAAGAATTAGGTAAACATGACCAAATCATTATTTGAGGGTTTATCAAGTTTCAAAATCAGAAAGTTTTTTAAAGAGGCAATTAGCATTACGATAGTCCCTTTGAATATTAGAAAAGATACATCTTATGTTATGGATGGAAGCTCTAAGAATTAGACCTACTTAGCCAAGGAATGAGGGAAGATTCCACAATGTTGACAGAGGTCTATTCTAGTCGACGTCATGCTTCTAATCCCTGTAGATAAATCTAGGAGAAGTATGGCAGGGTGCCTTAGCTGATCTCAACTCTCCTAATGTTAACTACTAACTATTTTAGAGTTGGAGGAAGATTTCCCTTCCTAGTACAGGTGCCTGGGCTGCTGGAAGAGCTCAATTTTACGAATGCTGATGCATACGCATCCATGCAAGGGAACGCTGTCCTTCTGTCTGGACAGTGAGCATCCTCTCCCTCCTGGGTGTCTCCTGGCCCCTCAGTGGGTGCTGCCCCTGGTGCATGAATTGCATCATATTTCTGGAGTTGCATCACCCAGTACAGACTGATGAGAGTCATCTTCGTTTCAGTGGAGGCAGCCTTCGACTGGAGAATCACTAATCTGTGGCCTGTTCCTGCTTTGGTAGATTGAGCAGAAAATGCAGATGATTGACCACCCCCCAAAGATAAGTCTCCCTGCCCTTCTCTCCCAAGGATGACCTCATCATTTGCTCGTATAATATGAAGTCTAAAGCTTCTAGCTGCATGATTTAGAGCACAGTACTGAATCTTTTGGGGATTCACCATTTTCATTGTAAATGACATCTATGACAGAGAGGTATTGTTGGGATTAAAGGCAGAAACAGGCCAACGGCACTGTCCAGTGGCTGACACACAATCAGTGCCTCATGTATGCTGGGCCCTCCATCTCTCTCTCTTTTTTCGAACTATGGTAAGAACACTTAACACGAGATCTACCCTTTTAGCAAATTTCTAAGTGTAGAATACAGCACCGTTAACTACAGGCACAATGTTGTACAGCAGATCTCTAGAACTTATCCATTTTGTCTACCTGGAACCAGCCCCTGGCAACCACCATTCTCCTCTCTGCTTTTATGAATATTTGTCTTTCTGGGACTAGCTCACTTCACTCAGCATAATGTCCTCCAAGTTCATCACATATTTCAGGATTCCCTTTCTTTAAAAAAGGTTGAATATGAGTCCATTGTGAGTATGTGCCACATTTTCTTTATCCGTTCATCTGTCAGTGACATTAGGTTGTGTCTACATTTTGGCTATTGTGAGTAGTGACACGCAGTGAACACGGGAATGCCAACATTGCTTTGAGATCATGATTTTATTAATAATTATTTTTGATAAACACCCAGAAGAGGGATTGCTTCCATTGGTAGTTCTATTTTTAATTTTTCCTTTATCCTCCACAGATTTCTCCAACACTTGTTTCTAACTTCAAATTTCTCTGCTCATAGCATGGATTCCAGAACCCACTCACTCTCAGTGCTGCCTAATTTCTGTATTTTTCTGACAATTTTTAAGTATTTTGTGAATAAGCATCTCTTTTCTTTGAAATTACTTTGTAACTATCAGCAATGACTTCAGTGGAAGGATGCCAGAGAAACTCTAAAAGATTAACAGTGAACTTCAGACTGGTAGTAAAAGAAAAGGATTATTTCAGAGATCACAATTTATAAACAATAGATTTCCTAACAGCCTAGAACAACAAAAGGTCAATTTGGGGTTTCAGTGCTGGTTTATTTTATTGTTTTGTCTTCTTCTTCCTCTTCTTCTTCTTAGTAGTATTATTATTATGCAACAAATGGCCAACTTTAACTTCATATATAGGGATTTGAATATTTAATTTTTATCAGAATTAACATTCATTCTTTAATAAAATCACAAGATTTAGCACAGTGCAACAAATACATCTAAGTAAGCATGTATAAGGCGATGTCAGAAAGAATATTTACTTACAATTACAATCAGTGGCTTAAATTACAGTTAAGTTCCAAAGATATGAAATTTAAAATATCACTATATCCTGTGTGATAGGATTTAGTGGCAGTGATTTAGTTTGCACCATGCAAAATTCACTTAATCACTTAAACGTCCTCCTGTGGTTCTGTTTAATAATATCTTCTTAAAAGGGTATTCCTCTCTGCAATACACATTTTTAATTCTTGAGACTTTAAAAATAAATTCGACATTTATCTCATTATTTGCAAGTGAGATGAAGTTCTCAGACATACAACTCAATGGAAACAGCAAACACACATTTCTGCAGAGCCGCGTCTGAAGGGCATGGGCCCAGGAAAGCAGACCCACCAGTCTGGTCCCAGTCCTCCTGCCCCTCCTTAGATTGCTGTGTCACTTCAGCTGTCCTACATGTTGGGCTCCTCCTTGGAGATGCAGTGCACAGCCCGAAAGATCTCTAAGCTTCCTCCCTGCATTAAAATTCTATTATTCTAAGTCCTTCTCACCTCCCTGGAATTTCCTGTTACAGAGGCCTGCAATTATTATTCCTCTGACAATTGATGCCAATAAAAGAAAATATACAACCTTTGACAAGGAATCTCTTATGTTTTTTATTCTGTACAAAACCATTTAGTTAGGTTCAGAAATAAGGGATCCATAAAACATTTTGTGGTAGGCTGGGCTTGACTCACACAGGGTGAAAACATTGAAACTCACTGAGAAATAAAAGGTTTGCCTCAGGACCTGAACAAACTAGTTTAAAAAACCCCTATACTCCCCAGCAACTCCTGTCTCTATCAGCGAGCTTCCTCTCATCGCCAGACACTATAAATCCTACAAAGGGATCAATGTGTAGGGCTTTCCTTACACTGTTTCCATAGGCTGCTGCGACTCACACGCTCAGGACTCCAAATACGCTGTTCTCACTCACATCCCTGGGTACATGCTTGGAAGGTCTCTACACCCAGGTGGCAAATGTGGCTTTTGGAAGTCTTTTTCCCAGAAGAAAGTGATGGTAGCACAGCAGAATGGATGGAAGCAGATAAGAAAATAACAACAACAACAACAACAACAACAAAAGGCTGGTGTACTTACAGCTTTAAAGGTTGATGATTTTTATCATGTTTTATTATATTTAAGAAAGTCCTAGATCTTCTTACGCATTAGCTTAAAATGAGGTGTTATTTTGTTATCAAATTGCCTGCTCTCTGCTCAAAGAACAAACAAATGAAAACATAAGAAATTCTCCAGCAGTGGGAAATGATGCATGAGCCGTCCAACCTCCGTGAAAACTTCAGAAAGTCGAAATTGGTGTGTTCAGAGTCAGCTTAATTAAAGCAATGTTATGGGAGCTGCCTGTCTAGTCACAGCAGTTGCATTCCATGCAGAGGCTTGATTCCTAGGGACCCCCAGAAGCAATGCTTTTCACACCAGTCGCTGCTTCATAGGTGGTGCCTTGTTTTATATTCTTGCACGGGGAGGGGCGGGGGATGAGTGAGCAGGAGAGAAAGAGAGAGCACAGGGATGAGAAAGGATGACGATGAGATAATTACGGTGAGCAATAAAGAGTTCATCCTGGGGACACAGGACCAGACCAACGCACAGCAGCCACACCCATTGCCCTTGCCCCTGTCCTTTCTCCTCTAGTAAGGCCTCGAGCACAGAATAGAGTCCTGCCCTGGTCCAGGCTCTTTCACACACAGTCCCCTTCCCTGGGAGGAGAAGTCCCGGATGGTCAGCACACAGTGTGACCTCTCCTCTAGAACAGGGTTAGTTGTTTGGCTGAGACTGCAGCCCCTGGTCATTTTCCATGAGATTTCTGGTCCTTCCAAAGAGGCACAGAGAATCTGCTGAGTCTTTTCACTTGGGCATCAGCCTTTCAATATAAAGCTCTTCCCCAATGAAAAGCCAACTCATGACCATTCCTGCACCCAGAACAGAGAGACCCATGTGGGGCCTAACTGCACACATTCACCACGTGCTTCCACTCCTGGTTACAAAGTGTCTGGGATCCGGACCCACTCTTACAGTAAGCCTGGTGATATGAAAGGCTGGATTATGCCATTATGGAAAGAACTCAGAGGGTTAAAGCTGCCAATTAGAAAAGAGAGATTTTCCAATATTGAATAAGCTATGTTTTCAGTAACAAAAAGAGGGGAAAAATTGGGGTTGGATGTTTGTTTCTTCCAAGTTTAACATACTCTAATTTTTTTTTCAATTTACTAAACATCCACAACATAATATAGAAATTGAGATCACAATTAAGTTATAATTATTCTTAAAAGACTTGAAAGACTAGATAGGCACTAAGTAAAAGAAGTGGGGAAATGTTCAACAGAATGCTTGATTATTTGAAATATGCAAAACCAGGCATGATCAATCCCTAATAATTGTTATATAACTAGCAAATCATTTTCCATTTATGTAAGAGATGCCTCTATTTATTAAACACCTGTTATGTGTTAAGATTTCACTGGGCATTCTACCTATATAACTTTATTTAATCCTTAATACTCTGAGGTTAATCTCCTTATCTTACATAGCGAATGAAAATACAGAATATCCTGTGAGATTTGAATTTCAGATAAACAATGAAGAATTTTTAATATAAGTATGTCCCATGCAATATTTGAAACATACCTACCCAAAAACATTATTTGACTTTTATCTGAAATATACATTTAACTGGTCATCCTATATTTTACCTGGCAACAATGTTTTTATGCTAGTTAAGTGATGATCCATTTTCACGCTACAATCTTGGTCAAATGCTTCTCAGGCATTATTGGGTTTTACCCAAAGAGTGTTGTAACTAGATTAAGCCAAACTTCACAGAAGCATTGAGACATTTTTAATGTCTCGTGGCTCAGGAATCCTCACTCCCTGTCTTCCCAACTCACAAAGTTATACTGAATTGGGGTCTTGGAAAGGCCCTACATTGTTTTCCCAAGACCTGTGCTAAGCTGCCTCACACACTCTCAAACTGCAATATGACAGATTAGCCTGAGTTTAATGCATCTGGAGTCAGGCCACTCTAATGAAGCCTCTGGTTTATAATCAACCTGTGAGCACAAAAACATGGTGAAGCCAACTCCTGGTTTAAAAGGCTGATGCCAGATGAAACTTTAGAGCAACTAATGTTAAACCCCACTCTCCCAGCCCACCTCTCTCAGGTCTCTCAAGAGAAAGATTTTTTTTTTTATTTAACTGATATTTATGTTGCATTTACTGTGCCAGGCATGGCTTTGTGTATTCTACTTTTTTGATCCGCAGAAAACCCTATAATGTAACTCCTGTTATTACTCCAATACTACAGAGCAGGAACTGAGAAACAGAGGACTTAAATAACGTCCCCGCGTCACACAGCTAGTAAATTATGAAGGCAGGATTCAAACCCAGGCAGGCAACTCTGGAATCCCTGTAAACAATGTTACCTCGAATTCCGTCTATGGGAGAATTTTGGGAACAGAACAAGAATTCTCTGCACATGTGAGAAAGCACATGATCCAGTCATCATTTCCAAAACTGTTTTACAAACATCATCTCCTCTGGATCCTGGAGCAACTGGATGAGGTACAAAGGGCAAGTATTAAGTATTACTATTACTATTTTTGCAGATGAAGAGATTAAGGGTGAGAGGTGATGTATCACTGGCCCAACATTAGTAAATTAGGAAACACTAAACCTTATAATCTAAGCCAGATTCTCCTTTCACTCTATCTATGCTCAATATGGCAATTAAAAATGGAACCTAGAAAATGCTAAGAATTATTATTTTGTTCAGATTTAGACTGGAGTTTGGAATGCAGGAATGTCTTTAAGTTTTGAATTCCAAGGAGACTGAAGCAGGGCTCTGCTCAGTGAAGCAGTAAACAAGGAAAGAGAAACTATCACTCTGGGTTTGCTCAGTGGTTTGGGGGTGGCTTGGTGGGTACGCCAGAATGGGAGGCATGGGTGTCGTTACAAAGGAAACCCCTAATTTGGAAACTGTGATACCACGTGCAATCATAAACGGAGAGCTAAGACCCCGCTTCTGCCAGTTGGAGGACTTTTACTACCAAAACTCCAATCTGTTCTTAAAGTGCCTACGGGTGAAAAAGGTGATTATAGGTGAATGCACCACAGTTTAGAATGCTGGGTACCTCGTTTTCCAAAAGTTAGTTTTCTAAGCACCAAGTTTTATTGCTGGGAATTCACGACAGCCTGGTATTAAATACTGAGATGATAACGGATTTAGATCTAAAACAAAAATGAGAGAGCTTTTAAGTAGAAAAAGACATTGGTATTTATAATGTATATTCTAGAGAAAAGGCAGCAATAAATGACTTTTTAGGAGGAAAGTAGAAATCAGCAGTGAAAATAGCTACTTTTGTTGAACTCAATGTGAATCACTGTCTGCAGAACTGTCCCGGAAGAGAACGTGAACCACTGGGCCCAGTCCGCACTGCGATCTTGGAGATGACAGGGCAGGCAACACGCCTGCTAATGAGACCTCAGAAGTGTCTGATCATCTCCTCTAATTGCTCTAAATAATTGGAGAGCCGTGTGGCCTGGCCTCGCCTTCCGAAGACGGTCAATTCAAATATGCAAATATAAAATTATTTGAGTACTGCTCTAATTGGAGTCTGAGCTACCCATTATTTGCTGAAGAACAAAACAGTATGACTAAAAACATTGACTATCAAATCCTTCACTTTAAGCTTCACTGAGCTCCCCAAATTACCACAGGCAGTCCTGCCAGGGACCACTTTACAAGAGAGTTGATGACCCCTAATTAAGACACAAGGAACTTCTAGTTATGTTAATATTTGAAATTGAAATTGGTTTGACCTACGCAATTCCATTCAATACCACCAAATGAAACTCAGATCCAGGCACCTTCTAATTGACAAAATGTCCAATAACCCATTAAATATACTGTAAATTCAAGTTCCATCCACCACCACCACCACCCTGAGTTGATTGCATTATATTAATAGAACGGCAAATCTAAAATAGCATACACAGTGACATGGTTTTCTGGAGAACTTTATCCAGCAAAGGATGTTGAACAGGCATTACTAGTTCTTTTTCCCACCAGGAGTTGAGTCCCCAGTGAACATTTTGTTAGGCTACTCGTAGCTGGAGTAGCCGCTCTCAGTCTCTCTCTACTTGTCTTCTCAACACACTCTTCTCTTTTGACAAGAGTCCCACCTTCCCTCCTCTCCCTGTCCTTGTCTCTGTCCTTCTTGTGCTCCAAGCAAGACACCTTCCCCTTCACTGACCACCCTGCTCACGACTTGGAGGGTTTTTTTTTGCCCATTGTTAGCCAATTCCTGCAGCTGCCTTAGTAATACCCAGTTCCATTTTGCCACAACTTCCTAGATGAATTTACAAAATCCCACCTTCTCTTTTAATTTCTGTCAATTCCATCCTATCTCCTGTTTTCCTCATCCTCAGAAACAAAAGTAAAACTCTAGACTTTTCTCAACCACATTCTGGTTTACTGGCTCCACCATTCTTATCCCTGCTAAATTGCTTGAAAGAGTAGTTGCCACCCCTGCCATTATTTCCTCACTCCCCCCAGTGTTCCTGGGCCTTTGACAATCTGTCCTCCAGCCCTATGTTAGCGATGAGCTCTCTGTTGAAATTAAATGTTAAAGAACTCCTGTTTTGGAGTCAGATGCCAGGAGCTGGAATCCTGGTTGTTCCAAGGGTTATTAAGGCTGTTGAGTCTTTGAATACATAATTTCTTTTTCTTCATCATAAAATAGGGTTACAATAAATCCTGATGTCCCATAGGGTTATTGTAAGGACTAAGTAACACAGTCCTTAGCTACTAGACCCATCTCGTGCTAGAAAATGTGTATTTTTATTGTTATTACGCTGAGGGGCCAAATTCTATAATCTTTCTCAATTTTCATCCTCTTTAACTTATCTATACCATTTGCTTCAAAATGATTTAAACTATTGAAATATTCTCCTTGCTTCTCTTCCATGACAAATGCTCACTGAATTCTGCTCTTATCTCTGGTGGTTTCCCTTCTGTCTTCAGTGGAGCCAATTCCTCCCTCCCAAAGTACAGACGATCTTCAGGAGTGCAGTCAGCTGATCCCCCGCCCCCTCCTACACTGTTTTCCCTCGTGATCCCCCCATGACCAGAACTCCCATTATCCCTGTCTTATCCGTGGGTCACTCCCAAATGTGGAGGGCCGAGGTCAGCCTCTCCCATAAGCTGTCTGCTGAACAGTTCCTGACACACCAGCATATCATACCAGCAAGTTAAAACTAACATAGTAAAAACCAAACATCTTTTCCCTCCTTTCCTCCACAAAGCCCATCCCATTCTCCCTCATTTCTGCGAAAGCCACTACCAACTCCCAGGCCCCCGGGCTATGAAACTGAGAGCCATCCCTAATTCCTCCTACTCATTTACCTCCCTACTCCCAAAGTTAATTTCATCTCTTAGAGGAGATACTTAGTGTTGTACTGCACTGAGAATTGTCACCCTGAATCCAAGCAGACAGTTGGAATAAGAAGAAAGGAAATCTTGGAAGAAAATGTTATTTTAGAGATTGTAATGGCTGCAAAAGAATTAAGGAAAACAAGTTTCATTTAACACCTACCATGTTTCAAAAACTGTGTTACGTGGGGGGTTTCTTCCTATATAATTTTTTAAAAGGCATTATTTTAAGAAGGAAGGGAATTTTGCAAAACTGAAATTCTGGTGATAAACTGGGAATGTCCTGGATGCAGAAAATCAAGGAGCAATATCTACAAGGATGAGAAGGACTATCCAAGTGGTCATCGAGGGGGCTGGGGCTACTCAAAGACATGACAGCAGAAGGAAAGAGGGACTGATAACCAGTAATACCAGCTCAGATTATTGGAAATTCTGAGGTTCAGAAACCCAAGTCTTTTAAAAATTCCCATGGTCAAAAAGGAAGGACTATATTTTAGTGTTCCACTGTACTGAGAAGGTCAGATGATGGAAAGAAATTGGAACTACCTGAGTGCCTAGTTGGCATCCATCTCTTCTGTTCAGAGTCCCCTTTGGCCTTAAAAGACTCAGTGCTGTGATCAAACCGATGCCTGAGCTAGGTGGTGGTTGACATTGACTGAATACTTGCTCGATGTCATACACATCTCATTTCATCTTCACAGCCACTCTCTGAATGAGAAAGTTGAGTTTCCAGATAAAGGAATGAGACTCCATAGGATGCTCACAGCACTCAGCTATTAAATGGCAGAGCCAAGCTTTGTGCACTGTGGACTCAGAAAGCCAAGGGGTTAACCATTCTGTCACGCCACTTCCTGTGTCTATTATCTCTACCAGCTCAGCTCTAACACTGGGACATTTTACAGGCGTGATCATTGAGTCATCAGCAATCTGGGGAGATACGGAGAATAGGAAAAAGAATTGAGGCTAATGAAGGACACACATCCCAATTTTCAAAAGGAAGACCAAGGTCAATTTTGTAAAATGACAACTTCTAACATGGTTCAAGAATCAGTTGTTACGTAGATTGTTTGTAAGGACTTAAACAGGACATGGTTAATACTAGCAGTACAGATTCTTCAAAAACAATATGTCAGATGAACTTCACTTCCATTTTGTTGGCCAATGAGTTGATAAGATGGGGGAGTTGGGAGATTGCTTTGTGGGAAGATATTAAACTACAAATTTTATTTAAATATAAGGCTATTGTGAATTTCTATTTCTTCTTGTGTACATTCTCTTCATTTGTGTTTTTTAAGAATTTATTTCTCTTAATTTACCTGATTTCTTGACATAAAAATTGTGCCTGATGTTTTCTTACGTTTCTTTTAAAACTGAAAGATCTATACTATTGGTTTTATTCTTTTATTCTTAATATAGTAATTTCTGTTCTTTGTTTTCTTGATAATTCTACCTCGAGAATTATCAATATTTTTTTAATGAAACAAGTTTAAATTTAATTTTTCATTTTTTTGTCCATTTCTATTTCATTGGTATCTACTCTGATCTTTTTTATTTATTTCTTTTCTTGATTTGAGTTAAATTTACTTTTATTTTTCTAGCTTCTTATGATGGTGGCTTAATCATTTATTTTAAACCTTTTTTCCCCCTAATGTAAGCATTGAAAGCTAACAATTTCTGTCTAAACACTACTTTACCTCTTATACATTTTTATATATTGTTTTGTCAATATTATTTAATTCAAAATTCCCAAATTTGACCCATGAGTAATTTAATAATATGTAGCTTAATTTCAAATATTCAAGGATTTTTCAGATGTCTTATTAGTGATTTCTAATATAATTCTGATGTGGTCAGAGATCACACTGTGTATTATTTCAAGTCTTTGAAATCTATTGAGGTTTAGTTTATTGCCCAAAATGTGATCTGTCATGGAGAATATTTCATGTGTCCTATAAAAGAATATGTTTCTGTTGTTGTCAGTTGGTCATTCTATAAATGTAAATTATGGAAATTTGGTTAATAGTATTGCTCAAATATTTTATAGACATAATTTTCATCTAGTTCTATCAATTTCTGAGAAAATGGTACTAAGATTTCCAAATATACCTGTAGCTTTGTTTAGTTCTCCTTTTATTTCTAAAAGTTTGCTTCCTGTTATTTAGATACACTGTAATAGGTACACATACATTTAAGATTATGTCTTGACAATTTTATCATTAAAAAATATTCTCTTTATCTCAGGTAATACTTGTTGTCTTGAAGTCTGTTTTGTTGATATTCATATAGCCACTCCTGTTTTTTCATTTCCAAATATTAAGGGGGTACAAATGTTTTTGTTTCAGGGATACCTTTTATAATGTTTAAGTCAGAGCTTTTAGTGTGCCTGTCACCTGAATAGTGTTCATTGTACCTGAAAGGTAGGGTTTTACCCCTCTCTTCTCCCCCATCCCCCTTCTTGAGTTACTATGACCTTCACATCTCTTTGTGCCCATGTGTGCCCATCAGTTAGCTCCCAATTATTAGAGAGTACATGTGGTGCTTGTTTTTCCATTCCTCAGGCACTTCACTTAGGATAATGGTCTCCATCCAAGTTGCTGCAAAAAATGTTATTTCATTCCTTTTTATGGCTGAGTAGTACTCCATGGTATATACATACCACATTTTTTTATCCACTCATGAATTGATGGGCACTTAGACTGATTCCCATCTTTGCAATTGTGAATTGTGCTGCAATAAACATTTGAGTGCAGATGTCTTTTTGATAAAATGATTTATTTTCCTTTAGGTAGATCCCCAGCAGTGGGATTGCTGGGTCAAATGGTAAGTCTGCATCTATTTATTTGAGGAATCTCCACACTGTTTTCTACAGAGGTTGTACTAATTTGCAGTCTCACCAATAGTGTATAAGCATTCCTTTCTCTCTGCATTCTCACCAGCATTCATTGTTTATTGACTTTTTAATAAAGGCCATTCGGACAGGGATAAGGTGAAATCTCATTATAGTTTTAATTTGCATTTCCCTGATGATTAGTGATGTTGAGCATTTCATCATATGTTTGTTGGCCATTTGTCTATCTTCTTTTGAAAAACTTCTGTTCATGTCTTTTGCCCACTTTTTATGAGGTCCTTTGCTTTTTTCTTACTGATTTCTTTGAATTCTTTGTAGATTCTGGATATTATCCCTTTATCAGATATTGCAAATATTTTTTCCCACCTTGTATGTTGTCAATTTGCTCTATTGATTATTTCTTTTGCTGTTCAGAAGCTTTTTAATTTAATCAAATATCATTTATATATTTTTGCTGTTACTGTATTTGTCTTTGGTTGGGGTCTTAGTCATAAGTTCTTTGCCTAGGCTAACGTCTAAAAGAGATTTTCCTACATTTTCTCCTAGAATTTTTATGGTTTCATGCCTTACATTTAAGTCTTTTATCCATCTTGAGTTAATTTTTGTATATGATGAGAGATAGGGGTCCTATTTCATTCTTCTGCTTGTGACTATCCAGTTTTCCCAGCACTATTTATTGAATAGGGCTTCCTTTCCCTAGTGTATGTTATTGTCCACTTTGTTGAAGATCACTTGGTTGTAGGTAGATGGTTTTATATCTGGGTCCTCTATTCTGTTCCATTGATCTAAATCTCTACTTTTATACCACTACCATGCTCTTTTGATTACTACAGGCTTGTAGTATAATTTGAAGTCTGGTAATGTGATGCCTCCAGATTTGTTCTTTTTTCTTAAGATTGCTTTGACTATTCAGGCTCTTATTCGGCTCCAAATGAAGCATAAAATTATTTTTTCTAGATCTATGAAATGTGAAGCTGGTGTTTTGATGGGGATTGCATAGAATCTGTAAATCACTTTGAACATTATGGACATTTTAACAATATTTATTCTACCAATCCATGAGCATGAGATTATTTTTCCATTTGTTTGTGTCATCTGTGATTTCTTTCATCAGTGTTTCATAGTTACTCCTGTTTTCCTGTGATTAGTATTTGCATGTTTTATTTTGTCTACCCTTTTTATTTAACCTAGACATCTCTATATTTAAAGTTAATCTCTTATAAACAACATATGGTTGAGTTTTGCTTTTTTAAAATAAAGTCTTATAATCTTTTCCTTTAATTAATGCCTTTATATTTCATAAAATGATTGAATGGTTGAGTCTACTATCTTACTATTTGTTTTCTTTCATGTCAGAAGTTCATTGTTCCTTTTTTTCTCTCTTTCATACCTCTTTTTGGATTCACTTGGTATTTTTTAATATTCTATCTTATCTTCTCTATTGGATGTTTAGAGCACCTTATATTATTTTTCAGTAGTTGCTCTAAGGATTATAATATATATCATTAACACCATATAACCTATCTTGAATTAATGATATAATGCTTCACATATAATATAAGGAACTAGCAAAAGTATAATTAGATTTACCTTCTCACATCCTCTGTATTACTATTTTCATACTTTTTCCTACATGTCATAAATCATGCAATACAGTTTTATTATTCTTGCTTAAAGAGAAGTTAAAAATTGGGAAAAGAATCTTTTACCTTTTTCCACATATATTTCAGTTATACCACTCTTCATTTCTCCCTAACTAACCAGATTTCCATCTATTAACATTTTTCTTCTGCCTGTATAATTTCCTTTAGCACTATTTGTAGTATAGGTCCATGAGTGATAAATTCTCTCAGTTTTTGGTTATCTAAAATTAGTCCTTATCTTGTTTTTATTTCCTTAGTAAATTTCTAGTCAATATAGAATTCAAGGTTGATCTTGTTGTTATTTTAGCATTGTAGACATTCCATTGTCTTCTGCTTTATATATTTTTTAAGAACTCCAAAATAACTCATCATTCTTCCTATGTGTCCAATTTATTTATTTTTTTCCTCTGGCTGCTGTAAATTTTCTCTTTACCTTTAGTTTTTAGCAATTTTATTATGATACTTCTAAGAGTGATTTTTCTTTGTATTCATTCTGTCTGGGTTTATTGAGCTTCTTGAATCTGCAGGTTGCCATTTTTAATCAAATTTGAAAAGAATTTGGTTGTTTTTCCCTCCTTCCTTCTTTCTTCCTTCCTTTCTTTTTTCCTTTTCTTCTCCAGTCTCTCTCTCTATTTTTTAGGATTTCAATTACAGATATATTAGACCACTTGATATTGAACCACAGGTCACTGAAGTTCTCTTCACATTTTTCCAGTCTTTTCCTCCTCCTCCCCTTCTTCCTCCTTCTCATCATCTTCCTGCTCTTCTTCCTCCTCCTTCTTCTTTCTCATCTCAGTGTTTCAGATGGGTAGTTTCTATGGACCTCTATGCAAATTCATTCCTCTTTTCTTTCCACATTTTCCAATCTGCTGTTAAGCCCTTCTAGGGAAATTTTTATGACGTTTTATTTTTCAGTTACATACATTCTATTTTGGGTGGTTTTTTTTTTTTTTTTGAGAGTTTATCAGCTGATAGCACCAATCAGTTCATTCATTATGTCCATATTTTTCTTTAAAATTGGAACTTCATTAGAACTCCAATATCTCTCAATGCTCTGTGTTCTCTGGGATCTCCATTCATTCCACAGTCCCCAGTAACTTTATTTTGCCAGGCCTCATGGAGGTTTGTCTGTCTTTACAGAGCTTGGTATTTAACCAAAAACTCCAGGGAACCCCTATTCTGGTGTATGGAACTCCTCTGTGAAGTTCCCTTCTCTTCAGCACTCCTACCAAGTCCAGTTGCTGAAGCTGCCCCAGACTCCAACCTCTGTTTCCTCTGCCCAGTGTTGGCTCCACTTCCCTGCATCACAGGTAGGAAAGTGTCCTCAGGCAAAAGACAGATGAATGTGGGGTTCACTGTGGGTGTGTTCCTTCTTTCAAGGAACATAGTCTTGCATTGTCTGTAGAGTGCAATATCTGAAAATAGTTGCTTCATGTATTTTTCTTAGTGTTATTAGTTGGCAACTATATTCAAAACCCATTAATTCATTATGGCTACAACTGGACCTCTTAGTTAACATTTTATTAATAATTTGTATAATACTCCATAAGACTTATCAGAATGCTGAAGGCATGACTGCAAGACAATAAGGCTAAGGCAACATACTGCCTGATTTCCTTACTCAATCACTGAGTAACCATGTGATTTTGAGCAAAATAAAAGCTCCCTAATCTAAAATTATTTTTTCCTTAAAGTGAGAAAAAGGTCAATTGTCAGATCAAGGTTTTCATAAGATTATAAGCTCTAATACATAGAAAACCTTAACATGGTGCTTGATAAATAGTAAGTGCTCAAAAGAGTTTGTTAATGTTATAATTATTGTATTTATTATTACTACTGTTTTCCCAAGAAATATCTCAATATACGATTGCTAAAATATAAAAGTTTTAAAAAATGAATAGAAGCAAGAGTTAAAGAGACATGTGGCTTATCAAAGACACATTAAAATATATAGGGCTTTTATGAGAATTCCCATTTATTATGTGCTAATAGGATAGTGTAGCTAAAATGGTGCATTGTATTCACATATATTATATTTCATTATTCTTTGTATTGTAGTTTTTGTTATTTGTTCTTCTGAAGACAATTTTATCCTTAAGTTCCAGAATATCATTGTATAGAATAAATGTTTATTAAATGGTTATAAAATAAATTAATGGATAAAAGTAAATGTAATTTTGGTTTATTATTTCTAAAAAGCTCTCTACTTTCCCTTATTGCCCAACTTAATTTGCATTTTGAGGTTCTCCCTCTTCTCAGTGTAACCTGTTTCTGTTTGTTTCCCCTGGTGGAGGCTAGAGTGAAGATGTAAGGTCAATCTTTATGGAGTTCCCAGTCTAGAGACACAAAGGGGCCAGTGAAAGCAATGCAAATACAATCTACATCAGCTGAAATGGCAAAGCCACTAGAGCTCAAATCACTTCTTTCAATTTATGACTTTTAATTTCTTAGGTTTCTGGGGAGCCTTATTGGGCTCATAACCCTTTCCTTCTTCCTTGCAGCATGCCTTCCTTGCTACTCCTTGGCTTTGTGGCATTTCTGCAGCTGCTTGGAATCCTCTGCCCTTGACAGTGAGTGCAGCACCAGCAACTCTTCCATTCTGCTTCAAAAACCACCATGCTGGGCTGGGAGACCTGCCCCCATCTCCATTCCTGTTATTCTGGAGTAGTGGTAGTAAGAGGCATTTGTATTAGTTATCTATTGATGCATAGCAAATTACTCTAAAACTTAATAGCTTAAAATATTTATTTTTATCCCACATCCTGTGGGTCAATACTTGACTAGTGAAGGATCTATGCTTCCTTCTTTTCACTTAATTTCTCTTGAGTTTGTAGCTAAATCCCTGGCTCAATGACACTATTATAGAAGAAGTCCTGGATTGCAATTCATGTGGAACAGAGACAGCCTGGATACCATTCAAGGAAAATAGCCATACTAGCAAGGAAACCTGAAGTTATGTCACATGCCAAAGGGCTGGACTAGGAGCTGGGGAAGAGAAAACTTATCATGGAAAGACAGGAGTGCTCTCTTCAGATATTTGAAGAACTATTACATCATGTAGGTGTATTCAGCACTGTACAACCAGGGCGCATGGGTGGAAATGATAAGGAAGATTTTGGCTCACTCTAAGCAAAAAAGATTAATATTGTCCAAAGATGGTGATGGCTGCATTGAGGAGGTGGTAAGAATGCCATCAGGGCATCAGATCCTGGCTGGCCACCTGCCACCGGTATTCTAGGGGAGATTCAGGGGCAGGACATGACAGGGAGGTCTGATCTATAAGGTCATTTTTAATGTAGTTCTGTGATCCAATCAATTCTGAGCCAATTCCTAATCAATATTACTCTTGTAATGACTCCAGTTCTTACCTCTCTACTATCAATAAGATCGAACTAATATTACCAGTTGTCTGGAATGCTACAAAAGCCTCCCTCCAATCCTCCACACATGAATCTATCAGATAAAGTTTCCAGAGGTGTATTCTACTCATGACGTTCCTCCTTAGCCAACATTTCTTGACGGTTTCTTGTTATCCTTGGAATAAAACCCAAACCCCCTAGTCATATAAAACCAAGCCCTGATCTCCATCCCCTGGCTTCCTGCTACTCTTCTCCTGTCATGGCATTAGACTGGACACCTCATCACTCACCAAGTAGGGCAGGCATGTTACCACTACCAGGCTTCCACCCAACCAAAAATACAATGATGAGACCCTGGTCCTCCAGTTCATGGCCTCATCATTTAGTGCATGGTCTGGGACAGAGGCTCAGAAAACTAAAACACAAAGTTTAATATCCTGGGAGTGGAAAAAGGCACAGTCTCGGAAAATCAAGGAAAATTGTATTGAAGAATTTGTGGAATTTGAACAGGTCGAGATGGAGCCAGGATTCCATTGCACTTTTTGGCTGGAAAAAATAGATATTTCCTCCAACATTTCTAAAGGAAAGAGGGAGAACATGGGTTTGTTGAGTCATCAGTATTAACAGGACCAGTCAATGGTGACAGACCAAAGCCATTTTTATTCTTGAGTGTTCCAATAACTAAAATATGAAAACATGGTTACAGAATTATTATATATTTTAAAATTTTATGATAAACAAATTAATGTTTTTATATAGACACACAGATTTAGTGTCAACTATGGATATTGTCAAAAGTCTAAACGTTGAGTCCTTTTATGCATGTGAGGTCCACAGAAAATACTCTTTCCAGTCCCATCACAGACCAAGAGAGCAGACAGATGCTTCTCAGAAAGACCCTGGATTTCATGGAGTAGTATGGTATATTTTAGTTATTTCCACTAACTTCAGAAAAGATAGAGAGAAAGTAGAAAGAGCACAGAGAGTTCCAACAGGAGAGGACCAGATGACTCTGGCAGGACAACAAAGGACTCTGGGCTTCCGACCCGCCCCCCCCCTTTTTTTTTGCATTGGGGAGATTGGCCAAGATGTTCTTTAAGATTCCTTAAATTCTAACATTTAAAATTGTGTCAACTTTTTAGGCATAGCTGAATAAGTATAGACTCCACTAGTATAATAATTAAAGATACACCAATTTAAAAATGTTTTAAGAAAAAATTTTACTGTCAGTGTTTTCTTGCAAATGGTAGAGTAACTAACAGAATATATACATGTTAATAGGTTACAAATTATCTCAAAATAGTTCACAACCATTGAAAGCAGTCATTTAGCAATCAAATAGACAAATGTAGGTTTGCACATGGAGACAATTCATTTGTCATGAAACACAGATTTCCATCAGATGCGATCACATAGTTAGTTTTATAATCTCAAATCAAATTTCATCAAAATCCACTGAAAATATCCCAAAAAACCCTCATTGGACACTTTTTATTTGGTGTCAAGAAGGTAGATCAAAGCTAATGTATAGATTCAATTATTTAATAGTGAGTGACTTTTGTCAAAATTTGTCAATACTTTCTAAGGATATTGTGAAAAGACGGAAAAAGGCAAAATGTCACGCAACAAGTTGCAACAACTTTGATCAGTCAATGAGCTTTTTAGCTTTAAATTATGTGCTCAAAATTTCCTATTTCCTCCACCTAACATTTAGATCTCTTCCTTCCTTTCCAGGTAGAGTAGCCTTTGAAATATGGTCAGATTCACTTTTGAAATTTGGAAATATCAAATTATGATAAAGCTTGTTAGTAAAGTTTTCCATTTTACATTGTTTTGTAATAATTATAAGATTCAAAGTTAAAAGCAGATATAAGATGATCTTACTACTTAATGCAGTGAACACTAACCATGAAATAAATATTTAACAAATGCATGTAAAATTGGCCTTTTGCTTTTTTGTTTGTTTGTTTGTTTTAGTTTCAAAACTTAGTTACCAGAAAAGGCATGAGCTCAATAAGGAACATCACAGCTTTGTTTTACTTGTACTTTGTATGTTTCATGGAAATTGACCATCACAATAAGAAAATATTTACTAGGTTAAATTCACTTAAGAGCAAAGATTGGTTAGTTAAGTACCCTACCAAATTATTTTCATAATACAGACTGGGAACACGCTCTGGAAAAACATCCAAGTATTTAAACATACAGTAATTTATGTTGATTTCTATTGCCAGCTATTACCACTCGATGCTCAGCATTACATCCTGTGTCGAGGTGGGCAAGGTAATGAACCATTAAGTCTGGCCCGGGCTGAAGAACGAGCCCCGTCTCGGCTCCATGCCCACGAATGAACATACGTCAGGGCAAAGCCAAACCGGCAGCATCTGGCATTTTTTCCTGGCAGTGGCCACAGCTGACCATTTTTTTTTTTTTAATATTCTAAATGTGAACATGTTCCAGTAACTCAGGTTAGTTCTGCCTTATAGATGCAAGACAGATCCTTTGGCCTGTCTCTGGCCGAGGTTTCCCTGCAAACTTCCTGGCATGCTTTAGAATGAAGACTTAGACAAAATTTGAGACACATCTCTCAGCAAGACTTTACTGTCAGCTGGTTGAACATAATGAACTTCCTTCTCCTACAGGTAGTAAACAGATCTTTAACTCTCACTAGCACATTTACCAGTCTGATGAGACATACTTTAAATTATACAGGACAAGGGACTTCTATCTTTCAGACAGCTGTTCTGGGAGCTCTAGCCATAAATGCCACAAAACTTGCTAAACTCACAACCTCTTAGAGAGGTTTCAATAAGCTGGCCTACTTTTCTATGGTCATTTCACAAAAATACTGAAGTTTAGGTTATGGCATTTGCTTGTCATCTAGGTGGATATTATAAGTATGCTCTCAATTTTAGCATAAGACCAAGTTCAAGGATAAAGTTGATCGGCTTCCAGCATTTTCCTAAATGTCTAGACATTCACATTTCTTTGTAAAGAAAAGCTTTATATTGTAAAGGTAAGACACAGCAGCCCAATAGGCAGGAGAATAGAATGATTCTTTTGGGAACCAAAGGACCACAGGCTTTTGTGTCTCCTTTTCTCTTCCAGAGGAGGCTACAAACAAAACTGTAGAGTATGGAAAATTGATTTCCAGTGGCTCCTGTCTTCTTCCAGGCTCTTTCTTCATGGGTTGGTTCTGTTGCTATACCTCCTCTTCCCATTTCCCTTCCAGTAATCTCTGCATTGTCACACTCCCTATCTTTGATCAAAACCTTATCTGACATGAGGGTGCTGTACCAGTCATTCACACCTTAGTGTAAACTGAAGTAGATGTCTTATCTTGATAATTGTGTTGTACGTCATCTTCCTTTACAAAAAGGAATTTTTGGTATCTGAGTGGAAAGAAAGAGTTAAGATAGAGGAGGAATTTTTCAGCATCCTTGAACTTGAAAATTTACTCTGTGAACACCTCTGGACCACCTCACTCATTCATTCTTATACTCAATCAATCTTGGCCAACAATTAGGATACAGTGAAATCTGGGATAAGACTCTTGTGCCTGATGAATATGGTATTTGCTACAGGAATTCATAGAAGGGAGACGACCTTCCCAGTTGAAAAAAATCCTGGAAGCCTTCATGGAGGAAGTAGGATTAGTGTTGAGCCTTGAAATATACATTCGAAGATCTCCCTCTGTTTCTGCAGCTGTGAAATATTTATGGTGAGATTTAAGTAGAGCAAGGTTCATGGAAATACCTGACCAAAATGCTCCACTGGTTGACTGCTGGAGTTTGGAATTTATGGAGAAGACAGAAGCACAGGTAAGTCCTGGCCTTGCCCTGTGTCATTTCAGAGGCCACCTCCAAAATATCCATCTAAGAGCAGGCTTTCCCTCCTGTCGTCAGGTGTCTACCAATTTATGTGCCCTTTGGGGCAAAACTCCCTAAGCCTAAGGCCACCCCTGAGGAACTAGGAGAAGCTGTCTAGTCCAAATCCCTAGGCTAGATCCCATAGCTGATGGACAGGCAGTGGCCTGAGAGGCACTAAGAGTTAGGAAAAGTAAACACATCATCGAGATTATGATGATGTAGAAACCAGGCAGACAAGGTGCACACCTTTATTGATCACATTTTCACTGAACAGCTCTTCCATGCTGGGTGTTGGTGCTATCACATCTGTTATGGGTTGAATTGTTATAGGTACAACCAAATTCATATGCGGGTGTTCTAACCCCCGGTACTTCAGAGTGTGACCTAATTTAGAGATGGGGCCATCACAGATGTAATTGGCACAGATGGGGTCTTAGGATGGGCCCCTACTCCAATAGGACTGGTATCCTTATAACAAGGGGAAAATTGAACACAGAGATGCACACGCATCGGGAGATGGCCACGTGAAGATGAAGACAGAAATGCAGTGATGCTTCTACAAGCCGAGGAACACCAAAGCTTGCTGGCAACTCAGGAGAAGCTGGTCTGGAACAGATTCTCCCTCACAGCCCTCAAAATGAACCAACCCTTCCGACACCTTGATGTCAGACTTCTGACCCCCAAACAATGAATTTCTGTTGTTTAAACCAACCAGTTGGCAGCACTATGTTATGGCAGCCCCGGGGAAACTAACCCATAATCACATAAGGTATAGTCCCCCTTCTTGGGCACTTCCAGGCTGCAGAGAGCCAGGAGGACTCAGCTCTGATCAGGGCTGGAGGGAGGCCAGGATGGGAAGGAGGTAAGTCCAGGGTGTTGGTGTGAGTGCACAGGAGAGCACTGGACGAGGAGTCAAGAGTGCCAGGCTTACTTTCAGCTTTGCCACTCTCCAGGAGACCTCAGGAAGTCACTACTTCCCAAAACCACAATTTCCTAAAGTAGTAGATAAAAGGTTTCTAAACCAGTACATTAAAGGTTTGAACAAGGTCATCTCTAAGTCCCTCCAGCTCTGCTATTTGCCTGGCTCCGTGCCTGTCCCAGGGACATTGCTAAAGCTGGGGAGGCCCAAATGCAAGGCAAGAGTTCCCCAAAGAGTCTCCAAAGCCTTTTGAACGTTCCATGAGGGCTGGCTCTGGGCATATCCACCTATCTACCATTTGAACATTTCATTGTCCATGGGCTTCACTATATAATTCTGTTTTGTGCCTCTAGCTGTACTGTGCATGGGACTGAAATTTTTCACTCCTTAAAGGCAAGGCCACGGATGTGAAATTTTCATTCAAAAGCATGCTGCACACCACCCCATGAAGCTAGGTGCTTTGTAAAGGCCTATCTGGTAATGATTATTTTCGAGAGATGGCTTCAGAACATCACCTGGCTGGTATCTCTAAGATTTGTATATTACTAAAGATCGCCCTTGGAAATTACTACTTTCCTCCTAGCCCACCACCTGCACTTCTTCCCCAGAATATTTCTTCTCCATAGTAATTATCACCCTCCTGCACTTTATATACTTTATACATGTGTGATGTTTGCTTTCTGTTTCCCTTGATGGTAATGGCAGCTCCATGAAGGTAGGACTTTTTTAGCTGCTTTGATCACTGATGTATCCTTGGTGAAAATGACTGCTATGTTTTGAGTATGTCACCTCCAAGACTCCTGTCGAAACTTAATTCCCAATGTGGCAGTATTGGGAGGTGGGGCCTGTAAGAGGTGATTGGGTTATGAGGGCTTTGCCCTCATGATTGGATTAATCCATTCATGGATTCCTGGATTAATGGGTTATTATGGGAGTGGGACTGGTGGCTTTATAAGAAGAGAGACCAGCGCAAGTATGTGTGCTCAGCCTCTCTCCATGTGATACCTCGTGCCAGAGAGTCCCCAACACCAAGAAGTTTTCACCAGTTATGGCCCCTCAACCTTGGACTTCCCAGCCTCCATAACTCTAGGAAATAAATTCATTTTCTTTATAAAGCAGTTTCAGGTATTCTATTATAAGCAATAGAAAATGGACTAAGACAATGACTAAGGGGATCTCTTAAATGGAGATATGCAAACAGAAGAAGTCACAGTCCTCCAGCACCCAGCCCAGGCCTTGGCACATGGTAAGTGTTCAGTGAGTGTTTGTTGAGTGAATTACATGACTGCCCGTCTTACCACAGATTTACAGCCTTTCCTGAGAACTCCCTATGTAAAGACCTGGATTAGATGATCCAGAAAGTGAAAGGACTTAGTGAAGTTCATGTGAATTAGAGGTGAGAACTTACTGTCTTGGTAACCAACCTGCACAGTCTTAAAAAGCAGAACACCAGAAGTAGCTTGAGCACAGAGAGAGCTACTACTGAGCACGTTTTGGGTATAGATAGTGGTGATGGGTATACAGCACTTTGAATATATTTAGTGCCATGCAGTTGTTAAACTTACAAATAGTTAAAATGATAAATATCATGTTATGTATATTTTGTCACAAGTTTTGAAAGGGAGGAAAAGATGAATCAATGAAGTGAAAAGCACGCTGGATCACTCTACTTCTTTGCTTGAGGCTGAGGACATTCTTCTCAGACCCTGAAACTCAGCCCTATTCAAAATTAATTCTAATTAATTTTTTAAAAAAATCCTTCAATTTAAAATAAATTCTATTTTATTTCAAAAATATTTCTTAAATATTCAAAAGTAAATTCTCTATCAAATAAACATGGTGTCTTGCTGATTCCTGCTGTGGAAGTGTTAGAGCAATCAACATAGATCAGTACGAGTGAAAAATAGCTTGAACCCTACTCATCATCCTGAGCTTTGAAAGACAGGAAGGGAAGAGAGTTCTAGAGTTATGCACCGCGGAAAGATGAGGTGGGTCAGTTTAGAGAGTGACATCCATAAGATGTGCCAGAGAATCTGCCAGAATTTCCCTAAGCCCTGTGGCAGCTCAGGGCAGACCTAAAGAGGACAGACAGGCCACCAGGGCAGCAGAGGCCAAGACCCGGAGAGGAGGCAGAGAACACCAGCCAACCCATGGGACGGGAGAGGGGAGAAGCCAAACAACCATTAGGAAGCTTTTTGTCCAAGGCCATTAACCTGGGCCCAGATGACCATGCCAGGGAGGAAGGCCCTAGGGAATAGAGACATGCAACACTGTGGAGGGCTGGAATGCTCAGGATGGGGCGATAAGAATCTTAATTGTGCTTTTCCAGAGGGAGAAGATGTCTAAGAGTCTAACTTTACATGTAGGTTCGCCTGGGCATTGCAGATCATGGGGAAACACAGTTGTCTCAGCACGGGCCTACGGTCTGGTAAGAAGAGCTGAACTCCCTTGGAAGGTGCACTTCATCGCCTTGGCCCGGGCAGCGTCCTCACCAACTCACCCTGGTGGTTCTTGCTTAGTTTCCTGATCTCCCATCCACCCCCACAACATTCATGCCATAACCCTCTCTCCCCACACACCATTTTGCCTTTTGCTTTCTTCTCCCATCCTACACCTCACCCCGCCCCATGTAGGGTCCTACACTTTATTATTAATAGTAATAATGGCAACAGTACAAAACCAGTGTCATTTACTGGCTGTCCACAGCGTGCTGAAACCACATTAAGCACATCACAGACCTTGTCTCACTTAGTTCTCACGGAAGCTTTATGAGACCGTGAGGAAAGAGCGTAGCTCAGAGAGGGTAACAAGTTGTCTGGTGTCACACAGCCAGCGAGTGGGTTATGGGTTCTTACTCAGGCTTGTCTGACTCCAAGACCTGTGCTTTCAATTTAGGACAACTCAACTCTCCATTAACTCAACCCTCCTATGACAATGAACTTCACAGTGGGCCACAGTTTCTTTACATGGCCTGTCTTTCCAGTGGTGGGTGGGCAGCACTTTTTGTCAGAGGTAGGGGGGAAGCAGGCATCTGTCTGTCAAAAGGAGACACTAGTGGTGGGCATGTGATGACCTACAGAAATTTGAAAAACAGCATACACATTTATGCACATATTCCAATAAATCAAAAGATGAAAGGTCTTATGGCAAACATGATAGAAAACTCAAAATGACCACATAAAACTCATTTGATTGGTGTCAGGTCCTGTCCTCATTTATAATAGCTCTCAATAAACATTAAGAACAAAACCAACACATGACATAGTCATGCACAGAAAATATTCCGGACAGAGCACAGAGTTGCTTCTCAAAAAAACTGAGAGCATTCATTCTTGCCAGGTGCTCCCTGAACATTTTAAATCCTCTTTGACTACGGTATCTCTTACTTAAAAAATAAAATAAAATAATGAAAGCTGTCTCTAGCTTATACAACACTCCAAATATTTTGAGTACCCGCAGTACCAAAATATATATATAAAATGTATAAACACATTTGTAACCCTAGTTCTGCAAAGGTCCTTTATCTCTCAGATATTTTGCAATGGTTTCCATAACCTGGAATACTGCTTGTAAAATTTATCTTGACAAGCTAACAGATTTTCCCAAAGAGTTGCCAAGAATAATTTTAAAGAAAAAAATGGTTTAACCCAGTTTTCTTGTGTATTCAGGAAAAGACAGGATATACATTTATATCCTTAAGAAGTAAGTCATCCAACTTTTTTTTCCAACATGAGTTTAAACATGTTTGGAAGAAGAAAAATAACTCCACTAAATTATTAAAAATGCCGTTTTATTTTGCTCTGATTGTCCCAGAATTGCTTAAAGATGGGAAAAATATAACTCTAAAAATGTAAATTATCAAATAATCATAAAAGTAAAATCGTCATCGTGTTCTTTCCTTCAAAAGTAACAAATCTAATTGGGAATTGACATATTAAGAATGACATTTTCTATGTCTGGAATTTTTAGAGAAAGAGTTGCTATAGATTAGATAATGTTTGAATAACTAAAACCTGATTTCTAAGCAGAAAAATCTCTTTTTGTTTGAAGTATTTCAATTTACATGTTTCTAAAATCTGTCTCTTTAAAAAAATATATGTCCTTAAATATCAATTATGGTTCTGTGGTCCAACAAACAAATACATGTACACAGAACATCCCTAAAGGACACTGGGTCTCACACGTGTACTTTTCCAATTTGTTTTCACACTTCACATTTTCCTTCCTTGTTCCCTGGGTGTACTGAGAAGCAAGACTGTGAAGGAAATATTTCTTTACGTGAGAGGGAGTCGGGGCTGAGAGGAGGCGCTCCCCTCGATGCATGAGTTCTGTGACAGTGCTTTTTGTCAGGAATGCTGGAATTTTCGCCCCCAAGTTTTAGCTCTTTGGGGGTTGAGGTTGCCGTGCATGTGATGGCTGGACAGAGAGGAACAAGGAACAGAACCGAATGAACCTTTCGCCTTGCTCTGTAAACGTTATCTCCATCCATAGAGCAATGTTTACAGTGACAAGCAGTTCGAAGGAAATTCCGTCCAAAAGTGACAAGATGGTTCACAGCCATCACAGAACAGACGACATAACTGCGTGGAAGGGCGCTGAGAGGCTCAGAGTGACTTCCAATTGGTTGACCTTCTGTGGAGTGGGAAGACTTTGTTTCTACAGGTATCTGGATTAAAAAATAACGAGGACAAATGAAACTCCCAGGAAGAAAAGCTGTCCCACGTGGCAGAAGGTGGGAAGGAAGCCAGACTGTCGGCTACACCACCGGGCGATGATTCAGCACAATCTGGACGGAGGTTTGGCTTCCACTCGACTGTTATTTAGACACCCAAATGGCTAAAATAAAAAAAGTTTCAGCAGACAGCCATTTCTTCAGTTAAAGGTCTGATTAAAGAAGCAATGACACAGTCAGCTAGGGTTTTGAAGACGTCTGAAAAAAGTAATGCTTTCAGAAATATCTGAGCTTCGTGCAGAAACAGAGCTGAGGTTACCCAACACACAGACCAAGTGTGTGTATGAGTCACACGCAAAGCAGGGAAGGGAGAAGGAGAAGAGACGAAAGGAATTGTTTAAGAATATAATACGTACTGTTTAAAAAAATTAAAGTTGCCACAGGAAACCTCAACAATGTGATGGACATTCTCACACTTTGCAGTTCGGTATTGTTTTACTTTTGGATTCCAAACAGTCACAGAGGGGCCCTGAGCCTGCTTGTGTGAATGGCCTTTAGACATTTAAAAAAAACCCACATTTGGAAAGCAGGGAGAGAAAACTGTGGGAGTGAGTAAACCACAATAACAAACAGAATTAGGGTGAGGAGAGTGAGGCACCACTAGCTTTGGGCACAAAACTTAAGGAGGCACCAAAAATGCAGAAATCAAGATCAATAATGTTTTAATGCAATATTTTTCAAAACCAAAATCAATGTCCGGAATCATGATGAACAAAATATCAAAATTTTAAATAAAGATGGAATCAGCATCCTTGAGTGTCAGGCTCAAACGGGGCACAGCTCAGCACTCCTACTGGCTCTGTCGCTACTTAGATTTTGATATTTTGTCCATCATAAAACTTATTACTAATGCAGATTTTTCTGCATTAATTTTGATTTTCAAAAATATTATGTTAAACTATCATTTATCTTGATTATAGAGGTTTTTTTGTGCTCCCTTAAATGCTGTGCCCAAGGCAAGTATCTCACCGACCTCGACCCTGACACAAGTGAATAAAAACAAAAGGTGAGGAAACCCCGTGAGTGTGTGTGCTAAGGACAGACAGAATCCCAGACACCACTTTATTTTAGAGACATTCCCAATATGTACTAACCACCAACACACCTGTGATTGTTTCTAAAATCTTCCTGTTTGGGCATTCCTAAATTAGCTCTAATACTTACTTTTTAAAGCAGGAAAGCAAAGCAAAAAAAAAAAAAAAACCATTAGTTAGAATAATATTGAGGAGGATTTCTAAACTAATATCTTAATTTCCCATTTCAAGAGCAAAATTTTATTTTTTCAAAAAGACAGATCTTCATCTCTCAGATTCCAAGACTCTAGAATGTCTGGGAAGCTGTTATTAGGTGCTTGACTTTCTGAACTCACAGAGGCTAACTTTCCTTACCTGTTCTGCCTTAAAATCAATAAAGAATTATTTCAAAATGGCATAAAACTAGCTTCAGGTTCACTTTTTTTCCTCCATGCCAAAAAGGAGGAAATATCTTCTAAAATAAGAACAAATTTTCTAGCTACAGGAAGATTGAAGTAAATAAATTGTGCCTATAAATATTTTGGCTAATTGTTCTGGGGCTTGAAATCTTAACTAATTGGCATTATTGCACACAGCATTCAACACTAACATATGCAAACATATAAAATGCGTAAACATTGTAAATTAAAGTGTTGAAGTATCTAATTATTGAAGCATAGCGGTGGAGCTCTGCTGAGGGTGATTTCTCTATACATTCACTTTTGGGAGTGTAGGAAAGATTGTTCTGCCACCTATTGGCCTTCCGTATGAAATAGCTTTGACCATACCTGGTAGCAAGGCTTCACCTGGCCCCTGGACTTGGAGAAGGCGGTATCTCAGCAAACAGCAAGCAACCGAGTCTGGTCCTCTCTCAGGCTTTTGGCTAAGACTCAGTGCACCCCGTGGAAAATGGCAGGGCACTTCTAATGCCGCCACAAGGGCCTAATTCTGAGAGACAACAAACCACTCCCCTCAACTGCACTTAAGAGAGGCAAGTATTCACGGAGCAGGGGGCAGAGGCTGCCCAAAAAATGCTTTCTCGCCCTGCCTGGACACAGCTGAGAATCAGGACTGAGTTGACCTCTTGCTCTCTATATATGCTCTGAGCATATGATAAAAGGATGCTCCATGCCCCCACCCCAGGTGTTCAAAGGACCAGTACAGGAAAGAAATAGAGTAATTTAGCTGACCACTGGATCCAGCCAGGGAATTCTATGAATGTGCTAGAATACACCTAGACTAGGGTTCTTGACCTGGGATTTATTGAATTAATTAGAATGAGACTAACATAGTTGGGATGGAAATTTCTAGGACAAAATGATGACTCTTGATTTTCTCTTATTGCTTATTAAATAGCACCAAGCACTAAATTTTAAAAGCACGGGTCAAGGATTCAATAATACCTGTGTTTTTAGCAGGGAAGTGACTAACATGTAGTGCTAGACAGTTGACACAGTCCTGTTGGATCTGCCTACCTCCAGCCTACCCTCCGCAGCAGCAACGCTGCCGTGTTTTACCACTGCCAAGGCCTCTCCATCAAGCCCCTCTACTCCTAGTCTCATACCCCACCCCAAGGTCACTGACCACTCTCTAAGCTACTTCCAGAATGGTTTTTCCAAGATGCAAACTTGATGGCATCATGCCCTGGTTTGAAATTCTTAAGCAGCTCCTCATCCCCATCAAAGGGACCTCAGATATTGATCATGGAATATGTGACCTTCTAAGATTTTGCCTTCCTTGCCAGAGTCCTTTGCCTAATCCATAGTGGGTGTGGGGTGGAGGGAGGATTGAACCAGTATAGCAGGAATGCTAAGAGAAAGCTCCTTCCACTTGAATATTAAAATTTTCCAGGGAGACTGGGCTTCTATAGAATCTTGTAAAGTCCATTAGCAAATTTAATAAAACAGGAGAAAATTAAATACATGAAAAGTAAATCCATGGTGTTGGCATTGGAGTGGAAAATCTGGCATGTCATTCACAATTTTTAGTAAAATTTTCTTTGTGCCTTTGGTAGCTTATATTTAAAACAAAATTTTAAAGCTCTAATATGACTACCATAACTCCATTTAACTAACCTCTAAACAAGGAAAATAAGATTTGCAGTACCCTTTTGCCGTGAAGAAGTATATACAGAAAGATCAAAGTATTTCCAAATGTATTACAGGGAATTATTTATGTCTTCTAAAAGATCATATCCCTGTGCAGTTTCATATGATAAAGACCTGGATTAACTTGGTTCTGCAAAGAAGGAAAGCCTAATGTATTACATGCTTTTCTATCGCCTCCTTACGTGTAGTCAAAGAACAAAGCATTTTCCAGAAGGAATGAAGTTGTGTCTGTCCTTAGAGCTGACTAGAGATCAAAAGAATCTTTTAGCGATTTTATTGGAACTTTCTGAGGCCCTTAATTAGTAGTTTCATAAACAATGAGTGCTAGAGGGTGGGAAAAAAGTCTGCTTGTAAACAAGTGGGTGGTTGTCAATCATGATTTTTGAAAAATATTACTTAACTTGAATTAGTATAAACATTTCTGACTTCTCCTAGTTAGTATGATGGTTTCCAGTGTGGTTTGAAGTTATCTCTCAAACCATTGCTTATTTCTTATTTACCTAAAGGTAAATAAATGGTGGTCAAGTGGCATTCTATTTTTTAGATGGGAAAAAATGTACAAACAAAACTTTATCAGTGTATTGTTATTAGTTCCCTGGGGCTGCCATACCAGGTACAACAAACTGAGTGGCTTGAACAATAGACAGTTATTGTCTTACAGTTCTGGAGGCTGGAAGTCCAAGATCAAGGTGTCAGCAGAGTTGGTTCCTTTGGAGGGTTTGAAGCAGAATCTGTTCCAGGCCTCTCTCCTTACTTATGGTGGTTGCTAGTAGTATTAGGTGTTCCTTGGCTTGTAAAAACATCACCCAATCTCTGCCTTCTTCTTCACGTAGCATTCTGTGTGTGTGTGTGTGTGTGTGAGTGTGTGCACATGCGTGCACTCTTGCATATGGTGTGCACTCTTGCATAGGGATCCAAAATTCTCCTTTGTATAAGGACACAGTCATATTAGATTAGAACCCACTGTAATGACCTCATCTTAACTTAATCACCTCTTTAAAGACCCTAACTCCGAATGCAGTCACATTCTGAGGTTCTGGGAATTAGGACTCCAACATATGAATTTTGGGGGGAAACACCTCAATTCGTAACAGTCAGATAACTATTTTTAATGGCATGCCTAATTTTTAAAAACTCAAGAATAGCCAGTTGCAGCTGATGATTTCCCTTAACACTTGCCTCCCTCAGCTCTTGGAGGGCCATTTAGTTCTGGGCCATTCATGAAAGCCGAGGCCCAGGCGAGAATCTGCAGCCACAGAAGTCTAATCTCACAGAGCCGCTTTATCCAGACAGCTCAGGAAGTTCTTGGACCTGCTCCTTCAGTGGAGTTAGCTTGCTCAGTGAGACCACCCTGACCACCCTACCCCGCCCCCCTGGCCCCCGTGAGACCAGCCAGCACTTTCTTCCCGGGAAGCAACACGGAAGCATTCGGAGGTAGTCCTGCCTCATGCCAATGTTTATATTTTTATCTGCAGATCTTCATTAAAAATCAAAAAGATGATTCTGTCTTGAACCAGGTGAATGCTAAAGTCATGTCAAATACACAGGGAAAAAATATTTCTGCAGAGTAACTGTACAAAATTTGTAATTCCTAAAGCACACACGTGTCCTTATTAATCGGCATAACTTTGATCATCGCCATGTGATTTTTTCCAGGTGTCCTCCTAACTGGATGATATAAACCCTGCCTGCCGTGTTTGAGGTTTCAAGCACACCAGTGTTCTTTCTTCCCTGGAGAGACACGTCTGGCTCTTTCCTAAACATGGCGAGACCCTGTAACTCTCCGGAGTTTCTCTTACTAAACTAGAATGTGTGCAAACGGCCTGCCTTTGCCTGTTAGAAACCCTTTTATTACCTAGGAATCACCATCTCGACGACTCCTGTGTCTTCTCAGCCTGTTGGGGCGACTGTCTACTGCATCCCGGTGTGCCCTGGACTTTCCCAGTGTCAGGACTGGGGTCCCATGTCCTGGGCACCCCTCAGTCAGGCAGAGCTGGGTGGCCCCCTTACTATTAATTTTCTCTATATACAATATATTTTAATCAACAAATAGCCTAAATAGTCTTGGCTTGTAGCTAAGCAGAATTTAAGAGATAGTATCCCTAAAGCAAACAAAAGAGTAAACTACACAGAAAGTGAACTAGTCACCCCTTTCTCACGATTTTTCTGGAACAACAGAGAACATCGATAATGCTCTAGTTTCATCCTCCCTGGACCTTGCTAGAGCTTTAGTCCTGATTCAGCAGCCCTCCCCTGCTTGTCTCCACTTGTGTGTGCCACTAACACGTTCCAATCCAGCCTGTGTATGCGTCTCCCACACTTCCTGAGGTCCCTTTTTCTATCCGGAGCTCACCTGTTTTCCTACTGCTCTCAATAGAAAGCCAACAGCCATTCTAGGCAGTTCCTTTTCTTCTTTCTCAATCTCCAAACCTGCTGATTCTTCCTCTCATAATAACAACAACTTAGGTTATGAGATGCTTCCTGGGTTTACAAAGTGCTCTTGTAAACACTCATTATTAGATCTTCGTGGTTACTTAGTGCAGTGAGATGGTGAAGGAGAGTTATCATTATTTTACAAACGCAAAAACCGACTCGGTAGGGCCAAAACTGGACCAGCTCACACCATTCGTAAGTGGCGAATTCTGGCTCTTGATCTTGGGTACCCTCCCCACTCTGTTTCTTCTCTTTAAAAGATTCTGATGTTCTGTGTGTGTATGTGTGTATGTGTGTGTGTGCACATGTATGTGTGTGTTCTCACAGCTCACACCCCAGATAAGGCTGTCACCACCTGCCACCAAGATTATGTGGCCTCTTGCTGGTTTCCCTGCCTTGAGGCTATCTCCATTCAAGCAATCCTACATACTAGAACCAAAAGAGTCCTTATAAAAATGCAAATCTCATCATGTCCTGGTTACAAACCTTGGTCACTCCTTACCACGCACGGAATGAAGTCCAAAGTCTCCTCTGGTATCCAAATGTCCCACTGTACCCTCTAACATGGACTCCCAAGCCACCTCTGTCACAACACTTTTTATAAATAGAAGTGGCATTCACCCTCAACGTCACTCGCTGCTTTCCTTTTGCGTGGGCAGCCCATGCCTCTCCTCTGAACAACGCAAGTCCTTTCATTTCAACTCAAGCCCTGCTGTCTCTCAAGGTCTCACCCAACCACTCCAGTCCCCATTTATTTCCACCTTCAACCAAGTCCTGCAGCAGTTTTGCAGATAAAACTGGCTCACTCATTATCTGCTCCTGTCTATAGCAAAGCTGGTGAAAACTACATCTTCCAGACTCACTAGCAGCTCACGTCCTTTCCCCCCGTGAGCTATGTTCTGCCAGGCAGATGCACCCAGGGGAGGCCTGGGAATGAGCTCCCCAGGAGCACCCAAAACTGATCTTCTTGGCTGGCAGGGGCAGTGGGGTAGCAGCCTTGAGGCTTCTGCTAGAACAATCCCATGGTGTGGGTGTGTCTCCTACTACATAACACACAAGCACAGTTCTCTGAACTTCTTGGTATTTTCTACAATCTACCAAGTACCATGGAGCTTACCTAGTTTAAATGAGCTAGACTGAATTTTGCTGTCCACCTGAGGCATATGCTGCACTGTGGTCACTAATTTCTGTACTTCATCACACACCAGCTTACATTATGACTCTCATGTAAATCTTTTATTGGTCAAATACTCCAGCCACCAGGAGATGCATGTAGCTCCTCTGATTTCTTGTCTACAAGAAGGAACACTGCAATCATCCCATGCCAAGGATGCCACTGGTCCAGGGTGACTGAACAGAGTCTTGGCAGAGAAGGACAGAGTAAACACTAGGACACAACCCTGGAGTACCCTCCCGGAATCTGCTTTTTAGTTTCTCTCTTGGATTTTTTTCTGAATTATCTCCCTTGGCAATCAATGTGGCTGGATACTGAGAAGGATCTGGAGATGACTTCCATTTTGAAGGGATCTCCAGAGTAAGTAAAGAGCCAAGTGGGACATGGGGCAGGACCCAGGTGAGAGGCTACCTGAGGGAGGCCATGTGACCTGTCTGTGTTCAGACAAAAGAAGTTCTCCTGGGTCATCTCAAATCCAGTTTAACTCACCAAGGATAGAACTTCTTTAAGAGGTTTAACACCAAAGCCCTGGACATAATATACCCACTGATCAATGATTTCACTTGCTTCTGTTCTCGGTGAGTCTCTCTCTCTCTCTCTCTCCCTCCCTCTCTCTCTCTCTCTCTCTCTCTCTCTCTCTCTCTCTCTCTCTCTCTCACTCCCCATCCTTGATCTTGAACCTTGAACCTGTAAGGGCTGCAGGAAGCAGAGAATGGATCCAAGGATCTAGGGATCTGCTCCTGACCACACACAGCTGTAACTAAAATAACTAGCCCTCAGCAACTGCAGTATAAACCATGACAGGACAGGAAACACGTTCTGGGCTTCAGTCATATTTCCTTCTCCTATTCACTAATTGTATAAATATTTGCTGAGCAAATGTATTTAACACTTTACACCTTACAGAATTCACATGAAGTCAATTTTTATTTCTCACCTGGTGAGAAGACCCCTACTGGAGCTATGCCCTCAGAAATCTGGAAATTCAATGTGGTACACATATGCTGAGATGCCAACATAGAAAGAAAAACAAAAAGCAAACTGGAGTGGCTTTTTTGAGTTATAAAACAATGATATGAAGTCCAAGCCATACATAAATAACTAATGGGAAAATAACTTTTGTGAATGAACTACATCTGAACCTAAAGTAAAATATACGCATAAATTCAGTGCTATTTTATTATTTTTACTTAGTTATGATCATTTAATTATTATAAATGGGAGTCTTATTACAATAAAAGCCACTTTTGTCACATTAGCCCGTTGATTAATAGCTTTCATTGAATTTTTAACAATGTTAAACTTTAAAGGAAAAAGAGTTAAGAACAAAGAATATATACTCCTAAATGTTGGTTTCACTTGTAGCTCTATACTCTGATGGAAAACCTGCTCTATGTCATGGAAAACTACTTCTCTAAGCACTTGCACTGCACTAATTGATCTTTTAATTGGCTCAGTCAACACTCCAGTCTTTCCACACAACAAGTTCTAATTGCTACAAGCAACTGTAGCAACACTCAGATTGTCGAGAAGACAGGGGGCATCCAATCAACCTTTGCTTCAACCAGTGCGCTGGCAAGAGGCAGATAGATTTTACACCAGCATGTTGAGAAACTGACAGGAATGCAAACAAAAACACTTTAGCCTCACAGCAAGTATTTCTATAGAAATGCATTCATCTCTTTTACTCACACTAAAAGTGTGGGGAGGGAGGGGCAAATGGTACAAATCAATGGATATTGTCCAGACTGGTTTCTTAATTTGTTTTCTGAAATAAAATGTTTATTTTCCATTCTTCCCTTTCTCCCCCCACCGTCTCTTGCACCCATAAAACTTTAGTCCATGTACTCAATCCAGTTATCAAGTGACAAGTACCTGCAGGCTGGCCGTTTTCTTTGCTGCATCTGTAATGCCCATGCCTGGGTCTGGGCTTGGGACACAGCAGTCACCTGTGCTGTGGATGAGTCTATTTCTAAAAATCACCCCTATTTGATGAATGTCTGTCCTAATTAAATAATAGCAAGCAATCAGTAAAATGTTACAATAAAGCAGGGTTTCTCAATACGGGTACTATTGGCATTTTGTACCAAATCATTCCTTGTGGTAGGAGGGTGTTCTGTGCACTGTAGGACATTTAGCAGCATCCCTGGCCTCCTCTGCCCACTAGACACCAGTCGTGTGGAGTCATCCCCCACCAACAAACAAGCTGCTCCAGTGAAGAAGCCCTGGAATAAAGATGCCACATGCACACAGTTCCCTACAAAACTGCACAACTGAGGCTTATCCATTTTTTTTATTGTTAAGAGGGTTCCATTCACTACCCAATACTTTTTTGATAGACTTAGAAACCAAACAGAGAAGAAAGAAGATGAAGAAGAGGAAAGCTGATCTAAAGTGATCCCAAACCAAGCAACTATTTTTTTTAAGAAACATTTTTTTAAATTTCAGCTTATTATGGGGGTACAAAAGTTCAGGTTAATAATTCTTTAGTAGATCCTTAAAGGTAGTCACAATGAAAACTGGAAACAAAATAAAACAAACAAACAAATAGACCAACCCTCCTAATCCACGAGGCTCTGAAGGGGTTGTTGGAGGCCAGTTAACCAGCCAGTCTTTTATTCACATCACTGACTATGCTTCGTGAAAGACTCGCTCCCCAGGGGAACTCGTGTTAGTAGTTCTATGAAGGCTATGGTGGGGATTCAGTCCCTCACTGACTGCCTGTTACCCTGGTGTAAAGCAGACTTTCCAACCCACACACAGAAGTCACTGAGCAAAGAATGGCTTCTCTATTTATTTTTTTACTTATTGTCTTGTTATCTTTCTTTCTTTCTTTCTTTCTTTCTTTCTTTCTTTCTTTTTTTTTTTTTTGAGACAGTCTCACTCTGTTGCCTGGGCTAGAGTGCCATGGCATCAGCCTAGCTCACAGCAACCTCCAACTCCTGGGCTTAAGTGATCCTCCTGCCTCAGCCTCCTGAGTAGCTGGGACTACAGGCATGTGCCACCATGCCCAGCTATTTTTTTCTACATATTTTTAGTTGTTCAGTTAATTTCTTTCTATTTTTTAGTAGAGACAGGGTCTTGCTCTTGCTCAGGCTGGTCTCGAACTCCTGACCTCAAGCAATCCTCCTGCTTCGGCCTCCCAGAGTGCTAGGATTACAGGTGTGAGCCACCATGACCGGCCTTACTTATTGTCTTCTTTTCTCTCTCCTCCTTCTTTCCTTCCTTCCTTACTCCCTCCCTCTCTCTTTTCTCCTCTTTCTCCTTATCGTCCTCTTTCTCTTCCTTTTCCTTCTTCTTTTGACTTCTAGATCTTTCACCCCTTGAGATAAATATCAAAGTTTCCTAACCAAATTCTGAAATTAAAAATCTTTTTAACATTAAGTTTGAGAATTCCTCATGTATTTTTTAATATATTCAAGGCAGCTATCTTAATCCTCTTAATCATATTTGTAAAAATACAATACTTGATCAAAAATGGCTTTTTAAACAACTAAATAAATATACACACAGAGTGGCACGCACGTGCACACACACACACACACACACACACACACACACACACACACACACATGAATTCTGGCCCATCCCAGTACTTATTATGACTTTAAAATATTTTAAACCCAAGCACTGAACACACTGAAACCTAATTTAGCTTCTGAACTTCACAAATACTATGGACAGCTGTATCTGTTAAATTGAAAGCCATTTCCACAGGGTTCCCCATCAGTGACCACACACGCTTTGCACTCATGCTAGTTCCCTGACTAGTCAACTACTGTCTGTACTGTCAGGCTTCCCAGAACCCACACCCATTTCCCAGTCTCAGCAACCCACTCGGTGGACCCCGCGTGGTTAGAGTCCAGCTCTGCTTGCACAGACTGATAAATTCTCCTGGGCTCCATTTTCTCAAGTGCAACCAGTGCCCACCCTAATTCCTACTGGAATTGAAATCGACAATGCATCTAACGCATATAGCACGGGACTGTGCACGTGGCTGGCATGTGGAAAATGTTCCCTGCTGCTGTATGTCGACTTATCTTACGTTGCCTGCTTAGTTGACGGATTGCCAGCACCACTGCCGTCTCCTTCGTCCTGAACACCCACACTTCCACTGCTGCACCTATTCGCGTGAAACCTCTGCTGCCTTGTCCTGCACTATATATTCACAGAACACGCCTTGTGTCACCAACTTGGTCATAAGTTGCTGCAGGATGGGATGGTAATTATGCCTGATGGATGCAAAATAAATCTTCCATAACCAGTGCAGGATGCAAACAGAATACTGCAAATGCAAATGGTTTTTGGGTCCCTGTGAAGAGAAACTCCCCTCACTCTGACATGTACAGTGAAAGGGAGTCACTCTCTTTAAACCCTGCATGTGCAGAAGCTTTCCTGCCTGGTGTCGTGGAATCCGGCAGACACATTGTACCTGCATTTTGCAGAGGATCCTGGGGCTGGCCGAGGAGAGGTGCCTGGAAACGAGAGAGAACGTGAGGGACGTGCAGATTGAACCTACTTTGTCTTGTTCACTCTTCCTTCGTGCCAGAGACTATTCTAAATAATTCATAGTCAAGTTATATAACATCACATCGACCCCCACGAGGGTGTTAACTGCTTTCATCCTATTTCACGGATTGGAAACTGAGGCCAAGAAGTGAAGCCCAGGGTCCCAGGCTAGCACAGCGCTCTGAGTCCCGAGCCCCAGCCCAGGTACTCGCTGCCTTTGTCCCTCCCAAGACCTGTGTTTTCCCATTCGGTGGCTGACATCCCTCCCTTGACTCTCACCTGCAGCACAGCGGCTGCGGGGCCTCATTTGAGCTTTGTCTGTGAGATTGGCACCAGCGGGTTGGCCTCACGTACCTTCCAGCCTATTTTAGTTTCTAATGTCTATGAATCCAAATCTCTCCTGCTGGAAAGAGCAAGGACAAGAAGGGATCCGGGAACAGAAGGAGATGTGGCGTGAATGTCAGGGACAGAGAGAAGGTTTCAGCAGGACGCAGCCTTGGGAAAAAGAAAAGAAGCCTCCAAAGCTGAGACCTGCACCCCCAGCCTCGGCCCACCTGTGGGAGGGGGAGCCGGGGAGGGGTGACGGCGCTGCTGCGCATGTGCGGGCCGGGGCAGCCCCACCTGCCCTGGGTGTGTGATCGGTGGAAGCTTAAGAAATCGCTAAGCGCGCAGGAGGTCACCAATACCGTGTGTAAGGTGCCGGCGCTCTTGTTTCAGAAAAGATAACAAGTTTTAGGGCCTTCCAAAAGTTAATTCTCTTTCATTCTACACTCCCCGTGAGATTTGTAATTCTCAGGCATGGGCCTCGTGGAGGGGAGGTAGCATCCTCTAGCCACATGCCCCTGAAGCAAGTCATTTAGGGTTTCAGGCCTGCATGGTCGGGGCGAGTGGAGGGTGGGCCTGGATCTTCTGACAACACCTTGCACTTAAGGCTTAGGGGGCAAACTACAAACTGGAGGAATCTACACCTCTGGTGGATCATGTCAGCCCCCTCGGAAAGCAGAGGGGAGTTGGGTCCTAGGGCGGCAGATCTCTGTCGAGGAGAAGCCTCTTTGAAATGACAGAGGTGGCCGGAGCTGAGTGGCACGTCTAGACATGCAAAGCCTTAGAAGCACTCATGGTGCCACAGAAGGGCTTAGCTCAGCCTGGCTCGATTCCATCTTCTCCAAAGTTTGAGAAGGCTTTTTTTTCCCCTCTGAATACACATTTCTAAATCTGTAATGGGCAAGAAGAAGAAAACTAAATTTATTTCATGGCCGACTTTTTTGTGGTAAGAGATAAGAGAAACAGACTTCTCCAAAGGCTCACCTGTAGCAAATGAAGCAAGCGAGTCCTGAGGAATGAACATTCCTTAGCGGATCCACACAGCTCACAGCTCGTCTGGGAAGGAACCAGCCTCGTGGACTCCAGCAAAGTGCTAAGGAGCATCAGCAGTCTTTTTGTGTAAATAAAATAAAATAAATTCCTTTTATGTAGGAAGAAGGGAAAATAGGAAAACATATATATATATGCGCTGGTACATCAGCTTATTTTTACAAAACACACACACACACACACACACACACACACACACACACACACACACATATAGTCAGGAGATAGACCAGGACACAGTAAAGCTACCTCCCGGGGGAGGACAGATGAGAGTGAGGAGACCTGGGAGGCAGTGATGCTTTTATGTAAGTCTCCTGAAACATTCTGACTTTTGAAGACACATTAATAGTCTGCACATTAAAAAAAAAAAAAATCAGTAAGAATGAAGAGGGAAAAAAAAACTAAAGCCAAAAGCAGACTGAGAAGAATGAAGATAATTGTCTTTCAAATGAATGTGGTACCATGATAAGGCAGATAAAGAAGAACATGGAAAAGAGAAAAAGGGGTAATAGAAGGGAGGGAGAGAGGAAAGGAAAGGAAATCCAATTACCTTGAAGGAAGGAAAGTTCAAGAAACATGTGAGCACAGTATTTGCCTGTATAACCTCAGTTTGGGCTAGGGTAGGATGAGGGCAGGAGAATTGCAAACAAATCCTGACCACTCTTCAGTAGATTAATTTATTGCAGTGTCTGGGCAAAGAAATTCTATGAGGACTTTAGATGTATTGAAGGATTGAGCAAAGGTGTACCAGTGTGGGCCTGCAGGAAAGGGCTCTCCCTGCAGAAAAGGAATATGCAAATAAGTAATGGAGGAAGGCCAGAAAGCTCTGCAGGGACAGATCGGAATCGGAGGTATCGACGTGAAGTTGGGATTTCTAAAGTGCCTGTGACAGTAGAGGGATATTTGCATGTGTATTTGCTTGCATATGTTGAGTAGGTGTGAACACAGCATTTATTTCCTCTCTGCCCATTGAAACGGCCAGTAAACAAAGACACTCCAGTAGCCATGTGCACACCTAGTGCTCAGATCTTGATTTCCAATACCATTCCCCACTAAAAGGAGCCAGGACTCTTCAGAGAAACAGCTAATCCCAGGGCTGGGCAGAGTAGAGGCAAGATGAGCTAGAAAATAAGAGAGTGCTCAAAAAGTGGTGGCAGCATGTCACAAGGGCACAAGAGCCACCCGAAGGAGCTCCCACTGGCTAAATTTGGAACAATTGGAAAACCAAAATAATGAAGTAATGAACTATTAATAAATAGAAAATCATAAATACATGTGGATAATAAATAGGGTGAGGGGGTGGACTCTGCAGTAGAATGCCAAGGTCTGGCTGGTAGATGGGGAGGGAGTGTGGCGTTGGAAACTCAGCATTCTGCAGCAATTGTACTAGAGACTGAATCAGGCAAGAATTGTCAATGGATGCTAAATGTAAGTGGAATTTTTGATTAGGATTAGGATACATGTATGGTCTTAAAATGCCATACCCCTGACTTTTTATTACTTCCAAGGGAGAGAAAAATAGTAATTAAACAGTGAAGATTTGAAACACCACTTTAACTAATATTAATATTAACAGCACCAAAGAGGGCTAGATGGCCATAGAGTGTCCCCAGATGTGGTACTCTGAGAACAGTACCGCTATGCAGTATTTCAGCATGGATGCATGACCTGAATCTAATCACAAGGAAAGATTAGAGATGTCCCAAAAGAGAAATGTCCTATTAGAAGAAGTGAGGGTGAGGAGCAGCTGTACTCTTCAAAATGTTAACATCCTTAAACACAAAGAGAGCCTGTGGAACTATTCCAGATTAAATAGAGAGACTTAAAACACAGGACAGGTAAACGTAGCACCTGACACTAGACAGATCCTGCACTGTAGGGGCAAATGCTCTAAAGAACATTATTGGGTCAACTGACAAAATTGGGAACACGAATGGTAGATTAGATAAAACATTTTATCAATGTTTAAATTACTGAAGTTGATAACTTTACAATGGTTGGGTAAGAGAACATCCTTATTCTTAGGAAATATCCCATGAAGAATTTAAGCATAAAGGGGCCATGATATTTGTAGCTTACCTTCAAATAGTTCAGGGAAAAAGGTGTGTATGTATGTATGTGCCTGCACATGTGTGTGTGTGCGTGTATGTGTGTGGAGAAAAAGAATAGAAAGACAAAGGAAATGGTAAAACTGTGTGTAGTAAAGGGCATATGTGTGCTCTTTGTATCACTTTTATTTTTGCAACTTGTCTTTAAGTTTGAAATGATTTTCAAATAAAAAGTTTGGAAATGATGCTTGTGCAAATTGAGTGTATCTATAAAGGGCTATCATGAAACAGCTCAGCAAGCGTTGCTGAGAGGCACTTATTAATCAATACATTTATATTAATGTGTCATTTCTGATGTTTTAGATCATATTTTAATTGTCCACTGGAGCTTTGATTTCCAAACCTTGCCCTTTAATGGACTATGTCTGAATTCCCTAGGATGCTTTTAAATAATGCAAATTCCAGGAACCCAGACCCTGATATACAAGGTCTGAGGTGGGCATAAGAATTTCTATTTTTCAAACAAACACTGAAAAGAGAATACATCCATGCATATTTTTATGTTTTTCAAAATTATACCGACTTCTCATGCTTGTGAAATAATATTCTGAGTGGCTCCTTTCTTCCCACTTGCACTATGTGCTTGGTCTCCTCTTGTTCCTTCATAGGGACCATCACCTCATCCACGGCATGCCCAACAGGCCAGGTGAGACTCTGGTCCAGGACATCCTACCCCCTACAAGCCCCCCTCCAGCCCTCCTGCTCTGCTTGTCCCATAGGCTGCCACAGATACCATTTCTATCCCACCTCTGATCCTCATCCTGGTCAAATCTGAGCTATAATCACAACCTCCCAGCTTCACGAAGTAGAAAAATGATCCTCAGACAGAAGCTCTTGCTATCCCTCCAGACATCTCTGTGATTCCGAGCTTTCCTGGCCACATCTCCTGTTTGTTCTTTATTATCCAAACATCTTTATGAGTTGCACGCGATATTGCCTTGGTTTCATCTGAGCAACTTTCCATCTTATCACATCATCTGGAGCATCTGTCAAGGATGAGATAAAGATGGTTGCACAACGGGATTATCACCCAACCTGGCAATCTGACCTCTCAACAGCCTTCTCGCCCACCCAGATAAACGCTGTTGCTCTACAATGTAGAATAATGGTCGTGTGTTTTTCCTCCCCACCAAATAGCTCACAGCAATTCTCCCCGTAAAATTGATGATAATTTCTTTATTTGAAGCCTTCTTTAGCCTATGATCATAGGTTCATCTGATTTTAATGTCAATACCTCTATTCAAGCTTAATCTTTAAACAAAGGAGCATCTAAGTAATTAATAAAGCGAGGACTCAAACGGCATTACTCAGTTTTACGGATATAAGTGCTTCTCACGCAAGGGTGTCGTGTTGATTGACCTCACCGGCACCGAATTTTCTGTGTAGTAGTGAAGAAGTTTTCAGCTAAAACTAATCAAGGAAAGGTCAATACGCTGCCCTAGAAGAGTATAAACTAAAAGGAAATTTTGCAATTTATGCATATGCTTGTTATCTAAATATTTGTTTAGAAAATAATGAAAGGTTCACTTCTTACCCATGGTCCCAAAGTCTTTTCAAACCAATAAAAATTCAAGACGCTCATGTTTCATGAGTGAACAGGCCTGACCTTTCCCTACCAACTCGTTCATCCCAGTCACCAGGGTATCTTGAAAGTGACAAAGGTCCCTCTGAAAAGGGCAGCTCTGCATACGGCAGTGGTTCTGCAGGTGTGGTCCCTCATCACCTGGGAACTTGTTAGAAAAGCACATTCTTTTGCTCCACCCCAGACCTACTGAATCGGAAACTACATTTGGGCCCAACACTCTGTGCTTTAATAAGGTGTCTGAGAACCACATCGTTAGCCAAGTTCTGGACACTGGAAGGTGATATTTGTTCCAGAAATCCTTCAGCCAGAACAAAATCAAATAGGGAAAGAGAGTACATATACATTTTCTAAAGTTCTTAAGTCTAAACTGTGTTTAACTATCCAATTAAAGTGAAATATTCCATTAGTTTTCCTATTTTTGAAATAGATTATTATGGAGAATATTTGCTGCATTTTTTGATTTGGCTGGAGATGTTTATAATAACCAGGGCTGAGATTAGGGTGCTTGCCTGAAGTGCAAAACTTAAAGGTTCAAAACTCATGAATCAAGATAAATGTTAGTGTAATATTTTTAAAAATCAAAATTAATGCAAAAAACTGTGATGAACAAAACATCAAAAATTCAAATAAAGATTGGACCAGCCCTGAACTTGCATGACTAACCTCTCTAGCCTCACTGTAATCCTGACCTTGATGGTAATGACAGCTCCACATTGTTGTCAATAAATCATGATAACCTCAGAGGAGGATATCAGCTCTGCCTCAGATACAATTATTATTTTCCTGAATGCTATCCCAAGGCCATGGTCACAGACAGCAGCATGTCTTGGGAGCATAGAGGGTGTCAAAGACCACCTGAGCAGAGCACAAGCATAGGAATGTTCCAGAAGCATGGGACAGGGAGGCACTTGAACGAGGGATCCAGGTAGACATGGGAGACTGGAAGCAGGTGGGAGTGATGGACATGATGGGACAGGGATCAAAGCAGGTAAGAACTCTGGGTCAAGCTCACACTAATAGCAAAGGACAGGACAAGCCCATGACCCCCCAAATCAGGCAAGGCTGAAAAGGATGAAGTTGGCCTCACCAGGGAAGGACGTGGGACCACAACCGGAGGAGACAGTCCCCAAAGGTATTAGTAGCATAACATATATAAAACATCAACAGCCAGGACATCAACGAGGACTTTGTGTACATATATAGTCTGCAACCAGCATTTTTCACTTAGGAACCTATTGGGGAAAAAAATTTTTGCATTGGAGAATATGTCAGAGCTTCATCTTATTTAAGGCTGCACCATGGAATCGGTAGTAGTCAGGGCTCTCCAGAGAAATAGACCAATAGGATAGGTAGATGGACAGAGAGATAGGAAGGTAGGCAGGGAGAGAGAGAGAGAGAGAGAGAGAAATTTATTTTGAGGAATTTGTTCACATAATTATAGGAACTGGCAAGTTCTGATTCTACAGGGCAGGTTGGCAAGCAGGTCCACAGGAAGAGTTGATGTTGTAGCTCGAGTCTGAAGGCAGTCTGGAGGCAGATTTTCTTCTTCCTCTGTGGATCTCACTCAGTCTTTGTTTCTTAACACCTTCAACTGATTAGACAAGGCCCACCCATGCTATAGAGGGTAATCTGCTTTACTGCAAGTCTACAATTTAAGTTTTAATCTAAAAGACACCTCTACAGTTAATGTCTAGGCTGGTGTTTGACTGAACAACTGGGCACCGTGGCCCAGCCAAGCTGACACATACAATTAACCATCAAGGTATCCCACGTTCCTCACTTTGAGCAAATAGTCATTTATATAAACAGCTTCTGACCAACATTTTCCCTTATTTTTTCATTATCATGAATAATGTTACACATAAAAACATAATTTTATATGTGTGTTTTAACATGATAATAAGAATATTTCTGTTGCATACGCTCCTCGAAGTGAACCTGCTGCTCAGAGGGTATGTACGTTTCAAAATTTAATGGACGTTGTCAAATTGGTTTCCACAAAGCTTCATTTACGACAATATGTGAGAGAGCTAGTTTTCTGACATGCTCTCGGACACCAAGCATCACGTTCTCGGCCGGTGCACTTCCCATGAGCGTGGACAGGGGAGGAACAGGGACGAGAGCAGGAGCCACGGTGGCTGGAGCAGCTGGCCCCGGAGCCCTGCAGTGTCGCCTCACCCACACTGCAAGCCTGTTGCCCACCACGCATAGTGGAGTGATCTGCCAGGGTAGTTGTCTTAAAAACAAGGTACATAAGGAAGTCACCGTACCATTCAGGAAGTGGCACGATTTCGTTTCATGAGATTCCAGATGACACTGCCTCATCCTTCAGCAGGAATGACAAAAGGAGTCACCCCAGGAGGGTCTCCTTCAAAATGTTCTTCCAAGGACACTTCTGCAGAGGAAGGGAGCCTGCCAGGGTGGCTGGGATCCTCCCCTGTAGCCAGAAGGTCCACTCAGCAGTCCCTGTTCAAGACACTCTGGGAGCATTGATGCAATTGTTCTCGTCAGAACACTGTGAGGTAAGTACAGTGTTTCCCCCATTTTACTGGTGAGGAAACTGAGGCACGGGGAACTGAGGTGTTGATGATGGTCTCATAGCTGAGAAATGGAAGAGACAGAATTCAAATCCAGATGGTGTGACCCAGGGCCTGTGTTGGAGCCTCCTCTGAACCTCCGTGTGAGATTTCATCTGAAGAAAGAGTGCGAGGGCCAAAGATCTGAGAAAATGGCTCTTCTCAAAGAAGTGACACCCTTAGACTGGGAATTTGAGGGAAGCCCCCGAAGATAACATGCCATGTACACACATGCACACGTGTGCACACACAATTTCCCCACACAAACTGCCGTGGCAGCCAAAGTCCACCATTAGAGATGCATGTCCATCCCTCACTGCCTTTTGTTCTTTTAAAATTCAAATACTTACCAAGTCGGAGAAAAGCCATAATCAGTTGATTTGGTCCTTGTGAAGGAGATGATCAGGTTCAAAGTCAGTTTATTTTGTCAGGAATAAGGGGATAATGCTGAGCGGACTGTGGAGTGCTAACAGGAGGCCCAAAGATGCGTTCTGCCGTCTTCTGCAGTGCTTGCTCTTGTCTGAGGGTGTCTAGCAGAAGGGTGGGGTGGGGCTGCCTGAAGGCTATTTGCATGCAGGACCTCAGAAGGTTCTGGAAAAGAGCTTATGCTGAGGGAACACAAAGGTAAGCACACAAGCCTGGCTTGACAAAGGGTTTGCGTCCCCTACAGGCACAGGCCAATCTGAGTGCAGCATGGTGTCTGTTTTCATTAGAAAATATGGACATGCCTTGATGGTCCTCTCATGGCAAGAAATGACCAACCAACAGAGAAGCGTCTCTGCATGTCAGAAGGCCTCTTGGGTGGAGAGAGTTCTGGAACAAACAGAGCAGCTTCAACACCCAAGACTCAGAGCTACTATGGCATGCCCGTGTGCCAGGGTCCTGAGCAGGAGGACCCTGGGCTCAGTGCTGGTGCCCTCGGGAAAGGGCAGAGGTCCTTTGCAGGCAGGCTGGTGGCAACAAAGAGAAAGCAATGTTTGACAGGTGTCCTTGGAACACCACCATTCACTTGGAAATAATTGCCCTGAAATGCTTGGGGGAGACTTAGCAGGGGACCAGGGATGAGGAGACTAGGAGGGGGAGATGGCAGACTGTGGGTTTTCACTGCTGTTATGGGTGAACTGTGTCTCCCCACAATCCATATGTTGAAGCCCAGGACCTCAGCGTGTGACCTTACTTGCAAATAGGATGATTGCAGACATGCTCAGCTAGGCCTGGGTCATACTGGAGAAGGTCTAGCCAATGTGATTGGTGCCCTTATAAAGAGAGGAAAGTTGGAGACAAACACACACACGGAGAAACCCACATGAAGATGAAGGCTGAGATCTGGGTGATGATGCTATCATCACCAAGAACACCAGAGATTGCCCGCAAACCCCTGGGAGCCAGGAAAGAGTTGTGGAACAGATTCTTCTTACAGCCTCAGAAGGAACCAGCCCTGCCGACCCCTTGATCTCAGTCTTCCAGCCTCCAGAACTGAGAGACAATACATTTCTGTTGTTTACTGCCACCGATGTGTAGGACGTTGTGACGGCAGCCCTAGGGCACTAATACAACCAGTAACGTGGCTGCATGTAGACCCACAGGCCAACGTGACATGGGCTGACTGATGTCTGCAATTAGATGTGCACCTTGAAAATCAACACTCCTTAAACTTGTCACCAGGCCCTGATACAGTCAGCCAAGAAACGACTGCCAGGGATGAGGAATAAAAGTGTTGTGTTTTCACCAGAGTGAGAAGGGCCCATGGTTCCCTTAGGAGCAGGGATATAATCCGGTTTTGAAGAGCTTGGTCTTTCCTGTTGATCTGGGTCTTTCCTCGGGGGACACACTTGCTTTTCACAACCAAGGAAGAAAGTCTTATTCTGCACTTCCTGGGACACAGTCAATGCCCTTTGCTTGTCCTTTTTCTTGCCTACATTGTAAACCTCCCAGCCACAGATTTATGTCTCTTTATAAGCTCACTGTATGGCAGGAACTCAAAAAATACGTGTTATTGAGGACATGGACCATAGAGAGGATGGGAGCAGTAGCAGTGACAACAGAAATCAGCCATTTCTTCAATAATCCACACTTCGCTGCAGGGTCGGATAAATCACAAACATGCTCCGCTAGCAGTTGTTCCTGTTTCCTCACCCAACTTCTGACATCATTCATAAAACTTATACTAAGAGACCTGTGTAGAATTTTTTTAAATGAAACCTTTAAAATATATCAAATAAAAATAGGAAAATCCTTACGTTAAATAATAAAACTTTAAATTCATAATAAGGACTTATTGTCCTTAGAACTTTGGTGTGGGCTGCTTTCTGATATGTGAGAAAGTTGTGCAATCCAGTCTCTTGTCATGTAACTTTCACTGGTGTATTAGAGAATATGTTATGTTAACTTGCAAAAATTATATAAGCAAGAATTTGTGTGGTGTCTTTCACATGCCAAGCAATGTGTAATGGAGAATAAGGAAACTCAATGCTGGTTCCACTCTTGGTGAGCTGGGCAAGACCTTAAGACAAGGGGCAACAATGGGTGAATCAGGTCAGATGCTGAATTTTGCAGGACGAAGAGCTCAAAGGAAACATGCAGTCCTTGGACAGGCCAACCTTACAAAACCAGTCCTGTTTTGGCTGGAGATTCTGTCTGGCTCGGACAGTTCTTTTCACCTTCTGGTTTCTAGTTTGGTAAAATGAAAACATCATTCATACTCCAAAGCGCACTCATGAGACACACACAAAAATTTTAAAACCTGCATTTATTTGATGGTCAGCAAATGTTAGGTAAACAGCGACAAAACTTTTCCTGACCACGTGGACATTGGTTGGCTTTGCCTACTCAACACCCATTTCCCCATTGTTGTTGTTATGATGCAACTATTTTCCTTTGGAAACCACTTCTCACCCACTCTCAGATCAAGCACATTGGCTGGAACTGGTCCCACTTACTCCCGTTTTCTGTGGGTCCTGACAGCAGTCTGGACAATCAAAGGACATTCCACGCCTCAGGCCACTGTGATGGGTTCAAGAAGCGGCATAGCTTTGTCCATACATGGTCAAAGCTTTTTGTGAAAGGTGCAACTCTGTGTAACAGGTATTCATGTGCCATGCCCTCTTCCTCTGCCGGTCAATTTGTAATAAGGTCTTGAACTACTCGTAAGGCATAAATTAATATAATGATAGTAAAAATGGAATTAATATAATAATATTTGAAAATATCTCAATGTCTTGGGAGGGCTTAAAGAAGTATTTTAGAAGTGCTTTAGACATAGTACTTTATGGACTGATTTGCAAAGACTTGTGATGCTTATGTTATCTGAAGCACCTGCTAAATCATAAGCCTATTTTAGTTCTTTCAGATGGTCACTGAAAACTTTGAGCAGACATAATTATCAATGGTTGTGGGTATTTCCTACCTGTCAAAAGCATTGCAAACTTTTTCTACATAAAGTGTCAAATCATTGAAATATTTTGAAGAATGTGTGAAGCTTTATTTTATTTTGCAAAATACTATGTTTAAATCTATTTACAGTAAAAAGTCTAAACCATATTAAAACTGCAAGTGTCAGTAATTCAGCACAATATGGTAGTTTTTCCTTAAAACTCAGGAGCCCATCCCATCTCGACTTATGTTCCGTGGGCTAAACTGCATATTTCCTGTATGTAAACAAGTACCAACAGAATTGCAGCGGCTTCTGAGCTAGTGTGTTGTCAGAAAACACTAGCTATCTTCCTGCCCTCCTAGGTTTATTAAAATTAAATTTGGTAAGTTAAATAAATCAAAGGAAGAAAAATGCTCTTTTTAAAAAGTTAAATTTTATATTTTAAAATTAGGAGCAAAAAATCATAATTGTACTTTAGTTTTGAAAGCGTTGCTCATTTTTTGATAATGAAGGAAAGGCCACTGTTATGTCCAGTTGAGAGGGAAACAAAAGATTCTGAGAGTGATGCCGACTTAAAATAAATAATCACGAATAGCCACACATTTGTAGCACATGCACTGCCAGACTCTCTGTGAAAGCCCTTGGGATTTGGGCCATTTTTCAAGGCTCTGGAGTGACCAGAACATTAGCTAATTTCAGAGAGTACAAAATGAAACACTATCTATGAATTCCAATAAGTATCGTCTCTAAAGATGACTTCTCAGAACTGCGGAACTCTTTATGGAGATTTTAGCTGGGATGATGGTGCTTGTAAGTAATCTCGCCCCAAAGCAGTTCATTTTCAAGAATACACTTACATCACTAATTGTTCTCACTCAGAGAGCTATTTAGTGCTCCCAGATCCTCCAGCCCCTCCCCACTCCTCTCCTTTCTCCCAACGTGGATCTGAGCTGCTAATAAAAAGATTCAGAGCATCAGGCCTCGAGGCTGCCCTGCCCTCCTGCCTCCTGCCTGGGGACGTGAAACTGCACAAGGGACTCAGAGCAAAAAAATGGCTCTCTCTTAGAAACACGAGGGACTAAGAGTTCATGGTAAATCTCAGAAAGTGTAAAGCAGAGTGCCTTAAAAAATGATGACCAGCCGTTCAGTGTTGATACAAGTAACAGCAAGTTAACAAGCTCTGAAGCAGAATTAGGAACCACTATTTTTAAAAATAACAGTACTAATAATACATTCTAAAGGAGAAAGTAAATTTTCTAAACAAACACTCTAGCAATTAAAAGAAAAAATCAACTCTAAAACAAACTAAATTTTTCTACCCCAAAGAAAAAACAGACACTGGTCTTGGGGAGTTCATATGCTTCTAGAGATCTCTGACATTAAAAAACCCCCAAAATGATTGATTTTGACCACCTCCATCTTGGGGAGAGAGGAAGATTGTTTGAGATGTTCAAGTATTAACATATATGAGGAGTAATCGCCCTGCATTGAGATCACTTCAAAGAATATCTGAAGTTGTTAATTTTATAGACTTAAAAATGCTTTACGCTTCTTAGCATTTAAAGGAAAAATGAATAAATTTGGTGGTAGGCTGAAACTAAAATCTTTCAAAAATATTCTCATATGGCTAGGGGGCAGAATAAAGTTCTCTCGTGGGATCATGGAACGTCATCAAATTGGTAAAAATCAATTGCTAATTCTTTTCCTTTTCCTTTATGTTTCATTTCAGCCAGTCACTTATCCTCTCTGTGGTTCAGAGCTCTACTTTGTGGAATCAGACTGCTTCGAAAGTGCTGTATTCTCAACCCAGGAAAATCGTGTACATTCTAGGAGTAAGTGAGCCGCTGCAAAGAGACATTTGAATTAACCCTACTGTGAAATGGAGTCAAGGACAGCATGTGTACTGCCCTCTAAGACGCATGCCCATGTTAATTTAGATAATTCTATTAGCCATATGTTGCTACAGATTTTCTCTTCTCATAAACAAATCACATGTAAAAGAAAGGTTGGTTGAGCATAATTCAAAAAAATTGAATGTTTATTGCTTGCTTTCTTTGTACTAGGTTCTGAGACGCCAAGAGTTAGTCTCTGCCCCCTGGGTCTTATAGGCTGGCCTGGGAACTGTGACACAAAGCCCTGGGGACAAACAGGGCAGCTTCAGCTCAGGGTTGACTGTGAAGACAAGAAGAATATGGTCCAGGGGAAGGTTGTACCAACCTCCAGGGGAAGATGGTACAAGGGACTAGGGTAGACAGCAAACATCATTCTGTGGAGATTTTATTACTGTAAAAAAAAAAGAGAGAGAGAACTTTTTATTTAGAAATAATTTCAAACTTACAAAAAATTATAAAAACACCACAAAGAACTCCTTTATATCTTCACCAGATTTCCCAAGTATTAACATTTTATCATTTTGGCTTCCTCGTTTTCTATCTTATGAATCATTTGAGAGTAAATTACAGACAAGATGCTTCTTTACTAAGCGTGTATTTCCTAAGAAGGATATCTCTCAGTCCCCTTATCACATCAGGAAGCGATTATTGATGCAATACTATCGTCCAGCCTTGGGGATGACTGTTTAACTGCTCCTTTTGCACATTTTCTCCTGCCACAGGGGCTTCTGTGTATTCAGAGCAACGACACAGAAATCCCTCATTCTTAGTCAGGTCTCAGGACACAGGGAGAAGGGTGGACCTCAAACCATCTGAATCCCAGTAGAAACAGTCTCTAATGAGATGGCATTCAGTTCTCTCAAAGGAAACATATTTCCAATTCATCATTTCCCCGACTCCATTTATTAAAATTCCCTCCGACAGCAAAAGTTTTAACAGCTAAGCTTCTGCCAGAAAAGTTGTCTAGCAGTTTTTCCCGTCCCCTGTTCCTCCGTGCCAGCTTCCTCCCCCTCCCTGTCTGCCCTGCGTCTGACACCGAAGCCACATCAGACACTGGGAGAAGAAGCAGACGCACACTCTGTCAACACATCTTTGGCTGCCGGGATCTTAGCACAGTAGTTGTGGGGTCACCAGCAGACAGGATGCTTCCCACACTGGGCCGACTTAATCCAGGGTGTTTTGATCTGCTGAAGGTGAGCAGTGCCCTCCTCCTTGGCCAGGTGATGAGAATTCGGCCAGAGCACTGGGAGAAACAAGTGCTGTCTTCATGGACAAGTGTCAGCCCCCTTCTGCATTGGGGTTTTGCCACTCTGAGGCTCAAAATACCCGACAACAAAAATCCTCCGCAATTAATCTGGGATTTTCATTTTAAAAGGACTGTGTGAGCCCTTTTAGGCAGATGCTGAAATCATTTCAACATGCTTTTCCCTCACCAGGTTCAGTGTTACAAAAAACATTACAGCGAGCAGGGTTTCCATGCTTAGTAACAGACACGTTTTAGGACTTGGCTCCTGGGATGGCCTGTGAACCAAGTATAATCATGTGATTTTTCTAATGACGCCTCTGGTCCTTCCAGAAATATGTAAGAATGAACAATCTAATGACCAGTTCCTGGAATAAACCACATGTGCTTTTCCAGAACTTTCTCACAGCCTAATAATACAGTTTTCTTCCATTAATGAAAGGCATAACATTTAGCATTTTCTCTGGCTAAAAAAAAAAAAAAGTATAAAGAATCCACGAAAATGAAAGAAGTGTAAAAAAAAAACATTTTTATGATAGTTTTATAGTTTTATTTATGCTTAAGTGAAAATGAGAACTTGGGTCTAGACCCTTTACTCCCAGTGTGGTCCAAAGGTCAGCAGCATTCTCAGTGCCTGGCAGTTGTTAAAATGCAGACTCTCAGGCCCTGTCCTAGAGGCACCAAGTCAGAATCAGGGTTTTAACAAGACGTCTGAGTGACTTGCACACACATTAAAGCTGGAGAAGCCATGTTACAAACAGGTGCGCCATGCAGTCGAGGATGCTGAGTAGGCTAAAAGAAGTTATCACAGAGCGATTCAAATCACAAAAACAGAGTTCATAGAAGGTGTGGAGCCACAGTCAATTCAAGGAAAGCAAGTATTTTCCAAAGGACTAAATAACTAATATCCCACTTAACTTTTCCAAAGTACAGTTACTCTGAATTTAGTAAATAAAAATACACTTAGTAACATTTAATTTCAGAGCATTAATGGATAATTTTTTGGTATGTCCCAAGCAATATTTGGACACACTTACACTAAAAAATTATTTGTAATTTATCAAAAATTAAATTTTAACTGGAAATTCTATATTTTATCTGATAATCCTATTGCATAGACTCTAGATTAAAAAACAAATTGTGTAACCCTTCCATATGGCTCATGTGCAAGCCGGGCAGTAGCTAATGGTGCACTAAGAGCCAGATACGTCAGTGCACACTGGCAACTTCCAAAAGTCTTGAAAGGATTTTTAGTTACACAAAGACACTCAAAACTTTTAAAGAAACGATAACCTAAAATCCTAATAAATAATGGTTTTCTTAAAGAACATGAAAATTAATCTAATTGCTACTTTTGAATTTATCATTTTCATCAGAATCAAAGATGATAATCTAATCCAATCTGCCTTTCAGTGCCTGCCAATATCACTTCCTCATTAGGTTTTAAACATGGCCACCAAGGCTACCTCAAAGGTTGACATCTTTTCTTTACCTGGAATACTTTAAGGTTTGTTTGCTGGTTTGCAACTGCATGTTCTGTTTCTGGAACTATGATTTTATGGTTCTGTGGCCTCAAAATTTTACAAGAGATAAACCATCAATTGTACCTGTCCAGTTTACTCCTAAACTACTGCTTACCAGAAACAAGATCCATACTGAATTGTCCTAAGTTTTTCCTTCTGCCCTCCTTTCATAGTTAACGCTTCACATCGACTGGAAATAAAAAGAGGAGACAACTTAAGAAAGCCGGTGAAGCCAAGGGGCACTCCCTTTTGCCTCCATTTTCTGAAAAACAATTTTTGCAAACAAATATGTCCTTCTGAATGAAGGTTTTCCTAATAGACTTTGATGGACATCACTCAAAGAACAACAGCCCTTTCTTTCCTTAGTTATTTTTGTTTTTCTTCCTTTTCTTTTTCCTTCCTTCCTTCCTCCCTTCCTTCCTTTTCTTTCTCTTTCCTTCCTTCCTTCCTTTCCTTCCTTCCTGAAGTTCTCTTATTTCTCACGTGTGCCTGAGGCTATAGCTAATCTATTTTATTCTCTTACCAGAACCCAGGCAGATAGGTGCTAATTTGAAACAGTCCTACCTCCTGTAGCATGAAAGCTGCTCACAAATAGAAAAAAAGTTTTTAATTACTTGGGGGGAGGTGTCTTAGCTAAATTTGTAAACACCCCCTCATAACCAATAATGAATGATACAAGACTATAACATCCTAATAGCTGTCTTCCAATATTTTAAGGTATGTAATTATAAAATGTCATTTGTAAGTAAGAAAACAAATTAATAGGGTGTAGAACATATTATACAGTTCAAAAGCAAGTATTTGTCTTCTAATAACAATGTGAAAACAAATGGAAACTCTAAGACCCAGTGATTTCATTCGAATGGGAAACAGATCATAATGAGCAAGCAGGGCCAATCTCTGCGGTAAAAGGCACATTACATTCATAGAAAAGGAAAGAATTCAAGCATGTGCTAAAAGGGCAATAAAATAAAAATGAGAAAAAAATATTAAAGCCTATTAAACCACAAAACTTTTTCTTTGGATGCTTATTTTTGTATTAAATAGCACAATCTTAATGCCATCAATTTACCATGATCTTCAGAATATTCTACAGTTAATAAAAAAGAAATCATGGAAGATCCAGCCTTTAGTTCTCATGCAGCATCCTAAAATCATTAGAACAAGTGGGCTGCTAATTTTCTTCTCTGTGACAACAACAGGCATAAAATCTGGTGGAGAACAAAGTGGTTAGCATACCCACAACCAACCATCATCTATTTTTTTCAGCTGCTATTCATATCATGTTTAAGAAGTCACCCTTTTAAGTCTCCCAGAAGTCTCTGAAAAATAAAAATAGGCAGAAAAGGATGATTATTGAGGGCTGTGGGTGGGAAAACCATGTATCCAATTTGTTCCCAAAGTTTTGAAAGAAAGCAAGATGATTATAATAACATATTTTCACTGATTCATCTTAAAGGCTCATGCAAAGTACCAAGTGCAGAGTAGCTGAGTTGGTGGTGACAGGCGGGTTAGCATTTTTGGAGCCAGATGTTCTGAGCCAGCAGCAGCCCTGATCTCTCTTATGTGCTGCACATTCCTAAGATGACAGTTTAGAAGAATTTTTTTCTCCAGAGTGTAAGTTACAGGGGGAAGATGCATGGAGTAGCATGGAAACCTAAATGCTGTCTTAGCTTGGTCAATTGTACCATCAAAGGAATTGAGTTTTTCAGAGAAAAGAATTTTTCCTACAGTATAAGAGGAATGTTTCTATTCCTGGTCACCAGATCAAGGTGAAGAGGTCCAGAATATCCACCCCAAAATATGCCAGTTTGGTATAAGCAGTATTTTGAGCTGAATGCAATTGTGAATCAACAGGTGCAGGAAAAGTTCTCTGTCCCCCACTCTTATCTGCATAAAAGCAGGGCATAGATTTCCTCTTGTGAAAGTGAATTCCCTAACCCCCTCCTGTACCAGGGTAAGAGCAACCTTTATTACTGGGGACAGAGGGTTGACACTGGGCTGAGTTTGCATAAACAAACCTTACTGTTAATAACATACCCTTCCCTTTCATTAGTTTTCCCCATATATTTCCTAGTCACTTTTCTACAATTTATGAGTCCTAAAAGCCCAAACCCCCTTTCCTTTTTCTAGTCACTTCTCCATACTTAATATTCTTTGTTAAAATAATATGTAAGCTCCAGAGTCTGACCATTTGTTTGTGTTTTCACTTTTCTTCAGTGAAACTCCTGTGCACATAAAACATTAACATCAATAAAATTTATAAGCCTTTTCTCTTATTAATCTGCCTTTTGTCAGTTTAATTTTTATGCCCCAGCTACTAAACCTAAGAGGGCAGAGGGAAGGTTTTTTTTTTTCCCCTCCCCCACAAATGGTACAGGGTTGTAAAATATGTTCAGGTTAATTTAATCTGTTTTATGATTTAATAAGAATGATTTTATTTTAGATCACCATGAGCATTGGAACTCTTTCCTCTCAGTTGCCTAGATGCAAGTACGACACACCTGAGAAAATGTCCAGGAATTAGCCTTATCATAAGAAGAAAAAGTTAAACCAGCACCCACTATTGTTGCATACCCAGAGGCCAGGGTGCGTCTCAGAATTTCCGCACCTCTGACTTGGCGTGGGCCTCAGCTTCATGAGTAGTTGCAGGAGGTAAGTTGATGCAATGGGATGCTGGGTAGGTCTCCCAGCCTCAAATCTACCACCTCTTCTTATTCTGTAATTTCCATAATAGAAGACAACAGCTTTTCATTTCACAATTATTGATAACAATCACAAAACAATACTTGTGAGAAAGGTTACACTAACAATCCCACACTCAGTTTTAAATAGATAGTGGGGCATCTTTTCCAGCAGAAAGTTTTGATAAGACTGAAGAGGCTATCACAGATGGAGGAGAGAAACATCTACAATGGGGTCTAAACCTGATGGACCTCAATTTCACCTGCTTCTGATTTGGCAGAAGGTCAACCACTACGAGGCTTCCATCCATCAACCCAAAGCAGTAACTCAGCACAACACTTCCCAAGCATGATTTTAACAGAAAGCAAGCAATTAATTTAGCTCTTGCCTTCAAAGAGCTTTTAAATTGGAGGAGGATGTAAAGAAAACTGCATGATTACATAAAGTAGAAACATAAATGTATCCTAGCAATTTACACTCCCTTAGAGTCTAAAGCTCAGACACGCATAGATTTCAACATGTATTCCAAAGATACATCAGCGGAGAAGCACCACCCCCACAGCTACTAAAGAGCCCACAGTAATGTCCAGATATAAACACATACAATCATATAATCAGTCAAAACTTATTTTTTATTAAGGAAAATATCGAACATATATATACCCTTGGTGTACTTGAATCAGAAAGCAAGCAAGGCCCCTACGTTGCTTCTGGGGCCATGTCTCTTAAGTCTGTTTACCTATATGTTATCCCTTCTTCTTTTATTTTCTTGCAATTTGTTTGTTGAAAAAACCTGGATCGTGTTTCCTATATTCTGGATGTTATTGATTGCATCTCCATGATAATTCTTAATAGATTTCTTTGCCCTTTGTGCTTTCTATATCTTAGCAGTAAGATCTGGAGGTGGGTTTAGATTCAGGTTAGAAGGTTTGGGTGGTAATACATCAGGAGATATGTTGTGTCCTTCCTGTTGTGTCATATCAAGAAGTACATAATGTCTGGTCTCTCTCTTTTTGTGATGTGGGCATTAACCACCACCAGATGTAGATAATGCCAGCTTCATCCATTCGTCACAAAAGTTTCCCTTCAGCTTCGTGCCTAATGGTTTTAGCAGTCATTGATGACCTATTGTCTGATTAGTAGTTGTGAAGTGGTGGTAGTCTAACTCTTTCTAATGCCTTCTTCCATGTATTAATTCAATGTAATTCAATTCTTTTAAAATATTATAGAAAAAGTTTACTTCCTCAACTATTTGGTTACCCCGAGGTACAGCTCTACCTGGAAAGGGGGAGATAAATGCTTGATTCTTTACCTTTATTTATCAGTTTTAGAATAATAAGTTGGCTCCCTGGCATCCTACAAAGGGAGCACGTAAGCTTTTCAAATATTGCTATGAATGCAAGAATTTTGACATATTTTACATTTCAATCAATTGTAGGAATTATTCTTTTTATATCCATCTTGGGATATGAGTGCTCCATCGTTGTCCAGTAGGAGGCTTTACATGTTGGCTCCTGTGTGGTTCGAATCTTTTGCCACAGCCCAAGTTGTCTTTGATAGCTTCCTTGCTTTCTGACATGATGAGATGTTGCAAGCTCATTTTGAACATTTCCCGGCCCAGCCTGGAATCAACCATTTTTTTCCCCAGGAGCCTTGATTCCTTTCAGTTAAAAAGGCATTTGGAGACCACAGTGCGTATGCTTGGGGAGCTCCTTGCCCTTGGGTTCATCATTAGTTCCAGGCCTTTTCAGCGGATGAAGCCAGGAAATATTTTTTAAGAGAAATATATCAAAATTTTATACTGATATTTCCAATGCAAGTTTAAGATTACAGTTTTTTTCCTCTCATGTCATAAAACTTGGGTTCCTTAAGGCATTAACATAATTATTATGTGATTTATCCTTATTTATGTAAGAAAAATTTCAAAATAGCTATACTAATGTATAATTAATATTAACAATATAATTATTGAAGAAATTTAATATTTTGTGGCAGTTCTTTTTGTCCTTAGGATCTATCCCACTGCAGATATACAACCAAATAAACAGGGGTTAAAATCTCTTCAAATAATTCCTTTCTTTGCAGTTAGTATTCAGATAAGTTGATTTATTTAATTTTGCTTTTGAATTAAGGGATTGATTTCTTTACATTTTGTTATATAATTTTGTAAAATATGTGCATGTTTTCAAATGTACAAAACAAAGACATTAGGAAAAACGTAGTTTTTAAGCCTGTTGCTTCCACTGTTTCCTTCCTCCTGTAATTAACCACTTTTATGAATTTTTTGTTTACTATCCTAATCTTGTTTAATGTGTTAAATATTAAATGTATAGCCACTTTTCTTAGATAAGAGATAGAATATTACACATTCTAATCTTCACTTTGCTTTTTCACTTAGCAATATGTCCTAAAGATTACTCCTTAGCAGTATTAGGTTAGTCTTTTATCTCTTTTAATAGCTATATAATATTTCATTGTGTAGATGTAGTGTAGTTTCCTAGAATAGATTCCTAGAAGTAGGATTGTTTTGCTAAAAGGTAAAGACATAATATTGCTAAAATCCCTCCATAGGAGCTGTACCGTTATACATTTCTACCAACAATATGTAAGAATGTATGTTTCCCCAAAGCCTCTACAACAGAGAATATTTTCAAACTTCAAAACCGGTTAGAACATCTATCAAGAAAGATCTTTATTAAGAGAGTTAAAATAAAACTATCAATACCTGAAATAAGCCTAACAACAAAAATTTTTAAAGCTTTTGATAAGTGTTTCTCAAGGCATATAGACCTAGAATTTGATTTGGAAATAACAAAGAAGTCAAACTGGAAAGCCACAACTAGACAGAGAAGAGTCTGTTTAGCTTATCGATCATCAGAATCAACAATTGAAGTAATTATTACTGGCCCTCAACTTCCTATAACCTCAACTATACCTGGACAGGTGGCATCTCCATTTTATAGATAAGGAAATAAACACAGAGAGAAGATACGCTTGCCCAAGGCTTGCCCAGGGCCAAGCAGCTAATTCCTGAACTCAATATAATGTTCTTTCTTGGTACTTTGGTGAGACCCAGCAGAAGAGTAGAAAAGTAGAGAGTCATTGGCTTAGAGTTGGGAAGTGGATCCTTATCTCAGCCCTGCTGTGAGCCAGATGTGTAATCTATAGTAAATTACCTGCCTCTCTGGCTTTTAGTTCCCTCAGATGCAAAATCAGGGGTTTAGGTCTCTTACCTAACCCTGTTGTCAGTTGCCTTCCAGCCCTCTCATCTGCATGCATGAGCCACAAAACTAAGGTGGGAAAACTTAGGAAAAGCCCTGCTTCCACATTAGGCCAAACCCAAATCAGAACCCAAGACACTCCCAAGCTAGATGTTGTTTGCAAAGCCATTTGTGCTCCTGGGACCTGGTACTGAGGTTGGCCAGAAGGGAGAAGATTTCAACATTTACCCAACTCCTAGCGACAACTGCTTGTTATAGAGATAATCCAATACCACTTTCATTGATATCTTGTTTATGTTTGGGAGATATACCTGAAATGTTATATGAAAAGTTAAATTCTCCTGAAGAAAGCAGGGAGTGAGCACATTTTCAGGCTATGCTGCTTATAAATATCTCAACATTTTCTTTATCCACTCATAAGTTGATGGGCACTTAGGTCAATTCCCTATCTTTGCAATTGTGAATTGTGCAGAAATAAACATACAAGTGTTTGTGTCTTTTTTATATAATGAATTCATTTCCTTTGGGTACATACCCAATAGTGGAATTGCTGGATCAAATGGTAGATCTACTTTTAGTCCTTTGAGGAATCTCCATACTTTTTTCCATAGAGGTTGTACTAATTTACATCCCCACCAAGAGTCTACAAGTATTCTCTTTTCACTACATCTGGGCCAACATCTATTGTTTTTTGACTTTTTAATAATGGCCATTCTGACAGGAGTAAGATGGTGTCTCATTGTGGTTTTAATTTGCATTTCCCTGATGATTAGTGACGTTGAGCATTTTTTTCACGTTTGTTGGCTATTTGTATCTCTTCTTTTGAAAAATGTCTATTCATGTCTTTTGCTCACTGTTTAATGGGGTTCTTTGGTTTTTTTAATTGCTGATTTGTTTAAGTTCCTTGTAGATTCTGAATATTTTGTCCTTTGTTGGATGAAGAGTTTGCAAATATTTTCTCTAATTCTGTAGGTTGTCTGTTTACTCTGTTGATTATTTCTTTTGCTGTACAGAAACATTTTAGTTTAATTAAGTTTATTTACTTTTATTTTTGTTACATTTGCTTTTGGGGTCTTAGTCATAAATTCTGTGCATAGGCCAATGTCCAGAAGAGTTTTTCCTGTGTTTTCTTCTAGAATTTTTATGATGTTAGATCATACATTTAAGTCTTTATTCCAACTTGAGTTAATTTTTGTATATGGTAAAAGATAGGGATCCAGTTTCATTCTTCTGCATGTGGCTCTCCAATTTTCCCAGCACCATTTATTGCATAGGGTGTCCTTTCCCCACCATATGTTTTTGTCTGCTTTGTTGAAGATCAGTTGGTTGTAGGCAAATGGTTTTATTTCTCTCTTCCCTATTCTATTCCATTGATCTATGTGTCTACTTGTATGACAGTACCATACTGTTTGGTTACTCTAGCCTTATAGTATTATAGTATAATTTGCAAGAGGGTAATGTGATACCTCCAGATTTGTTCTTTTTGCTTAGGATTGCTTTGGCTATTTGGGCTCTTTTTTATTTCATATAAAATTTAGAATTTTTTTTTAATTCTGTGAAAAATGACATTGGTATTTTTATTGAAATTGCACTGAATCTGTAGATCACTTTGGGCAGTATGGGCATTTTAGAAATATTGATTCTTCCAATCCATGAGAATGGGATGTTTTTCTATGTGTTTGTGTCATCAAGAAAAGAAGAGAATGGATTCAAATAAGCTCAATAAGAAGTGAAAAAGGAGACATTATAACTGATACCTCAAAATATGAAAGATCATCTGAGACTATAATGAACACAAACTGGAAAATCTAGAGCAAATAGATAATTTTTTTGGAAACACACAACCTCCCAAGCTTGTGTCAGGAAGAAATAGAATTCCAGGACAGACCAATAACAAGTAGCAAGACTCAATCAGTAATAAAAAAATCTTCCAATGAAAAAAAGCCCAGGATCAGATGGGTTCATAGCCAAATCCTACCAGACCTAAAAAGAAGAACTAGTACTTATCCTACTGAAACTGTTCCATACTGAATCCAATAGCACATCAAAAAAATAATTCACCATGGTCAAGTACATTTCATCCCAGGAATGCAAAGATGGTTCAACATATGCAAGTCAATAAATGCAATTTACCACATAAACAAAATTAAAAACAGAAACCATATTATCATCTCAAAAGATGCAGAAAAAGCATTCAATAAAATCCAGAACCCTTTCATGATAAAAAACCCTTAACAAACTAGGCATAGAAGGAACATGCCTTAAAATAATAGAAGCCATGCATTACAAACCCACAGCCAACATCATATTGGATGGGGTAAAGTTGAAAGCATTTTCCCTAAGAACTGGAAGAAAACAAGGATGCCCACTGTCAGCACTTCTTTTCAACATACTGCTGGAAGTCCTAGCCAGAGCAATTAGGCAAAGAGAAACAAATAAAAGGTATCCAAATTGGAAAAGAGGAGGTCAAACTATCTGTGTTTGCTGATGATAGTATATTAAATCTAGAAAATCCTAAAGACTCCTCCAAAAGACTCCTAGAATTGATAAATAAATTCAGTAAAGTCTCAGGTTACAAAATTAATGTACACAAATTAGTAACATTTCTATAAACTAACAACAGCAAAGCTGAGAATCAAATAAAAAAATTCAATCTCATTTACAATAGCTTCAAAAAAAAAAAGATCTAGGAATGTACTTAACCAAGGAGATAAAAGATCTCTATAAGGAGAACTACAAAATGCTAATGAATGAAACTAAGTTAACCATTTTAAAGTGTACAGTTTAGAGGCATTAAGTACATTCACATTGTTGTGTAACCATCACCACTATCTATCTCCAGAACTTTTTTCATCATCCTGAACTGAAACTCTGTCTCCATTAAACACTAACTCCCCATTCCTCCAGCCACCATTCTACTTTCTATCTCTATGAATTTGACTCTTCTAGGTCCCTCACCTTAGTGGAACCATATGGTATTTGTTCTTTGATGACTGGCTTATTTCACTTACAATAACATTTTCAAGGTTCATCCATGTTGTAGCACATCTCAGAATTTTATTCCTCTGGAAAGCTGATTAATATTCCATTGTGTGGATATATCTCATTGCAATTTTTATATGAGGCCACTGAATGATATTCACAGAAATCACTGAACCATGATCCAGCAAGGGGATGGGTGATGGGGAAACAGGATGGAGGTGGGAAGGACACCAAGAGGCACAAGGCTTAAAAAGAAGTCCAACAACAGGGCTTTCCAATTCAAATCAGGATCTCTCAGGAGCAAACATACTGTGCTCCTGGAGAGGGAAACTTGCAAAAGCTGCCTCTGTGGCCAATTCAGTAGAGAAACACACAGAACCCACACCACGAGCCAAGAGGCAAAGCTGTCAGCAACATCTTTGCATAAGGTTAAGTCTCCATTTAACCATATTGATTTTAATTTTTACTTCACTATAATTTGCTTGATAAAAATGCAAAATAATCCTCCACAACAGATTATAAATATTTTCATTCAATATTACAGTTAACCTATATTCCTGAACCCAAAACTGGCATGCAGTCTCATGTCCTTTGCACACACAGTTTCAGTTGATTCCCATAATGACTTTATGAGGATGGTACTGCTGTTCTCCTTGTTGACATCTAGGAAAGAGAAGGACAGAGAGATTGAAAACTGGCCCCATGTTGCCTAGGCAGAATCCTAACCCAGGTGGGAGGCTCCTATTCCAGTAGGAATTCTGTGTGTTTATAAGGTGTTTTGTACTATACCAATCACACACAGACTCACTTATACTGAAATGGAGAGCACATTCCCTGCATTACAATTGAACTCAAACTCTCAGAAACAATTATTTATAGGGAATAATTCTTATAATTAAAGAAGTCGGCTAGCTTCTAAGTCCAAAAGCTATCTGGAGAAATCTTCTATTACTGTCCAATTAATAAAAATTTAGCCCTCTATAGTTCAAAAGTGATGGATGTTTCATTGAAAGGAAAGATGATATTGTCAACCATGCCACTAACATAGAGCATCCCATTCCCAGTCTCCCCACTTGCAGGCCTCCTCTGTCAGGTTGGGAGTAAATGCCAAGATCTCCTCACTGGGAGGAAAGAAGGGAACTCTACCATTTATGACGGTGAAAGCTCAAAGCAAGCTGGACATGAACATATGGCAATGGTGCTCAGACTTGGGCCAGCATCAGAATCCCATAAAAGGCTTGTGAAAACCCAGATTGCAGGCCCACCCGCAGAATCTCTGGTTCAGTGGGGCTGGGGTTGGAGCCTGTGATTTTGCATTTCTAGCACATTCCTTGGTGATGCTGATGCTGCTGGCTCAGGGACTATACTTGAGAACCACCTTCTCATGACATTGGTGCACAATGATTCACACATGTCCCTGTGGCAGACAGGATACATCTACCACATGTAGATACACCTGGCACACCTGCACCACACAGGCACAGTGTATGCCTGTACCTCACATGGGTACCACAGCCACACCTGTCACAGAGACACTCACATGCACACATACACACACGCCCTGCACATATGTACCCCAGAAACAAACCAAACACCTGTGCTGCTCATACGTAGTATACACTGGCATCTTTCACACAAACACCACACAGCTACACTACATACACACATGCACACACACCTCTGTAACTCGTGTAACACACATCCATTCCACATGCAGACAGGTACTCACATACACACCACACACAAGCACTGCATACTTACACCCCATGCTCTTCACACCTGCTCCACACACGTGCATGCACACACACACCTCACCTGTGCATCTTGTGCACTGTCCGTGTGCACCACACGTGTGCCCTACAGCCACACCACACCCACCCTTTTGCAGATTCTGAGCTATTGGCTGCAACCACCTCGCCCTTGAGACACTTCACCATCCTTTTCCTCTCTTCCCCTACCCTTTGTCCTCATTCTAGTTTTTCTCCTGGCTGGAAGGAACACCTTTCCCAAAGTGTCCATCCAAAAGGTCCCCCACACCCTAAACATCTCTCTATTTTCTTCCCACTCCTATTTCACTTAGCAACTCTTTATGAACCAAGTTCTTTAGGAATTCTATTTTCAATGTCAGTGCAAACATTTCCATTCAACTTAAATAAATACAGTAAGTAGTTACAGACCTTTTTCTGTGCCAAGTCTTAAACTAAGCACATTTTGGAGGAAAAGGGATGAACACGGTGATCTTGGCCTTTATTCATTGATTCATTCATTCAAGGACTAAGCTAGGTACTGTTGAGTGATGGCCAGCAGATGTAGGCACTTAAGGAACTTCCTCCCAGAACTCTTCGAATCCCAGGAGTGGGCAGCAGGCTCCTCCTCCCTCTTCTGAGATGGACACTGGCCCCCACTACAACTCAATATTGTTCTACACATGTGGAGAAACCATCTAAATTAACAGAAGAAAATTAAACTTCTTATAATATTAGCAATAATAATAGCAGAAAAAAATAATAGCCACTTTTTTGTGAGGACATACTATGTGCTACATATTTTAACTGGTAATTCTTACCCCAGATGTTATCAACCCATTTTTAAGATGAGAAAATAGAGCCTCTGAAACCCTAGGCTGAGATCTTGTGGTTGGTGAATGGGGTTTCCAGGTGACTGACATCAGTGGCTGCTTCCTTTCCACTTCAGCACCTGACGCCCCTCCTCCAAATTAGGGCAGAGCTGCCCTGGCCGTGAGATCTGTTGGCAACGTCAATGCCATTCACAGAAATGGCAGACGTTTCTGTCCCTACCCGCTCTAAGTCTTTTATCAGCCACACAAGGAAAGCAGTGTTATAAAATAAAGGCATTAAAGCAGACATTCGAGATGAGGAGATGAAATAACAGTGTTATTTTTATTTACTTCTTTTTATCATCTGAAACGAAACCTTAATTTATAGTGAACAGGCTTTGTAAAAGAGAGACCTTCTGCCATACAAACCATGAGTTACAGTCCTGTGTTATGACGGACTCCTTGTTTGAACGGAGCCACACACCTTTGTGTGGCTGGTTGTGCAGTGGGCGGGGAGCTAAGGCTTGATTTAATTTCTTCATGATTCAGACTTGTCCAGACATTTGTCCTCAAGCTGTGTTTGAGGGCGGCGAGGGTAAGTAGTCCCTTGGCCAGAAGACGCTCCCTCGGTCACCTCCCACTTGCCCTGTCTGCTGACCTCCAAGGAAATTCAGCCGTGCAGTTAACATCTGTGGGCCCATCAGCCAGGCTGAAGTAAAAGGTACTTAGCGCACGCAGCTCGTTTTGCAAGGTTAGAAAAAATCAATAGGAGATGTGTTTAATGCGGCATCGCTATCGGGTCTCATCGCACTTTTAAAACTGATATATCCACAGCGGTGTATAATCTTAGTCTCACTGTAAAGAGAATGGGTTTAGTGTGCTCTAAGATAGATATCATACCTATTACAGATGCACAAAAATACTATGCATGTCATCTGGACTTTCACTCTTGCTATATTTTCCTTTTCTCTTTTTCCGTTTCTCCTCTTCTTCCTTTCGAACATTCTTGTCTCTTCTCTCTTTCTGCTCTCTCTCCATTCTTTTCTTCCTTCCTTCCTCCCTTCCCTCCTTTATTCTTTCTTTGTTCTTCTTTCATTCTTCCCTTTAATTTCAGATGTTACTTCTATGGAAAATCACTAGAACTTCAGCAAACTCCACCCCCCCCCACCCTGCCCACGTCAAAAAAAAAAAAAAAAAAAAAATCCAGGATGATTTTTCCTCGAGTCTCCTTGAGCACACATGTGGACTGTAAAATCAAGGCTTGGAAATGCTCTCGTCTGGGAGAGAGGCTGATTAGAACCCACGGTCTTACAACAAAGCAGACTTTTCCATAAGTTTTGTGAAATTATTTGGAAAGAGAAACCTGTCCAGGCAGAGCATAATTAAAGATAGCATGTTATTCTTTCTTTAAGTAGGCCACAAGGTAAAATCTTTGTTGATTTTTCACACATGATACATAATACTATGGGAGAATCAGAGCTAGTATGGTCAAGATTATATCATGTGTTTGTGAGACGGTGGGGTTCTGTGCAATTTCATAATGAAGTGCACAGGGGAACCATGGTATCCATAATGGATTCAAGTGTCAGAAGCAATGAAAAGAAAGAAATTTGGTTAACCAATCACTATCAGCATTTAGCACAATGCAACCATATGGATGCTGCCTCTATATGAACTTGTCTGTAGAGTTCTTAGCACATGTTTTTGGTTTAAGAATAACTCAGCAGTTCAGTCTAATGCAATTCCCTTAGGGTGACTGTTTAGACAAGTGACTCAATTGCTTGACTTGGAAACTTACTGATAACTACTGTTATAGTTTTCAACCCAAATGGCTAAACTGGGGATTGAACAGCCATAGTGGTCTGCTAGGGCTGTCATAACAAGTGCCACATACCAGATAAATTAAACAACAGAAATGTATTGTTTCATAGTTCTGGAGCCTGGAAGTCTGAAATCTAGGTGTTGGCAGAGTTGGCTCCTGAGGACTGTGAGGAAGAATCTATGCCGTGACTCCCTCCTACCTTTGGTGACTTTAGGCATCTATGACTTGTAGATGCCATTTTTCCTGTGTCTTCCATTTGTATGTGTCTGTTTCTGTGTCCAAATTTCCCCTTTTTGTAAAGACACCAGTTGTATTGGATTAGGACTTACCCTAATGATGTCATCTTACATTAATCATCTGCAAGGACCATATTTCCAAACAAAGTCACATTCACAGGTACTAGGGGGTTGGGATTGCAATATCTTTTGGGGGAACACAGTTCCATCCATAATAACCGCAGCCATTCATTTTCACACCCACGTGTTATATTGAGATGTAAATGCACACTGTATGTCAATTTACAAATTCACAATAAATTCTCTTTCATAATGCCTTAAATACCTCTGAGTTGAGGGGCTTACATGCCAAAAAGGAAATAAAATTTCCCTTATTTCCGTTACTTGACCACCTGGAAAATGAGCCTTTCCAAGGGCACAAGGCAAAGATGTGACCAACGCCATATTGGGAAGGGTTGTAGTCTCAGCCTATTCAAAACAGAAGTCTCTGTATCATGGAACAAGGGTGCATATTGTCATAATGACTGTCCTTCCTCTGGAAATTTACCAAAAGCTGGGGATGAAACCTGACTAGCTTGGACTCAGTTACATTAAAGGAGTACTTTGTCTTTCATACGAGTGATAAAATTGTTCATTATCACATGACATGTTGCTACACATAAAATCAAGTCTTGTGTAAATTATGGCAACATTACGTAAACTCTGTCATGACTTACCAGGTTGGTGATCCTATCCCACTAATATCAAAATTAATAAAGTTTTCTTTCTGTAATTTTTCTCCACATGTTCATAACGTTAAATGTGAAAAAATGCCTTTTTATTAATGCTCTTAAACTAATGTCTTCATGATTTAAATATCATTCCAGCATTGACGTCAAAAATTTGGTGAACATGTAAATATCAAATAACTCTGCAAATCCTATGACCCCCCCAAACCCAATAAGTAACAGGAGATTTCCCTTCAGGGAATCAGCATTCTACTGCTTTAGGCTACTACCTGGAGAGTTGTGTTTCTAAAATATACTAACTAAAGGTTAGAGTTTCCTTGACTTGATTAACCTAATTCAGAGGTCTACCTGAAGCCAAAGCAGATTGCACTCAATCTTATTTTATTTCAAAATGAAGAGTGTATGTGAAGGATTCTCACTTTATTTAATAATAATCTTATGTCCCAATAAAGACTGTCTCAGACCTGAGAAACAAGAACTTTTTGTGAAGGAAAGCTCAGAAGTAAAGAACACCTACTATTAAAACACAAAGGGAAAAAAAGGTTGAAGAAAGGAACTGTATATTTGTAAAAGTAAGAAAGTTAATATTTTCCTTCTCTTGGATTTATAGTGAATGTCTCTTTTCCTGAATAAAGGACATAGAGTTTAACGTATCATTTAAGTTTATTTGCAGATGAAGAACTTAAGGTCCCTTGAAACTACCAAGGTAATTCTGACCCTCATAATATTCACCCCTTATTACCTTCAGCAGAGGCTGAGATGAAGGGAATGCATGAGATTATTCTCAGTCTCCTATGATAGACTCATAAAAAGTACTAAATCCCTAGGCTGATATGTAGAAGAGTTTTTCAAACATTTCTTCTAGAATTCTATGGTTTCATATCTTAGGTTTAAGTCTGTTATCCATCTCGAATTAATTTTTGTGAGTGGTGAGAGATATGGATCCCGTTTCAATCTTCTATGTGTGGCTACCCAATTTTCCCAGCACCATTTATTGAATAGGTATGCTTATCCCCCATGTGTATTGTTGTCTACTTTGTCAAAGATCAGATTGCAACATGTGGATGGTTTTATATCCGGGCTCTCTGTTCTGTGCCATTGGTCTATATCTCTATGTTTGTGCCAGTACCATGCTTTTTTGTGTTACTGTAGACTTGTAGTATAGCTTAAAGTCTGGTAAAATGATGCTTCCAGATTTATTCCTTTTGCTTAAGGTTGCTGTGGCTATTCAGACTTTTTTCTGGTTCCAAATGAAGTATAAAATTATTTTTTCTATATCTGCAAAAAATGACATTAGTGTTTTGATGGGGATAGCATTGAATCTGTAAATCATTTGGGTAGTAGGGACATTTTAACAATGTTGATTCTGTCAATCCATGAGCATGATATGTTTTTCCATTTGTTTATATCATCTGCATTTTCTTTCCTCCATGTTTCATAGTTCTCTTTATAGAAATATTTCACCTCTTTGGTTAAATATATTCCGAGATATTTTATCTTCTTTGTACCTATTGTCAAAGGTATTGAGTCTTTGATTAGATCCTCAGCTTGATTGTTGTTAGTGTATAGGAATGCTACTGATTTGTGTACATTGATTTTGTAGCCTGAGACTTTGCTGAGTTTATTTATCTATCCCGGGAGTCTCTTGGCAGAATCTTTGGGGTTTTCTAGACATAAGATCATATCATCAGCAAAGAATGATAGTTTGATCTCCTCTTTCCCCATTTGGATACCCTTAATTTCCTTCTCTTGCCTGATTTCTCTGACTAGAACTTCCAGCACTATGTCAAATAGAGGTGGTGACAGTGGGCATCCCTATCTTGTTCCAGTTCTAACTGGAAATGTTTTCAACTTTTCCCCATTCTTGATGATGTTGGCTGTGAGTTTGTCATATATGGCTTTTATAATTTTGAGATATTTTCCATCTATGCCTATTTTGTTAAGAGTTTTTATAATAAAAAGTGTGCTGAATTTTGTCTAATGCTTTTTCTGCATCTATTGAGATGATCGTATTGGCCTAGACAAAGAATTTATGAAAAAGACCCCAATGACAATCATAGAAACCACAAAAATAAATAAGTGGGACTTGATTAAACTAAAAAGCTTCTGCACAGCCAAGTAAATAATCAATAGAGCAAACAGACAACCTACAGAATGGAAGAAAATATTCACATGCTATACATTCAGTAAAGGGCTAATAACCAGAATCTATAAAGAACTCAAGCAAATCAACAAGACAAAATCAAACAACCCCATTGAAATGTGGGCAAAAGATATGAACAAAAGCTTTTCAAAAGAAGGTAGACAAATGGACAATAAACATATGAGAAAATGCTCAACCTCATCAGGGAAATGCAAATCAAAACCACAATGAGATATCACCTAACCCCAGTGAGAATGGCTTTTATAAAAAAGTCCCAAAACAATAGATGCTGGTGTGGATGCAGAGAGAAAGGAACACTTATACACTCTTGGTGGGACTGAAAACTAGTACAATCTCTATGGAAAATAGTATGGAAATTCCTCAACTAAAAGTATACCTACCATTCAATCCAGCAATCCCACTACTGTGTATTTACCCAAAGGAAAAGAAGTCATTATATCAAAAAGACACCTGCACTCAAATGTTTATTGCAGCACAATTCACAGTTGCAAAGCTGTGGAATCAACCCAAGTCCCCATCAATTCATGAGTGGATTAATAAAATGTTGTATATATATGCCATGGAGTACTTCCCAGCCATAAAAAATGAATTAATACCTTTTGTAACAATCTAGATGGAACTGGAGACCATTCTCCTAAGTATCATGAGAATGGAAAACAGACACCACATGTACTCATTATTAAATTAGAACTAACCAAACAGTGCTCATGTACACAATAGGGAGTAAAATTCAATGGAAATCAAACAGGTGGGAAGGGGAAGGAGAGTATGGGAGGGTGAAATCATACCTAATAGGTACAAAGTATACTATGTGGGTAATGGGCACACTTAGAACCTTGTCTCAAGTAGTGCAAAAGCAACATAGAACGAAAGCATTTGTACCCCTGTAAAATTCTGAAATAAAAAGAATAAATAAATAGAAAGGGAGAAAAAAAGTACTAAATCCTATGATTTTTTTAATACAATTCTCTCTATGTAGTATGGCTATTGTGTAAATTTTAGGAAAACTGAGTTTTGTTATACTCAGATAATCCATGTAAATCTGAAGACGAGGTACGTACCAGACCAGGAGCACCTCATGGCCTGGTGTCATGCAAAGTGAAAAATTGCCATAGGACCATCTTTCCTCCTGACTCCAGCCTCTCCCGACTCCCACCAACCCTATGTTGTCCTTTAGTCCAGATCCACCGAACCCTGCAATTCAGTGCCTTCCTCCTCCAGGGGTCATCTGGATTTCCTGGTTTGCTCCTGAGCATTCTCGTGTTTGCTCATTGGTGTCTACCCTAGGAGCCTAGTTACTGGCCCCCTCCATCCAGACTGTTCATTTTCCTGGTAAGTGCACTAAATGCAAGGGCAGCAACTCAGAGAAACTGAGCATATTGACTTAGGGTCTCTGAGGACCATAGCTTGAAACCAGATACTAGTTATGGGACCGGATGAAGTCCTACCCTCTGGGACCTTCATTTCCTCATCTGTTTGATGGAGACACTATTCCAAAATCATTGTATGGTCATAAGGATCCGGCATCTGGTGAACCTGGCACAGAGTAAGTGTGTGGCAAATGTCAGCTATCATCATTATTATCATCATTATTACCATTAATTGCTGTCAATACTTCACCATCTATAAATGTATTATCCACTCCTTGTTTACTGTCATATCAGGAATTTATTTATATTTTTACAACAAATGTGGCACTGGGGCTCGTTCGCTTTTCCGTTCCCATTTAACAGATGAGAGATTAAGGGGGACCCACACAGCAGGCTCCCAGCAGAGCCAGGCCCGGGACCTGGCTCCCTCGGTTCTCTCATCCCTAACTTGTCCCTGACACCATGAAGCCTCTCTCTTGCATCCTGAGAATCAGAGAACTGATGTTCACCGTATCAAATAAGATCATTAAGATTATAAACTCAGCAAGAGTGGAGACCATTTCATAGCTGGAGCCCCCTCCTCTTCGCTCCTGTGGGATGTGGGTGAGTGAGGAGCCCTTCCAGGCTTCCAACCTCCCAGGTGCTCTCCTGGGAACTCAAGAGCCATGCCCAGGGCTTTCTGATAGCAACAGTGTTTCGATAAAAATGATGCTAAAAACGGCATTAGTTGACATTTTCCAGAATCCACTGCTTCCCTAATAATTATTATAAATCTTGAAAAATGTAAAATAGCACTATTTTTTCTTCTGATTGAGTAGCCACTCTCTCTCTATTCTTATGCTATTCTGAGAGAAGCACACACTCTGTTTCTCACACACCACTTCTGACACCATAGAACAGCAGGGTGTCTCACTATCTCCTGGAGATTGTGTCAAACCCCAGAGGTTGAGGGCTGAGTCCCACAAGACTGCCCCCACTTCACACGCCAGTCGCAAGCTCCAGTTTGTGACCTGTGCTTCTGACTGACTGGCCACAAATCAGCAGTTTCCCACGGCCTCCCTCCTTGAGTTCGATAATTTGCTAGAATGGTTCACAGAATACAGGAAAATACTTAATGTGTACCAAGTTATTATAAAGGATATTATAAAAGATATAGATTAACAGCCAGATGAAGAGGTATATGAGGCAAGATATGGAGGGAGGGGCCACAGAGTTTTCATGACATGGAGCTTTTTTCTCAAAAAATGTGCATAATATATGTGTATTAGTTTCCTATTACTACTGTAATGAATAACTACAAACCTAGTGGCTTAAAAAGACACAAATTTCATATCTTATAATCCTTAAGGTCAGAAGTCTGAAATGGGTCTGGTCTCTCTGGGACAAAAGCAAGATGTCAACAGGGCAGCTTCCATCCTCCAGAGGCTGCCCACATTCCTTGGCTTGTGGCCCCTTCCTCCATCTTCAGAACCATCAGTGATGAATTGAGTGCTTCCCACAACACATCACTCTGCCTGCTCCTGTTTCCCTCCTCCACTAAGGGCTCCTGTGGTTACATTGAACCCAGTAGGATAATCTCAGACAATCTCCCTATTTTAAGGTCAGCTGATGAACACCTTAATTTCTTCTGCAATCTTCATTCTCTTTTGCCATGTAAGGTCATATATTCACAGATTGCAGGAATTAGGATGTGGACATCTTTGGTGGAGCTATTATTCTGCCTTCTTCAATATATAAAGTACCTGTTTCGTTCTAATACTTTTCAATCATAGAGCATTTATTTTTTTAACTCAAAACAAAGACAGACCAATTACAAATTGATTTTAGTGTTAATACAGAAAATGGGTTTACTTCTTTGTGTTGTAAGGCTTCACCAATTTTGGGGTTCCAGAGAAAAACTTCTCCAAAACCCACAATTCACAGAGGAGTATCTGGGGCTCGGTGATGCACATGGCATTTAGCAATCAAGCCCAAACTGGAATCTGGTGTCTTGGCTCTTAGTGACGTGGTTTCTCCCCATCACATTCTACCATCATGAAGCCTCTTGGGAGTTACTGCTTCAAAAAGTGGTGACTCCCCTCTGTTTCACAGAGTGGACTGGCCTGCAGGACAGCCTGCACTGGCCCATCAAAATACCCATGTATATTCCAGGCAGAATCAATGGAATAGATGAGTACTACATTTTTTTTTAATTTCCAAGACAGAAAAAGAATTTGATCAGCATTCAGAATATTTTATTTTTAACTCTGACATATATACAGAAATGTTTCGTCTTTGTATGATCAAAGGACATCATACAATGAAGCCACATGCATCAAGTTTTAAAAGGAAAAGATGTTATACGAGAATCCAGTGGCCCCAGAAGTTAACGTTTACATATGCAGGGACATGAAAGATGCTTTCAGAAAGCACATAACCACCCCCAAACATATTTGTTTCAGATATACTTCAGCTTACTAAGATAAAAACATTATAACATAATTTGACGAAACTCAAAAAAAATAATGCCACTCTAAAATTAGAGATGATACCAACAAAAACTAGGAAGTGGGTCTGGATATAATAAGGGAACAAAAGACTACTAATGTCCTCATTTTACATGGAAGCTTATCAGTATTTAGTGCTTTATTTTTTATGTTGATATTTTCATAAATATTAATGTGAACATTTTAATAACTTAAGGTAAATTACTAGTAGAATTTAAGACAGAAGTGCTAAGGAAAAAAAGCAAAGAAAACATAGTCCATATTTTTTAAAAAATTGCTAGGGAAGTAACAGGAAAATTTTAAAAAAATGTAAAGCAAGATAAAAGGAGGAAGTACAATTACATCAGTAATAATAATATTAATTCCTCACCTAAACTGCTATAGTTAAAGACACCAACGGCTCAATTTGGTTAGTTCAAATGGTAAACTAATCAAATTCAACCTAATATTATGTAACAGCCATAGCACTTATAAGGAATTGGTACATAAATATTATTAAATGAGTAGGCAAGAATATAACAGCTAAAGGCAAGAAGAAATAAAATGAATATAATAGAAGAAAACAGAGGTTGTCTTATTCTTATCAGACAACAGAGAATTAAAAGAAAAAGTCATTTTCTGGAATGAAGAGAGTTATGTTATTTTGATAATATATACAATACAGAAAAAAAAACCATAAAAGCCATAAATCTTTATGCCTCAAATAATGTTGTTCAAAATATAGTAATCATAAATTTTTAGAGGAACAAAGAAAAGTTAATGGAAACACTGGGGTAGTGGGAAATTTGGCTACACCTTCTTCTGTCTTTTACACTTGAAGGATGAAAATATATATACACATGGGTAAGGTATAAAGAGGTTCCCAATTAACAATGAGATATATTAAGTTTACAGCAAATGTTGCATCTTACGGAGAACAGGAGAATACATTTTCTATCAAACTTACAAAGCATACTGGCAGATAATAATTATATATTATGTTATATATTCTCATAAACTCAAAAAATGAAAAAATACAGGCCAAAATTCTTACACCATAAATGATTCTCTGAAAAATGATGGCACTGAAGATCAAGCACATCATTAAAGATTATTTAGAAATTAATGAGAGTGAAAACATAACCTACAAAAATATCTAGAATGATGATAAAGTTATATGCTAAAGCAAATCTATAATCGATATGCCTTTTATTAGAACATCAAGTGTTTAATTTAAAAAATGGAAAGATAAGAACAAAGAAAACTTAAGTAAAACCAAAAAAAAGGGGGAAAATAACAGCAGCAATTAATGAATTAGAAAACAAATTATACTATAGGTAAACAAATCTAAGAGCTGGTCCTTTGTAGAAAAAAATTATAGATCAAACATTTAGCAGTCCTAATCAAATACAAAGGAAAGAAAGCATCAATAGATAAAACTGAAAATAAAAAATGAACATGATCAAAGATATAAGCAAAAATCATGTAAAATTCTATTCTGATAAATTTAAAAATTAAAATAGATAAAGAAAATATAAAAGGTATCAAAAAGCTGAATGAAGAAATAACTAGAAAAGAAAATTTTACAGTTGTCTAAAATTTCCTGTCAAGAAAGATGAAAGGCTTCTCAATTTTTTATGCCAACCCTTACATTGATATTTGAAGAAGTCAAAAAGCCCAGAAAAATATATCTACAGACCAATGTAACTCATGATTATAGGTGAAAAAAATTCTAAATAAAATACTGGTAATTTAATTTGGAGATATAGTCTATAAATATTACATCATGACCAAGAATAATTTATTATAAGAATGCAAAGATTATTTACTACAGAAATCCCAAAATAATTCACAACTTTAGGTCAAAAGAGAAGAGACACCAAGATATTAACTCATTAGAGGCTAAAATGTATTTGATATGTATTCAGCATCTAATACTTATTTTCTCAAAGTCTTAATAAATCAGGAGCAGACATCAATATTTCTTAAGATGATAAAGACCACTATTGCTCACTTTCAGCCAACTATTTGTAATGTTGAAACACTGCAGATATCCACATAAATGTTTGAAAAAGACCTGATATCTGCTATAGTCACTATAGTGTGTCTGTAGTCCTAGCTACTTGGGAGGCTGAGACAAGAGGATCACTTGAGCCCAGGAGTTTGAGGTTATGGTGAGCTTTGATCACACCAGTACACTTCAGCCTCAGTGACAGAGCAAGACCTTGTCTCTAAATAAATAAATAAGTAAAGTCCTAGTAATACAAAAAATGCTTTAAAGGCAAATGACAATCTATAAATATTGTAAAGAAAGAAATAAGTTATTAGAAGTAACAAAGAAAATCACAAAACTTAACTAAGGGATAAGAAAAGAAGACCTGGATGAAAAAAAAAAGAGACAAATCATAGTCTGGGAAAAACATAAAGATTAAAATTCTTCTAAATAATTAACAGGTTTCATTAATTTTGTTTAAATCCCAGTAAGATTTTTGGAAACATGGTAAGAAAAAGCTAAAGTACATCTGGAAGAATAAAATACTTAATAATTGGTCATCCAGTTAGAAAAACAAGAGACATACATGCTAATTTTAGAAAATATATAAAATATGAATATGTAGTATAATTATATGTAGAGGCATATATATTATAGTATTAGTAAAAAATGACAAAAATGGCAACAATCTGAAGGTACAACAGAGTATTAGTAATAGAAATCATGGAAGAGCCATGATATTTTAAAGTAGATATTAAACATCATGTAGAACAATATTACACCCCTAGGTCAATATTCACATATTTAGAATGATTCCAATTCTACAAATATATATGAATATAACTATTAATATATATGTAATATATAGAATATGTTTGCACTGTCTCCAAAATTTTTTATTTGTTAAAAAAAAGCTGCAATGTGATGTCAGCCAAAATTGTAACATGGGTATATGGGTTCTCTCTAAATGGCATGCTTTTAGATGACTATAATTTTCTTCTGGTACTTTATTGTATTTGTCACATTTTCTAAAAGAAATATGCTAGAATATCAGAAAATGCACTGTGTATGAATAACACCAGTACAATTACCTTGCATAATGTTTTGCATAATTCTCATTTGTTTTTAAACCACAGAAAACTTTGAAAATCTTATAAAATTTTTTAGCACTCTTCCCAGAAAAATGCATTATATGCAAGTGAGCACCAAATTTTGTATAAAGTTATAGGACTTATATAGAACACTGAAGCCCATTCAAGGACTCTAGATGAGGAATAGACTGTGTTCAAGTTCAAAGTAATTCCTTATGCATTATCTCAATAGATCCCCACCAAAGCTTTATAGACGGGAATAGCTACTATTTTTGCCACTTTAAGAATAACTAAACTGTGTCTCAGAGAGGTTACGAATACATAGCTGGTAGGGACAGAATCCACAAGAATGGCCATGTCCTCTTGCCTTAGCGCAAGAGTTTCATGTTGTAGCAAATGTGGTTTATTATACACAGAGCAGGATGTTGTCAAATAAACAAAATCGGAGCTGGAATCTTCATTCACCCATGCAACTTTGTGAAACCTCTTGACTTCACCATGCCTTGGTTTCATCATCAATAAAATAGAGAAAATAATACCTCCCCTGAATATCCTCCAGAGCTGTTACGGAGATAGAATGTAGGGGAGAGCACTTGCGAACATAATTTATCTTTATTATTATTAATACATAAAGTGTCTATTACAACTTGGGCCAGCACTGGGGTAAGTGCCAATGGGACCAAGGTGTGGGAAGAAAAAGACAAAGCATCTTACTAAGAGGCAATTAAAACGCACCGTTCTTGTTCAAAAAGTCTGTTTCCATGAGTAATTAGCAATCTATTGTGCATCCAACAGTGGTTTGTTGGCTATGACGTCAGTTCCTCGCGGCCATCCTGTGAAGTAAATCAGCACAGTGGGGAGTTCCCAACTTAAAGAATGTTTGTTTCCACAGCTATCTGTCTAATTTACACCTGTGATTTAATTTTAACGATTAAAATTTTAGTTAATTTTGAAATCTGCTCTCTTCCCACTGTGTTCATCACAGACTTGCTGAGGACTACAGGACAACCGAGGCCCATAAAACAGTAATAAAGCTCCCTCCCTCTATCTGGCCCTGTCAAACTGCATCCTCCCTACCGTCAGAGGTAATTCTGATCCCACTGATACTCCGCTGATGTAAGGTGAGTTGCACTGAGGTGTGTGAATGAGATGTTTAGCAAGTGCTGTCTGAAAAGGCTCTGACAGCAATAAGCTGGGTGTCATTTCACCTCAATGTGACTCAGCTTCCTCACCAGTAACCTGGGTATCATGAGACCTGTTTTCATGTGAATAGTCTCTATAAACTGCAGTGGACCATAAACATGGAGAGAGCCATTCTTTTTTTGCATTGAGAATTTCCCGAGCCAGTTCCTTCTAATAGCTTCTTTATCACAAATATTCTGTGATGTCACCTAATGTACTTAACAGTCTGCCTCTGACACTGAACTGAAACTCACTACTAATGCTCCTATTTGGTTTTTGCTATGGATTTCACTCACCTGTTTGGACACAACTTTCTCGCTATTCACCAGAGGACAGGCCATCTGTATCAATTATCTATTTTATTTCTTACGTACCCAACAGAAGAGTTGTTGAAGCTAAAAACTTCACGTGCTGATGCTTTCATCCTCAGTCACAAGCCTTCTACAATTGCTCAGAGTGACAGTTACAGAGCCCATAAGTGTGAGATCAATCCAGGCGGCTCTTCTAACCTCTAAATGGAGTCAGTCCTCAGGGGTGGATGGAATTTCACTGCATTTTCCCATTTCATTTGTATAATGAAATCACCGTTTGGCCTTCCTTCTGCACTTTTGCCCTTTTGGTCTTAAGGTGGACCATTCAGTAGCCCCCTCCAATTTCTATGAAAACCAGGACTTTTAAATGGTCTCTCATCAAATCTCAAGAACTTAATTTTTCTAAAAATATCATGCCAAATAAATTCTTCCCTTCACAGCAATATTCATTTGTAATATGATTACACGTATTTATATACACACAGAAGTGAATCTATGTACAAATTTATAATGTGTGAACTTGGTAAAATTCAAGCCATGACCTGAAAATTAATGATTTACTTTTGGGCAATGTTATATAATATCTGTGTGTCATCAGATGCAACCCTAAAGAACAGTGTGCAACAGAACTTTAGACTTCACTGGAAGTATCTGGGGTATTTGTTAAAATAGAGATTACCAAACCTGGTCCCAGAACTATGGGTGGTTTGTGGAATAAACAGAGATAAAATATTGGAAAGCAATTTGTTGATTTGTAGCCCAAAGCCCCCCAATGTTAAATGGAGAGTAGCAAAAAAGAGAATTGCTGAGTAAATTACAGAATACTTACCTAATGTATTATAAATACCACAGCAATTAGTAGGAAGCCCAATTAACAGACAAATGCATGTGGTATCATGATAAATAAAAAAGCCTACATAATAATCAATGAATTGAAGAAGAAAAGTCAGAAATAAATCAACATATTTATGAAAATTAAGTTTTAATCAAAGATGATAATTCAAATTAGTGGGAAAATAATGTATTACCCAATAAATATTTGGACAACTAAATAGCTTCCCAAAAAAGTCATATTCCTCCCTTACACTTGCACTAGCATAAATTCCAGAAGAATGAATGAAAATGAAATCATAAAAGTACTAGGAGAAAGCATAAAATATTATCATCTCAAAATTAGAAAGTCTTTCCAACTATAATACAACCCCCAGAAGACAATTTAAAAAAACGATCAATCATGCATCAAAGTATGTTTTTATACATCCTCTTCTAGCAAATAAACACTACAAACAAAATCAAAAGACAAAGAACATACTGGGGAAAATATTGACAACTCTTAATATAAAGGGCTAATTAATATAAAGAGTCCTGGGCACACTGAACACGCAGACATCACCACTATACAATTCATCTGTGTAACCAAAAATCACTTGTACTCCTAAATCTATCAAAATATAAATTTTAAAAAGTCAGTATTTTAAAAATTTAATTGCAAATGGGCAGATGACAGTGAAAGTTTACAGAAAATAAAATGTAAGCACTTTTAATCATATGCAAAGTTTCTCAGTGTTACTCATTCTAAGAAATAGACTACTTAAAATTGCAGGAAGATACTATATTTCACTTATCAGTTTGACAAAGATCACAAACTCGATGATGCACTATGTTGTGGGAAAATGAGCACTGTCATTCATTGCTGGTGGGAGTGCAAATTGGTAAATCTCTATGGAAGTCAATCAAAGTATAAAATGCTAATACTGTTTCACCCAGCACTTCCATTTCCCATGAATTTCTCATGCAGTTGAAAAGTTGAAATTTCTATACACAATTCAATTTTGAGAAAGGAAAAGGATAATTGTTCTTTGGCCATAGTCTGAATAAACAAGTATAAACAAGTCATCACCACAATCTGTTTTAATGCCATTGAAGTCTATCAGTGAAAATCCATTTTAGTAACACACTTCCAAAAGCCAGCCAATCGGTAACAGCCCCGCATTTCTGGAAGCCAGCTATCAGCCACAGGCACGCTCCAATTGCCAAGCTTCCATGGCTAAAGTTCAACCAATTTCTAAACACGCTTGCTTCTCACAGTGTTTCAACTCCTGAACACAGTGCTTCCCGAAACCCCAAATGATAAGCTTTTGCTTTGTTTTGACAGAACTGTGTCCTACAAGTACTGTTGTCTCATTTCGTAACCCAACAGTCAAGTTTTTGCATTAGATACTTAGTGGTAGTTTTTTTTTTTTCCAGTCCAAATGCCCACACATAGGAGAGATGACATATGTATAAAGATGTTCATTAAAGTATTTTTTAACATAGAAACAGATTGTAAGCAATGCAAATGATGCTTTTAAAAGGCCCAGTAAATTAGAAAACCAAAAACATCAGATGTGTCCTGGAAAAGGAACTAGTTTTCATGATACAAAAGAGGGAGGGAAAGATATATACATGTCATTTATCCACTTTTTGAGTGTTTAAAAATTTTCCCCATGTCCATACATTGCATATTTAAAAGTAAGTTATTCAAAGTCAGAATGTCGGAGGATGGGTAGGGTGGGAGGCAAAAAAAAAAAAAATGCATATGAAGTTGGTAACAATACAGTAACAGCTGCTATGCTCAATTATTAGTGGAATAATGACACAACTTATAAATTTAAACAGGAATTATTTATAAATTCCATGCAAGATATCAAACCAAAATGCAACAAATGGGATTATTTCATTGCAAGTTGGCATGTAACCAAAATATTGAAGAGACGTAAAGAGAATTTCTCTTATTAAGAGAAATAACCTAAGAGAAAAGAATTAGAGAAGTCCAAGTACATTGCATGAGTGAAACCGACAGAACAAGACCTTCTCTTAATAACCAAAGGCTTCAAGCAAAGTTCCAAAGCTCAGTGAGACTTGGAGCTAATGCTTCTACTCCCAACAGCTTGGAGAGCAACACTCTTGTTGCATTGTAGCTGGGAAGCTCACCACAAAATTCAAACTTTGCAACACATATATCATTTGTCTATTTTTTTTTAAGGTAACCCTAGTAAAGAGTAGAGAAACATTTTGCTTAATTTTAAATTAGTCCTGTCTTTCTCCCTGCTACACTCCAAGTCCAGGGAAGATCCCAGCAGCCTCTACTTATAGAAAACAGCTATGTGTATAACACAACATTCACCAGAGACAACATCTCCCAATATCACCCTTGCTGAGTCACTCAAGTCAAACAAACAAACAAACAAAACCTTAATTTTCTTACCACTGTGCAATGTGATCTTGGAGTTCAGAAATCAGATAAAGCTTTTCTCTTTCAACTGCAGAACTCTATGAAGGGAGAAAAAAGCATAACAAATGAAATCACGTTGCTTACAAGCTGTCCTGAGCTGTTGACTGGGGATGAAAATAGTACATTAAAATAATCCAAGGCATCAAACAGAGCTATTTTCATCAATCATTTGATGGTGACACATTACTCAGACTGTGCCAACTTGAGAAATGAGGTTACGTTGCAGAGTTTCAGGTAACCACTAATGCTAAGGAAACTTACAAGGCATATATTTATTATTTCATCACTTAATGCAACTTCAATCCAGGCCACCCCCCACTCCATTTTGACTTCTGGCCTTGAAATACTTAACACGGGTTATGTTTTAACTATGGGAAAAAGTACCACTGTAGGCACAGAAGTTTTATTTCACTGTTTATTCATTTCAATTGATGTCATTTAAAAACCTTGATCCAAACTCCCTCCTGCACAAAGAGTTGTCATTTTTAGGACTAAAAACAAAAAGCAAACTTTGAATTATTCGTATTTCTTTTTATGTTTAAAAAATTGCTTAAATAATCACTTCTATATAGACTTTTCTATTAAGGTTTCAGAATAATGTCAGTCTTATATACTTTATAGTTTTTAAAGTTTCTTCCAAATGCCATCATCAAGCAATCAGGCAATCTCTATTAAAATTACAAACACCTATGCCACACCTCCATCTCTAGGAATTGGTAAAAACACATGCACTACAGTGCTCATTGCAGCATAGCTTTTTGGAGATTAAGGACTAGAAATCACGTTAATGCCCATCGATGAAACAAGGGTGAAGTCTATGAACAATGCTATATCCATCCCACAGAATATGAAGCAGTCATTAAAAGTAATTATTAATAAATAGCATTATATTATATGTGAAATAATTTTGTCAATGATTTTTTATTTAGAAACACAATGTGTATTAAAAAGGGCACAAAATGGTTCCTTTTTGTAAAAAAAAAAAATTGTAAAATTAAGCCTTCATATCAGTGGTTCCCAATCAGAGTAATATTTTTGATTGTCAAAATGGTGGGGGGAGGGTGCTACTGGCATCTGGTAGGTGGAGGCAGGAATGTTGCTAAACCTCCTACAATGCACAGGACAGGCCCCACAACAAAGACTTACATGGTCCAAAGGTGTCAATAGGACCAAGGTTGAAACACTGTGTGGTATATGGATATTATATAACTTTTTCATTAAATTACATAAGTATAGAAAACATACGAAAGCACACACAGTAGGTTGTCCACATAGCTCATCTAGGTAGAAATGGGAGCAGGTATGGCGCCTAGATGTTAGTGGGAGAAGGAGGGAGAGGATGGAGCTGTCTATGCCAAGATCAGCATTATGATACGATCTTACTTCTTATGTTTGTATCAAATCATCTTGAAATCATCTTCATCATGTTTGTTCTTGCTCCTTAGATGCAGCAAACTAAAGGCATAACTTTAAAATTTCACTAAAACTGCACTCTTCACGGATGAAAGAAAAATAAACCCAACTTGGAAGAAAAACCTAACTTAAAGATCATTGAGACTGGGGAAATGGTAATTTAGCCAGCCTGGCCTTTGGCAAATCGTTGTACAATATTGCTTGGATTCTCAGGACTAATCTTGTCAGTCTCAATTAATTTGAATTAACCCCACCCTCTTCCACCATTTAAATCAGTAGTATAGGGAATTCAATTTAAAACGGAGCAAAGCATGAAAAATTTGACAAGTCACTCATGCACTCTGCATGGATGTGAATACAGTTGGTTTAGCTGTTCCTTTCCTGTGGTTACCACTTTAACTTATATTCTGCTAGCAAATACACAAAATATGCTTCAAAATGAGTATTCTGCACGATGCCACAATGAACCACACTGAGTCAATAACATTTCTGAATTAACAAATGGTACTTATTATCATTGGTCCTAAGCTCTTAGTCTTTGGGTGTTTTGTGTAGACTTTTGTAAACACACGGAGCTGTGATATATTCTGGGTAAGCTCCTTTTTGATGAAAACCCTTGTGCAGACTGTGTGTGGCCACAGAGTGTTATTTCCAGGCAAGCAAGAGTCCAGAGCACACCTTGAAGTAAATGATGCTGCAGCAGTTCTCAGGCAGCAGGGAAGGTGGGTCCAAGAGCAATCAGAACCATCTGAGGAAAAGTACACATTCCCAATGAGTGTGGCTCTCGTGCCAGGTGTCTGCATACACATAAAACTCCAGGACACAGAGGGTTCTGTGGCTGGACAGATCAATTCTCATTATTCACTGGGGGGAAAAATTTTTTGTAACCTTATTTCTAACTCTTCCCAGACTTTCCATCCTTGATTGCATTCTCACTGCAGCAATAAGTTCTCTTCCTCTCACCCTTTGCTCCCGTCAGCCCTTCCCTTGGTCTGTCCTGATGATTTTATTTTACTATGGGGCATTCCTTTACTGGCCTGGAATGCTTTGTAATTCTCAGCACTAAGTCTTTTTCCACCTGAAGTCTCCAGACCTGAATATCTATCCTCAAGCTACTGTCTGATTAGGTCTTCAATCTCATCAGAGTGCTGTCAGCGGCCCAGCCTATGCATCCACACCCATGTGTGTGCCATCAGTGCTTGTTTTCCCATCAGTCCTCTGACTGGATGAAACCACAGTCCTGTTATGCCCACTGTTCTGATTTGCAAGTTCCATTTAACTTTCTTGTCTATGTCACAAAACACAGATTATAAGACTATTGGAGTAGAGCCTGGAGCACTGGCCCACAGTAGCCAGTAGGTTCCAACTCCCTTGTTAATGCTGTCCACTGGTGAGTCTGTCTTCACTCAGTGTCAAGAGGGCTGCCCAGTGGGGACGGCTGCCATGATGGATTGGTAGTGTTGGCATCCATGTAGGCATAGGTGGTGGGTGGCAGATGTGGCCGGCATCTGTTCACTGCCCTCAAATTAGTCATAAGGGACCTTTCAATGATAGGGAAAACTCTAGGGAACATGTGCCTGTTCCATGTACCTGAAATGCAGTTAATTAAGAGTGTAGATATATACATAAACACATACACACTACGTTTGTGATAGAATGTGAAGACCCAAGGTGTTTGTAAGCTGAAGACAAGGAATCAGCAGAAACATCTTCTTGTTGCCCCCACATTTCACAACTAAGTCCAAATTTCTTCCTGACTTGACTTTCTTCCCTAGCATTCTGTTGAGGTAACTCTTTGAAGAGCCACCTGGAACATGATTCTTTCCAACTCTCATCACGGTTCCTTCACTGTACGGGAATCTGCTCAACTCTTGCCTCCTCGGAGAAGGTTGACTTTCTTCCCTAGCATTCTGTAAGAGCCATCTGGAACATGATTCTTGCCAACTCTCATGACTGGTTCCTTCACTGTGTGGGAATATCTGCTCAACTCTTGCCTCCTCAGAGAAGCCCCATCTGACTACTGTACAGAGTGTGTGGCCCGGCCTCCTGGCTGTTCAGCCCCAGCCATAGTCTGTCTACTCCACTGCCTGGCAGCATTTTAGTCACAGCACATACCCGCATCAGATGTAACACTAGCAGTATTTACTGAGCTATGCATTTCCCCCCTCACCCCCTGCCCATCCCCACTGCATGGGAAGCTCTATGGTGGGGAGGGCTGGGCTGGGCTGTCCTGTGGACCAGATGCCTAGCACAAGGCCAGGCACGAGGCAGATGCTGGACAGAGCTTCACAGAATTCCTTAGTTAGTCTGTTTTCTGTACAGAGTGCTGGCGTGACCCAGCCACGATTACTCAGAGGGCAGTAACAACTGAACATTTTATTTGCATCCACAATCCCTTGCCCTCAAGCATTGGCTCAGATTTGCTTTGTTTTGTTTTGTTTTCAGAAAAAAATTAAAAGTAACTGATGTGGACTGTTTTTCCCCAAGGGAAGCCCAGAAAAGCAACTGTATATTCTATAAAGATCATAAATATTTCTTAGTCATGAACTAGAGATTTTCAAGCAATTCTCAAGGAATCCTGAGCCCTGACCTCTCTCTTCCCATGGTGAATTAAGAGCCACAAAGTCTGCTGCACACACAGCTTCTATAGATGTAAATCCAAGAACCCTGTTGCCCCTCAAAGGTATCACTGCTGCCTAGGCTAAGCTTCCTTGCCTCAGCTTCCAAAAACCTCACACTGAAAAATCAGGCTCACATTTAGTACCCCTTATTTCAAGTCCCTGGGACCAGTAACCTCCTTCCCCACAACCCCCATATTCTTCTATTTTTTGTTTATTCTCTCTTCTAGATCCTCATTTGTGTTTCAGTTGTTCCTTGTGGCCAGTTCTTTCACAACACTCATGACACTGTCTCACTGTATTGTATTTGGTTGCATACACAGTGAGCATCCTAGATTTGAGAAACAACTGCTAGAGATTTTATATGTTATAAAGTTAACTCATTTAATCATCCTAATAAATTTATGCAGTCAATATCTGTGCCCCAATTCTAAAGATTAAGTAAACTGAGTCTCAGAGAGATTAAATAACTTGCCCCCTGACAATACAACTTACAAAGACAGCTTAACCCCAAAGTCCAGTTCATCTCTTTATTTCGTTATAAGTCACTATAATCCCTTTTTGACCTGCATGAAATACCAACTGAGGATACTATGTAGAGAGAGTGGGCGACAGAGAGAGGGAGACAGACAGACAGTATAGAAGAGGTAAGAGCTTGGGCTTTGGAGTAGATTTTCTGTTTAAATGTTTAAGAACTATTGGCAAGTCACCTAACCATTCTAAGATTTACAATTCTCTCTTTCAAAAAGTAAAGAGAGAATAATATTGTTCTTGTAAGGCTGATGTAAGATTAAATGAGACAATATATGAAAAGTATATTTTCCCTATGTCTAATTGATAGGTTATATGAAAATACATTATCCAATAAAATTAGCTAGAGGTGTGCAAGTGTGTATCTATAGGGTGTGTAAGTACATGGAAACCCTGGTGTCAGGCCTGGGAGCCTCTAGGTGCAGAATCTCTTAAAAAGATAGCAAGGCAGGATCCCTGAGCTGATCTGTCCCTGGAGATATGGGCTCAACTGTAAGTGCCATATTCATGGATCTTCCCCAGACACTGACAAGCTGGAATATCTAAGCTCACCATGCTCCCAGGAACAACAGGGAGAGAACAGCAGCACCTGAGAGCAAGGGAAAGGGATTCAGAGCATTTCAAGAAATAGTTGTGAGCCCATACCATCCTCCACATTAAGGTGATGCTACTATTAATAGTGGAAAATGAAAGTTTTCAAAATCCTGGTTCTCTTAAAATGCCACTACCATGTTTTCTTTTTATAACAAGTAGAGATGCCAGACATAGCATATAAAAATACAGCACAGCCAGTTATATTTGAACTTCAGATGATGAATATATTTTTACTCTATGTCCCATGTAGTATTTGGTAACCCTAGCTATGAGCAATGGTGATTTCTATGTATCCTGTTTCCAGTTTCATCATAGATGTGACTTTGTTTGAAATCATTGGTTCCCAGTGTCAGAGGAATGGTTGGTGAGAGATGATCCTTACAACACCAAATCAGAGAAAGGTTCAGGAGCCCTTTTTCTTTTTTGAGACAGGATCTTGCTCTGTCCTCTGAGATAGAGTACAGTGGCATCATCATAGCTCACTGCAACCTCAAACTCCTGGGCTCCTACCTCAGCCTCCTGAGTAGCTGGGCCTACCGGATTGTGCCTCCATGCCCAGCTATTTCTTTTCTTTCATTTTTTAGAGACAGAGTCTTACTATATTGCTCAGGCTGGTCTCAAACTTTTGGGCTCAAGCAATCCTCTTGGCTTGGCCTCCCAAAATGCTAATATTACAGGGGTGAGCCACTGACTGTCCCAGTCCAGATCCTGCATTTTAAGCACTACCCCAAAACAGCATTGCTGTTGTTATTCTTAATTTAGTCTGCAGTGGAAAGGAAAACCTCTCATTCAGCACCTGTGAAATTTCTCTAGAATATAAGGTGTTAATTTTCTTTAAATTTTCAAAATACATGTTCTTCCCATTTCAACACAAGACATTTACAGAGGTTATATTTCTTTCTCCTAAATGATAAAAACTCTCAACAAACTAGGCATAGAAGGAACATACCACAAAATTATAAAAGCCATCTATGACAAACCCACACCCAACATCATATTGAATGGGGAAAAGTTGAAAGCATTCCCACTACATACTGGAACAAGAAAAGTGTGCTCACTGTCATTACTTGTATTCAACATGGTGATGGAAGTCCTAGCCAGAGCAATCAGGGAAGAGAAAGAAATAAAGAGTATCCAAATCAAGAAAGAAGAGGTCAAACTATCACTTTTTGCTGATGATATAATCTTATATCTAGAAAACCCCAAAGACTCCACCAAGAGACTCCTGAAATTGATAAATAAATTCAGCAAAGTCTCAGGTTACAAAATCAATGTACACAAATTAGCATTCCTATACACCAATAACAGTAAAGCTGAGAGCCAAATCAATGACTCAATACCATTCACAGTAGCCACAGATAAAATAAAATACCTAGGAATATACTTAACCAAGGAAGTAAAAGATCTCAACAAAGAGAACTATGAAACACTGAGGTCACAAATCACAGATGACACAGACAAATAGGGAAACATATCATTCTCATGGATCAGTTGAATCAACATTGTTAAAATATCCATACAACCCAAATGATTTACAGATTCAGTGCAATCCCCATCATAATACCGAGATGAGATTTCACAGATCTAGAAAAAATAATTCTATGCTTTGTGTGGAACCAGAAAAGAGTCTGAATAGCCAAAGAAACCTTAAGCAAAAAGAACAAATCTGGAGGCATCACATTACCAGACTTCAAACTATGCTACAAAGCTATAGTAACCAAAACAACATGGTATTGGTACAAAAACGGAGACATAGACCACAGGAAAAGAAAAGAAAATCCAGATATAAAATCATCCACATACAGCCATCTGATCTTTGACAAAGCAGACAATATACACTGGGGAAAAGAAGCACTATTTAATAAATGGTGCTGGGAGAACTGGATGGCCACATGCTGAAGAATGAAACAGAATGCATAGCTCTCACCACTCACAAAAATTAATTCAAGATGGATAAAATACCTAAATGTAAGGCGTGAAATCATAAGAATTATAGAAGAAAATGTTGGAAAAACTCTTCTAGAATATCAGCCTAGGCAAAGAATTTATGAAGAAGACCCCAATGGCAATCACAGCAAAAACAAAAATAAACGGACTTGATTAAATTAAAAGCCTTCTGCACAGCTAAGGAAATAATCAAAAGAACAAATAAACCACCTACAGAATGGGAGAAAATGTTCACAAGCTATGCATCCACTGATGAACTAATAACCAGAATCTACAAAGAGCTCAAGCAAATCAGAAAAAAAAAATCACCAACAACAATAAAAAAAAAACCATTAAAAAGTGGGCAAAAGACCTAAATAGAAGCTTTTCAAAAGAAGATAGATAAATGGCCAATAACATAGGAAAAATGTTCAAATGTCACTAATCAAAAGGGAAATGCAAATTAAAACCACAATGAGGTACCACCTTACCCCAGTGAGAATGGCTTTTATTAATAAGTCCAAAATCAACAGATGCTAGCATGGACGCAGAGAGAAAGGAATGTTTATACACTGTTGGTGGGACTACAGATTAGTACAATCTCTATGGAAAACTGGAAAACGGTGCGGAGATTTCTCAAAGAACTAAAAGTAGACCTACCATTAGAGCTAGTATTCTCACTACTGGGTATTTACCCAAAGGAAAAGAAGTCATTTTATGAAAAAAAAACACCTACACTCAAATGTTTATTGCAGCACAATTCACAATCGCAAAGATGTGTAATCAACCCAGGTGCCCATCAATTCATGAGTGGATTAACAAAATGTGGTATATGTATACTATGGAATACTACTCAGGCATGAAGAAGGATGAATTAAGGCCTTTTGCAACAATTTGGATGGAACTGGAAACCATTATCCTAAGTGGACTATAAAGAATGGAAAAGCAACCACCACATGTACTCAATATTAAATTGGAACTAACCAATGAGCACATGTGTGCACAGAGGAAAGTAAAACTCAATGGAAATCAAGCATGGGGGACGGGGCCAGAAAGGATGTGTGAAAAACTACCTAATGGGTACAGTGGACACTATCTGGGTAATTTGCACACTTGTAACACTGACTCAAGCATAACAAAACTATCCATGCAACCAAAAACATCTGTACTCCTGTAATATTTTGAAATTATAATTAGAAAAACACCTGACATTTACAGAGATTGTATTTCTTTCTTCTAAATGAATGAAATAAACAAGACTTCAATTTCTGTTTTTAATCACTCCATCCCCATATGAGATAATTATTAATTCTTGTTGAAATTTCCCACAAAGTCAGTGCTTTCTTTGCACTTTCAAAAATTACCCTTATGGCCTACAAAAAATCACAAATATTTAAGGTTTTGTAAGCATTGTGAGTTCTTTAAAAGTTTGGAGATTCAAGATTTGTATGAAAAACTATTTCAAAATGTTTTTAAATAAGTGGTTATGAGTCAAATTCTCTGTGAATAGGGACAAGGACAATTTATCTAAATAGGGAAATACTATTTCAAAGATTCTATCTCCCATGTTTTTGAGATACAGCCAGAGAAACCCAACGAGAGGTGATCCCAGTTTTGAGTCTCTCTTCATCTCTCTGTTCTACCCACACATGAAGGTCTTTGATAAGCTTGTGTCCTATTCATGGCAGGAGTAGTTAGTGGTCTATGGTAGGGACCCATCACAGCAGTTCTTGGGCAGAAACACATTTAATTATTGTACAAGATTGTGTCTCTACAAACCAGCAAACCTTTCTTTGCAAACTTTCTTCTGCAAATAACGCTCTGAGGTGTGGAACTGGGAGCAGACCTTTCCAGGGCCTCTTCCTGGCAGTGCTGACTCAGAAGGTTGGGGGAAGGGCCCGGGGCCCTGCATTTTAACCACTACCCCATCTGACACAAGTGTTAGGGGTTCTCTGAACACACCTTGAAGAATAGGGCTGTCCCCTCTGTAAACTGCTCACAGATCCATGAAGATGCTGGTGAAACTATAAGGGATGGCTTATAGATTTAAGATCTCAAAAGAATTTCATTTCAACTCAGGCTTAGAGAGAAAAGGAAAACTAGAAGTTAAACATCAGAAGGATGTCTCAGGTACAAGGAGCTTTCCAGAGTTCTTTCTCATTCTTCCCCAGTTCCTGAGCTTGTTATTGAAGGGGTAGAGGTTGTTCTTGAAAGGTAAGTGCAGAGCCTTTTCTGCCTCTTTTGGGCCAAGGAGGATATGCACTGGGGCAGGACCTGTGGGATCATGCTTGTCTCACCTGGCCCCTGTACCCCTGGTCCTGTGGCACCAAGTAACCCACTTTAGACTAGGCATGACATTTAATGCCAAAAAGTCCCCCTTTGCGTTAGAACATAGTCTTTCTATATCAGACACCTTCCATGACCATAGTTTTTCTACCACTCCCTTCTTCCGTTTGTTACTCACTAAAGACATGTGCTGCTTTTCTCTTAAATGGCATTAATGTCTTGACACGGTTACCTGGAGTCCTCTTAAAATTACTTCCTCACAGACATAAGGTCATGTTTTGATGCAAATAAAAAAATGTTGTCAAGGACAATAAAAGTCTTGGCTACCTACAAATAGCAAAATTGAGATAAGAAATCAGACCTCATGGCAGCATAGCTGGGTGGACAGGACTCAGCTCCACAGCCTGACTGCTTGGGTTTGAAACCTGGCTCAGCTTCCACTACCAGACTACCCCTGGGTAAGTTAATGAGCATCCTGTGCCTCTGCTTCCTCATCTTTAAATCAAAGAAAATTCTAGTATCTACCTGGCTAAGGATGCTATGGGGGTTAGATGAATCAATCAATATTAAGTGCATAGTATGAAGTATATATTAGGAGCTCAATAAATATTAGCTCTCATCACCACCATAGAAGAGAATGCTCATAGACTATTGACGCCCCCCATCAATTCCATGGACAATCAGAATAGTGATTTTTTGCATTCCACTGCATAAGATACTGTTATTGCCACTTATTAGTTTCCTCAGTCCACTGGTCACATTAAGTGACATCCATCTCCCTTTTCTTCCCTAAAGCATGAACATATATGCAGTCTCTGAGCTGAGACCCTATTGTCCCTATACTTTTCAAACCCAAGTCAATTAATTAACTATGTACATATTTTTGCTATAATTTTGAAAGCAATTTCTGTCCCTAAAATGAAACAGGATTCATTCTTCTCTCAGCCTGCCTCCTTCTCTGATTCTCCCATCCTTTGTCTTTCTATTCTTTTTCTTCCATTCATTCTTTCTCTCCCCCCCTTCTTCCCTTCCTCATCTCTCTTTTTCTCTCTCCCCCACCCTATCTCCTAAAACAGAAGTATAGCATCAAGAAGATAATTAACTGCCTAATTTCCTAACATAAACATTTTCATTTTATTTCCTATGGCTCCCCCAACACTCATGTGAACAGAATTGAGAAACTCTACTACTCTGGTAAATTAAATGACTTGTAATGTGCTTGCAACAGCCAATCCTTAAAGTCCTTTTATTCCTTTCTATCTTTTTCTCCCCTAGCTATGTACCAGACACACGTAAGGCTGGAGGTCCTGGAAAAGAAATGAAGAGATAGGTCTGCCCACAGAGCAGCAATGTTTCCTCTGCATTTCAATTGTTATTAAATACTTCTAGGCCAACATTTGGTAGGACGAGCTAATAATCTCCCCTCATCACAGCTCTCTTTGTTCTTTGCCTTTAAACTACCAACAAGGGAAAAAGTTGGAAAGCCCCAAACCCTCTCACTGTGGCAGTACCTGTAAGCATTACACTTCCAAGTGAAGCTTCAAAGGCTCATAGAATGGAATAGTGATAAATGTTGCAGAAGAAGTCATCTAAATATACCACAAGCAGAGTTGCATAGTTTCAGAATCCAGTGGACTTTTTCAGAGGGAAAGGACAGTTGGGGAAGAGAAAGTGGAAGAGAGAGAGGCTGAGATCATAAAGTCTTATTCTGTTGAGAACGAAAACATTTCCTAGAAACGAGGATGGGAAGTCAGTTTTTATGGGTTCTAGCATTTCACAACTTCTGAAGATGTGCAGGTGGTTAAAACTGACTTTTTATTTCTTGCAAAAATGTCTACCTGCCATCTGGATTTGTAAGAGGACCCAGGCCTGTTTCTTTGTGTCAGGGTAATTATCACCCAAAAGTCCATGGCGTTATTTTCTCATAAAAAAAATACATGATGGCCAGGCTTTCTGGAAATTTAAAAGATCCCAAAATGAATGGTAAACTTTGTTTACCAAAATCTCCCTAAAATCTGTTTTACAATGTTAATTCCTAGAATTATAGAGGAAAAAACCCTGAAATTTTTAGTTCATGAAGAAGAAATTAAGCATAATAATTTATATTTTCCCAAATTGTAGTCTGTGACTTTGATGTAAGAATTTCAGCAGATATAAAATAGTTTTCTTACTTTTCTACAACCAGGGTTTCAAGAAAAGAACAATTCAAATGTAATGGTTTACCCAATAATTACAATCACAATCATATTGTAAATTCAAGTTACTTATCAAATGCAAATTAGGATTTTTTTCTTTAGATGTTTACAATATCTGTAAAGAGTGGTACACAATGGAAGCATGACACAATATATTTACTCTAGTAAAACTCTGAGAATGTAACTGAAAGAAATAAATACAATATAAAGAGAGATTTATTTTTATATTGTTTCCCTAAGACTATTTCCTTCTAAAAACTTCTAGAAGTTTAATAACTGGGCGAGAGTATTTTCTTGTTTCTTAACTTGTATTGCCAGGATACATTGCACTGAAGATGGTAAAGTAGAATGAAATCTATGCATCACTTAGTGACTCTCAAACCAAATGGCTGGTTATCAAAAGCCATCCCATGTATTAGTAGCTCAAAAACCTCTTCCACATATTACAAAGCCTTGCAAGTTAGAGGCACCAGGGGATCAAGGAAAATGCAACGGATGGACTTTTCATATCCAGCCTGGGCTCAGTTGTTTTTACTTCTGAAGTGAAGAGCATTTCCCAAACTCTTTGAGGAAGTTGGGCCACTGGATGATTTAAGAGACATGTGATGAACACCCAAGTTCTCCGTCTTAGTCACTGCATTAGCATCAGAGATGTGACAATAGCTGTACTGTCCTAAATGTATACTTTCCAAAGCATTGGTCTTGTTTGCTGCTTTCTGGAAAAAAAAAAAAAAGTGCCCAGTGCAAGCCTTTCTTCTTTAGGAAGGGCCCCTGTTATATGTCGCTTCAGGAAACATTTCCCTTTGGTTTGATTTTCCACTCTTCGGACAATTAATTATACTTTTCAGGCTCTTAAAATAAAATCAAAATTTATTATTTTTTTTATTTACTGCTTTAAACATAAAATTAATGTTACTGGAATAAACAGCTTTGAAAAACAAAACTGGTAACAACTATACCCCACCCCTCCACAAAAAAAAAAACAAAGAAATGTTAAAGGATACCAAACTAACAAGGCAGGAATTAAAGCTAAAAGTGTGATCATGTGTGTGGTTTATCACCCTGTAAAGATCTAGAATGGACACAATGCAAAGAAGACTTCAAACAAACATACTAGTTTTAAAAATGAATGAAGTATTTTCTCCTCATACAATGAGAAAGTGATAGCAGAGAAAAGGAGAATATGTTGCAGAGATAACAGATGGGTTGGAGTTACTCTGTTTCAGATTGTACCCAAGAGAAAGAGACTGGAGAGTTGCCTAATCCTGGTATCATGTTTCCGGCTATGACAGGAAGAGATAGATCATAATAGATAAAAATGGAAAATGTTGTGAAAAAATCAAATATTTCTAAGAAAGACAAAACGCAAGATTCAGCTGTGGTGAATGGTAAAGGAAATGAGTGTCGCAACGAGATGAAGCTCAAGACATATATTTAAACATGTTCTAATGGTGCAACAGCGGGAACTGAGAAGAATGCCCTAAGAAAGTCAGAGAACCCAGGGCTTGGCACCCAGCTGCCTCCTCTGAGCAACACTCTGCCCCCAAACCCTGTGCTCTTGTCTGGGCAGTGCTATTCTCAACACCTCCCTTGGTGAGGTCTAAAATTTCTCACAATTGCTAGATATTCTAACCAGAGGTCTAAGTCAATCCTCTCTGAAATTTAAACTCGGTTATTTTTTTACCTGACTCCCAACAGAAAAATACAGATACTTTCCACTTCCAGTTCCCTTCTCCAGTCTCAGACATAATTTAGGTTACTTACTCTTCTCTCTAGGAAATAGCTACAACTCTTTTGGCCTCTACCGGTAGATTAACTCTCCAAATAGCAAATGCCCTTTTTGGCTCACAGGCTAACTCCCATGAGAAGGCCTCCAGCAAATACTCGGTCACGTCCTCCATTTTGAAACTGCAAATGGCACAGGAAAGTTTCCGAATAAAGAAGTAAATAATGTGAGTGATTGTCTGCTTAGCATCCTCCCCCTCACTGAATTAGAAGGTCCGTAATCAGAGATCATGCGTGTCTCATTCACAGCTGACCAGTGGTGAGCACTGAATATGTCTGGGTGTGAATGAATCCACCAGCACTACCAGGGAAGAATTTGCCTTTTCTCAGAACCCCAGATCTTCCCCTCTGCTTTGTTAGTGTGGGACACAGCACTTCCCAGAGAAGTGAACAAGCGGTACTGGGGGCTGGGAAGCCTTCGCTGGGGAGCTGGTGTTCTTGGAAAAACATGATAGTGGTAGAAGGAAAAGGAAATGCAGCCATCATTTGTTCCAAGGGAACTAAGCCTAAATCAAACACATTTGGCGACTCAGATGGACTCCAAAAACAAATACAGAAATGTTTATTACCCGAGTGGTTAAGCAGATTTAGGACAAGCAGACTTGTTTGGGTCCCCTTTTATAAATAAAGTACAATATGCTTCTTCAAAAATATTTTTTTTAATTGTAAAGAATCTTGAGATTGTCTGGTAGAAGAAAAATAAAAATAGTAACATTCCTTGAAACATACCTTTCCGTTGACACACAAATTCTCATCAAAACATTTTGGAATAAAAGATATTAATATTTACTTTACAAGTATAACCAGCACATCCAAGCCAGAACAACTTCCTTGAAGATAGCTCCCAGTAGAGATCCTGAGACTGAAGGGGGGTGGCATATTCCGTCACCTCACTGAGACCCAAGACCCCAGACCACTGGAGAGCCAACAGTCACTTTCACTGGCCCACTATTCTCCCCAGGACCATGGCCTTCACTGCAAATTCACATCAGAAGTGAAAGAAAAACAAAGCTGTGCTCCATTAACCGTAATAGTGTTTTGCATTTTGCATAGCACTTTACAGTTTACAGTGAGCTTCCACATGTACCATTTCACTTAATGACCATGACAGTCCTCTGAGATAGACATGCCTGATATTATGAATCTGTTTAATAGATGAGGAAAATGGACCTAAAAAGGTGAAGTGGTTTTCCCACCCTCATGGAGCAGTCAAAAGTCTAGAGCCTAGGACATCTAACCCTCAGAGGAGTAGGTGCCTTACTAACCAACTGTGATTAGATGACAGCTACCATCTTGCTCTCTACCCAAGACAGATACCAAAAATTAGATTCAAAGCCTAGCAAGTCAGCATTTATCTTGTTAAAACTTTATTTACATAGGGAAAAATCATTTGAAATGAAGCAGTAGAGAGAGAAGTGGCTCTTGGTATCATTGTGTCTCAGTTTTCTCATCTATAAAATGGAGCCAACTATACAGAACCAAAACCACAAAGGCATTGTGAGGTTTACAAACCCTGTAAAGTAGAGAGCCCTGTAACTGGATGGTGGTCACTACTCAATAAACCTTCGCTATTATCATAAATGAGATCATCCAGAAAATTGCAACAGGAAACATTTATTTTGCAGCTCTTGTCTCACAGGATATCCTGTCATCACAGGCCTGAGATGAATCCAAAATTTAAAAGGTGGATTGATTATGTTAGTAAGTCAATAAATCACTTATCAGGTGGCTCATAGGAGTATTTTCCTTACATTATATCTAAATTAAGGAGAGTCTATGCTAGAAAAATAGGCACATGTTTGGAACCAAACCAATGAGGCAGCCCTAAAAAGCAGTCTCTGCTGCTTCTTTCTGCTGTTGGATTCAGAGATGTTCTGACCTTCCAGCGCTTGACCCATGATCCCGTCCACTGTGCATGCTTAGACGTGACCCTTTCCCACTTCCTTTTATAATGTATTCAGGAGGGATGCCTAGAGGCAGTTGCCTGGCTCTTCTTTTCTGAGAAATCCCACAGTAAAGAAACTTGTTTAAATTGGTTTAACCCATTGTTTTCCAAATTAATGTAAACACAAAATAGTTTTTTAAGGGTATTGATATTCCACAAACACAATCAGGGAAACATCACCCTGGAGTACAGAATGCAGTGAAAGTCAGGGCCCTCTTGGATACCTCTGAAAGCTAAAAGAGGTGTTATCACCTATAAGTGATCCTGTGACTTGAACCCAGAGAATAACCTTTCAGCTGGATGGGTGAGCTCCCGAGAACTGGGGAAAACCTTAATCCCAAGCTTCACTTAAGGTTAGCTTTAGAATCCTTCCAGATACTTCCAGGCAACACAGTAGACCAAGCTAATAAGAAAGCCCTAACACTATAAGGCAATAACAATGCTGAATAAAACTATTTTTAAAAAAGTTAAAAATATGTATATAACCTGAGCTTTTGTACCCCCATGAAGAGCTGAAATAAAAAAAAAAGTTAAAAATATAACTGTATATACAAGAAAGAAAGTATGATCACAGGTTCCAGAAATGAAAAGGGAACTGAAAGCAGTGTCTGTAAGCACTGGAAATGAAACAGACTAGCCTGGGGAGGGAAGAAGAGAAAAGGCTTTGGGAGAAGGGAGAGTCTGACAGCTTGGGAAGTGAGACACCCAGGGCTTGGGGACCAGGATTTTTGCTCCACTGAGGGTGGGATGTTGACACTGAGACATTTGCATAAACTCAGAATTCTCAAATGACCCCACCCCAGTTCTTCCCTTCCAGCTAGTCAGGATCTCAAAGATCATCTATGCTCAGAGGTCTTAATGGAAAAAAAAAAGATCCCCACGAAAACTTGAAACCCTTAAACCAACATGATGCATAGGTTGAGAGACTGCCATTATACTCTCTCTGTGGAGTACACATCCTCAGAATGAGAATTTAACATAAAGTTTGCCTCAGCCTGATGAGCTGCAGAAGCACCCACATTAGCAAGTGCAAAAATGCTTGAGAGAGACCTTCCTTAATCCAGGCCACAAAAGATAACATTCTCACTGAAAATAAGTGCATAGTAAAGAATATTAAAATACACTAATAAATGTTCCATTATAAATAAACTCAAAAACCAGAAGTATTTGGCACTTAAAGGCATCAGGAAAAAAAGATCTGAAAATAACTAAATTTAACACATTAAAATAAATATATGAAAAAAAGGATAAAGCTTGTAGACAAAAATAAGGTTCCATGGACAAAAAAGTACAAATTTCACAAGAACCAAATCGAACTTCTAGAAATTATAAAATAAGATATTAAAACTTAATGAATAAGTTAATCAACAAATTAGATAAAGCTGAAGAAAGAATTAGGGAATGAAAGTCAATGCTGAGGAAGTTATACAGAATAAATCAAAGAGATAAAGAGATTAAAAATGGATAAGTTACGAGATGTGGTAAATACAATAAGAACAGCTAGCATGAATTGAATAAGAATTCCAGAAGGAGCAAATAGAATGTGGGAGAAGTAATATTTGAAGAGATAATAGTAAGAATTTTTCAGAATTGATAAAAGACTGGAGTTCTTAGATTCAATGAATTATTAATGAATTCCAGAATGAATTATGAAGAAATTCATACTTAGACTATACAGAGTGGAACTGCAGAACATTAAAGACAAAGAGAATATATTTCTTAAACACACAAACAAAATATCTACAAACCAACAGCAGTTAGTTTGTGAAGAACTGATTAGCAAGAATAGAGACAAAAAGAAAATACAGCAATGTCTTCAAATGGCTAAAGGATATTTGCAGACAAAAAAATCAAGAAAGTGTATAGAACTAGATCTCCACTGAAATAATATAAAAGGATGCTTTTCATGAAAGAAGAAATTGAATTTAGAAGGATGTGGTGGAATACAAAACAATAGTGGGCAAAGGCATTTGTAAACATATAGTTATCCATCATAACATTGGTCTATAAATACAATGACAATAGTGACAAATTTTTATTTTTCTAAAAGCAGGAAAAAATAAAATATTAGCCCACAACAACATAGACTATTTGGGTTTTTTATAGTTATAACCTTTTAAGGTCTTTATGTTTTGGGAGAGAAAGGTAGAAATGCAGATAAAATTTAGGATTCATTATGTTGCATTTACTTGTTAAAAAAAACATGAGGCTGACCATGAAAATTGGAAATAGAATACATGATTCCCAAAGCAAGAAAAGGGGAAAATGGGGTAGGGAATCAGGAAATAAAGAAAACCCAAATGAATAGAAGTATGGAAAGTAAATTTAATAAAAGAAAATGTATAAAAAATGGCCACAAGTTTCAACAGCTGTCTATATGGAAAGAGAGAAAATGAACCCCCATCTGGCACTGTGTATAGAAATATGCCCCATATAAATCAAAGTCCTAAATATAAAGATAGGTATATGCATATATATACTCATATATGTATACACACAGATACACATATTTTTATACACATACATATATATCTTTATGTATATAAACTATGTATGGCTAAAGCTGAAGGATAGGGTAATGATGCTTTAGAAAACCAGTAAAAGAAAACAAATCAAAAGGAAAACAATTGATATAATTAACTCTACTATAAATAAAATTTTCATGTACCAAGAGAGACCATTAAAAATTGAAACAAGCCAGGTGGTGGCTTATCCCTGTAATCGTAGCACTTTGGGAGGCTGAGGTGGGAAGACTGTTTGAGGTCAGGAGTTTGAGACCAGCCTGAGCAAGAGTGAGACCTCATCTCGACAAAAAATAGAAAACTTAGCCAAGTCTGGTGGTGCACACCTGTAGTCCCAGCTACTTAGGAGGCTGAGGCAGGGTCACCTGAGCTTAGGAGTTTAAGGTTGCAGTGAGCTATGATGATGAGCTATGATGATGCCACTGCATTCTAGGTGACAGAATGAGACCCATGTCTCAAAAACAAAACAAAACAAAAAACTCTGTGGCTGAGAGAATTTTCCTAAGATGGCTGCTGTGATATATTCCAACTCATCTTATACATGCTTCTTGCACTGTGAAGTTGACACTCCTCCCACAGAATGGCAAAGTTTATGTCCCCTACCTTTGATCCTGGATGAAACTTCCAATCTGCCTTGGCCAAGAGCGTACATGGAAAGCACAGCTATGTGAGTCCTGAGGCTGAGTCATAAAAAAAAAATCATGCACTTCTGCTTTGATCTCTTGTGAGGCTCACTCTTGCAGCCCCACCTCCATATTGTAAGGAAGCCCAGGCCACATGTGGAGGCCATGTGTAAATATCCCAGCTGATAGGCCTAGGTGGGCCCTAATCAACCACAGCCGTAGCTACCAGACATATGAGTGCATGAGCTTTCCCCTGACTCCAGTCCCAGGGGCCATCTGGCTGCAACTGCATGAAAGACCCCATGTCAGCAGCCTGTGTGAGTCCAGCCAACCCACAGGACCATGAGAGGTATTATAATAATAAAGTTACTGTTGTGTTTGAAGCTACTAAGTTTGGGGTAATTTATTATATAGCAATACGTAACAGACACACTATCCAAAATCAGAAAGAAAAAGACAAATAACTCAATAGGAAAGTTTAAACAAGAAATTCACAAAAAAGGAAATATGGGTAGATTATAAACATGCAAAAAGATGCTCATCCTCATTTACATATACCAGAAATCAGACATATACAAATTAAAACAACAACATAAGACCATTTTACACCCATCTTTTTGTCAAAAATTTAAAACTCTTTTAATAGAAAATGTCAATAGAAGCAATCTACCTACAGTAATGGTTAAGAGGCCAGACATCTAATTTTAGCTCCACTCACAAACTTCATGGCCTTGAGCAAATAATATAAACTCTGTGTGCCTCAATCTTCTCATCTGCAAAATGGTTATTTGCCCAGGATTGTTGTGAGAATTAAATGAGTTAATGCATGAAAAGTGTTTACAACAGGGCCTACCAGAGGAAGCAGTGAAGAAGTGTTTATGAGACAATAATGATGGCAACAGTGATGGGAAACCAGAAGTTTGGGGCAGTTATGGTGGGATTGGACTATAGTTTAGTATAACTGAGATTTAGAGAGCAATTTGCCAATTCTCTTGTAAAACTGAAGATGTCAATACTCTTCAACTGAGCCATTCCACTTATAGGAACACAGCATAGGTAAGTTCCAGGGCATCTGCATCAGCAGACACGGGCAAGGACTTTCATTGTGGCATCATTTCCTAATTGCAAACTCTGGAAACAACCCAAGGGTCCTCAGAGTGATGCACAGAAATGTAATAATGAGCATTAATGCAGCTTTTAGCAAGGGAGCCTTCAACTTTGAGGTTACCTTCCATTCCTGGAACTGAGGCTTCTCTCTGATCCATGGAAGAATAGTATGGGAACAGAATGAAAGGTGTGTATTATCCAGAGTTCTACCAAAAATGTCTATTACACTCAGGAGGAGGAATATGAGGTTAAATGATAATAAACCCTTAAGACCTAGTGTGGGAAGCAGAGCTGATGGGTGGGTCCAGGAGAGGACTGAGGGCGTAGGACAGTCATTCCTGTCCTGTGGTACGTGTGCAACTCATCCTTCCCTGGCCTTTCTGTGTATGCCTGTTTTTCACATAGATACAGAAAGGTGAGTAAGTCACAAATGTGGAATGGCACTTACAAGCTCCAACTTTAATCCTGTTTCTCTACTCCAAAACACATGGTGGGGTAGCTCTAGCTAGGGTCTTGCGTCCAGACTTAGTTTTGGTTTCATTAGTAACTAGCAGTGTAGTTGCATGGCCTCTGTGAGTGTCAAAGTGTTGAGTTCAAATCCCAGCATTCCGTTTAGTACTGGGTTTCCTTGAACAGGACATGAAATCTTAATGAACCAGCAACTGCATCTGTAAATTGGGACTAGTCATATCATCTTCTTCCAGGGACATTGTGAGATTCAAATGGCACAACTTTTGTTAAAACATCTTAAAAACTCTCATCTCAGTGGTAATATTTACTATTCTGCTTACGAGAGAATACTTGGATCTCTGGAATCCAGTAATTCCATATAGTGTAGCTTGGATATCAGAAACATCAGTAAATCTGGAGATGATTTAATAAGACCCTAGAGCTCCCATTATAAAATTTACATAGCCCCATTTTTTGTTGTATGCATAATAAATTGTGGTGTTAGTCATTGGTCTTTGAAGACAAGCTATTAAAGAAATAGAATTCTTAATTAATTTAGTGCAGAGTTTATCAGTTCTATGTACAAAGCTTACTCAGAGACCACTACATCACCCAACTGTGAGGTTGGATAAAGTCAGCTCCCATAGAATAAACCTTATCTCATGCCCCACAGTTTCCAGAAGCAATTCTTCCTAAGTTGGAGATTTGTTATCTGCTGGCTCCTTCATAATGCATTTCCTGGAATAGGTCATGAGTAGTTGAGTCAAAAGCCACTACAGAATTAGCTCAGTACTAATAGAAAACAGTCACTGTGCTACCATGAGACTCGCAAGTATTGAAAACTAGACTTCAAGTGCTCAAAAAAAGATAGCAAATGTTATAATTCAAAAACCAATGTTTAAAGTACACTCTATGTTTAAAAAACTATAGAACCAGCAGCATTATATACAGTATGTAATTGTAGAAAAGAACTTACCTAAATAATGATCATTTCCATTTCATTGTGCAGGTTTCCTTCTAGTTTCAGCCCACGTGCAAATCTAGTTATAGTAAGTTTAGAATGTGCAATACATAAAAGCTTTGACATATCCTAACACACCATTTTGGGAAGCAAAGCGATATCCTATCACTTTCTCACTGTAAGGGGTTTGGGGTGGGGGATCCTCTGTTCATTTGGAACACTGACAAATTCTACACGTGTAAAAATACCTCTGTGTCATCCTTAATCTTCCCCTTCTCTACCTTCCTTCACTCCTTACTTTTTTAGTAGAAAATAGTCGAGTAGGATTCTTAGGGGAAGGGAGTTCTGCCTTGCTGGTTTTGCCAGGAATCAACAAAAGGCGGACTGCTATGCATTCCTTGCTACATCTGCCCCACGGTACTCTCCTCAGGCCCCATCCCACTCTCCCTGGCTCGGGTGCTCCTCAGATGTTCCTCTTTAACAAAAACTAGAGGGTATCAAAGACAAATCTCTTGTTTGCTTTTCCCTCCACCTCTAAATTGATCTTAATCACCCTTCCCTCCCCTCTCCTCCTCCGTAAGACATATCATTTTAGTAGATAACCTTTTGTCTGGGTCACTGATGTTAGCCCTCCCATCTCTTTTGGGCCTTTTCCCAGCCATTTCTCCCTCTCACACTGTCTCTCCCTTCCATGTCTGATGCTTCCGCTGGCTTCTTGGGTTTGACTCACAATCACCATTGGCCTTCTCCATGTTATATGTGTATTTTAGATGTATTATTAATATATGTGCTTGTCTCTGCATGTGTTTGTGTATATTCACACCCTCAAGTTATCTTCTTTCCTTCTTGTTGTTGTTTCCACATTTTCCAACCAAGTCCAAATTCCTTCCTGCCTTGGATCCCTTCCCTAGCATTCTACTAAGGGCACTCTCTAAAGGGCCACCTGTAGCATTATTCTTGCCAAACCTCAGGGCCTGTTTTCAGGCGTCATTTCCATGGAACCCTCCGGGACATTTTCTCCCCAGTGTTGCAAAGCCATAGCCACCTCACTGTTCCTCAACTTCTGCTCTTAAAAGTGTCTCCCTTGGTGACCTGAGCTCAGAACAGTCCAGCACGCCCTTCTTTCTCTTTGACCACTGCCCCTCATTCTCTTTTGCAAATTTCTTTTCTCATTTCCATTTTCAAAGTGTTCAAAGACCCTGCCTGTCCTTTTCTTTTTTTATTTGTTTATTATTATTTTTTATTTCAAATACTAGGGGAGTACAAATGTTTTTGGTTACATGGATTGTTTTTGTAATACTTGAGTCTCAGCTATAGGTGTGTCTGTCACCCAAATAGTGTCCATTGCACCCATTAGTTAGGTTTTTTGCCCTCCCCTTCTTGATTTCCACTGATTTTTATTTCCATCTGTGCATATGTGTACTCATTAATTAGTTCCAACTTAATAACGAGTATATGTGGTGTTTTTTTTCCAACCTTGACATACTTCACTTAGGAGAATGATCTCCAGTTCCATCCAAATTGCTGCAAATGGCATTAATTCATCCTTTTTATGGCTGAGTAGTGCTCCATGGTATACATGTACCACATTTTATTAATCCACTCATGAATTAATGGACAGTTGGGCTGATTCTACAGCTTTGCAATTGTGAACTGTGTTGTAATAAACACTCAAGTTCAGGTGTTGTTTTAAAAAAATGATTTCTTTTCCTTTGGGTAAATACCCTGTAGTGGGATTGCTGGATTGAATGGTAGGCCTGCTTTTAGTTCTTTGAGGAATCTCCATACTATTTTCCATAGAGGTTGTACAATTGGCAGCCCCACCAACAATGTATAAGAATTCCTTTCTCTGCATCCATGCCAACATCTATTCTTTTTGGACTGTTTAATAAAAGCCATTCTAACTGGAGTAAGATGGTATCTCATTGTGGTTTTAATTTGCATTGCCTTGATGATTAGTGATGTTGAACATTTTTTCACACGTTTATTGGCCATTTGTCTATTTGCTTTTGGAAAACTTTTGTTCATGTCTTTTGCCCACTTTTTAGTGGGATACTTTGTTTTTTTCTTGATGATTTTCTTGAGTCATTTTTAGATTCTGGTCATTAGCCCTTTATTGGATGTATAGCTTGTGAATATTTTCTCCCATTCTGTAGGTTGTCTATTCGCACTGTTGATTGTTTCTTTAGCTGTGCAGAAGCTTTTTAGCTTAATCAAATCCCATTTATTTATTTTTGTTGTTGCTGTGATTGTCATTGGAGTCTTTTTCATAAATTCTTTGCCTAAGCCAATATCTAAGAAGAGTTTTTCCTACAATTTACTTGAGAATTCTTATGGTTTAATGTCTTATATTTAAGTCTTTTATCCATCTTGAATTAATTTTTATGAGTGGTGAGAGATATGGATCCTTTATCATTCTTCTGCATGTGGCTATCCAATTCTCCCAGCACTATTTATTGAATAGGGCTTCTCTTCCCCAGTGTATGTTGTTATCTGCTTTGTCAAAGAACTGGGTTCTCTATTTTTTGTTGTTGTTGTTGTTGTTCCATTGGTCTATGTCTCTATTTTTGTACTAATACCATGCTATTTTTGTTACTATATCCTTGTAGTATAGTTTGAAGTCTGGGGTAATGTGATGCCTCCAGATTTCTTATTTTTGCTTACCATTGCTCTGGCTACTTGGGCTTTTTGCTGGTTCCAAATGAAGCATAGCATTATTTTGTATAGGTCTGTGAAGTATGATGTTGTTATTTTCATGGGGATTGCATTGAGTCTGTAAATCACTTTGGTTAGTATGGACATTTTAATAATGGTTCTGCCAATCCATAAGTATGATAGGTTTTTCCATTTGTTTTGGTCATCTGCAATTCCTTCCTCAGTGTTTCATAGTTCTCCTTGTAGAGCTCTTTCACCTCCTTGGTTAAGTATATTCCTAGGTATTTTATTTTCTTTGTGGCTACTGTGAATGGTATTGAGTCTTTGATTTGACTCTCAGTTTTACTGTTATTAGTGTATAGGAGCGCTACTGATTTGTGTACATTATTTTGTAACCTGAGGCTTTACTGAATTTATTTATCAATTCCAGAAGTCTATTGGTGAAGTCTTTGGGGTTTGCTAGGTACAAGATCATGTCATCAGTAAAGAGTGATAGTTTGACCTCCTCTTTCCCCATTTGGATACCCTTTATTCCTTTCTCTTGCCTGATTGCTTGGGCTAGGACTTTCAGCACTGTGTTGAATAGAAGTGGTGACAGTGGGCACATTTGTCTTGTTCCAGTTCTTAGTAGGAATGCTTTCAACTTTTCTCCATTCAGTATGATGCTGGATGTGGGTTTGTCTTATATGGCTTTTATAATTTTGAGGTATGTTCCTTCTATACCTAGTTTGTTGAGGATTTTTATCATAAAAGAGTGATGGATTTTGTCCAATGCTTATTCTTCATCTATTGAGATGATGATATGGTCTTTGTTTCTGTTTATGTGGCGAATCACATTTTTTGATTTACATATGTTGAACTATCCTTGCATCCCTGGAATGAAGCCCATTTGTCATGGTCAATTATTTTGTTGATGTGCTGCTGAATTCAGTTTGCTAGTATTTTATTGAGGATTTTTGCATCTATATTCATAAGGGATATTGGTCTGTAGTTTTTTTTGTTGTTGTTGTTGTTGTGTCCTTTCCTGGCTTTGGTGTCAAGGTGATACTGGCTTCATAGAATGAGTTGGGGAGAATTCCATTCTTCTTTATGTTACGTATTAATTTCTATAGTATGGGTAGGAGCTCTTTTTTATAGCTCTGGTAGAATTTGGCTGGGAATCCAAATGATGAATTGTCATTCATCTTATTTGCCATCCATATTCTGAATTTCAAATCTGTCATTTAGGCAATTTTCTTGTAGATGGAGTACACTCCTGTAGCTCCCTACATTGTGATTGTGATCCCTTGGGGATGTCTAGCTATTTTGTTTTTTCTTGTTGCCAAGGTTCTTTTGCTGGTTTCTTCTCGTCTGGCTCCTCTTCTCTCAGCTCTGTGTTAATAGGATTGGAGGGCATGTGTTCTCCTTTGCTGGGAACTCCCCTGTTTAGTTAGGGGAAAGGGAGGACCCTAGAGGGAGATGCTGTGACCTACTCTGGAATGTTTACTCATCAGGGGAGGAGTGGGTGTAGTGAGAGCCTATAGAACAGCTGTTCTGTTTTAACCCATTCCCCTGTGATTGCCTCAGTTTGAGCCAGTGGTGGATGATCTTTGTGTGGGGTGGAGGGTTGTTCCTCAGCTCATTGTTGGAAGTTTGTGTTAGGGGCTGCATGTGACCCTCTCTACCACAGCTGTTGTTGTGGGGGACTAATTTGGTCTGTGTCACCCAGTGGAGATGACAGTGGCAGCTAGGTGAATCTATTTAGGTAGTAATTGTGGATGACCAGATTATGAGCTTTTGCATGACCTAGGTCTAGGAGCAATGTCTGCTCAGTGCTGGGGGTGGGGAGCCTGGGTGCATCATTGGACCTTGGGGACATTCCACCAGCCCAGTGACAGTGGTGGAGACTCAGGGATAGTGTCTTGGCATCTAGGCTCAACTCTGGAATCTCAGGGATAATATCACAGGCCCAGCAGGGGCACTGGAGCCATGAGGGCAGAGCCTTGGGCACAGTGAGAGCTTCAGAGCTGGCTCTGGGGCTTCTAGGGTTAGAGCCACCCATATGGAGGGCTGTTCTGCCAGTGTGGAGACTACTGATGCCCAGTTGCACAGAAAGAGTTTTGTCTTAGCAGCCCAGGGACTGCGTAGCGAGGCTGGGCCTGCTGGTTGGCCAAGGTTCTCCCCTTATACATGGAACCCACTGAGGCTGTTGTTGACCAAGACTTCCCAAGTAGTGCCTATGGTGTCTGTGGCTCCTCTTCTGCTTAGGTCCTGTACATGGGAGGGAACATGCTTAGCCCCAGTCACAGGGCGTAACACTGGGGAGTGTTTTGTCTGCTCCTGTATGCTCCTTCCCTGGTCTGCTGGGGGTGATGCAAAGGCTACTGCTAGAAGGCTGGGTCCCAAGCAGACCTGGCTCCATGCACCAGAGTGATCAGGATGGCATCTGTTGTGGAGACCTGGGATTGGCAGTCACCAGATCTCTGCTGTGCCTGCTCTCCAGTGCAACGTCTCTGCACAGACTCAGCAGCTCTCTGATCATCCCAAAGGTCTGTAGTGAAGGAGGGAGACCCCTTCCAGCTCTAGCTGCCTACAACATTTATTCCTCTCCTAAAAAGCAGTGCTCCCTTGGGTTGCTTCTTTTTCTCTATCTTCCTCTCTTCCCAGCAGTTTGAATTGCACTGGGACCCCCAGCTTAATCTCTGAATGGGTGGGTGGTGCTTGTGAGGAAGAATTAGCGAAGCCCTATTTGCTTGAGTCAGTAGATGCTGTGATGAGCTACATAGCTGTTCTCCCTGTCGGTGGTTGATGCTTGTAGGAAAGGACCAACTGCAGAGATGCTCTTTTGTGCCTGTAATAGGCTTTAGCCCCTTAGGAGAAGCACTTGAATTCCCCAGGCAATGGGAAGGGCCCTGTAGCTCCCAGGAGACTGCTTGTTCTCCACTACAGCAAAGATGGGTAGGGGAGTGAGGCTGGGCGGGGTTAGGTTGGGCAAGCCTGGAAGGTTCTACAAAATCTCGGCAGGGCTCAAAAGTCATATCCTGGTGGTCTCTCAAAACTGGGAAGACTGCTCATGGGGGAGGGAACACCTGTAACTCACTGACTGGTTCCTGGAGTGAGCTCTGCCCCTCTCTGGCTATCCCTTCAGTGTCTGCTTGAAAATGGGTGCCCAAATGCGCTGCGCTCTGTAGCAGTGGCACAGCACGACTTTCCTTGGGGGGACGAGCACCCCACCAGATTGCTGTGGCTCAGACACCCACTGTACTCTCCCATCAGTTCTGTCTGTGTGGGCTCCCTTGCCTCCTGAGTCAAGCTCTCACATCTCTCCCTTGTGTCCCGTAGCAATCCACTTGAGTCCTGGGGGCACGGGATCCGGCCTGCATGTCTGACTCACCAGAATGTGTATCTGGAAAGTGCTGACAGGCAGGGAACTCCCTGACTGGGCACCCCTGGGTCCAACATAGGTCCCCAAGGGGGAAGGTGTGGGGCCTACTTTCTGTTGAAACACCAGACTGGAGGATGCCACAGCCTTAGAGAGGTGGCTGCTCCTGAAAGTCTCAGTCTGCCCTCCCGGCTGCAGTAGGCAGGGGAGGGGCAGGGGAGGAAAAGAGTCTGAATGGAAAAGAGCCGGACCCTGGCTCCTCCAGTCCCACTCCCCTGGAGGGAAGCCTGCACAGAATGTTCAAACTCCAGCATCACGCCAGTTCTCCACACAATTCAGTGTTTGCAATAGCCAGAGCTCGCAAGGGTGGAAAAGTTTCCAAACAACTCAGTAGCCCACTGATTACCAAAGGTGTGTGAGAAGGGAAAACAGGATCTCCCCTTACCGCTTCGCTGGGCTCCGAGTCTTTCTGGGTTTGATTCTCACCGATCTCTTCTCCTCTTTTTCTTTTTAGATATTCCTTCCCAGTTTCCCTCTGTGAAATCCCCAATAGGCTGTGGTGCCTCCTCCTCTGAACTATACCTGAGCTGTGCTCTTCCTCCCCCTCCTTTAACTGACACCCTTCCTTCCCTCTGGGACGCTCCGGCAAGCTGCGTCTCTGGGTGGCCATCTACTCCCTCTTCTTTACTCTGCTCCCTTTCCCTCACAAGTGATATACAAGTTCTTGGTTCCAGTTATTGTTCCCTATGGAGAGTGCTGAAGTTTATCTCTGAAGTCTCGAACTCTCTCTAAAGGCCAAGGGCAGATTTTCATCTGGTGTCTCCAGTGGGTGCTGGCACTTCAGGCTTAATCCATTTCAAACTTGATTCCGTCCTCTCCCTCATCAGCTCCTGCTCCTGCATCCATCTTGCTTCTGCTAATGGCAACCGGACTGGCCCATCAGCCAGGGCCAAAGCCTGGGAGAAATCTTTAACTTCTCCCCTTTCCCCCCATATCCAAGCAAATGTCAGACCTTGAATCTACCTAAACAGTGTGTGTCCCCTTCTTGCCACATTACCTAACAGTGTCCTCACCTCTAGTCTCTTCTACTCCAATCACATTTCAAATGTCTCTAAAATTAATCTTTAGAGACATGAATCATGTCTCTTTACTGAAAATGACACCCCAGTTGTTTATAAGATCAAATCTTATCTCCTTGGCTTAGCAAAGACCTCCATAATTTAGCTCCTAACTATCTCTTCCTATCTTTTTGCCTATAGTGTCCTTCACTGCCACCAAGCTCTTCCCGGTGGCCTCCTTGTGTTCCCCTGCAGCCATGACTTTAAGATAGTCCGTCTAGAAATGCTTGCTCTCCATCTCCACATGGATGTGTCTGCCATGCCTTCAATGGTCAGGTCATAAAATTCCTTTCCCTGCAAAGCATCTCCCAATCCTCTTAGCTGGTTATAATCTCCTCATTCTTTATAGCCCACATCATTTTCCTTCTGTCATTGTTACATAACTTGGCCCAACTGTATTTTGTATTATACTCATTCATGCATCTATTTTCTTCTCTCTACTGGATTAGAAGGGGCTGGGAACAGAGGTCATGCTTGTTCCTCCTCTCTAAAGCTCCTTACAGTGCCCTGGCACAGTGCCTTACACTTAGTAGATGCTCAATAAATGTTAATGTATGGTATGCAGTGGCAGTATTGCAATCGACCCTGCAATTCCATTTCTTGGAATTTATCTTAAGGAAATAAATGGAGTTCAAGGCAAAGATTATCATGAGATAGAAATGTGTATAATGCTTAAGGAAGGAAGACAGCTTAAACTTCCCAGAGGAGGACATTGGTAAAGTAAATTTTGACACATTCATATGAAGAGACAGGAGGCAGCTGTTATACTTGCTTCAGGAGAAAATATTCACAATAAATCATAAAGTGCAAAGAACAGAGTAAAAATGTTTGCAAAATAAAATTCCCTCCTTTTATAAAAGGGCACACGTGGCAGCTGGTATTTCTGTGTAAATGTGAGCATATGTGAATACAGAAGGGCACAAAAATGTTGTCAGGGGCAGTGTTTGGCTTCAAGTGGTTTTTATTTTTTTTTTCCTGTGTTGTTTTTTGCTTTTTAAATTTTTTCTGTTGAATATTTTTTTTTTTTTTTTTTTTGAGACAGAATCTCACTTTGTTGCCCGGGCTAGAGTGAGTGCCGTGGCATCAGCCTAGCTCACAGCAACCTCAAACTCCTGGGCTTAAGCAATCCTACTGTCTCAGCCTCCCGAGTAGCTGGGACTACAGGCATGCACCACCATGCCCGGCTAATTTTTTCTATATATATTTTTAGTTGTCCAGATAATTTATTTCTATTTTTAGTAGAGACAGGGTCTCGCTCAGGCTGGTCTTGAACCCCTGACCTCAAGTGATCCAGCCGCCTTGGCCTCCCAGAGGGCTAGGATTATAGGCGTGAGCCACCATGCCTGGCCAATTTTTTCTGTTAAATACTTTGAACATATATGTTTTTAGTAGCCAGAAACAAATGTTACTAATTATTCATATCTTCATTCTCTTCCCTTTCATCTGCAAGCACTGCCTAAAAATAAATACAAAATACTCTTTCAAACAACTCATCTCCCTGGGCCTTGCAAAAAGAGTACTGCCTGCCTCCTGAACTCTTAAGTGTTCTTCATTTTGATTGAGGGTAAAACAAATTTAGAATGACTAAACCAGGGTAAGGGGTGCCAAGGCAAAAACCATATTATAAAGCACTTCAGAGCGCTTTCTAAAGCTTACCAGACTGGGGTTGTGGAGTTTATCGAAAGAAAGTGGTTCCCATTGGTTACTATTGTTCCGGGTGATTCTGTGAAAAGTATAGTTACTCTCCAGCAGCACAATGGAAGGGGAGTTGGAAATTAACCATGCCAGAAGCATCCAACATCACAGGTGTGTCCAGAAATGGAGAATTCTTAGCATTTTTCTTGATTTCAAGAATGCAGGTTGAGAAGCGGATGGAGAGGGAAAGCAGGAAGTTGCCCTTTTTATAAAACATTTATTGATATTGGTTATCAAATCAAATTGATTACTGGAACTTGAGTTATAAAATAAGAAAACTTGAAAGTAATTAGTTGATAGAATTACACAATGTATATATAAAACTTACACTGATTTTAAAAATTGAGGTATTTTGAGTCCTAAAAGGACAAGCAGCTAGTATTGAAGCATTGTTACCATCTCTGATATGAAAAAAAATTAACTAGCAAATGGCCTGGCAGATGATAGCATTTTGTAGTTTCTCCTTGCCGTTGAACCGTAGACATAAATATTTCTCTTCTTTCAAGATCTCTTCTGAAAAGAAAGCTTAATCCAAAGCAACAAGTTGAATAAAGCTGCTATCAGAATGCAAGCAAAACTCTTAGACTAAATGCAATTCGGGGACCTGCACAGTAATGGATAGTCAGTGCACTCGGCATCCTGTCTCAAGTGGTAGTTAATGCATGAAAACTAGTGGGGGTGGAAATCCCAAACCATACCACTTGCAATAATGTAATTCTGATGTGAGAACTGATATGCTTCCCTGACCTCAATGATGAACATTTGTCATTTGTCAAGCATTAGATTTAATTGCTGTTATTTATTTACTGGACATGACAGCCCCTCCTCAACACACAGTGAAAGTAAAATGATCAGCTATTGGAAAATAGTCTAGAGATGGCTGATGTCCTGCTGCACCAAGGTGACAAGTGGCAGGGTAGCTCATTGACTGGCTTTCTCTGTGAAGGTCAGGAAAAGCAAGTGGCTGGGGCACACAACGGACAGGTGGGCTCTCATGGTCCCAGTCCCTTATTGAGAGCTTTGGACCCTCCAGTGCCCAAAAGCCTCAGGAGTGAAGTGAAGCAAGTCAGGAGTAAGGGCCCGAGGCAGCAAGCAGGGAGCACCAACATCATATTCCATGAGAGCGATTTTCTTGTTCCTCTTGAGCTTTAGAAAATGAGAAAGGGGCCTGTGGGTTGAACCCCTGAAAGATCGACTTTTAAGTGCTTTTTCCCCTTGAGAACGTGAGATGGAGAGGAAGAGAGCAGTGTGCTTGTGCTGGAGGCAGGACCCGGGTGGTTAGTCTCCAGGAGCCATTTAAAAACTGACTGCCGGTCCCTGAGTATCCGAGTGATGTTATGGAAACAAGAAGAAAGGCTCAAGGGCAAACCGAACACTCAACCTTAAAGGAGACCTGTGTGTGGGGCTTTCTCGTGTGTCGGAGAGAAGCTTTGGGAATGCTTAATTAAAGAATCAAAGTAGCATCCTCAAATTGCTTTTCTATATCCACTTTGTCCTATTGGGATTTTTTCTTTTTCAACTATAAAATATATACTTTTTAATTACATTAAAGTGAGTGAAGAACATATCTACCATTAAAAGTTTAAATTATTTTTTAATCAAAATTATTTTACCTCCAAACAGAACTAAAATAATTTCCTAAATTTCAAGTGACCTTAAAAACTGTGCTCATGGCTGATCTTCATTTAGGGAAATGACCTTTATTTGATCAAAAACTTTTATTTTTTCATGAACTTTACAACTCCCCACACAAAGTCTAACACACAGTGGACACTGAATGCATGTTTCTCAGATGGATCAATGAGCGAATGGTCATCAAGAACAATCATCAAAGACAAAGGCGGAAAACCAAACCATTTTCTAGATGTGAAAATGGTAGACACTGCAAGTCATTCCTAATACAAAATTTCCCAAGGAATTTTCATGCAGTTCTTCTGGCTTTCTTGCTAGAGCCAAATCAGCTCAGTCCTCATGCTCTAAATCCTTTCTATACGAAGGGGGAACAGGAAAATAAGAAAACCAGGTCGAAGATATGCAGAGAAGCAAAACTGCATTGTTGATGGTGTTTAGCGAAGAGGGTAGAGTGGATTTAGTCCCTTAATAAATTGGTATGTCGTATTTTTCATTAAGGAAGGATATTGTTGACCCAAGTATATTGTATAAGGAGTTGGAGGGGAGGGTGCTTGGGACTTTGATTATCTTTTTACAATATCTATGCCTTGTGTCTGCTGCATTTTCAATATCTTTGGTGTCGTAAGAGAACATCACACCTGGGGAAGGAAGAGGGGCTGCCTGGAGCAGCAGGCGGCACGCACCATTAGAGGCAGACTCGGTAGCAGTGGCCTTTACGGCAGCTGGTGTTATTACAGGATGAAATGGTTCCTAATTGTGCTATTGATTTTTCCCCTCTTTAATGGATTGTTCTCCCAATGCACTCCAAGTTGAGACACTACCACATCCCACAGACATGTTGCCAGGGATGTATGTAGAACTGTGCATTATGAGCACACAGAGCTTTCCCCTGCATGTTACTTGGCAAACGGAGAAACCCAGAAGAAGGGATCTTAACACCTTGGACACACACAGGTCTACTCCAAGCACAGGTACTAAGTTGATAGTTTACACATCATTTCACTTAATTTAGTCTTGAGAGCATCCTTATAACATAGGTATTATGGTACCCATTTTGTAGAAGAACAGCTGAAACTCAGAAAAATGAGGAAACATGTCCAGGATCACACAGCTAGTAGGACATGGAGCCAGGATTCCATAGCAAGGGAATCCAAATCCCTTCATATTGGAAGTGGAGAGCAGAAAACAGGGCGCTGTCCTCAGAAGAAGTTTGTGCTCGGTTTAATGCTCTGCATTTGCTGTCTTCAAGTGTTTAATACTTTTTGGATAAGGGGTCCTGTATTTTCATTTTACTGCTGGCCCCTGATATGGCCCCCAAATTCATATGATGAAGCCCTAATCCCCAGGGTGATGGTATTTGAAGATGGGGCATTTGGGAGGTAATTAGGGTTACATTATTAAGTCATGGGGTTGGGGCCCTCATGTTAGAATTAGTGGCCTTACAAGCAGAAGAGAGAGAGATCTACCTCCCTCCACCCCCACCATGTGAGGACACAGTGAGAAGGTGGCCATCTGCAAGCCAGGAAGAGAGTCCTTATCAGAACCTGACTATGCTGGTACCCTGAGGGTGGACTTCCAGCCTCTAGAAGTGTGAGAAATAAATGTCTGTTGTTTAAGCCACCCAATCTAATATTTTTGTTATGGCAGCTCGAGCAGACTGAGATGCTCACTATCTAGCTCAGGTTCACACACGTCACAGGAATCCAACAAGGTCTCACCACAGCACTTGGTTACCTTGACCCCACCCACCAACCACACCCTACTTTGATTGGCACATGATAGAAGCAACTTATTGGCATGCACTTGGTACAGAGCGCAAGCTTTGAACAAGTCAAAATCAAACTCAAGCACAAAAGATTTCTATTTTTCTGTTATACCGGTTAGAAGAAAATGTGTGTAACTAAGAAAAATAAGACAGTGGGCAAGTGACATCCCAATCTCATATTAAGAGACAAATTCTTTATGAACTTATTACAGAGTATTTGTCCCTGAATTATATTCAGTTGAAGTTAATTTCAATTTTTTTAAAATTGGGAAGCTTTATGAGAATCCCATCTTGGCCTCTCTATGTGCTAGGATTACAGGCGTGAGCCACTGTGCCCAGCCAGAAGGGACTTTATTGTTCTGGACTGGACTGTGGGCTTCTGAGACCCTCTTAGAAACCTTTCAGAATGTGTCTAGCTTGTCCCTCCGAGGGATAAGAGACTGGAGCATTTACTCCTGACTCTCATTCCCCAGTAGTTGAAGAACACCTGGGCAAGGGTAGCTCCTCCATATTTCTGGGCTGCTCCATGATGGATCATAGAATTCTTGGCTTCAGAGAAAGCCCTGCTAAAAGGAAGCCCAGAGGTACTGAAGGCTGCCCTTGAAGGGGATTATGTCAGCAAGCTTGGGAGCTGTCCATTCCAGCTGCAGCTGAAATCAGAGGTGGACCAGAGTGTGTGTTGTAGGGCACAAAGCACTTGTTACACCTCTGCTCTATCAATCCAATAGATTAATTTCTCAATGCAAACATTGTTAAATGTGACTACTCTAATCAAAACCCTCCAGTGATTCTTCACTACCTCCTGAATAAAGCCCAAATGCCTCAGCCAGCATATCAAAGGCTTCAACATTTCAGATGAACTTGTGTCCAAACAGCTTTAGTTCTTGTATTCACACACACACACATACACACACACACACACACACACACACACACGAACACTGTGCTCTAAGGACAGTTTCAGGTCCCCCCAGACACTTTCCTCAAGGCTTCATTCAATTCATCTCACCTGAGATAAACTCCTGCATCTTACCCATGCTTCCAGAGCTGGCTCGAATCTCCCCCACGCTGTCTACACAGATCTCTCCACTGCCTGGGAACTTAACCACCCTTTGTGACACGTGTATTATCTGCTTTCTGAACAAAATTTATTTCCTTTCTCAAGAGAATGAATGTTATTACTTATTATTAATGCTTTTTAAAAATCTCCTATAATATCTATGATAGTGCCTAGTTATACATTATGTTACCTTGCATTAAATACTGTTTAAATGAGTATTTGAGTAACAGGAAAGATGTATTTCCCAGTAGTTGTGTTTTTATGGTTAATTCTGGTTAATTTCTGGCCCAATTTCAGAGAGTGAGGGTGTTGAGTGTACCCAGTGGGTTATTATAAGGATAGAAAGTGATCTCATAGGTAGAGAGAGGAACCAAAAACGCAGCTGGTCCATATGACCAGCAAACTCTCAGAAAGAAAGCTTCTTCATTACTCAATAGCCCTGTGGTCTTCCTTCTTTTTCTATTTCTCAGTGTCTCTTGTTTGTTTTTGTGTGTGTGTGTGTGTGTGTGTGTGTGGTTTTTTTTGTCTCTGCCTTATCTGACCCTTCAATGTACTCAGCATAAACACCAGTCCTGAGTCCATTAGGTGCAATAGCCATCACCAGCTGGACAGAGCCTCTGTCTTGGTTCTTGGTTCAAATTTTTGAGAGAAAAGCTGATTGGTCATTGGCCAGAAAGCTGATTGGTTGGCATTGGGTCAGCTGTCCACTTCTCCTCCAATCACCTATGGCAAACATGGTGAGGCAATAGAACCAAGCATGGCCGCCCAGTCAAAACAGGTCTGTGAGTGGAGTAGCCACTCTGCAACATGCCATCAGTTGTTGATAAAGATTAATTTATTAGGACAATGGATAATGTGTGTGAATTGGGCAGAGCTCATGAAATCCACATAAGGTAGAGGATTAGGATTTGCTAAATACTAGTCCCAGTGGAACAAAATATACAAAAACATTTCTAAACATGCCATGCTCTTTCATGCCTGTCCTTTTGTAAGTGTGGGATGCCCTTTATGCGTTACCTGCCATCAAAAGTCAACTCATTCATCAAAAGCCAGAACCGACTAGGAGCTGCTGTGTTCCCCTAGGCAGAATTAGTGGCTCCTGCAGCAACATGGCTTCATTCATTTAATTATGTCTTGAGTCACTTATTTGTGCTAACTCTTGTAGGTTCTGAGGACATGGTTGTAAACAAACCAAAGCCTCTGTCCATGCACAATTTCCATTCTGTCTGGGGAAAACCATCAAGAAACATAAATCACACAGACATTTGGTCAGCTAGAGATAAAGTTCTTAGTTAACGCAGAGTAGGAAGACAGTGACAGAAAGTGGTATTTAGGGTGATATTAGAGCAGAGAACTGTGCACGGGTGTAAGCCAGGTGAAGATCCGGGGAATATGTTCCAGGCAGAGGAAACGAAAAGGGCAGAAACGCTGAGGTGTCATGATTTACATCTTAAATGCGTAGCAAGAAAGTCAGTGGTGAAGAGAAGGAATGGCTGGAAATGAGGTCAGAGAGGAAGTCAGGGCCGCATTTATACATACACTTCCCCAATGCCATCTTCTCTTGCAGTATCTGATTAATATTGTAATTAGGTCCAGCTTTATGGGCATGCAAACTTGCAGTTACACAGGGTCCCTAGTTCAGAATGTCCCCTGCTTGGTTTAATGGTATGTGGTTACCATCTCAAAATTCTTAGTTTTTGAACAAGGGACCCCACAAATTAGGTAGCCAGTCATGACTGTAATTATTGTAGATGTTGGATTCTTTTTTTTTTTTTTTTTTAGATTTTGAGTTCCTAAAAGCAGAGGCCATCTCATTTATTTTTATAAATTTCCATTTATAAACATTAATTGTAATAACCCTGAAAATCAAATACCATTCTCAGCCCAAAAGCAAGGTACCAAAAGAAATAACACAAGTCAAAATTTGTTCAAGTATTCAGAACAAATAATACTTTCAAGAGAGAAGTCACCTTGTATTCCATGTGAGTACAAGAGTTTTTGAAGGATGGACATGGAGCCTCCCTTAATATTTTTATAAAAGCTAAGAAATTCAGAACAGCAGAACAGAAGCCACCCTTTGGAATAACAAAGAAGAAATAATGGGCCCAATCATTGAATACAAATAGAACAAATTTATAGTCACTTTTCAGTTTAAAAATTTTTTTCCTCAAAGTTAACCACCACCACTCCCTACTTTTATTGTCCCCACTGTAGAAAATGCTGAATATACTCCTTTATGTCTAATTTCACAATCAATTTGAATGCAATTGATCCCTGCATGTTATTTATAAGATAGATGCCCAGAATAAAAATGGGAGAAAGAAGCAATCATATCTGAGTTTTCTAGTCAACCCACTTTCCTGACTTTTTCACCTTGTATTTTTACCATTGGGCTTCTAATATGTCTATAAATGGTCTCTAAACTATTCCACAGCTACCCTGCCAAAATACACTGAATTCATCAGAATGGAGATTACTACCAATGAATAGTTGTTGAAATACTGCTTTGTTGAAAATGCCAATTTTAAAAAATGTATAATGGGACTGACTCTCTCTCTCTCTTTCTCTCTTTCTCCCTCTCTCCCTCCCTCCTCCCCTTTCATTATTTGACTTATTCATATTGAGCTAAACAGATGGGCAATTGGGCCTCAGTAGTATTATTCATTAATGTCAAATATAAGCAGAAATGGATAAATTTAAGATGGAACCAGGACCTCTATTTTGCATGATTATAGTAATTCTCAAGGAACTATTTCAATACTCTTTGTTGCTCCTGAGATTTTCATGGCTTGGAGCTCTCTAGTTCCAATTTCTCTCATTTGTTTCTATTCCCTCGATTTTTAAAAAAGTAATATAAAGTATTTAGTGCCCTCTCATCCCCATATTCCTGTTCATTTCCCCATCCAAAATTTTAACAAACAGGAGACAGTAAACCTAGAACAAACCATAAGTTTCTTTTTCCCTATTGCAAACTATCTTGCAATCTCTGTTTCCTGCTCAAATTGTACATGCATATCTACAACCTTCTGATTAATCTGTCTTTGTGGATTAGCTGTCAGAACCTGATAGTCCAAATATTGAAAACCTAATTTATTTGTCCTTTTTTTCTTTATCTGTTTGGATTGCATAACCAACTTCTCTCTTTCTCTCTCCCCCCCCCACACCTTCCTCCCCACCTCTTTCTCCTCTTCTTTATTTCCATCGCCCACCCACTGTTCCATCAATGGCCCAGTAGTTAGTTCCACCTACATACCTCCTCCGTAGACCTACCATTTTCATTCCCATTGGCAGGCCCTGCCTTTGTCTGCTAGACTGATGCAATAACCTCTCAACAGCTAGCCAGCGTATAGTCTTTCTCAATCCTCGCATCCTGTATCTTGCTGCCAGAGTTAGGGTTCTAAGGAAGGTGTAATCTCACTTTTCCATAAATCCCCTGCTCCTCATACCTACAGTATACAAAACAACATCCAAGGTAATTAGCCTGGCATTACAATCTCCCTAAATTCCTTCTTACCTAACCTTCCTTCCTTGCCTTGCTGTAGTGCATTGAATCCTGTCCCCAGAAAAGATATACTCAAGTCCTACCCTCCTCCAGCGTACTATGTGATGTTGTTTGGAAACAGGGTCTTTGCAGATGAAATAAAGTTAAAATAAGGTCATACCTAAGGTGGACCCTAAATTCAATGATTGTTATCTTTATAAGAGAAAGGGAGGCAGATTTGGATATAGACATTTAGAGGAGACCCGGAGAAGAAGGTCATGGGATGGCAGAGGCAGAGATTGGAGTGATGCAGCCACAACACAAGGAAGAGTCAAGAAAGGACCCTCCCCTAAAGATTTCAGAGCAAGCATGGCACTGCCAAGACTTCAGTCTTAGACTTGTAGCCTCCAGAATTGTGAAAGAATAAATTTCTATTGTCTTAGGCCAGTTTGTAGTGACTTGTTATAGCAGCCCCAGGAAACTAACACACATACGCACACCTGGCTCTCCTCCCTGGGCACATGCCCACTCCCTCTGCTTGTGCTTTTAAAGCCTGGCCAAGAAATTCCCAGCAAGGTGCCCCACAGCAGGGCTGCCCCATGACTTACTAGGGTGGCCCTTCCTCTGCAATCTGCAGAAGAGTTGATTTTCCCCCATGGTGCTCCATGGAAATGAACCTGAAACTCTAGTTCCAGTTCCTCCCTGTCTCTAGAGGAGATTTGGAATGGTGGCAGTGGAAGCCCCTACTTACTGCCATGTGAGGACAAGACCTAAAGCAGGGAATGGCAGGCTTCTCAGGCATTTACCATTCTGGGGGCATGATTTGGCTCTGGCCAGGCCGTCTGTATAATCATGGGCTTCTCATGAGTTGCCAGGCACTTGGCAGGCCTTGTCTCACCTGGGCGCACCGTGTCCTTGTGAAGGAACAACAGGTGAGTGTGCGTGAGGGTCCCATTCCACAGGAAGAAAGCTGAGACTTAGCAGGCGTGAGATAAAGTCACAACAAGCCTGCGTCAGCACAGTGCCTAGCTATGGAATGACTGGCCAGGATGACAAACACACCCACTCTCCAGGGAGGAGAGAATGGGACTTCAGACTGACACTTGCTGCTTGGCCCATAGAACCACTGAGGCTCCTTGCAGTCAAGCACAGCGTCTGCAAGTTCTCAAGTTCAACAACCAGGGTCGCACGTGAAAAGGACCCCAAGGAGAAAGGGAAGCTCTCCAACTTCTAAAGCCCACCCGTGGGCCCTAGTGGGCAAGGCCCATCTGTGACCGGGTACCAGCAGGAAACTGGGTTGTTAAACTCTGGCTATGGAGTGTCTCTCCCCCCACCGGTTTCAGAGGGTCAGACTGCTGCTGCTCGGGGCCTCAAGGACCGGACTTGATGCAGACACCTTGATCTTGGACTTCCAAACTCCAGAACTGTGAGAAAATCATTTCGTGTTGTGTAAACCACCCAATCTCTGGTATTTTGTCATGGCAGCACGAGCAAACTAATGCACCATTTAAAAAAAGGAAAAACAAACATTTGGAATTAATTTTAGCAACATATTCTTGACCGATATACTCCACATATTATCATTTTAATATGTAGTCAATATAAAAATTATTAATCAAATATTTTATGTTCTTTTCCTGGTACTGTACAAAGTCTTCAAAATCCTTATGGAACCCCCCAACTTCCACCACCTTCCCAAGACACTCAGCCTGGTCACTCCATTTCTCTGTCGTCTCGGCAGCCCAGTGAGCCTTCTGTGTCCCAGGGCAGCTAACCTAAATTGTGTAGCTGACAGGGGCCTCTATCTCCTTATAGTACAACAATGGCTTTTCCATGGAGAGTTTCTGATCTCTCTTGTTAGAACTTAAAAAACCAGGAGAGACAATTCTGGGTTAAATTTCTTTGTATCTCCCCCAGCACCTAATGTCACCCAGTATTCTAGTAGATGCTCAATAGACCATAAATAAACAAAGAGTGTTTGAAGGTATTATGATTTTTTTCTATTTTCTTACCCATTTTAATATTATAAATAGATGTGAGCAAAATAAAAAACGAAATGGTGGCCACTTAATTCTTGATTTGAGTGGAATTTCTTCAATACATTCAAATGGCACTTTAACCCAAATCAAAGCTGGTCAGATGTGACTACAGAGAATTTGGATGATGTGGGTTTTGTGCAGTGCTCGCTACTCACATTTTACAGCTCTGGAACACTCTGCCCCCACTCCATCCAGCAAACCACCAGCCATATTGACTACCTCTTACCTCTAAAAATGTTGCCTTTTAATTGATTTTAAGTTTTTTAGAGCAGTTTTACGTTTACAGAAAAGTTGAGCAGAAACCACACAGTTCCTGTAGTCTCCCTCCTCTGCCCCATTTCTCCTATTATTAATATCTTTTTTTTTAATTGTAGTACATTTGTTACAATCGAACCAATGTTGATACACTATTACTAACTGAATTCCACTGGAAGTTCACATTAGGATTTGCTCTTTGTGTTGTACATTCTACGGTTTTGACACATGCATGATGTCATGTAACCCCTACTGCAGTGTCATGCAGAACAGTGTCACTGCCCTAAAACTCTGTGTGCTCCATGTGCTCAGCCCTCCTTCTCTCCCTTGAAATTCCTGGCAACTGCTGATCTTTTCACTGTCTCTACGGTTTCACCTTTTCCAGAACGGCAGGTAGCTGGAATCATACAGTGTGTAGCCTTTTCAGATTGGTTTCTGTCCCTTGGCAGTATGCACTTAAGTTTCTTCCATGTTTTTCTGTGGCTTGATAGCTTCTTTCTGTTTATGAATAATGATGAATAATATTTGATCATATGGATATACTGCAATTTGTTTATCCATTCATACCGAAGGAAGTCTTGATTGCCTTCAAGACTTGAATAGGGTGCTATAAACATTTGTGGGCACGTTTTTGTGCGTACACAGGTTTTGGGCTCGTTTGGGTAAATACCAAGGAGCACCCATGCTGGATTTCATGGTAGGACTACATTTAGCTTTGCAAGAAACTACCAACTCCAAAATGTTTTTTGATTTCTATTATCATTTCGCCTCCTTTTTTGGAATAATGATGTTTGAGAGTTAATCCAACCCACACTGGTCTTATCATACCCACAAAAATAAAGCTTCGAGGTAGGAGGAGGGGCAGGGGGAAGAGAAAGGAAGAAACTGCATGTGAGAACATGAGCTTCTTGGGATTTTCAGCCAGCTTGTCAAGGGGGAGGGTTTCCTGTTTTTCTTCCCTGGGTTACCGACCAGACTTGCTGGTCTCACCATCACAGACCAACTGCAGCCGCCTAAGCACAGCCTGCAGCTTTGGAGTTCCAGAGACACCTCTGAGTAAATGTTTCTCCTCCAGGGCCTATTCAGAGGGACATGTGAACTGTTCAGCTCTTTGGACACAGCATGTAAATAAGCAAGAAAAGCCTTTTCTCTGTGTCTTGTCTGACACGCATTTAGCTGGCAAATCTGAACCGTGTCTGTTAATCATCACAGCACATGGAAAGGGCCATCATTGTCAATGCCAAAAACCTGAAATTCAACTAAAGAAACAGCTCCTGAAAGCTCCTTTCCTAAATGGTCTTGGTCTAGACCCAAAGCGCATGTCACTTGGTGCGAGAGCAGGACCGAGCTACACTCCTAGAGTGTCGGCCACTTGCCTCGTAATCTTAGAAACTTCTCTGCCTCCCACTTCCACCCTCAGCAGCCAACCTTAAACAGGAATAACATCGAACACCATGTGAGCCACTCAGACAAAACACAATTTATAATCTTTTAATCACCACCGTGCTAGACAAACTTCTTCCAACACACACTTCCCACACATCCTCCATTCCTTTTATTTCACTCCCACAAATCCATGAAGTCCCTCCACAGAGACATTGTGAAACCTCTACAGCAAAGGGGATATAGCTTCTGGCCATTCACTTGTTTTCCTGGGAACTTTGGTACAAAAATGTGGTTTAATGTCTTGGAAAGGCTCCTTCCAAAGAGGATAGGGTGACATTGCACATTTCAGGTGTCAACCTAAGAACAATTTGCAAGTGACACAGGGTATGTCAGTACTAGAAACCTGGGAACCTGAGAGGGATCTGCAGCTGGCTTCTGCTAAAACAAAATGCAGGTAAATTTGAAGACAAAGCTCAGCGACTGAATTTCAGGTCTCTTTTCTCTTGCAGGCAATTGCCCTAAGTACTCCTCTTAAGCCTATGACAAACAGAACAGTTAGTTTTGCTTTTTTTTTTTTGGGCAATAGATGTAAAAAAGGAGACTTTTATTTTTAAAACTTATTTTTAGTTTTTTAATTTTTATTTATTTATTTATTTATTGAGACAGGGTCTCACTCTGTCACCCTAGCTAGAGTGCAGTGGTATCATCATAGCTCACAGCAACCTCAAACTCCTGGGCTTAAGCGATCCTCCTGCCTCAGCCTCCCAGAGTGCTAGGATTACAGGCATAAGAAGACTATATTTTACATTAGTTAGAATTAAAACATGCTTCCCCTCTTTCTGCAGCTGGAAAAATCCTCCTGAATTTTAAAACAGATCTCTGTACCTTTTATAAGCCACAACAGATCTTCTTTGGTGGCAAGCCACTGTTTGCTGGTGTTGGACAGAAAGAATTCTTGCAGTAAGGCAGGCAGGCAGAGCGTATCTACTGCTCCTTTTTTCTCCTCTTTTATATATATATATATATATATATATATATATATATATAAATTTTTTTTGGCCTGGAGTAAATGTTGAAGTATAAAGCCTTCAGAAGTACTCTGGATTCCATTACAAAGAAAATCATGAATAATGCATCAGTTCCTCTTGTTTTTATTTAATCTCAGTCAGTGGGAGCTAGAAGTGCATTACTGTGTCCAGCTGCGCTCCCAGCACTGGAGGCTGGAACTGTGGCCTGAGGGACCCACAAGCCTCACAGGTGCCGCAGCAGAGCCTGTTCACCCGCAGTCCTGCCCAAGCCCTGGGAGCCTGGATCACCAAGGGCTCAGCCCTTCAGGAGGGGCCTGTTTGCCCTGGACCATTTTCTACATCCAGTGGGGCTGCACAACCCACTCTGCAACTGCCACAGAGTGTGTGTCCCTGGGTTACATCTTCCTTTCTCTGTTTTCATAAAGCCATGTCCTATTTCAATAAAAGGAATAGTCTATCCCACAAGCTAAAAGATTGTGACCTAAAGTCTGCCCACTCCATTAAGATTCAATGTCTTATAAGCAAAATCCCCTTGTACTTTTGCACATACAGCGTGAAAGATAAGGAAATTATCATCTTTGCCCACAAAGAGCAAATTATGATGACAACTAGCTTTTTAAATATAAGGCACTACAGTGTTTTTTATTTCTGGAAGAATATCTGGGATGTCACTATACGCTATGCCCCTATGTTAAATAACATGTTTATGTGAGGCTACAAAACAGTATAATTGCCCTATAAGAAAGTTTTCATACCTGTACATACACATATATTATCATTGTTTAATTAGTGCAGGTACAAAATATGGAAAAACCAACCAGTATTTGTAAATTTAAAACTGGAAGTTTTACATAAGATAGGACTTTTGAAATAATCAGGACTTTGGACATATTAATATCTTTTTTCATCTTGCCTGTTTTTCATGTTTCATCACACTGCTGCTGGCTGTGCACCCACACACATGCACGCAATTATTTTCCACTCTATCGGGTTCTGGTTCTTTATGTTTTGCTCATGAATTGAAGCATTTGAATTACTTTATGGACGAAAAGGAAGGCTTAGCACTTTGAGAGTTGTTTTATTTTTACAATCTTGGCAGAGCAAGTGTCATTGATTAAATGTCTGAATTCCAGGAGAGAGAAGCTTGGCAGATTCTTGCTTGCCTAGGAGGCTGGACTGGTCCCAACTCAAATGGAGATTCCAAGTGATGCTTCTTATTTTAATGTATGCTAATAGATGCCCTGTGGCTTGTAATTGGCTCTCTAAGGGTAAAAAAAGTCTGTGGGCTGGTGGGGAGAAGGTATAATGTGTATACACATACCTATGGCAGGTAGGAAGGAGGAGGCATCTTGAAGACAAGAATTCGAGCAACTGCTTTATTCGTTTTTATCTCTGATGGAAAGCAACATGTGCCCACATCAGTACTTAATAACTATTGTCTTAGAATGTCCCCAAATCATCATTCACTTGTTTCACTAGCTTTGGTGAAAGATAATGGGCCAAAGTTGCATTTTAGCCTGAGATCACTTTTGGATGCTTCTGCTGTTTTGACATTGGTATGTACAGCTGGATCCAAGGAGATACCACCCTTATGTAGTTTCACTGGAGTCCACACTTGGCTTTGATTAATTTATTAACCCAAGATATCCCTGGGGGGGGGGGGGGCTGGGGGTTACAGGAAACACCTTGAATTCTTTTGTTTTATCATTTCAGCACTGCTATTCATAGAAACTGCTGAGTGTCTAATTTTTACTATCTTTTCTTGTCAGCAAAGTACAATATATTTTTAAATGTTTGAAAATAAGGGAAAGTAAATGTGTTTTAAATGTATTTCTCTCTCTCTCTCTCTCTCTCTCTCTCTCACACGCGCACACACACACACACACACACACACACACACACACTTGTGCATTATTGTTGCTGGACACCGCTTGCATCCAGAGGCTGAGAAACTAGACTTGCCCTCTGACCTCCTAAATTATCGGAGGCGAAACTCCCTCTTAAGCAAGATATATAGCTTTGGGAATTTCCTCTGACTGCTTGTGTTCCCCAGGCCCACCTTTAGGACAAAATGTAAGAGTGTCAGTTTTACGGGATGCTGAAACCTTCCCAATACAAATTCTGCCCACATTATTTTTTTCAGGAAGGCTTTTGCAATCGTGTAATGATAAAAGTAAAGAGGGTGCAACTCTTAGTTAATAAAGACCTCATCTTGTGAAAAGCATGAAGCCTTGAGCATAAAACCGGAGATTTCCTTTCATCTGAGCCAACCCATTGTCACAGTGCTGTCTCACCAAACACGCAACCACGTGGAGAAGGCAACGCTCACGTCAACCGCGAAAGGGCCAAATTATTATATTTCTAGCAACAATTACCTTCCTCAGGAATCCATAATTTTCAGCCTATGATAAATCTTCAATACTTCAGATTTCCCAGGGGAAAGTCAACATTAAATTAGAAGGTAATTATATAGCATTTTACATAAAGCTGGCACTGTTATTGTTACATAAGGGCACACTTTATTTGAAGAAGTGTTAACCCCGTGTGTACCAATTCAGTTTCTAACAAACTTCCTTTCACAAAGATAAGAACTCATAATAGTCACATGATATGGATAGATTCTTTCAAGAGGTGTGGAAATGAAGGCAGGTGAGCATTTCCTGGGTATGTGCTAGATTCTGTTTTCCAAGCTTTAGCCTTTGACCAAGTAATACAAACCATATATTCGTGGCTCAGGAAGTAATGGTATTTTTATTAGAAAACTAAAAATTGGTCAGAAAGCATTTACCAATACCATTCTTTTTCTTTTTCGGTGTCCTTTGATTCTGAAAAATAAATAAGAGCACATTTTTACTGATACTTAAAAACTGTTTTTAAAGATCACATTTTGAAAAATAATGGACTCTCAAAGAAAAATTTTAAAAGAACACCACATTCTCATCACCTCTCCAGTCAACAACAGTTGGCCAAACAACAGATAATGTCTTGCCCAAAGAGTAAAAATTTAACTTGCATATATGAGTTTGAATGAAATTAAGCCCCATAGTGTATGAATAACAAGGGGTGGCCTTCTCTAATGACACAGGTAGCCCTTCTCAGACAAGGGCCTTGAAAGCTCATTGGTGTTAATTGAACAACTTTTGCAAAGTATAACCCCATCTGGAGGTAGACATCATATTTTAGAGTTATAACGAAACACAAAGGTCATCGTGGCAAACCAAGGCCATGGAATTGCACAACTCCAGCCACAGGCCAGACTCTTCAGTATCTAGGTGAATGGTGCCCCCTGGAGCTGTGCAGTGTGCAGCCTGTGCAGCTGGACGGGTCAGTCCTGAGGCCAGCTGACTCGTTTTACAAGGAAAGAAACTGCAACCCAGGGAAGTTAACTAGTGAGGCACATTCGACTCAATGTGAAAAAAGTATCATTGAAAGAGGAAGCTGTCAAAGACCATATGGTTGGCTCTGGAGGTAGTGAGGACCTGTTAGAGGAGATGTTCAAGTCTAGGCTGCACTAACATCTGCTATGGACTTTCAGAGCAGGGTTGAAATTCGGGTAAGGGTAGGGGCCTGCCTCCATAGCTCTTAAGGTTTTTCCTAAGCCCCCAATCAGGAATCCGTTGTTCAAATCCAAGTCCTCGGGCTCCTGAATGCCAAGCGACCCCGGTGTTGAGGCTACAGGGATCCTGAAAGGCAGCAGAAATCAAAAGAGCTATTTCGCGAGGATTCTAACTTAAGTGGGGGTGGGGGGAACAAAGTTGATGACTTTCTCAGTTGCTACAAAATTGTCACAGATGCAATTTTCCCATTTTCCCTCTGCACTTGCACCATACCCAACTTCCTCCTCACGTCAACCTTTCAGAAGTTACTGGTGACTAAGCCACGTCCACACTTCCAGTAGTAGTCCAAGAGGTCTGAGCCAAGACTTAGCAGGAGGTGGGAACAATCTGTGAGATATGTGTGTGTGTGTGTGTGTGCGCGCGCGTGCACACACGCTGCATATGTATATTTTCTTAAACCTGCTTTGCAAAAATTGAAAAATACTTCTAACAGCACTCCTAACACTAATGCTGCCCCCACCACTGCACTTCGTTGACATCCTGCAAGTCACACAGAGGAGCAAACCCAGGCTCAGGCAGCCAAGAAAGGGCATTTGTATAGGCTGGTAGCATCGTGGCTCCCATCTGTCCTCTCATTTTCTCTAGAAGTGAGAAACGTTCCAGAGAAACATTGGAGCCCAGGGTGGTGTCTCATCAGATGCTGAAACTAAAAGTCTTTCAACTTCAACCATAAAACTTCAAAGGTAGAGGAGCAATTTAGGAAGGTCATGGTTTTCAGACCTATTCAGTCCTGAGTTCCAATCCAATCTCTGCCACCTTGTCGTTGTGGAACACTGGCGAGTCTAATGAATGTTTCTGAGCATCATCAGCTTCCTCATCCTTAAAATGGAGACAATACCTCCTGCTGCCTAGGGCTGTTGTGATAACACACTTCTTGTTGGGTATCTTAGAAGGACGCAGATACAGGTGGAGATATTTCAAACCAGCCAGCCCTTCCTCCTGACGCCAAAGCGAACACAAAGAGGCACAGCAGTACACGAGGAGGAGTGGATTTCTCTTTGGTACCTCACTTACCTGTATTCAGTGGGCTGTGCCCGGACTTCCAGAAGTCTAACCGCATTCCCAGAACTCGTCCTGGAACTGGCCTCACTCAGGATAGGCCTTTCTATGTTTTGGTTGGCCCTTTTGGACAAAGCAGTTGACTTCGTTCTAGCATTAACTAAAATATCTGCACTTTCTTCTGAACATCAAGCTGTGTCATTTGCAAACCTAGAAAATGAAGCAGTTTCCTAGATAAGTCAAGCACAAACTGAATGGAAACCTCAAAATACCTCTGCCCCCAGTTACCTGATAACTTCAGGCCAAAGGAACATCATAGCATGAATCACATAAAGTGTAACTCTTGCTCCACCCTGCATGTGTAGACAGGCCCATGACATCCTAGGCCACCAAAATGAAGCAGGAAATGCAAAAGGAAGAAAAATCTTAACCCCAAAGAAGCCATTCATTCATAGTGCAAAAGTGAAATCTAAAGCCAAATGAAACAGCATTCCTAAGATCCCCAAGACACAAGATTTCCTATAATATTCCTTTGAGAACGAGTGAGCTCAGTTCTCCAGGAGAACAAAAGAGATAATGGGATGTGTGGTATGTAGCATCCAGTGGTCCCACCCTAGGACACTAGGACAAGGTCCACAATGGCGCTGCTGGAAACTGCATCCTTCCGGGAAGTAGGGCCCCAGTGAACTTGGCTTTGGGAACGATGTTGTAACACTGTGAATATCAACGGGGCCATGTGGCCTCATCCCTCTCAGGCCATTCTGCTCCTCTCTCAACATCCCAGCGTGTGGAGAACAGAAGAGAAAATCAGAGGAAGGGTGACAATGTGTGACAACTTTGAGAACAAGGAGAAAAATCCACACCCCGACTGACTTTATGATTGTATATGGCCCAAAAGAAAAAAAATAAATAAAAAGAAACTCTTAAGACTGGTTTGTCTTGCATGGTAGCAGGTTCCATTCATCTTCCCAGGCAGGAAGAATGCAGGTCCCTGTGATATACAGAAGTGCGGGTTCTGAATTGAACCCCTGGGGAATTGTCCCAAAGGGCTCCAGCACATTCTGTTTCTCCATCAGCTTGGTGAGACCAGTGGTGGTCTCTTCACCTTCTCCAGGAGACCCACGAGGAGCAGACAACAGCATCGTTCCCCCCTGCCACGGGCCAGATGAGTGGCTGCAGGAAACTCACATGACCTACCTAAGTCTGAGTTTCCACATCTGCAAAGGGGGACTGATGATACTTACATAGGGGCACAACTGTTGGTAGATAGAGGGTGTGGGTGGGCTTGGCCTCCAGAGTATATAACCTATAAATCAGTCTTCATGTAGGGGAATTTGATTTTCCAGGATCCACTTTATAATTCTCTTTGCTGCTGTCGCCCCTCCACTCCCCACTCCACCCCATTCTGCAAATAATAGGCTTTGTTTTTCTGACTCATGATAGAAAACTTGAGACATACAGGAAAGTAGGGAGAAGAAAACAAAAACCTACACTTCCACAATTCAAAGGAAACCAGGAAAATTTTCTTATATACACTTCCAGTCTTTTCTATTTGTTTGTTTGGTTTTTTTTTTACAGTTAAGCTCATATTATTTATATAGCTTTTAGGTTCATTTCTTTGTGTATCATTAGGACAATTTTCTCCTTATCACTAGAATGTTTTTTTTGTTTGTTTGTTTGTAATGATATTTGTGGCTTGTGTGTATGTGTGTGATTATAAAAATGCATACTTCCTGGAGTCTAGCCAATAATTTCTTTCTTGTTTTATGACAAGAAAAGCAGCACCTATAATTACTCCAAACAATCACGGCCCGGAGGAGGGGGCGGATCCCAGGGTAGGAACAGTTATAAAGTTGGGCTTAGGAAAAGCTTTCTTGATGAAGCCACATGGCAAGTGTATTAAGAGCTACATAAATGCAACTAGCAGAGAATCACCATCTGATTCCTCACCCCAGCTCTGGGATGGTGCAAGAATCTGGACCCGTGAGCCACTGCTAAAAGATAAAGGAGAATTCTGGAACAGCCATGCAGCCACTAGGAAGCTGGAATGCCTGGGGTGCAGCTAAAATGCAGTATCTTGCAGTGCCCATAGCAGATATGGTTCTGTTGTATGTTTTAATGAAAAGTACAATTTTAAGAAAAAATAAAAAGGAAAAGAAAGGGAAGATCATGTTCTGGAAGGGGCTAGAAGTCTTCTGAATAAACAGAATTTATAAACAGCCAATGGGAGAAAATGCTTAGAATTTGGAAAGTAATTGTCACCTATAATCAAATTGTTTCAAAATGGTCATTGAAAAAAATAGATGTATTTTCCATTATATTTTTCTAGACATGTTTTAATAAAATTTGAATTATAAACACATATTTTAATAAAATATGAATCATAAAGCTCATATAATTTTGCATCCTGCTTTTTATTTTGCTATATCACAAGTATTTTCATGTGACTAAAAATTTCTCACAAACTCTGTTAAAATAACTGCAAAAAAACTCCAGCATGTGAAGGTCCCAGAATTTATGTCCTCGTATTTCTGGTTGTTGGACTGCTTTCTAAATGTTGCACAACTATAAACATCTCAGTAATGAATATCTGTGCTGAAAACTTGGTTTAAGCTTCTTGTTACTTCCAAGGAATAGATACTTAGTGGGGGATTCTGGGTAAAGGGTATGAACTTTGTTCTAAGGCTCTTACGATGCCACATCATGCAACTTTCAGAAAAATCATTCCACTTTACACCTCTCTTATCAGTGACTAAGCAAGCCCACATCCTCACACCCTTTCTAATGCTAGCTTAATCAAAGTCCTCTTTGCTGATTTGATGTACAAAATGCCATTAAGGTTTTAATTTGCATTTCTTTGATTTTGATTTATAAGTGTTTGGGAAACACTTTTTTCCCACTTTTGTGTTGTCATTTGAATTTCTTCTGTGACTTGTCTTCCTATCCTATGCCTGTTTTGCTGTTGGGTTTTCACAGCTTTCTTATGAATTGGCATGAGTTCTTTGAATAAGGATTACTGCTAACCACAATTTGTCTATTATAGTTGATGCAAATAATTTTTCTAGTTTGTTTGCCTAATAATGTAGTTTAGAGGATTTGCGACACTCAAATGTCTTTGATTTTTATTTTCTAGTTTTTTGGTAACTTGTTAATCTATTAACTTATGCTTAGAAAAGTCTTTCCTAATCTGTCCACAAGATATTCACTTTTACTTTCTTATACCATTTTCAAAATGGTTTTATACAGTGTTTTGAGAAATATACAATTCAAGAATTTCAGAAACCGGAATTTCCATTAGCCATGGAAGCAGTGCAGTGTCAGGAGGGTGGCTGTTGCTGACTGAATTTCAGAAGTGTGGGGCTGTCACTGATCGGCCAGCCTTTGGAAGCACGTATATTCAGTGCCATCCAAGGTTGGGTGGGGAGGATTTAAAACTGGTCCTGGTGGCTACATCAGCCTGTGTTCAAAGAACAATGAGTCTCCTCCTCTCCTGAATTTAAACTACAGAAAATTTTTATTCTCAGTATCTACCTATCTCCCATCTCTTTCACACCCCTCCCTCCCTTTCCTCTCTCTCTTACATCTCTGACCATCACTCTTTTACACTGATTTATATGTTCTCTAATTCATATCTACCTATCTACCTTCCCTATTGATCTATTGGTCCATCTATCTATCTACCTATCTGACTACGTGCCTACCAGCTTCCATTGATACCTCTCTCTAATGTCCATGAACCCGTCTTCTACATCTGCCTTTCCATTCCTCTGTCTCTATTTCACCCTTTCATACCTTTATATTTCCACAATATTCCAAAAGGGGCTAGAATTTTATATCTTCAATTCAGGTTTCTACTGTGTTGATTCTACAGTTCACTATATCTAGAATGGGTCTTAATGCAACTTGTGCAATTTTCAGTTTCCTTGCAAATCTTATTAATTTTCTCCATCTCTCCTTTCATGTTGGCCTCCATCTCAACCTGATAGGATACTGCTGTTCATCCCAGTCCGTAATGTTCTCACCTCTCTTTTCAATTTTATGTCATGGAACTCATATTGCCTTGTGTTATACCGAGAACACAAAACAGATGCTTTTTAATGTCTTCTTTCTGGTGATAAAATGTTTTATTTTAATATGCTTTATCTCTCTGTTATGTGTTGAATTATGTGCTCCCAAAACTCACATGTTGACTTCCTAACCCCCAGTACCTTGGAATGTGACCTTATTTGGCGATAGGGCTGCAGATGTGATTAGTTAAGATGAGGTCACAGTGGAGCAGGGTGGATCTGTAATCCAATACGACTGGTGTCCTTATAAAAAGGGGAGATTGGGACGCAGACACACAGACACAGAGAACACCATGTTAAAATTGCTGCCACAGCCAAGGAACCTCTAGAAGTTTGGAGAAAGTCCTGGGACCATCCTCTCCTAGTGCTTTCAGAGGGAGCATGGCCCTGCTGACATCTTCATCTCAGACTTCTAGCCTCTGGAAGTCCTGGATATGTTTCTGGAGTCTATCCAACTATGTCTGTTATTTAAGCCACTCAGTTTGTGGTACTTTGTTAAGGCAGTCCTAGCAAACTCATACTCTCTGTGACATCTTTTATGTTTCAGAATTTTTTCATATACCTGGTGTTTTACTTGTTCATGTGCATTATTGACCATCATGGTTCTCCAGAGGTAGTGGTGATTGCATCAGGAGACCAGGCTGGATTTTATTGCTGTTTTACTGTCCACCTGGCTGCTTTAGGAATTCCCTCTCTAACCTAAAGATGAAGGATGAGTTGATGTCCGTGTTCCCTGCTCCACACTCGTGTTCAGCAGTCACTTTGCTTCTTCTGGCTATACTTTACTGAGAATGTTCTTTACCCACTCTGGAGCCTGATCATCGGAAAATGCTGATTCTCTTGAATATTTTGGTTTAACTTGTTGTAATTCCCTTTCTAATGCAATCTGTGACCGTTACAGCCCTCGGAACAGGCAGCTTCCGTGCTGTGTTCTGTGGCTGGCCATTTCTATCCCCAAATCCACCCTCACTGTACGACTCACACTACTCTTCATTACTGCCCCAGCCTCGCTGCATTCTCAGGAACTTCAGTCTCAGGATATTTAAATTTAGAGATGTTTGAAAGGGTTTGTCTCTGCATGGGTGACATAACGTTCCAGAACATCTCAAAAAGCAGCTGTCAGAATTCTTTGGCACCTCTTCTGTCCCACGAAGGTCCTGACACCCTGCAGGAGGTATGGGCAACATCAGCAGGAAGCATCTCTACCTTGGCCATGTGATGCTCTTCCTGCGCATGTGCATATTCCTCCTTAGGTCTGGCAACCATTCACACATGGTCCTTGTTTTTAGTCTTGTTGCAATCTTTTTTGCACATCTTTCTGTGTTTTAATAAATATTTTAATGTGCCAGGAGAGAGGCATAGAGGACATCGCTATCGACTCAGAGAAGGGAAATACTGTCTGTAAAAGCTGCGTCAGGTTCCATGATACAGATGTCCCCTGTGATTTTTATTCATTCCTCTGCTGCTACAACTTTAGTTTCTTTAGGTATTTTCTCTCCAAAGAACAACCTTAGCGATAAATTCTTGCCCATACTGCAGATTATGTTCCTGAGAACAGATTTCTAAGTTTGTGATCAGTGAGACAAAGACATGATCCCTTGAAGATTCTTAAAACACACTGGCAAAGTGTTTTAAAGTTTTTACCAATGGTTTTTCAGAGTGCTCGTTTCACTTAATTTTTCATAGTATTATTGAATTTTTTTTGATAATATTACAGTTGAAAAACAACAATTAAAGAGACAAAAGGGTGGGAGCAGGAATAAGAAAGAGTGAACCGTGCCACACTGGTGCACTCTAGAAGCTGATATCCATCGTGGGGAGACACCGGGACTGCAGAGCCTGCAGAAGACTAAGTGGGGAGAGGAAGCCTGGGGCTCCGAGGTGGCGGAGGGGGCCCCTCTGGGGAGACAGCGCCTGAGCGGAGGCTGAGGGGCAGCCTTATCTAAAGGAAGAGCTTCCTCAGCATGAGACAGTGCCCGTGCCAAAGCCCAAGGCCAGCACGTTGGCGAGCTTAAGATAAAGAAGGCCCGAGATAAAGAAGGCCCGCGAGGCCTGAGTGCAGGGGCCAGATCGCGCAGGGGCTTGCGGAGAATCTGGATTTTAATTAGAAGAAGGCATCTTGGGAGAATTTTGTTAAGCAGAGAGATCAGGTCTAGACTAAAGGAGATTACATTTATACAAATAACTCTACTTGCTCAGGAGAGAACAAGTGGTGGGGGCACGAGCAGAGGCTGGGAGGCCTGCCGGGAGGTTGCGTGGGGTCCAGGAAAGGATGGAGGGGAGGGCTGAGTCACCAAGATGGTGAGAAGTTGGCAGACTCGGGACCCATTTGGGGAGTAGTTGATGGAAACCGGGTTGTAAGGAACAGAAGTTGAGGTTCCTGACCTGTACCACTGATGGGAAGGGCTGAGTGGGGTAAAAAGCATCTATCTTCCTGCTCTAGCAGTGAGCCCTGGGACAAATGGGGGACGAGCCACAGATGTGGGTGGGAGGGTCATCGCTGTGATCCAAAATCTTGGCCAAGGAAATGGTATCTCAGGGAGAACAAAGAGAACGGCCTTGCCCGGAGCCCCTGGTGTAGCAAGCCAGATAAAGTACATGAAAATCCACTAAACTTGAGCGGCAAATCAACCATGAATCATTTCTTAGTGTAAGTATTTCTCATGTAATATTCGGGATACACTCACACTAAAAAATTGTTTTAATCTGAAACTAAAGTTTAACTGGAGGTCCTGTATTTTTATTCGCTATAGCTGGCAACCCTGCATAGGACATTGCAACGGTCCTGGAGGAGGAGGATTTGGTTAAGGGAACTGAGGTGGAACATTTGGTATGATTGGAAGAAAGCAGGTGTAATGGTTAATTTTATTTCTCAGCTTGGCTGGGCCAAGGTGATGTTTGGTCAAACATTATTCTGGATGTTTCTGTGAAGGTGTTTAGAGACAAGATTAAAATTTTAATCTGTGGACTTTGAGTAAAGCAGGTGTCCCTCCCTAATGTGGGTGGGCCTCGCCTGATCAGTTGAAGGTATTACTAGAAAAAGACTGATCTCCACTGAGCAGGATTCTGCAGCAGACGACCTTTGGCCTTTACACTGCGCTTCAGCTGCTCTTCTCTGGGTCTGCAGCCCGCCAGCCCACCCTGAAGGTTTTGAACTTGCAGCCTCCACAGTCACATAAGCCGATTCCTTAAAATCTCTCTCTCTCTCTCTCTTTCATTTTCTTTCTGCCTCTCTCTCTTTACACACACACACACACACACACACACACACACGCACACGCACACACATATGTGTGCGCTATTGGTTCTGTTTCTCTGGAGAAGCCCGACTTATATACCAGGGGTATGTGGTATCCGAGGAGCACAGAGGACCACAGGCTTTGAGATGAGGGAGAATTGACGTGGCAAAGTCGCCTGCTGGTGTTCTTGACATAAGTGGAAGAATCTTATCATTTTATTTGTATTTATTTAATCACTTGTGAGGTTCCCATTTTTTCATAATCATTACCCACTTCTAAGTTCTTTATAAGTACAGCTTTGCAAGCGTGGAGCAGGGCCTTTCTTGTCTGACAGAAATATCTCTGCTCTAGTTTTAGCAGATGACTTTTCTGCCCCATGGGGCAAATGGACACAATGCCAGGTGGCGGTAAGTGCTATGATGAACGGCAAGATGAGCAGGAAGGGGAGAGCCAGTGGCTACTGTTGTCAGTAGAGTGGTCTGTGAGGAGGGGACATCCAAGTACAGACCTGAACAAAGTGGGGAATGAATGAGGCCAGTATCTGGGAGAAGACAACTTTAGACACAGGGAGCAGCCTGTTCAAAGGCCCTGGGGCAGGAACATGTGATCTTCTTGCTGGGATCAGGCAGTACATTGCAATGAAATGAACTTGGGAGTCAGAGTCATGGTAAGTTCTTGGCCCAACCTTGCCATTAACCAACCCCTTCATGTTGAACAATTCCCTTCTCTTCTTTCAATATGGGCTTCTTAATCTGAAAGGCAATGGGGATGCATAAGTGATTCTCTACAGTCCTGGCCATCTCTCACATTTAAAGACAGAGGAGAGCTGTCATCATTTTTTTTTTTTCTAGTGGGGCTTTATTTTCAATAATTGCAGTTTTACATTTCCTGAATCTGCCTGTTTTGGTTTTACATTCTAACTCTCACAGAAATCGTTTGTTAGAAAGTTAACACTGGAAAGTGATGCAGAATGCTTCTTCGGAGGTGAATGGAAATGCTTACTGTCCCCCTGTCTCGCTGTGGTCTAGTGTGTGTTTTTACACATCCTGTGAAGCACAAGACCCAGTGAGACACTGTTTTTCCCAGAGAAATGACTAGACTGCAAGAAAAACACCGGAGCCATATAATTTATGGCCCAGTGTTAACAGCGAGTGAAGTCAACACGCAAGGCCATCTCCGCCAGATAAGAAGCTGCTTTGGAAACTGCCCCTGCACAAATCGTAGGTGCAGCAGCACATAGACGGAGAATGCATTCTGTTTTGTCTTTAGACAATGAATTAAAAGGTCACAGAGGAAAAGCAAATGTCCAAGTTCTTTTTAATAACTGCTACTCAAAAGAATACTTTTGCTTTGTTCTAGTGTTGAATTCGCCAAAACACTGCATCTTTTTTTTTTAATTTCACCAAGTTTTAAAAATAACAAGAATTGGCACCAAAGGATGCTTCCCACAAACTTATCTTTTTCAGGACAATGAAGTAATTCAACCAGGTGGAGAACAAGGTGCAAATTGTAAATGAGTGAAAAAGACCATTACGCGTGGACCCACCGGGGTAGACAAAGATGGGAGCAGTCGCCTGCTTCCCTGAGCTCGAAGACTGAGAAACCCGAAGTTATCTCTAACTAAAACCTGGGCATTATGGCTGGGGGAAGGAAATGACCTTTCCAGGTTTCCTCCAGCCTGTTTGCAGGCCTAAGGTCAAGACCAGGGCCTGGTGGATTCTCAGGGGACCTCCCCCTGAAACTGTGGGAAGGTGATTAAAAGGATTAAAATTTGCATGCAAAGCAATAGATATTCAAACCCTTCCCAACCCCTCAATGTAACAGAGAAGATAAAAGCTGTTTCCTTTCAAAGCTTCAGGTTAAAGATGGAAGAATTAGCCAATATGTAATCTTATAGCGGGGCACTCAGAAGGGACTGAGAGGAGAGAAGGCAATGATACCCAAATATCAATCTGTGCCGAGAAAAAAATATTAACCCCTGAAAAACTGCATCTGAAAACCAAGAAACGTCATTGTCTAAGGCAACAATTCTCTAAAAGTGTGTGTGGGGCGGGGCGGGGGACAGATAGTGATTATTTTTACCCTTCCCAGGGAACATTGGCAACATCTGGAGATATTTTTGTTGTCACAACTTGGGAGGTAGGGGTGCTACCGGCATCTAATGGGTAGAAGGTAGCGGGGATGCTAATGCCCAGGGCAGACAGCCCCCCACAGCACAGAATCATCCAGCCCCAAATGTCAAGGTTGAGAAATCCTGGTCTGAGAATCTGTTCCGTTCTTTGTCCAGTCCCTCCACTCAGGAACCCACACCTCTCACTCTCAAAGCGAAGCCCCAGGGCTTTGACTTGCTCAGTGCTGGTGCTGGTAACCTCTTGGCCTATGAAAGCCCCACACCTGAGGAGGCCCCCCCTCCCGAGGGAGCACTCCCCGTCCAGGGCTAATGGATCCCCCCCAGAACTGTGTATCTGCTGTCTCTGCGGTCAAGGAGAGAGGATTTATGAGCCACGTTAAAACCTATCTGTGTCTTTCCTTGTAAATAAATTGTTTAGAGTTCTCAGATTTCATCTAAATAGTTACAAACTTTATCAGGCTCTGCTGTAGAGTTGTTCAAAATAAGATCCGTGCAATTACCACTCAGTTGCGGCCTTGGAATTGAGAAGGCCACGCAGCACTGGCACGGCCCCAGGACAGCATGCTGCTCAGAGATACCGATAAGGGAGATCCTTCCTCTTGATGTTTCCAACAGGGCACACGATGTTCCTTTCAACAAACTTCTGCGTGTCCTAAGAGGGCTGATGACGAGCCAGATGACTGCTTCGAATTTATAAGATCCTTCAGAAGAGGAAAGAGCTTGGGGCTGGCAGCCCTGGTACTGTGTGTCAGCTACAGGGAAGAGAGACTGCTCACACCTTGGAGTTCTGGGTACTTTTATAGATACACATGCATACACACACACCCACACACACACACACACACACACACACACACACACACACACACACGGAACCAGAGGATGACATGCTACTGTATCGCCAGCTTGGGATACTTGGTCCAAAAGAGTCTTTTATTAAAAATCATTTACTTGGTCTTCCAATTGATCTATTTTTTAAAAAAAATTAGCATAGTTACACTCCAATTTACTAACAATATTCCTAAAAATGTTAGGCCGTGCTAGGTCGACATTTTTGTCCTTTTTTCCATTATCACCCTCACAAAAGAAAGTGTTAGGGTGGAAAACTTGCTAGGTGCTCAAGGCAGGTTGGAGACAGAATTCTCACACCAGGAGTAGAATTGTTTTAGGAAAGAAAGTTTATTTTACTTTCTTGAGAAAGAAAGAAAGAAAAAAGAGAGAGAGAGAAGAGAAGGAGTGACCACAAAAATGCCGAGTGGCAAAGGAAAGTTGCTTGGAGTTTTAAAGGGTAAAATGGCCTTTTTTCCCCTCTGCTTTAGTAGACTGATAACAGAAGCAGCTGTGAGATGTCAGGGAGTTGTTTCCTTTAATTCCTCTATGAGGCTTGGTTATCCGAGTCCTTGAAATCTGGTTTTTTGGCAGGAACTGAGGCAGAGAGCTGGAGCAGGGAGTTCGTACCTCTACTGTCCACATAGGGCTCTTTAAGGCTAAGCAAGAACTCTTAGAGATCAAAAGTTAGGCCACAGGTGTTTTAATTAAACAAAGGGTAGTTGTACTGTGAGTTTATTTCCCTTACTTTCTGTTAGATACTTTACTTTCCTCTGTTAGATAGGTCGTTAGTAAGACCACTTTTCAGAAACTTTTAGACTTTTCTTTTCTGATTGCCTTCCTACCTCCTTGAAATTCTGATATGACAGCTATACTATGCATCCAGTTATATATGGTGGTCCTAGGAGGGCACCAACCATTGTAAGAGGAAGGATTTCTTTACCCCCTAACAAGCACTAACAAGCAAGTTTCTCCCCTTGGGGGGCAATATTAGCCCCATTGAGAATGCCTGGGCTTCTCTAAATCTGCAGATTTGATTTGTCATTGACAGTAGCCACTATTAAAAAACATACGAGAGCTTGAAAATTTTGTTTCATTTATTTTTTAAGTTTATTTTTTATGGTTCTTTGTAGGAACAATGGGAAGAAAATTAAAATTATCTCCTGGATAGATTAATCACTTAATATTTGCATACCTTTCTAGCATTTTCTATGAATTCATTGATTTATAAAATAAATGCATACAACATACACTGTTTAAACTTATTGTTTTTATTTATATTGGGAACAATTTTTCATATCATGACAAAACCTTTTATGACATCCTTTTTATGGATGCATAATATTCCCTCATACATGTGTAGATCTTCAAATTTAAAGAACCAGTTTTGTCGGCTATGTAAGCTAATTTCAATGTGTCTCTATTAGAAAACACTGCAGAAAACAGCTCATCCTCTGTAATCTCTTTGGACACATTCATATTACAAAATGTTAGGACTTCTTTGTTTTGCTTTTTGATTAAAATGTGCCAGCACTTAAATGATCCATCATCCAGTGAGACATCTCTCTATAGATTAAATAAAGCAAATTAATAATAAGTCTTTGTATGTTTGTGTGTGTGTGTGTGTATGTGTGTACAACTTAGACTTTAATTTGTTATTTAGTTAAAGCAATGTATTTCTAAATGCTACTCCAAGAACTGTACTTGCTACCCTTCCTGCTACCCCACCCTTCCATGGAGTCTCTTATGTCTTATATTAATTTAGCTCTGCTGCCCTAGTACACCAGCATCCTACAGGATATGCCTGTTCTAATTACCCAAAGGACACATAAAACACTGTTCCTGGTGTGCTCCAGTCAGGTCAGCCCACTGCTACCAGCACTTCCTCTTAGAGTCTTCTTTCCCCCAAGAAGCCCCAGTTTCCCTGTTGTTGGCACATATCCAGGTGTAGTATCCCCCAAACCTGTGAACTGGCCCCTGACACTCTGATTGGAATCCTCCCTGGGAGGCTGCCCATTCCTTTGTGCTCTTACTCCATTCCCTCCCACCCCCTCCTCAGGCAAACAGCTCCTGAAGATTCTACCCAAGAGGAGCCAAGTCCAACCCCAACTCCCAGAGCACCACAACCCGACCCCATTTGTTTTGAATATAGTTTGGAAAACTACAACTGCCAATGTACAAGTGCTTTATTATTGCTTATCATCCATTTTATTTCTAAATAGTCATCAAATTCCATTCAAATCTGAGTATTAGTAATATTACAAATAGCTACAATTTTCCACTGATTATAAAGACGTGATTAAATTGTTTTGCTCTCATTGTGTTAATTGTGTGCCAGAGTAAAACACACTGAGCTGCCAATTAAAATCTGCCTGCGTATTACCAGTGATTATGGCGGCAGCAGTCAGAATAAAAATGATAGTCTATTATCATGTGTTTGCAATAACGTCCTCTGATAAACTACTGCTTTCCAATATGCATGTTTGTTTTCTGGCTGTGTGAGGCGTATAGAAGGGGAACTACTTCTTCAACGAGCTTGTTCACTCACTTCAGAACTGCCAGAAACCGTTGCAATGTTTGTACCCAGGTGCTCGGGACTCAGTAGTGGGCACCACAGAATGCGCCCAGCCCCTCACCCAGAGATACCAGAAGTACCATGACATTGTGGAAGCAGTCGTTGCTTGGCAACTGAGGCAAGGGATATTATTGTTATTGATTATTATATGCTGACTACTTTCATCCTTCATGCCACTTTTCCTGGTAGGAAGAGGGGTAGACAGTTAAGAGCAACCCATCAGAGATTTTGATCTTTGTGTTCATCTCTGTGGTATTATTTTTTTAATCTGTAAAATATGTATTTGTTGAATAAGGTATTATGTACTGAATGTATTCATCCCCCCAAAATTCATATGTTGAAGCACGAACCCCCAACATGACTTTATTTGGAGAAAGGGCCTTTACAGAGGTACTTAAGGTTAAATGAAGCCATAAGGGTGGAGATGTGATCCGATAGGATTGGTGTCCTTGTAAGAAGAGATGAGAGAGAGCTCACTCACTGTCTCCTCTATGGGGGGACACAGCAGGAAGGCAGCAGTGCACAAGCCAGGAGGACAGCTTTGACCGGGCACCGAATTGGCTGGCACCTCGATCTTGCACTTCCAGCCTCCAGAACTGTGAGAAAATAAATTTCTGTTGTTTAAGTGACCCAGTCTATGATATTTCATTATGGCAGCCCCAGAGACTAATGCAGAAGGGAATTAAAGCAAAGGGAATCCTGGCTCAGCTATGGCACCTGAATTGTCTGTTACCTGTGGTTTCACTACACATCCCACTAACATTTTGAACCTCCCCGGGTACCTGAGTCTGTGATGGGTATTAGAGATTTAAAGATTCATAAGATACAGTTCTTTTCTTACCTCCAAGGATCTCACAGCCAAGAGGTGGATCCCATTGCCTAAATAGGTAATTGATAATCAACGTATATAAGTGAGCATTATGAAATAAAAAGAAGGGGCGCCTCACACAGACTCAGCAAGTGTGGCAAGGTGGAGGGAAGCTTTTGGGAGAAATGCAGAAGTGAGAATGAATTGGCCACAAATCTAAATCAAAAGGAAAGAAAACACAAAGCCAATAGTAGTGATCAGGCCTTAAAACAAATTAGAAAGGGTCACTGGCAGTAAGCTGAGAAGTACGACAAAGTTTTAAGTATCTTAGATTGAATCTGAAATGTGACAAGAGACGAGACTCCCTATGTCCCTGAGTGGAGTCTTTGTAATTCCCTTAAGACTTTTTGACCAAGGAAACAACTGTTTGCCCAGGACTACAGTCCAGAAGGATTTTGTTTGTTTTTCGTTTTTTTAAATTTTTAAGTGGTGCAATAGACTGAATGTTTATGTCTCCCCAAAATTCATATGTTGAAATTCCAACCCCCAAGGTGATGGTATTAGGAGGTGGGGGCTTTGGGAGGTGATTAGATCGTGAGGGTGGAGCCCCATGATTGGGACCAGTGCTTTTATAAAAGGGACCCCAGAGGGCTGATTCGCCCCTTCTGCCACGTGAGGCTGCAGTGAGAAGATGACTGTTAGGAAGTGTGCCCCCCCCAGACCTGCTGGTGCATTGACCTGGGGCTCTCCAGCCTCCCGAAATGTGACAAATACATTTCTTTTGTTTGTGAGCCATACAGTCGATAGTATTTTTGTTACAGCAAACAGACTAAGACAAGTAGTATTGCTGGAATAGGGGGGGAAATGTAAGGTAGAGGCTCCTGGTCTTCAGAGACATCTCCTTTCTTAATCTTGGGCAGAAGCAGCCCAAAAGCAGCAGTGGCATGGTGAGACTCTACGTGTCTCAGTCAGCTCGGGCTGCCACAACACAGCACCATGCACTGGGCAGCTTAAGCAACAGACAAGTGTTCCTCACAGACTGGATGTCCAAGATCAAGGCGCTACCAGTTCTTTTCCTGGTGAGTGCCTTCTTCCTGGTCTGCAGATGGCCTCCTGCTCTCTGTGTCCTTACATGAGGAGGAGAGAGATCACCTCTCGCCCATCTGTTCTTATAAGAGCACTAATCCTATTCTTGAGGGCTCCATCCTCATGACCTATTACCTCCCAAAGACCCCATCTCCAAATACCATCACTTCAGGGATTAGGACTTTGACACAAGAATTTGGTGGGTGGGGAGAAACATTCAGTCCACAGCAATAACTCACGACTTCTCTCAGCTCTCTATGGATGTGTGGAAGAATGGGTGTCTGGCAGAAGTCAGACACACCTGGGGAAAGGAAAGCCTGGTGATTCTACAGAAACTTCCTTGTACTCCCAAATCCCCAATTCCAAATCCAATGGCAGAACACTGCGCAACAAAATGCCCCCCAAGAAGCAGCATTGTTAGGCTAGCATGGAAGACGTCATTAATCTACTGTGATGCTGGGAAAGGCATGTCTCCCCGTGGATGCTAGGAAGAGCAGGAGGGGTCTTGGCAGCAATCTTTGGGAACATGATAGTCTTTCCTAATATCCAAACACCTTATCCCTGCTCTTGAACAGACAATAAAAATGCAGCAATGGCGTGAAGGAAAATGCCTCTCTTGCCTTTTTAGGTCTCAGAATTCCTTATTCTAAGGGGAATGGGAGTACAATCCGATCATCTTCTCCACATTTAGCTTGACAAAGGATTTAGTGTGATAAAGGAGTAGCCCAATATTCACCGTTTTGAGTCACAAACTTTTACACATAAATAGGGGGAGGGGATGTGGCATTACAAGAGTCCTAGTCCAAGTTGCTCAGTGAGATGAAGTCAAAAAATATCAGGCGCATTCATCTTGCTAAAAATGGTCCAAGACCGTGAGTTTTAGTCATTTGCTCCAAAATGATATCTTAGAATTTCGCAACTTTCCTCTCTGCAGATGCTGATGTTCACATGTCACTTGTCTTCTTAAGTCCTTCCATGCACAGTTAGAAAGATAAGATTCTAACCGGTTGTAAAGGGGGAAAAGAAAGAAGATGTATATTTCCGTCTGGAGCCCAGTGTGCAAGCCCTAATTTGAGGCAGGGACACTCGTGCCTGCAGCTCTGGTTCGGGTTGAGCGCCTCCTGTCAGCCTGTGAAGCCTGCTGTCCCCCTGGAGACGGCCGGCAAGGCTCAGGACTCGCAGCCAGTCTCTCCTCCCACTTGGGCTCATTTACAGAAAGCGTCTCCAAGAATCAGTCATGGGGAAAGGGGAAACGCGGAGTGACAAGCCAACACGCAGAAAGTTCTCTGCCGCCTCGGTCAGGCTTGACAGCCGCACAGCCCGTCCTGCAGGAGGAAAGTGAGCAGAAGTCAGCTGGGAGACCCGGCAGCCCCTGCCTCCGCCCTGCTGGTTTCAGTTGCCATGCAAGGCTCTCTGCAGGTGGGAGTGATTTAGGTTAAATGGGTCTCCAGTGGTCCAGCACTCCCGGCAAAGGTCAGACCACAACAATCAGTGGGCTAGCTATTTACCATAACCATATACAAAACCACAAGCATCAGTTCCCTCAAATACATCCGAGACATTGTATATCTCTTTATTAAAGCCTGTCAGGGTTTGTTAGTGCACAGTTTGGCCCTTGAACTCTAACTAAACCAGGCTGCTTGAGCAAAGAACCAAACATCGCACGCACGCAGAAGCAAGTAGAACCCAGAAGCCAAACCCAGAGGCAGAGGAAGAAGTGTCTTCCTGTCCTCGCCTGCTCTCCTTCCACTTTGTCTTTGAATTGATTTTTAACTACACTTGAGTATTCCAGCTCGCCATGATAGATGGCTGTAGAATATTTTAATCATTCATAAATAAAGTATTTATCGCGTGTGACTTATCCGGTCTCCTTCACATTAATGAGCACAGCTTACATCACACTAATCCATTACTATCAATCACAGGTATCAAGGTAGGCAATATAAAAACTTAGAAGCTTTGTGCCATCCCTTGTAGGCCTCTTGGCTATTTTGTTGCCATTCTTATCTGTTTCCTTATTTTTGCTTTGCCTTGTTTCCAGACATTTTTCTTGAAGCAATTATATATTCCATCACGTTGGTGTCATTTTGAGTTCTAATACTCGTTGGCTAAGAAAAGCAATGCAGGGTGGAATTTCAACCTTTCACAAAGGTCTTTTCTACAAGACAACTCAAATGAAGGATTTAGCAATAATAACCACAGTAGGGTGATGGGGATCAAGTGATACGATTGAGGGATCTTGTTTCCTACTATAAATAACTCTCCACCTTGAAATTTGACTCTGGAGTGACCAAGCCACTCAGGTGTGCCCAGGACTTTCCTGGTTTTAGCACTGAAAGTTTTATGTTGAGGACTCCCTCAGTCCCAGGTAAGCCAACAAGGCTGGTCGTCTTGCTAGGATAAATTCAGTCTTTAGGTTAAGTACATGCTTTTAAAACTTCATGTACAGGGCACAAGAAGACAATCCACCATGACCCCATGGTGTGTGTTAGAAGACAGGATAGCCTATAGCGTGGGCAAACTATATTTAGTTGACTTTTCCTACCTGTCGCCAGTGTCTCTGGGTTTTGTGTAGTTGGGAGGGGTCTCCGCAGTGGCTGCTGAAGCTTCGACAATCTCTGGGCCGTAGGTGCCTTCTTCAGGGATTTTTCCTTTCCTGGTAGTATTCCTGGGCTTTCTCAGAAACAGGGCCCTCCCTCTAAAGGACTAACAAGACGAGAAGAGTGAGGCTGCCCATATTCAAAGGTGCCGACTGTCGGGAGAACCAGACAACTCTGTTCTGTCACCACCACCATCTGTCCTGCTTCAGCTGATGCTGGTGACATTTGGGAAAGTGAAGGCTCCCTCTGCTATGGCCCCAGGACAGTTCTAGGCCCTCTCTCTGCCCTTTGGGTCCATGAAGCCTCCCAAACTCAGTGCAATGTCAACTCCTAAATTTCTAATTTGAAAAGCAGGATGGGCGAACTCTGTAGAAATTAATTATAGTATACATAAATACAGTATATAATTAATTATAGTAATTATAGCATAGTACAGCCACCTAGACACCACAGCCTCTGAATGCCCTTTGACCTCCTGGATCATGATTCCTTTGTCCCCTACATAAAGAAAACAGAAAGCATGTTTTATAGAGGCTTTTTCTTTCATCTTTTTGACACCTTTCAGACAAAAGAGAAAAAAGCTAACAGGAAAGAAATGAGAAAAGAGAAGAAATGAGAGACAGCTTATCTATATACCCCAAAATGATTTGTTTTGCATTCACTATGGCCAGGGAAACCTTTTCCCTTGTTTCTGATTGTATCTTGAAAAACCAATTTATTAATTGCCCTTGCTTGCTAAATGGCTTAAGTAGGTCAGTTATGAAGAACTCTGAGATGCAATCTCAATGTCACTCAGCAGTTTTGTGTGGACGTCCTCACCTTTGTCAACAAGAAATGAATTTCATCTCTATTCCCTTGCAACATCCAACATCAGGTTAAAATAAGGAGCCATCAGTGAGGTGCTTATGAACGTTTAACAACCAGTTCTCTGGAGGGAGGGGAAGGGGGAACTCTGATTTGTAGGATTTGTGGGCTCCCGTAGTGTAAATGCTTCCACCGTGCCGATTGCAGGTTCCCAAGGTGATGTCACTGAACCAGAGTTGGGAAGAGATTCTCACAATGTTCTCTAGGGCCGGGTCCGCGGGGACGAGTGAGCAGGCGTCTTCAGCACACCCCCGGGAGAAATGGCAAGAAGACTCACAGGAGGAAAACTGATCAGGACAGCAGTTCTCAACCTGGCTGGACATGAGCATCACCTGGTGAGCTTTGAAAACTCCCAGTACCCACGCCACACCCCAGCCAATAAAGTTGGACTTTCTAGGGTTGGGATCCAGGCATCTGTATTGGTTGAGACTCTTGAGGCAATGCCAGCATATGGCCAAGATTGAGAACCACTGGACTAGCACAGGGCTTGAACAGCACTCCCTCTTGCAGAAATCCCTCAAACACTTCTGAGACATCATATATCTCTTTATGAAAGCTTGTCAGGGATGTACAGTTTGGAAACTACAAAACCATGACTAGGATGATGGTAATTATTAAGAGTCAGCTTTTGGTAACAATTTGCTGTTTGCACAACCATGGACGATGAAATAAGAAGGGAAAGCCAGAGTGATAATGCAACATACAAAAACTTCTCTCAGGTATCTCAGGTGAGAAACAGCTGCAGGTCTGACAGCACCTCTTCAACCTGTCTGCTTTGATTGCAATGCGATCTGTAGGTGCAATGATTTGGGTAAATAGGTTTCCAGTTTTACACAATATGTTTCTTTTTATTTAGGGCAAAGTGTTGATATAAGAGTGAATATTTACTTGAAGCAAGTAAGGACATTCCTGTATATTGCAAATGTAGAAAAGATGACAAATGCTTGGAATAGCACAATGCAAAGAAATGACACAATACTTTTATTAAGGAAGTGTCTGATACACTAACAACTGTGCATGCTGCATTGTTGAGCATATTCTTGATTGACAGAACTCTTGTTTTGGCTAGGCATTGGGGAGAACTGAATTCTCCACTTCCAATTTCTTAAGAAAATGTTTTTACTGAAGTAAATCCACATACAGAACAATGCAAAAATCATAAGTTTATGGCTCAGTGGATTTTCTGAAAATGAACATACATATTCATGTAACCGCCATTCGAGATTAGAAAATGGTACATTCTGGTACCCCAGAAGGCCCCCTTGGAGGAGCGGAGTGCTGGCCTTCCCAGCACTACTGCTCTACCCCGAATGTAACCACTACCCTCATTGGTCTCCACACATAGGCTCCCCTGGTCTTTGACCTTCATACAAATGGAATCATCCGGAATGCACCCTTTGTGTCAGCCTTCTCTTGCACAACATTGTTTGTGAGCTTCATCAACAATACTGCTTGTAACAGTAACTGGTTCTTTCTCATTTTTGTGTAGTATTCCATCATTTGGATTATGTCACAATTTATTTATACATTCCACAATTGATCTAGTTTTTGATATTTACAAATAGTGCCCCATGAATATTCTCATATAAGTCCTTTTGTGTATATAAGTATATGATGGGTCTCTGTTTTAAATTTCCACCCAATGCAACTCTTTCCTGTGTCTAGTGAAGTTGAAGTTCCCATGGCACTTAGGGTAAGACTCAAATTGACACTTATGCCCTGTTTTTACCACTTCTTCAGGAAATGTTGTTACATTTTAAAAGCCAAAAGTTGAGAACTACCCCAATACTTAGTCCCTGGCATGAAATAAAGAGTGTCTGAAAGAAAATCATAATATCTGAGTAATTTGAAAAAGTCCAAGAAGAGACCATGTAATCCATCTCAGGGCATCATGTCTGCAAGGAACCTTGGAAAAGAATTGCCCTTCTTTGAATGAATAAGGAAACTGAGGCCCAGGGAGATGAAGGGATTCATCCAAGGTCACATAGGTAAAAAGCAACTAAGCTGGGCTGGGAACCTTTGCATTATAACTCCTAGTTGGCTCCTTTTATAGCATTACAGTGTCTACATTTTCAGACCTCAAACTGATGAATTCTAGAATATGCCAACCTAAGTCAAAATATGAAAGAGGAGAACCTGTTTCTAATACCTTATTCTTAATTTCTATCCCAACAAAGAATTCATAAACACCTCTCTGTCTCTCAACTTCCTCTTCCCTAACCCAAGCTGCTTTCTGATGGCAGCCAACGTCCACCTTAGCTTCCTCCAATCCAAGTTCTCCAAATGGACAGCACAGCCTTTGTACATGCAGGTCTGATCCCTTCATGTCCTTCTTAAAACACTGGCCTCTCACTGTTCTTAGGATAAAAACCCAAATCCTTACAGTGCTCTAAAAGGGCATGGAGAGTTTTGCTCTTTCTATTTCTCTCTTTGGAACTCTCCTCCCGTGCTATGCTACGTTTGACTACATCTCCAACAAACCCTTATGCCTTATGAAGCCTTATGAAGCCTTTCTCCTTCTTAGAACCCAGTTTAATCATCACTTCCTTGGAAGAGTCTTCCCTAACCTCCTGACTTGGTCCATGTCCCCTACTATACCAGGCACCTCCCTTTGGCTAACCCGTCACAACTGTGATTCTAAATTTACTTACATGCTCTGTCCTCTGCCTGGGGACTCTGGGCATTTGTCTCAGTATATTATGATTTCACCAAAAATAATGCCACGTATGTGCATTTAGGATGTCTATCACACCTCTATCATTCTGAGCATACTTCTCTCCACGGCCACCCCTAGAAGTCTGCAGGGTCCTTACCTACCATAACCAGGGCCATAACCTGGCTAGTTCTCCTGTGGGACAGTCACCAAGATCCCATCTAGTTATCTCTTGGTAGATGTCTCCAAAATTGGTGCCAAACACCAATCCATACACACCCTGATCCTCTAAGCCTGTGGTCCCCAACCCCCCGGCACCAGCCCAGTACTGGTCCTCAGCCTGTTAGGAACTAGGCCACCATCTGAGCTCTGCTCCCCGCACCTGTGGAAAAATTGTCTTCCATGAAACTGGTCCCTGGTGCCAAAAAGGTTGGGGACCACTTCTCTAAGCCATCATTAATTGTACCGAATTATCACCTTGATTCATGAAAATAAAATAAATAAAAACTTTTAAAGCAAATTATGGATACTTTACTGTAATGAAAGCAGCAATATAATCCCTGACTGAAATGCTACCTTTGCTCCATGCATGGATTTAATTAATATAGTCTCTACTCAACTGGGGTGGACAGGTACTTCCAAAGCTGTGCTATGAGTGATGTACATGGAGGTTGTTATAGCCTAAGTTCGGGTACTCCATTGTCAAAAGACCAAATCTATTTATTTTATAGAGGGGCTTGCGTCTTTAATCCTGGCCAAGCTCCAAGTGGAGATAATTTTGTTCATGCTAGTTTCTTCTTTCTCTATTTTAGATATTCCTCACTGGCTTGGACATGACTAATTTCCCTTCCTCTATATTCCACAATTTGGATAAAACAGGCAAACTCAACTTTGAAAATAAATCAATACTAGAAATTAAAGCCAAATAGTAAATTCTATGATCAATTTAGCTCAAGTGTTAAAAACTATGTTCCAATTTTCAATATATGTTCTTCCCAGGTAAAGTTGAGGGAATTAGATTTGGTGCCATTAGATTGGCAAAAGGGAAATTATGTTCGGTAAATGTTTTAGGAGCAGAAGATAGCCTCTTAAAAATCTCTGAAAGCACTAGAAAGTATAAGGAAAACCAAATGAAAAACTGTGTGGCAGAAATATCTTGGGGTTCTCATTGCTTAAAAAAAATACAGTGCATTCATTATTCAGATTTGTGTCTGTTCTATTCTATTGCCAACCAATTAGATTTTCTTCCTGACAAGAGTTGGTTCCATCTAATAAATTCGTTAAATTCTGTCAACACGTACAAGACAAGACTTGCAAAACGTGTTCAGTACTCCCATTACACCTCGTCAGTCCTCAAGTAGAAAAGAGAACATCGACAAGCAGGCAAAGCCAAAAATCCTCCCCCTAAGAAAAAGAAGCTAATGTTTGAAGAGTCAGAAAGATTAATATTTTCTCCTCTTCTGTGGATAGTCTCACACCCTTGGGGCCTCATTTTCAAACTGGCTAAAAATGAAAGGATGAAAGACTCCACAAACGCACAGTATAATTAGTCTGGCTATACTGCAGTGGGACATTAGAAGTCAATAATTATTGTTGGGTGGAGCGTCTCTTGCTAGATGTCAAAGCATGAAGGCTCCGTCCATAGCCCAATGTGCAGCCATGACATCCACAGATTGTGGCGTGGTAAAGGGGGCATAGTATGCACCACACCAGGGTATTTTTTGCCAGTAGACTTTAATGTATAATTGAAAATGAACTTCTTTTTAGTTTTAGAGAAGGGATTTCTTCTGATTGACACCAAATGTGCACTGCATGCACTAATATTTCTCAGTGTTCTAGATTTAAACTTTGAACTGAAGATTGAAAGTTCAAACTTGACCCAATAAATTTGTTCCTTTCTTGTTTCTCCACTCGGGTGAGGTTTTCTACTGTGCAGCCCCCTATTCTGTCATGTGTGCCCTTGTCCCAGAGCCTGTCTGGACCCTGAATTCTAGACTCTCAAAAGGGTGAACATGGGTTTTGGTGGGAGGGAGCAAGAACATGCCACTGGTTTTATGTCTGAACCACAGATGTGCATATAATACATAAACTGACATACAGGATATCTGTATCATGATAATTTCATGGGTGGAGGGAGATTCAGTTTTTGAAAATGTCTGAAAAGGCTCCTTAGAGATACAATAACAAAAATATATATGTATTGTAAAGCACCGACCTAACTAAAAAGCTTGTTGAGAAACAGAAGCTTGCCTTCTTTTTCATATTTAAGAAACATGATACAAGTTTATAAAATAAAATTTTAGGGGAAAAAAAGGAACGGGAACACTCCTCACCCCACCACTCCACAGAATTGCTTTCTACTCCTAGCTAACATGTGCACATATTTTATATGGTCATGACCACTAAACACATAGCTGACATGCATTTTTACATTCTAATGTGTTTGCTTATCTTTATCATCTAAGTGTTTTCGTGTTGCAACACAGTCTCCAGAATTCCTGCAGAGTAGCCCTCCACCTGGTCAAGGAATAACTCCCAGTTTCTTTCTGAATCTACCTGAAGTCAAGCAAGTTGAGCCACGTGCAGCACGGGAGGCCTCTGAAGATGGCGTGATTCTCAGATGCTTGTGTCTGCAGATCCTTCAGGGGGTGAACGGGCAGTAGATTTAAAGGGCTAAGCCCTTCTTGGAGAGTTTCCAGCTGCCGACCACCGCCAGATCCCCAGGGAGGACCAGGCCTCATCCAGGACCTCTGTGTTGGGAGGTGACAAGGACCCAGGAGCCTCCTCCCCCTGGCCTAGCACGAAGGCTTTGTGCCTTCTCCCCTGTAATTTCTGATACCAAACCTGAGGGACCAGCTTACGGGAACATATTGGCCAATTTATAAACCCTCTCATCCTTCACCTTTTAAAGCTCTTTTTTGTTTAATTGACTTTTGCTCAACAAATCTTCCTGACCGCCTTTAAATTTACTCCACAAGAACCTCACACCCCCCTTACTAAATGACTACACTTGGTTATAATTATGTAATAATTGGTCTGTGCTTGCCTAATACTGCTCAGAATATTTTAAAACACTGCAATTGTCCCACAGATAGCAGACACGAATTTAGGCTATTAATGGCACCAGCCGTGAGGGATAGCTGGAGAGTGGCAGCCTCCCAAGTCCATGCATTGCCACTTCAAGAAGGTCAACTCTGTGAATCATTTAACCATCCCTCATTTCCTGTTGTTCGATATTTTCATCCTGCCCAGCTTGGCCTAATTATTAGCAAAACTACAGTGAACACAGGTGAGCATGTAGAATTTGTTTTGCTATTTCCTTTTATAAAATTCCTGTGTTCTATGACTTGAAGTGACTATTTATGTTACTCTTCCAGGTACTGCTAAATGCTGGATTGCATATTTGTCTTTGTGTCTTTCCATGGGATCTTGCACATCTCTTTGTAATGGTCAATGACCAAAATCCAGAGTTTTCAAAGGACAGGAGTATTTGTGGATATACAAAGAGAGACTTGCTATCGCTGATGTCACCATTTTTATGTTTGTGTTTTCTAAATTTGGTATTGTAACATATAATTGCCGGGAGGAAACAGAGGAGTGTCATTTGAAGGGTATTCTCACCTTTGCTCTCTGCCTGGAATAGACGAGCAGATGCTGATTTCAGTTTGAGGCAATAACAGGAGCTCTAAGATCAGGCGATTGTCTCTGATTTGAATAACCTTGCAAAGACCCACGCCATGTTGGGTTTACTGTGAAAGTTTAGACCCTTTCTGGTCCCTCTGATGAGGGCCAAGAGGCCCATGGTCAGCCTGGAAACATCTGGAATTTCCCCAAAGGCCGTCCCAATTCCCAGTCAGCGTGTGAACGAGCATCCGCATTCATTGGAATGAGTGTTTTCCAAGGGCAACCAGTCCAGAATCCACCATCAACCCACCATCACAGCAGCTACCTAGAAGCAGGGGCCAGAAACGTTTGTGCTCTGGGGCCTTGGAGATGCACAACACAGATTTCTTTGAGATGAGTGTGTCTGGAACCTGTGTAGCTTGTTGTTGATGTTACAGAAAAGCTATCAAACTACCTTTCTCTGCAGGGAATTATGCTGCATACAATACTAAAAGAGGTTTACAAAATATCCTCACTTTTATCCCTTGTTAAAAATATAATATAGAGCCCGAATTATACCCTCCTTCTTGCATAATTCCATGCATTTGTTTGCTGTTTATAATAGCAAAGATTTTCACTCTTCCTGGATGTTAATGGCCAATGGAAAATGCATGGCCCTTGGCTCTCATTAGACTATTCCTGAAACCCCAGCCAGGCATTAATTCCTGCAGAAGTGCCTGGGCCTTATACGCTCAATGCTTAAATAACGCATACATAGCTCTCTTAACTAAGCCAAATACACTTCTTTCCCTTTCTGGACAGTGGAGATAGAGGAGCTCAAATCCTACCCTACAGTCAAAGACCAAGGAATAAGATAAGTTAAGGCTTCAGTGGTGGTTCCAACTTACAGCACCACCTACACTCCCACTGGAGACCTCAAAACCATCAGACTATACAGCCAGTGCTAAACTGTACCCCTGAGGATATCACAGGAAGAAAATACTATTCTCCTTTCAGTGTCACTTAATATCATGTTTTAGGCTGGGCATGGTGGCTCATGTCTATAATCCCAGCACTTTGGGAGGCCGAGGTGGGAGGATCACTTGAGGCCAGGAATTTAAGACCAGCCTGGGCAAGATAGTGAGACCCTGTCTCTATGAATTTTTTTTAATGCTTATAATCTAATTAATGTATTATGTTATATTTTGAAATGTCAGAAGCTTAAAAACTCTATAATGACTTTATCATGGCATTGTATTTAGTTCTGTTTTCATGAAGTCAACATGGATTAGAAGGAAACCACAAAATAAAAGTGGGAAAAAAAGTGTGAAATAATACAATTTTACAGCAGGAGTAGGAAGTTGTCACAGGAAGGGATCTTAGAGCCCAGTGGTTCAGTCTCTACCTGCACAGGTGGGCAGTCAAAGGTAAGATGACTGAGAAGCTCACACACTGGTCCAAGGTGCATGTCAAAATTTTCCCCCAGGGATGGAGCTTTATAAGCAGCTTGTCATAGCCAGTCTCTCTCTGTGGGTGTTTTTACGTACTCTTTCCTCACTTTGGAGCAAAATCATGGCTCTTTCTTTCCATCTGAATTAAGGCTTTCCGGTCCATTTCTTTCCATACATGCTACACACCCCTCTGAGCCCTTCTCTGAGAGATGGGTTTGTTCAAGCGTGACCCTCATCCTTTGCCCTGCGGATCTCATCCCTGCATCCTGCCATGTGACATTTCCAGGCCTATGTCTTCTCTTTAGCTGCCATTTAATTCCCTTCTTGATTTCCTTCATTATGGGCTTCATCTCAAAGAAGGTCACCTTTTCCCACTTTTACCCTCCTGTGTCTGTCACGTTCCTCTTGGGTTCCTTCCTCTCAAATGTCCCACGTTTTCACACTGGAGGGTCAGGGTGGTGCAGAGGTTATAGATGTGAGCCCTGATTCCATCTTCTGCTAGCAGTGTGACCCTGAGCAAATTACTAAGCCTCTCTGCACCTCAATTCCTCCATATATAAATAGGGGCTGAGAACAGGACCCATCTTATGAGACTGTCCTGAGGACCACGTGGTAGAATCCATGTGAAACCCTCAGTGCAACCCTGCTATTGAGCAGAAATCACTCAGGGTGTTACATATCATTTATGGATTATGCATCCCTGCTACTTTTTCCCTTCCTCCTATTCCCAGGCTCCAGAGTATTCCCATACACACTCTTGGTTTACACTGACCCTCACCATAAAGACGTTTTCTTGAACCCTGCCTAACCACTAAAAATGTGCCTGGCCTGTGATCCACTTTTGGGGAACCAATGGCATGATTATCTCATTAATTTGAAAAGAACACTTTGACCTAAAGTGCTAAGGTCAGCTATCAGATTACTAATGACCACAGAGCCACGTGCAATACACAGGTTGGGAAGTGTGGGACCAGTGGGTACTTTCGAGCACCTCCTAAGTCATGGCACTTTGCAGGTGAAAGTCCTCCACCTGCAAGTCGCCAGTTTTCCAGTTCCTACACCAGTGAGATTGGTGTATTTTCCTTGTCTCCCTTAATAGATTTTAAGTTCAAGGGCAGATACTGTGGTTAATCCAAATGTTGTTACCCACTTTCAGATCATGCAATAAGTCATTATCATCATCGAGACCCAGTAATAGCACACAATCACATTTATCAATAACTACATAATTTCACTGGAAATTTTGCAAAACAATCTAAAGTGCAGTCAAAGCAAAAGAAAACGTACTGTTATCACCACTAACCTCCAGAAAAAGTCTAGATTGCCAGGTCAGTCTCGCTCATCTTTGGTTTTATGACGTCATGGAATAGGAAACTCCAAAAAACCACATGATGACAAGTAGCCATGTAAAGAATTATTTGTAGTGACATTAACATCATTCAGTGTTCCATCAGGGTCTTTAACCTGTGAAAACACATTAACACTAACTAACTACAGTCCACAGTCCTCAATAGGCTGGCCCAGTCATGGATGTTTTATCCATGTAAATAGCGACCTGTTGACAGGCATCATTACTGAGATTTGTTGACTCAGAGGGTCAGTTAGATTCTCCCAGCAAGTTCTGAAGCAGCAGTTTGGCTGTGTTTAAGCCCCTGGAAGGAGCTGGTTTCACAAACAGCATGATGATTCTAGGTGGAGAGGGAGGCTTGCAGAACCTGAGAGCTAATCACAGAGACCTGATACAGGGTAGTGGCTTCATTTTTTAACTGGGGTTTTACAGTTCTTTACAGGAAAAAAAAAAAAAAAAACAAGCAACTTATTAAACACCAATAGCATTATTCCAGAGATTTCACCAAACGCTATGGAAGGCACATCTTGTCCCGCAGTTGAGGTGATGGTGCACGCCAAGCTCTTGGCAGAGCGATGGCACATAGAGACCCAGTGAATGTCTGATATTATCATCACCTCTAACCTCCCCTATCGACATGGAAAACTAATTTTCGTATGTGAGGCATTTCCCAAAGCAAATATTTATATCCAATTACAATTAATTGTATACCTGTTTGTGATATTGTGATATAATAATATATATCTGGTCTTCATCCCTGGTTCCTAGTAAAGAACTCTTGTCTTAGTTACTCAGGCTGCTATAACCTGGGCAGCTTAAACAACAAACACTTATTTCTCACAGTCCTAGAGGCTGGGAAGTCCGAGATCAAGGTGCCAGCAGATGTGGTGTTTGATGAGGGCTGCTTCCTGGTTTGCAGAGGGTTGTCTTCTTGCTGTGTCCTCACGTGGCAGAGAGCAGAGAGAGAGAAGGCAAGCTGTCTCATGTCTCTTTGTATAAGGGCACCAGTCTCATTCATGAGGACTCTACCCCTATGACTTAATTATATTCCAAAGGCCTAAACTCCTAATACCAGCACATTAAGGATTAAGATTTCAACATATGAATCTGGGGAAGAGAAGACACAGATATTCAATGCATGATAGCTCCAAAAACCCTTTTGCTTTCGTGAGTGACGGGGTCGTAGGAGCCTCTTTTGCTATATTTGGTCTCAGTCCCCAGTTCTTGACACAAGAGCTTCTAAGACCCTTGGGGTCTCGAGAGTAACAAGAATGTCCTTTTGAATACTAACAAGATGACTGGTGGCTGGGGGCCTGGGGCTCCTAGATAGTTTTGGGGTGAAGGGCCAGAAAGACAAAGGCATAAATAAAGACTTGAAACCTTCAACCCCACCCCAACCCTCCTCCCACATCTCCAGGGAGGTCAGAGATTAAGTCAATTACCAATGGCCAATGATTTAATCAATCATGCCCAGGTAATAAAGCCTCCATAACCCGCCCCAAGACTCCAAGTTTCAGAGAATGTCCAGGTTGGTGAGCTCATCAAGGGACTGGGAGGGTGGTGCACCCAGAGAGGGCATGGAAGCTCTGCACGCCTCCTCTATACCTTGCCCTGTGCATGGCTTCCATTTGGCTATTCCTGAGTTGTATTCTTTATAACAAACCTGTAATCATAAGCACAGTGTTTCCCTGAGCTTTGCAAGCCTCAACTATCAAACTTGAGGAGGAGGTTGTAGGAACCCCCAACTTACAACCAGGTGGTCAGAAGTACAGGTGCAAACCTGGGACTTGCAACTAACTAGTGTCTGGAGTGGGGACCAGTGTGACAGGACTGAGCCCTTAACCTGTGGGATCGGCCTTAACTCCAGGAAGTTAGCATCAGAATTGAATTGAATTGAATTGTAGGACACTCAGTTTGTACCTAGAGAGCTGGAGAATTGGTTGGTTTGGGGGAAAAAAATCTCATGTATTTGGTGTCAGAAGTGGTGTTATAAAAACAGTGCAGACCTTTTGGTTTTTACAGCTTAATATTATCGTGATATTTAGAAAAATAGCACCTTGGGTCACAATGTTCTAATCCAGACATGGCAGTTACAATTAAAATTAGTTCATTCCATACTTACTATGTGTCAATTTCTATGCTAGGATCATTTAAATAATTAGTCACTTAAATTGGTTTATGGTTTCCAAATTTAAAAGAAGAAGAGAAATCGAGACCGAAATGTCTGAAACTAAATCAGGGTGGTGCCTCCTCTAAGAAACATCACCTGTCCTGGTCCGTCCTCTTAGAGAGCCACACGGACACACAAACCAGGGCAGCCTAAAGCCCCGTGTGCTTTCTAGACTCTCTCATCACTAACGGAGCTGCAGAAGGGGAAAGGCAGACAGGAAGCGCATGTTTGACTCAGACAGAGGCCCAAGCGCAGCGCCACTCAGGAGCATTAACTCATCTGAAGGCCCCCCAATTACATGAAATTATCAGGCCCATTAAATTCCAGCCACTGCCATTAAATATCATTAGGGATAAATCAGTTCTCTGAACACATCCTGAAGGAGTAGATTTCCCGAATAAGGACCTCCCAATGAAGAGAGGTGTCCTATATCATAAAGACTAAAAGATAGTCCCTCAGTAGTCACTTAATTACCTTATCTGCAAGTTCCTACCATGCTGCTCCCAAGCACAACTGTCTGCAAAGCGATGGAATGAATCTAGCAGACAAGCAGAGGGGAGGCACATTCAGTTATGAGTCCAGGTAATTAATGCTTCGACAAACCACCCTCACACTCCCACAGAGCTGCTCTGGCCACTCTCAGTCCTCGCTGCAGAACCTGCTGTCACACGTAGAGGAGCACTTAATCCCAAGGCATGTTTCAACAGTGCAAAGCACAAACTCAGCTCCTAGCTTGCTTGTCGTCTCAACGCTTGACATGCATCCTACATTGCTCTTTCTGAGCACTGTCCCCTTTGGGTCCTACTGCTAATTGCTACACCTAGACATAGTTCTTACACTTCTCACATTTCCTCCAGCACTTCACACAGTGTCTTGCAGAGAGTAAGCACTCAATGCTTTTTGTGAGTGATTGAATGATGAAGTTGAATTGGAGATTTTAAACTCGAAGACTTAAGAAATCTAAAAAGCAAAGTCTCTTTCTGGAGTGGCGTGACACCAAGATGATCCTTAAAATGCTGAAGAGTAAAGTGAACTTTTTGGCAGACACTGCAGAAGTCTGTTGTGAAACAGCTTATTATAACACAGACTTGGATCTGCATGAGTCTAATAATATCTCCCTACACAGAATTACTAGTAAAAGCCTAATATACTACAACTAGCTTACAATCCTGGGGTATCCCACAGGCAAATTAAACTCAAGTCTCTAAACCAGGACACATTACTTTTCCCTTCAAACCTGTGTCTCCTCTCTATTTCTATTAATAAAAGTTTCTGTTGATGGAGTCACCGTGCACCAAAAGTGTCAACACCAGAAGCCATCGTTTTCATCATTCCTCCAACCTACTCTTTCCTCATTCTTCCTTCCTACTTCCCTCACCTCCCATTTCATCTACTCCCATATGTATACGCATTGGCATATAGTTTCTTCCATTATCAGCTCAGAGATTTCCCTCAGGTCCAGCTCATCTTTCTGTCCCTGCACCACTGTCAATTCAGACCCAAATCGTCCTCCCCCAGGTGACTGCTGACACTGCTGTCTCCGTCCTTCCCCCAACCAAACCACCCTTCCCACCACAGCCGGGGTTACCTTCCCCAGTTAAAAACAAACAAATCCAAAGCCTCATCATGTTCCTCTCCTGAGTTCAAAGAAGAAAATTAAGTGCCTGCAAGATAAAAATCCACAGTCCTTAATTTGTTATCAAAGCTGTCTACAGTCCTACCAGGACAGGCTCAGATACATGCCTCAACCTGCAAAATGCAAGGGCAGCACATTGTCCCCATGAAACGCCCTGATCCTGCTTCAGGGGGGCCTTGTCTCCTCACCACCTGTTTCAGCAAACAGATGGTTTTCACACATTTTTAAAAAATTCAAGTAGGAGATCTTTTTCAGAGACATGCTTTTAACATGACATTCCATTTCCCTTATTTCTGCATAATAATATTTAATGGCACCTTTGTTGCTTTGTGCAACTTTTTTCCCGATTGCTCATTCTTAAGCAATTGGAGGCCTCGCCAGGCCTGATCTTTGATGGCAGACAGGGTGTGCATGTTGCTCTTGGCCTCATGTCTTCGGCACTTGCCCACTATGACCTGGACAAAGTCTTGGGGGTGTCACAAGAGCTCCAGATGGGTGTAGGTATCTCCTAGCTCAACCCCTGTCCAGCAGTTTCTCTTGTCTTCTCTTTCTTTAAAGCAAATGTGTTACAGTATAAGTTACATACTACTAAATGTACACATTTTAAACAAAGTTTTTAAAATTTTTTTTCATCGATACATAATATTTGTTCATATTTATGGGATACATATGCTATTCTGTTACATGCATAGAATGTGTAATGATCAAGTCAGAGTATTTGCAGTGTCCGTCACCTTGAGTATTTAGCATTTCTATGCATTGGGAACATTCCAAGTCCTCTCTTCCAGCTATTTTGAAATATGCAATACATTGTTGTTAACTGTAGTCACCTTACTCTGCTATTGAACATTAGAATGAATCCCTTCTATCTATATGTATAAACATGAAGTTTGAGAAGTTTTGAAAAATATATACTCTCATGAAACTCACACTCTTATTAAGACATAGAACATTTCCTTCATCCCAGAAACTTCCCTTGTGCCTTCTTGCATTCTATCCTTCCAAGCTCCCACCCCAAGGAACCACTCATCCACTCTCCGTCATAGTTTTACCTCTTTTAGAACACCCCGTGAATGGAGTCATACAAAATCTGGTCTTTTGTACCTGACTTCTTCCACTCAGTGTAATGTTTTTGAGGTCCAACTATGTCACTATGTGGACTGGCAGTTTGTTCCTTTTGTTACTCAGTAGTATTTCAATGTGTGGCTACACCATGGTGTTTATCCATGTAACTGTTGATAGACATTGCAATGTTTCCAGTCTGAGGAAGCTAGGAAATATGTATTTCCTAGAAAGATAAAAATATGTCCTGGGTTCATTGATATTTTGAATTCCAATGAAAAAGTACAGGATTTTTACTTGATTCATTGATTTTATTTTGTATCTCTATGCTGAAAATCTTATTTCCTGATGTCATTAACAAAATTACTTATTTCTCTGTCCTACAATATACTTACATGTTTATCTGTATAATTGTTTTGAAATAACAATACCAACTGCAGAATGCAGTGGAAGATTTTTCGGTATGTCCTACCCGAGGGTGTGTCCCACATGGGCTGTACAGGTAAATTTCTATCCTTTCATATGAAATAATTTTTTTTTCTGTGTGATTCTTTTCATTAACTTGATACAGAGTTTGGATCATTTGTTTCATTGTGTCTGACTTTCTTTTTGTTGCTTAATGTTTGGTTACATAAAATAGTCACCTGGTTCCAAAGTCAGATGTACATAACATGACCTATTCAGAAAGGTCTAATGTCCACCTTTCTTGCTACTCTTTTTTATATTTTATTTATCATTCTACAGGTTTTTTTTAAAAAAATCTAAACGTGTAAATATCTATTGATATTTCTCCTCCTCTCTTACACAGAATGCTAAACACACTCTTCTTCATTGTAGCAATGTATCTATAAGATTTCTTTGTGACAGTGTATCTATCTTATTCCTTTTTATACTTGTTTCATTGTAAAATTTACCAACCAATCAACCAACTGATGGACATCTGGGTTGTTTCCAGACTTCTGTGATTATAACCCATGCTTCAATAAATAATCTAGTGCAAATATCCTTTCATATTTTGCCAGTATCTTTAAGATTGTCTGCTTGAAATGGTATTGCTGGTTCAAAGAGTAAATCCCCAAGTACTCTTTCTAGATATTGCCAAATTCCCCTCTATAGGTGGTGTGTCATGTTGCATCCCCACTAGCAATGTTCAGAGTGACACCTCCCCATCCTTACTGTCAGAGTATGTTGTCAAGCTTTTTCATGTCTACCAATCCCATAGTTGAGAAATGGTATCTCAGTGTAGTCTGAATTTGCATTTTTGCCAGTTCTGACCTTTAATTTGGAACCAAATCAGTTTCTTTCCTTGAGATCTGCATTCACAGCTATAGCTGTTTTCTAATTACCCAGAAAACCCCTGTGTCCCTTTGATGGTACTGTAGTAACTTCTGTCTTCCTCCAGAATTCCCCACCTGCATGGGCAGGGCTGCACTCTGGGTGAAATTTCACCCTATGACTCAAATTGTCTCCCCTTTCACAGTGAAAGCAAACTTGCTTCAAAACTAGTTAACCTGGAGTAACAATATCCTGGGGCAACAGATTCAACTCTGCAACTCTTTTCAGAAACATGTTTTTTAAATAATTATTGATGTCATCACCTTCACATTATATATTTGCTTTTTCCTTCCTTGTTCAGAAAATACCACTATAATGGATTCAGACATTACAGAAACAAGTTGTTAGAAGAGAACAGATTATCATACTCAACAATTCTAACACCTAGACTTGGAGTTGCTTGGCCCTGGGTTGGTAAACCCTGAAGAATGTAAACAAGGGTTCGTCATCTGTGTTAGCTGTGCTCACAAGGCCATTTCCCAGTCACATTCTTCTTGCAACCATTGGTCAGACTTGGGAAAAAAAAAAAAGTAAGAATAAATCATTGACAAATTGAGTTACAACTTAACATCATGGTGGCACAATGAAAAAGAGACATTGTGAACGCAGATTTTGCCAAAGCATTACTGTGAAATAAAAGTCATCCTCCCCTGGTTCCTCCTGCCATCTCTTTCTGGGAAACTCTGCCCACGTGGCATGGACCTCCTCAGCAGGGATACTGAGTCCTGGAAACTCATGGTGCTCTCCAGGCACTGACAGGAATTGACTGGGCTGCTCAGACCTCCAAGGACTTACCCGCAACCCTTCCATCGGGCTAGTGCTTTTGTTCTCTGCTCAGCCTCACACTGTCCTCTGGAGAGGTTTAGGCTCTGGAGCCAAAACCCTCACCCCTTCCACAAACAGAATTTGTAATATTTTAGAGTAATTGCACCGAGCATGTTGGGAAATGAAATAGCAGCCCACACCCAGCAGTCTACTTAAAATGTCAGCAAGAAAGGCAAAAATTTACTCCAGGGTGGCAAAAAGCCACTCCAGTTCTCAGAGAACCAGCTCAGACATCTGCTGCAAACCAAACAGAAACATCTGCAGAGTGTCACCTGGCTAATGTAGATCGTTCAATCAAAATGGGCACATTGGTTTCAAGAGGCTGAAGGTCTAACCTTACATGTGCTCTGGTTGAGAGAAACAAAAAAGCAGAAGAGGGAATTGGGGCCACATTTACACCCAGATTACCGGGCAGAGAAGTACAGTCATAAAAAGTCAGAATCAGACAGTGGGTTGGCAGCAAACGACTTTTTTCCCATTAAGTAGTTTGTGGGTGGAGGCAGATCTCCAAATACTTTGTGGCGGTGCCACTGAGTAAAGAATGGTTTGTGCCTCGATTGGTTAACACCAACAATGACACATTCTCCATCCTCTTTCTCTGAAAAAAGAAATAGTTTCACTGAAACAATTTTTCTGTAGATGAGCTGAGACCTTTCTTTGGGTGAATTATTTAGCAAGATAGGTGAAACTAAAAACTGTCCCCAGGAGTGGTCACACTCAAGGAGCCATGCCCTCATTGTTTGAGGTTTGGCACAAGCCATCAGGAAGTTTATGACTCCCAAGAAGCCATCCCCAAACCCCGAAGGTTGTTATCAATACCAAGTATTTGCTTTAACTAGGACATTCTGATAGTGGCTTCCCATAGTGGTAAAGTGGTAACCTCTGCGGTCAGCTTTACTTGGAGTTACAAGTTATACAAGATAAATACTAGAGGAGTCAATTAAAATTCCATCTACCTGGGCCAATGATAACTGTGCCAAAGAATCACGTTGTCAGTAGCATGTACAGTTGAGAATCACATCACATTATGATGAGTGTAATGACCTCACACACTTACAGGTAAGAACAGGGGCTTAATGTGGTGTGGCAGTAATGTAGAGAGACTATAAAACGGTGCTCTTCCAACCTTAGTCTGTCTGCAAATCACCTGGGAATATTGTTAAACCTTGAACTCTAATGCAGTAGGTCTGAGAGGCTGCGTTTCTGACAAGTTCCCAGGGCGTGCCCACGCAGGTGGGATGTAGCTGGTCCATGGAACACACTTTAAGCGGCAAGACTGTAAAAAATATCAAATGTAGAACTCAAACATAGAAATAATTGTTCTCCTTTCAAAGTGGCCCTAAGAATGTGTATTCCAAAATTGTAGCTCTTGCTCAAAATATCTTTAACATTTCTCTTTTAAAGTCTGTTAATGTGTATAAAACAAGAGTTTTAAAGAAATGTCATTTTCCGTGGAGCCAAATTGTAATTGAACATATGCCCCTGAGAACACAGGACATTGTTCTCTTAGCATCCAGGGTAGATGCCCTCAAACACCTAACAGGGTCAACATGTCTTTGAAAAGCACTTGGATGAACACAATAACAACCAGAAAGAAAGTTATCTATTTTTATACAGTAGCCCTTGGTATGAATAAAGCAGATCAAAATATTTATTTCTCTAAGTCTTCTTTTACTTGTTGTTTTAGCTAAATAAAGTAGATATATAGGTAAAGCAAGTGACTCTACAAGGATGCTTGTTCCCACTGGAGATCTTGACGCAGAAAGGAAATGGCTCCAGCGTTGGTTATTTTTAACCTGGTTAATACCCACAACGAAGATTTCATAAAAGATGGATATGAATGAAGTAAGAACAGAAAGCCTGAGAATCTCTGAGCTGCTCACTCCACACCATTTCCACAGCAGGTTAAGCAACCCTGAAGTTCCCCATGGCTGATTGGCACTAGAAACTAGTGGAAGGTAGAATTTTCATCACTTTTCTTTATTAAAACAAACTAAAAAAAAATTGCCTAAATGCAAGTTACGTATGTTTGGCCATTGGTTAAATCCTAATTTCTTGAATATGATTGAACAAAAGCTAAGACAGAAGAACCACTGGTTGCTAATTTTTTTTTAAAAAAATAGTAATTTAGTCTTAACATTAGGTAAAGATAGAATAAACTAATTATTGACTTTATTTTGTATTTATAACATCTTAAGTTCGAAAGACTCCTCTACTTTGATAATTGTGGGGAAGAGGTGTAGAAAATTTTTGAGAATATTAAGGGTGAAAACACAGTGTGTGGGCTACATACTCCACGTACTCACCTCTAAAGTTCTTTTTCTTAACCTCCTTGTTTCATCGAATCTTAAAGTGAAAAAAAAAAGCACTTATCAAAAGAGAGCTTTTTTTTTTAATGTCAGGAACTTTCTCAAAGTGAGAAACATCAATAATATATACCCACTTTATTTTCCCACAAATCCCTCTTCTCTCCCAATATTTTATCAACTTTCAACGACTTGATCAACATTTTCCATTAACGAACTTTTAAAGTAAGAAAAATTGATGACTACTTAAAATGAGAATTCTAGTGTGAAAGCCATTGATTCTTTATCTGAAAGTCCTAAAATGTCACCTAATGCAACATGAACTGACTTAAATGAGAATTTTATACTAAATGACAGTGTACTTTCTCATAAGATATTATTTTTAAAAACAGGGATGAGTGAAAATGAACTTACTCAGAGGTATAATAAACCACTTCTTATTAATATTTTGTGTTTGGGAGAATTTGTGGAACCATTTAGGGGCAAAGAACCCCTGTCTGAGAAAAATAATTTTAACTGACATCCACAGAAATCACTGCCTTGCACATTTGGCAATTCTATTTAAAGATATGATCAGGTTTTAATCTATACGCAAACTTATACCTTTCCCTGAATTGTCATTTTTCTCAAACTCATGATTAAGGATGAGCCCTTATTAAGAAATACAAGAGCTCTCCCTCTCAGAGACAGGCAGTGAGAAGATGACATGCCGTAACTATGACACACAGGCTTTCCTTTAAGTTAGCTTTGCCATGTAATAGCTTTGCCATGTAATAGCTTTGCCATGTAATATCTGTGTAGCCATTGGCGCATTTCTTAACCTCTCTGAACTCAGTCTCATCACCTGTAAAATGTCTACAAAAATAAGTATCTCATTAGGTTGCCGTGAGGATTTAATGAGATAAAGTATATATAAAGTGCCCATCCTATAGTAGGTGATCAATAAATGCTAGCTTCCCTCCTGCATTTCAGTGTATATATTAGCAAGATCAAGAGCAAATGTATAAACAACACTGAATTTTCCAGTTCTTATTTACAGATCTTAACTCATGCTCAGTAATTAACACTAATATACACAAATGAATATAAAACAAAATGACTTGTGCACACAGCCAGATGTCTCACACGCTAATGCTTTAAAGGCTTTTTAAATGTCCTCAGACTTTGCAGTCTCTTTGAATGCTCTGTTCCCCCATCTCCCTTTTCCCCTCGGCACCATTTGGGGGTCTCACCACATCCCTCTCTCGGCAAGCCCCTCTGGTTGGCTCTACATGCTGCTGGGACAATGGCTGCAAAATTCTAGGGGATGCCAAAGAATTTCCCTCTATCAAAGCGTCTCAATAATCAGACTACTAGAGAGCTCCTGGGACAAATCCAAGAGGATAAACAAATGTCTGTTTATAACCATTATCTGTTCTCTATTAGGCATATAGGATATGGTCCATGAGCATTTCATTACGTAAAGATTGTAACAGGATGTGTTGTAGGTAAGGAGGACACTCATTACTCGGCAATTGCACTGCATTTGCTATTCCGGTTCTCAAGCCTTGAAAGACAGCAAATGCCTGCAATTCCCCAATGAGACATGACATGAGAGATATGAACTATACAGCGAAAAAGAAGAGATCACTTCTTTGGCAACCCGTGACACTTGAAGTAGCTTAGTGCAAAGAGCTCCAGCTTTGGAGTTTAAAGACCCGAATGTGGATGTGAGTTTTAGTTCAGACACTGGTATGTTTTGGACCCTCAGACACATGACCTGCAAGATGCGGTTAATAAAGACTCTCTAGCATTATTGTTCAAGATGCAAATAAGGCAAATGTGATATATTGAGATCCTCTTTGCTTAGCTTGTAAGAGGGAGACTCTAAATTATTTCTAGTAATTCTCAATTCCTACACCTTCAATGCTGTGACTATTCCCATGTTTTACCTATCACTTTCCTCTGGCTAGTGTAAACTGTAGAAAGGCATCATCAGAATCACAACTCTGTTTAAGGAAGTGATTTTTCAGATGAGAGTGCGAAAGCCCGTGTATTAATAAATGCTGCATTAATTAAATTCATGTGTGCTGACTGATATACTAATAACCTTTAAGCTCCGCTTTTAAAAACTTTATATAAGGTATTTGCTTTTCCATACTATATATTTTTTCAACAGGAAACATACCATTGTTGTTCCATAGTACTGTTATTGTTTAAGGATCTATAAGGAAATCTCTAGACTTTCTGACTAAACAAATTTGTTATCAATAATGAACCTGAAAACTTGGCTGTAGAATCCTTCATGCTCTTTGCCTTTAAAATAAAATTTAAACAACCTTCAAGCCTATCTGTTGGCATCCTTTCTTCTGACACATTAGAGAACATTAGTGGTTTGAAGGGCAGAAACGTCCCGGTGGTGCTATGTATGACATGTGGGATGTATTGACATTCAAGTGACTTGCACCATGGCCTGCCCATTATTTCACCTGAAATATCACTCCTTCTCCCTAGGCATGGGGAATCGTCTCAGGAAATGGAATATTGTAAAGATGGCACTGGAACATGGAGACAGAACCTTCAACAAGTGATCATTAGAAGGATTAACATTTTTTTCTTTTTGAGACAGAGTCTAGCTCTGTTGTCTCAGCTAGAGTGCAGTGGCATCATCATAGCTCACAGCAACCCCAAACTCCTAGGCTCAAGCAATCCTCCCACCTCAGCCTCCAGAGTAGCTGGGACTACAAGTACTCGCCACCATGCCCAGCCAATTTTTCTTTTCTTTTCTTTTCTTTTCTTTTCTCTTTTTTCTTTTTTGTGCAGATGAGGGCAGGAGGAGGTCTCACTCTTGCTCAGGCTGGTCTTGAATTCCTGAGCTCAAGTGATCCTCCTGCTTCGGCCTCCCAGAGTGCTAGAATTACAAGTGTGAGCCACCACGCCCAGCCGGATTAACATTTTTATTAATTAGAATTCTCTCTCAACATTGGAATTTATTTCAAAATTGAAGACAATTCTCATGGGAAATAAAACATGACACCCAAGCCAGTTCCCAATACTTTTAGATGTCCAGATTAGACAAAACTCCGTAAAATATACATTTGTGTGCACAGAGAGATTAATATTATGTGTGCATGTATCTGACTTGAGTATAAGTGGAATATATATATATATATTTGTACATTGTTTAAACTCACATATAGACATATACATGTACTTAATCAAGTCAAATAATTTACAATCAAGCCAAGTAATTTAAAAATTTACTCCAAACCAAGTTAATATTCACAAAGAAATGAAGAACAAAATACAGTGAATCCTTCATTATTCATGTTAAGACAGAGATATGGATACTTTTTTTTCTAATTCAGATTTTGCTTTGAAATGCTAAATGTGATGATTTTGAAACACGTTTATTTGTGTTAAAACTTTCCTTCCAGCACAGATGGAGAATAACTAACTCAGCAGGTATGAGAAGTAGCCTGGCCAGTTTTCTCATCTGGAAATAAAGTTGTTGTGATTTCCAAGCTCTTAAAAATATATAATTTGAGGGATTCTGTAAGAAAAATAATACAAAATTATAAATACAAAAATTAGGTATGAATGTGAAAAAAAGTCATAAATTACTGGTGCTTTGGAGATTCAGGGCCTTTCTGATGGGCTATCAATAGTCAGTTGACTAGAAAGGTTTCCTTATCACATCCTGGCTTTCCTGCCCCAACTAGAACATTCTGTAGCTATGGGCACTCCCAGCACTCAGGGGCCCACGTGAGCGAGAGGCCTGAACATGAGCAACTTTACCTTCCCGTTGACACCAGACTTGCCAGCAGTCCAGCGCCTGGCCAGGTGGCACCACCAACTTGTTCCATGTGCTGTCCCCAGAGTGTCCCACCTGCATTTCTAACTCATCCACTTTGCGTATTATGTTCTTGTGCTTTCCTCACCCTTGGACTTCCCCTAATCTTACTCAGCCTACTGGTCAGGATTAAGTTCTATACCATCCTTGAGACCAAGGAAGTCTGGGTCACTTTTCCCTCTCCGGTCTCCCAAAACAGCGTTTTCCAGACTTCAGGCCATGACTCCTCAGCAAAATCCTACAGAGTTAAGGGGAGAAATAGATAAATCCAAAACCATCGGAAGAGATTTTAATATCCCTCTCTCAGTAACTGATAGCACAGCTAGATTTTTATAAGATCAGCATTGGGAAGTTTTAAATAACATTGTCAAACAACGTGACTTGTCCAACCATATTAATAACTACTAAACTTCAGAATACATGTTCTTTCAAATCCACATGAAACATCCACCAAGAACCATATGGTGAGGAAAAAAATTATATCTCAAGAACCTCCTGGGAATATTCTCTGATGACAGTATAATTGAATCAGGAACCGATAGAATGAAGATATCTAGAAAATCTACAAATATTTGGAAATTAATAACACACTGCTAAATAACCCATGGATCAAAACGGAAGGCAACAGTTAGAAGATGTCTGGAGGACCTACCGTCCTTTGTTAGAGCAAACTAAACGTATTTCCCACCACAAGTATAGATGTGGAAAAAAAATACAGGTTTTTAAGCTTTTTCTCATTTATGCCATATTCCGTGATCAATTAACCCTCAAGTTACTAAGTTAGTAACTTCCAACTAATGGACATCTCTTGTGATTTTCAAGGACTGAGCGGAAAGAATAAAACCTTGTGTTTAGAAAAACACAGAACTTGCAAAATATAAAAATAGCATAAGGGGAGTGAGTCACTTCCCATGTAGTGACTTCTGAACTGGCCTATCAAGTCTCTTTCTTATCCAGGGCCTTAAGAAAACCCATTTGAACCTAGGTGCACTCACAGTTGAGAATTTTAAATCTGCATATGCCACATAACCATCAGTCTGCTCTCTTCTGCAGAAGACCAGAACCTCATCCACGTCATTTTTGTCCCCTCCCTCACACCATACCTCTCAGGGTTGATGAGATCAGCTGGCGGACAGGGCTGTTTCTCACGGGCTAGTTGGCAATGAGCTATCCCAGCCTTGCAACTCCCCTGAGCAACTGCCACTTGAGCTTGGTCTGCTCTCCTTCCAACGTTTGTCTGTGGTTTTTTCAAGAACTCAAATCTAGAAAAGAACAACAGGGAGCAAGGGCGCTCTCCTGGAGCACAACTCCAGGAACAACACGCCCAGCCATTTCCGGCTTCAGTGTATTTCTCCACCGATCCCAGCAGCAGGCATCCATGTTGGTCCGCCATCCTTATGCCCGGAAGTGTGGTGACCACGTGGTGCCTGGACAATCACATGCCCTTTGCTAGATGGGACTCAGTGTGTTTAAGCGGTGACAGCTGTACCACTAAGTGGCTCTCCTGGAGGGGGTACCATACCAACTCCACTCAGAAGATCATTTTGGAGCTACCTCAACCCAGTAGCTCAGAAACACTCATTTTAAAACATCTTAAAGTAGAATTTATGGGATGAAGTCAATAATCCACACTTTTAAAAGTTTATAAAATGTTTTTCACCGATAGCTAATACGTCCACAAAGCTATAACCAATTTTTTTCAACTGAGTTACATTCTATATAAGAACACCTTGTTTCAAATTTAAAAATAAATTCTTTTTAAAGAAAAGAATGCCTTGTGTTTCCACAATTGGGTCTGTAATTTCTGTATGGAGAATATGTTGAGTGTACCTCGTAGAGACTTCCACACTGCCATACGTGGCCAGATCTGTGGTTATCAATAATAAAACTAACATGGTGGCTTTGGCAGTTTTCATTGTCCTTATTTAAATGATATTTATTACTGATGTGCCTGCTATACCCATCAGAAGACTTCTGGGTACATTTATGAGGCATATGTAGTTAGTGGATTTCCATGGTAAGATCCAGTTTTCCCTCCTTGGCTAATTCCAGTGTTTTAGACAAATATCATAAGAAATATGCATCTTTGGAGCAGACAGATTTTGCAGAACAATTGAGGTTTTGGAACAAATCAGCCTTCCAGCATTCTGACTCCTTTGCTCCTATTAGAGCAAAAATCCATGTCGTGTGAGTGAATCCAGATACTTTTTAAAAGGGTAGTCCAAAAATAATGGGTCATACTTTCTACATGTACATAGAATTTTACTTGAAAGAATGATGATCCCTAGCTACTGTGTTATTTCCATGCACCAGGTAGCTCTATGACAGCACCAATACTCTCTACATGAGCCCTAGAAGGTCAGTAACTGTGGCTGAGAGAATTAAACATGACTTAGGGAAGACACACACCTAGGAAGGTCTAGATGGTTTCAAATCCTACACTTTCTATGATACTCCAGGTGTCAATGCCAATCTTCCTCACGAGGTGCTTTTATGGGGCTGGGAACTCTTCCTCCTCTTTTAGGTGCTTCTGTTGGCCCTCCTAAAGGACTGTGTTCTCTCATCCTCAATAGCCCCTGTTGGTCAGCCACGTGGAACACCAGCAGCCACAAGGGGTGAGTGCTACTCATGGAAAAACAAGAAGAATGAACTTAGATTCGGAGGCATTTTACTAAAAAAAACCACCAAAGACCTGAGTGCATTCTGGACTGGTTGGTGGTTTATAAGATGTGATAGCAGTAATAGTTTAAAAAAGAATACCTGTACATTATACTATGTTGTATTAGTTCCACAAAAAAATTGCTTTGTATTTTTCCCTGTCAGATGCTAAGATCGGATATCTCTACCTTGGACACAGAAATGGAAGCACACACAGAGCCAACGTCCTCAACTTCAAAAGGGACATCCACTCAACCACGAAGGCGGTACCCACTTCACCCGAGAGGCTTTGTGCTGCAGCACAACCCAGAGAACACAGCTGTCACTTATACCAAAACCAAACATTCATGACACTCGGTCTGAACAATTTTTTATGGGGTAGAGTCTGGACTGTGCACATCTGTTTCCTGGACGTCTTCATTGTAGTTACATGGTTCTGAAGACATTAGTAATATGTACCCTGTCTTCCCAACAAGGGAGAAACCACCCTGTGGAAATTAGGCAATGAGACAAAGTAGCATCAGGAAGATCCTGATTGTGTCCAAAGCAAAAAATAAAATTCCTAAACAATGATTTTGACATTTCTTGAAAGCCAGTGGCAAGCCATCTTTTGTTAAAAAAAAAAAATACATTAAAAGGGTGTCTGTAATATTTCCTCAGCTGTACCTCATATCACCAATTTCTTAAGCATGTTGCATGTGCCTAATCCCAGCCATAGGTCTGGCCCTCATGGAAGTGCCAGACACACGGGAGCAAGGACTTGTCTATTTCGTCCACTGCTGGACTCTTGTGCCTGGACCAGTGCGTGGCACATGAGAGACACTCAGGAAGTCTCTGTGGATGGAGTGTGTCCACTAATGCATGGGGACTTGGGAGTCATCCGGGCAGACTCACTCCCTGATCTAGAGGTAGGGGGTAGAAAAAGAGGAAGAGAAGGAGGAGGAACGGAAGGAAGAGGAGAAAGAGGAGGAAGAGAAAGGAGGGGGAGAAGGAGGTTGAAGAGGAAGAAGAAGAGGAGGAGGAGGAGGAAGAAGAGAAGGAGAAGAAAAAGGAGGAAGAGAAAGTGGGAGGAGGTGGTGGAAGAGGAGGAGGAGAAGGAAGAAGAGAAGGAGAAGGCAGAGGAGGAAGAGGAAGTGGAGGAAGAGGAGGAAGGGTGAGGCTGGACTATGCCTTGTGCTATTCTACTGCTTACTACAAAGCTCCAACCAATGGAAGCATGGCCAGTTCTTCCTTTGTCATATCTGTCTCCTGTGAACCATCCCACCTTAACCATAGGAATCTCTTTGTATAGAACCTTAGGGTGTCATGCCCAGGACCACCCCTGTCAGGGAAGCAGCTTGTCCCCCTAAGTCTACGGGGTGCAGAGGATGCCCTGCTGAGACTGTGGAGCACAGATTCCTGGAAATTCCCAGGAAGGTTCTTATCGAGGCCACAGTCTTAGCTTGGAGCTACGTTCCCTAGGGCTGGACTCCCTCCAGTAGGTTGGGTTCACCTACCTACAACTGCTCTGTACACAAACATGTCGTACTTTTCCCTGTCAGGTGTGAATCTTCTCCCAGGTCTCACATGTCTGTGGGTTTCAGCACCATGTGCAGGAAGCACCAATGCAGCATCATTACAAGGACCCTTGACCTCAACTCTCACAGGAAAGGCATCAAGAGTTAAACCAAGGGTAAAGGCCCAACCTTTTGAGATCAAAACAGAGCCCAAACAACTAAAGTGTGAAAAGAGCGACTAGCCCAAAGATAAGCACAGCAATACTTCCATTGCCAAAGGAATTATTGCACCTAAAAATATTTCTGTTGTTAAGGAGAAATATTTCAACTGACTTAAAAAAAAAAAAAACCTACTAAAATTTACGATTCCGATTTCTACAGAAGAAAGTTCTAGACTTAGAATAAATAAATAAATAAATAAATAAAAGTGTCTGACCCCATCCGTGGTCCCTGCCCAGGACACATTCCTTGACGACACACATGCATAAATATGCCAAGAACTATGCAGCTGTGGTTAGTCGTATTGTTCCTTGATTAAGTAATTGTGGTTTTGTTCAGACCCTTTTTGAAAAAATACATTTTTAGCATATCTTTCATTTTTAAAATGTATTTTCTCATTCTTGCCATTCAAATACTTGGAAATGCTTCCATAAAGATCTGCATCAACAGTGTCGAAAAAACAAATATTTGAGAACAGAAATGAACCCTAGTGGAATAAAGTTCCAGCTCTAAAGATTCTATGAATCAGTGCTTGATTTTAAAAATTTAACCTCTACGCTGGTGGACTTGATAGGTGTTGAATGATCCCAGATCCTAAAGCCCCTATAAGAATTCAGACAATTGGTCTTGTTATCATCTTCTGCAGCTACATCTTTGTCAGTTCACAATTACTAGCCTTGGAGGCTCCTGACACTTTACTTTTGTAGGTATCATTTTTTTTTTCCCATAGCGAACAGACCCTAAATACCCCTCAAGTAAACCATTGTTTGCACTGTGCTATCCGTGTCAAGGAATTCTCACTTTGTTTACATGCTGATTTTCAAAAATTTAAATCTGTCAATAAGTGTACTTGTTGCCTTTAGGACAGTGTAAATATTTTGCCCAAAAAGCTCAGCATAAATTTTCATCTCTCCTTTCAAGCCTTCAGTTCACTTCTCTCCCTCTGAGGACACCGTGATTCGGGTATTAATCATCTGTAAACGTTTAATTACTGCTCGAGTGCCACGTCTCACCTTCGGAGCTCTTCCCCGCAAAGCTGGAAGCAGCACAGCTGGGCGTCTCTCAACCCATGAACAAATAACAGATCCGCTGCAGCAAACTCGTCTTTAGCAGCAACCATAAAACCTCCCCAGCAGGCTCAGGGAGCCAATGGTGGGCGTCCCAGGGGGTCTTCCACACAGGATGCGCATCTTGTTACAGAATTCCTCAATGCCTTTTTGCTGCCTCCCTGATGACCAGTTAAACGGGCTCCCTCGAGGACGCTTGAGTCAGCGCCAGCTTGAAAACTGCTGAGGAAACATCCTCTTTTACTGGAAATGATTTCCATCGAACGGTCCTGTGCCATATTTAGACTCACGGCTTCGTAACACCCAACAGAAGGGGCTAAGTTTGCAGGACAGGAGGCCCTGTGCTGTGAGAAAAGAACTTGCTTTTGTCTGGCCAAGTGACCGCAGGGGGTGGAGCTGCCGAGTCTGCGGTGGTCTGTGACCCGGGGGACAGAAACGCTCCATTCTGTCTGCAGAGACAGGCCTGACTCTTCCCACTCTGCTTGTCCTACAAATCAGAGATCTCACTGGGGAGCTGGAGATTCACGTCGGCCCATGTCTGTCTGGCAGGGAGACATCGAAACCCAGTGCCTCTGTTAGCTTGAGCTCAGCAGGCGCTTGCCGGGCAACTGTATCTTCATCTCCATTTAAAAGTAAATCACATATTATTAAAATATGCTGAGTCATAGAGTCAAATTTTGCTAAAAAGTAGAAGCACTGAATTGTAGAGCCTTAAAAATGTATTTATATATAGTAACATGAACAAATGATTTAATATAAATATTTAAGTGTGATTATGTAGATAGGGGATTTTAAGTGCAGCCTTTTCCCTCTCATTTTTCTTTGGCATCTGTCTTCCATCCTCCTCCCTGCGTCACAACCACATCAGCCCACCTGACCAGATCAACTCATGTTAACAATGTAATGTGCATCCTTCCGTATTCTTCCTCATGCTCATAGAATTTTATGCAGACACACATATGTATATCTTTATGAATACACCACTTCTGTCATTGTTTTCTACAAAAATGATATCATATTACAAACACTTCTCTACAACTTTCTTTTCTCATTCAAAAAGAATTCAGGAAAATTCCTCCAGGTCAACCCTATAGCTCTGATTCATTCTCTTTAAAAGTTGTGTACTATTCCAGGGTATGAAAGTTTCACAATTGTTTCAACCATTCCTCTATAGAATAGGCAAAACTTCTTAAAACTCTGACCTGCAATATTTCTATAATTTTCTACTGCAAATCAAAGAATGCTTACCCAAGTCTTAAATATATTTTCTTTAGCAAAAACCAAGACAATTCTCCCCTAAGCCCTAACACAAGCTTATGTTATACTCAGTGCAGAGGGCAATGCTGTTTTAAAAGGTAGTTTTATTATTACTCAAGTACCATGAGGGCCACAGATCAGGACATGACTGCCACTGAAAAGACAATTTGTTACTCACTGTTCCCAAGAGGAGGAGGTGTGCCCTGCCATGGGGGTGCCTCACTGGGAAGCGCCAGGGTTGTTCAGGAGGCAGGGGAAGGGAGAGGGGAGCATGGGGACAGTTTGATGGTGGACTGCACAGGAAAGAATGAGTGAGGTAAGGGAAGCAAATTAAGCGGGGTTAGGATTGGCTAGTTTGGATAATTCCAGCGAGCTCTGGGTTTAAAGGCAATCTTGAGTGTCTGGTATCTGACCTTGGGGTGATTAAGGCAGGTGGCCAGTGGCCCAGAGTGTGGTAGCCCTGGGAGAGCCTGGTAAAGGAGGTGGTTGGGGGTATGGGCTTTGGACTGATGGGTTTGCATATGACAGGTGCGCTCCTAGGTGAGTTGATTGTTATCTTAGAGATTAGCTAACCCTCCTCCAAAGGGCTGTCCCTTCTGACCAGGGAGGTACCCCAGATGCCAGAGCATCAAGAATACAGAAAATAATAAAACATAGTTACTACAAATGCCTAAACACTCAAGCAATGTTTGAGAGATGATGAGCACACTAATCAAGGAAATACAACACACTCTGCCTCCCGCCCAGGGGCACAGTTCCTCAGACTCTGCCAAGTTGTTGCACAGAGCCTTGGGCTCTGAGGGTTGCATAGGAGCTTATTCAGTGTTAAGGTGCAGAAGGATACTGTTGGGGCTGACGGGCTGAGAGCTAACATGACAGCATAAAGCCATGCCGAGCTAGAGCTGCAGCAGGGAGGGTGACCACAGCTACTGTGAGGTCTACACAGCCTGCAGTGCTAGCTGGTGACATCCAGCTGACCTCAGTTCCCTTGATGCTCTGGATGGTTGCTTCAGATCCTAGAGCAGCCACCAGAGTGGCAGAAATCCCCTCCCTGGAGTTCAGAGTCTGCTGCCAGCCAGTCCTTTAACCATTTCTCATCCTCCACTGAAGAGTGTCTCCTTCATCCCCACTTCCTACACTCATAGGAGGAAAGACAGAATTCCTGCCATGCATCGGGGAGGGTCTCATGAGATCTTATTGTAGGCAGTTTTTGCTAGTTATGATCCCTGTCCCCACACATACTGGAGCATAACTACTCTGCATCATGTGCCTTGATCACTAGTCATTTTCGTCATGCATTTCTGAAGAAGACGTAGGGTTAGAGATATTTCACTGATGAAAATAAATGGTTATAAAGAAGATCATGGGTGCAACATGACAAGAGAATCAGGCGTTTGGGCTTTTCTCTTTCTCCCCATTAGCCTACCTTCCTACTAAGATATCCTCCCTCTTAGGCTGACCCTACAGTAAGTGTTGTTGAGTTGGACTTAATTGAGGAAGAAAAAACTGAGATGAAGACTATCCAGCCCAGTTTAGTTCATTCAACCAGCATGACTTTGAATCCATTCTCTTCTAGGATTAGAGACCCTAAAATAAACACAAAATCCCTGCCTTCAAAAAGCTCACCATTTAGTGAGGAAAAAAAACTGGTTGAGTGCTGTAAAGAACTATGATGGGTCTAAGATTTTATTTTATTTGCAAGCTAACAAGTTGGCCTGCTGCAATTTCACAGATGCTGGAGACTCCTGGGGACAGAGACAAAGGACTTCATTACTCACAGCACAGCAAGCAGTGTGAACTTCACATGCACTTCAGCTCTTCTTGCCCCTCAAACACTGCAGGGGTGATGAGGAAGGGCCCATGTGGACCCTGCACACACAGTGGGTTTATGTCACAGCTGAGAGACCTCAAGCTTAAGAAACTCAAATCTTCATAAAGAGCTGCAAGCAAACCTGCCCATACCTTTACTCCAACAGGAAACACTCTTTCTATCATCCAAGGATGTGCATTATGCAAACATCTTTGAAAAGATAGCCCACAGAAAAGGACAGTTAGTGTTCTTTTCACAAGACATACAGAAACATGAGAGATCTGTGGGGAATTATCTCCCTGAAAGCATTTACCACCTGCCAGAAATTGTCCTAAATACATGATCTCACTTCATCCTCATAGCCCCTCTAGTTGGCATCACACTTCCCGTTTTGCCAAGTAAGAAACAGATGTATGCCTCAACTTCAGGCTTAACAGTACATCACTAAACATGGTCAAAGAAATTGCATTCAAATACTGATTCTGAAGGTATGCCCTCCATCCTCAAGGAGCTTGCCCATCTTCTTGTGGGAGGAGACAACTGGCTATCCAGAAGGTGTATGTTTTCCAGGTACACGGATAAGAGTCTTGCCAAAGACAGTGTGACATTTACTACTCACCTCCCTCACACCACCTACCAAAAAAGAACTCAGGAAGGTCCTGACTGCATGCTCAGAGGTTATACCCGTAAACAGGTAATAATAGAAGTCATGAAACAGGTCTAAGACAGACTTAATGGGCTAAACCTGAGGGCAACCATTTTCTTCCACGGTCTCCATCCCGATCAGAGCGACAGGATGACCACAACGTAACTGGCATTTACCTACAGGGCAGAAAAGCATCTTGAAGTTGGCAGATTGAGGTATTGCACACATAGGCGGAGATGATATTTGCTTATGTCTCTCCATTCCAGAAATATTTCTCTACAGCCCAGCAAAGGCCAGGGTGGCTCTGCCTGCCCTCGTATTGTGGCATTTTCCATTCAGTCAGAACTTCACATAGCCGAATATCTAAGTGTTTCAACTGTGGTTTTCCTTTTTCAAAATCCTTTACATGTTTTTGATATTTAACAAAGCATAATTAATAGCAAGGACCATACCTGGACATTTTAATCTCATCTATCTAATCTAGGAAGCGGTGGCTTATTGAATGAATGTGCTATTTGTATATTTTGTATTAATGTGACCTAAGCTAAATACAGTTAAATGTTAAATTAACATATCTGCATAAAAATTGCTTCAACCTTCCTCTCCTCTCTTTCTCTGAAAAGAAAATTATGATTCTTCCCAAAAAATAGCCAGTGGAGAATGTGCCTATGTGCCGACTCCAGACTTGGCAGCATGGTGTTGCCCTTGGACATCAGGAATACTTGGATCCAGGGACATATTGACAGACTCCCGTCCCATCCCTACCCTCCACCAAAAGGGAAAAGTAAAATAAAAACTTCAGGTTTTTTCAGTTACCAAATATGTGTGAATTGAAAAGTTTTCTCCCTTCCTCACCCTCACGCTCCTCCTCCACCCCGATACCAAAGAACCTCGTTCACAGTCCTGCTGCAACCTGTGGACCAAACCGACCTCCAGACCACCTGTGTGTCAAATTGTGTCCCTCCAATTCAAATGTTCAAATCCTAACCCTAGTACCTCACTCAGAATGTGACATTCTTTGGAGATAGGGTTGTCATAGATATAATTAGTTGGGTTAAGATGAGATCATTGAAATGTGTCCCTAATTCAGTATGACTGGTGTTATTACAAAAAGGGGCAATTTGGGCACATAGACATGCCCACAGGGAGAATGCCAAATGAACATAGAGGCGGAGATCGATCGAGTGATGCGTCTACACCAACCATTGCCAGCAAACCAGCAGAAGCTGGGGGAGGGGCCTGGGACAGATCCTTCCCTCACAGCCTCGGAAGGAACCAATACTGCCAACACTGGATTCCGGATTTCTGGCCTCCGGCACTGTGAGACAACAAATTTCTGTTGCTGTGGCAGCCCAGGTAGACTAGTGTAGCTGTCTTCAAACTTCACTGATGGAAAGTACCAGGAAACTAAGTACCACTTAATTCCAGGGTTCCAGGGAGTCAACTCAGATTTTGAGATGCTGGGGAGGAAGAAGGCACAGTGCTGGGCTCTGGTCCCCCAACACCTGTGGGGCCAGGGCAAGATTTCAACAGCTCCCTTGCCTATGTCTGAATCTCTATGTGTTGTAAACCAAATTAATGAACTGTTAATATATCTTGTCACCCTACCTTGACAACTATACCTTTATAATAACAACATAAGAAAATATGTGAAGCTATGGTTTTTATACAATGAAATGCCAGAAAAATGTAATGATATTATTGGGTATGTCTGAGTCTTGTGTTGGTGGGTCAGCATTTTCAGCAAAGTAATAAAATTAAAATGTATATGATTAATTAATTATATGCTCATTCCATAAAAATGTATTTCTTTTTACTTTCCCTTCAAATGTCTTTATAATCAAAGCTGTCACATCCATTGCATTGCCCTGACTGTAATGTCAACGGAGACAATACAGTTTTTTATTCATTTCAATTTCAAAGAAAAACTTTGTTCAGGCAGTAGTGAGCAGAATTATCAATAACGGTTTTAAAGCAGCACTTAAATACGGAAACAGCACATGAATTTTACACATCATTTTTAAATTGAAAACATTACAAAATATTTTAACTTTTAGAGATTGCTATCACTTACATTGTTATTTTCACCATTTCTTAAAGCAATGTCTAAGTAATATGTAAATATCTGCAAATACGTTAAAAAGTAAATGTCATGCTTCATACATGTTACATCAAGCATGCTTGTATCCAAATTCAAGAATAATAGCAACTGTATGATATTTTAAAATATTTCTCGGGTACCATGAGCTCAACTACTGAGAATAACAAGCTAATTCACTGATGCACGAGCACCTCCCAACCCACAGATTGGAACCCAAAGAGAAGCAAGAATACGGATGTTTGGAGCTATTGGAAGATGATAAGTCATTACGTAGGAATATATTGTCACAATACCCGAGAGAAGGATGGACAGGTTCATTAACGTATTCTTTCTCTCACCTCTCCTAAGCTGTGTCCATCTCCAACAACAGCAGGAGCAAGACCCACACAGGGTTGACAGATAACGACAGTACACTTGGGACATACTAAAAAAATTATTGTTTACCTGAAATTCCGATTTAACTTGGTGTCCTATATTTTTATTTGTCAATAATAGACCTACAGTCCTTTACGAGGTTGGCACTTAGTTACCTTTTGCTTTGAGCACAAGAAGGCGAGAAGTGAAGTGTTTCCCTGGGACCCGAATGGTGTCAGTCACCAGAGTGGCTGTTTTAACACCCCAAGTTTCCTTTGCCTATGCCAAAGGCTAGCTCCCTGGAGACAGGGTGCTCGTCTGTTCCTGAAGGCAGCCTCTCGTTGTGCCACCACAGGGAGCAATCATTATGCGTACCCTTCCTGCCAGCTCTCAGGAAGCCAGCTCCATTCTCCTTTCGTTTGTCACTTCATTCATAAATATCTACTGTGTACGCCGTGAGCCAAGCAGTCCATCAGGCACTAGAGAGGTGAGAAGGAAGCAGACAGCGCAAAGACAGATAGCGGACAGCCTACCATCCTTGGCGACAGTCCATCAGGAGAGACAAGCCACATCTCAAATAGCAAGAGCATCAGCCAAAGGGGGTGTCTGGGGAGACCAGGGGTCACTTCAAAAGGAAACAGCCTTTAAATTCACCTTAGATGGTGAGGGGTTAGACAGAAAGAGAGGGGGGAAACCAAAGGAGGGTGACTACCCTGGGAGAGACGAGAAAGGGTTGTGAGGCTTCATGTCTTAGAGGTAAAACCTGACAAATCCTAGTTGAAGTGATTTCTGTTGTTCTTCAATAATAGAAAAGTTGATCATTTCACTATGGAGAAACTAACCACAATTATACTGTAAAGAAACCCACTGACACTTGTCAAGGCGCAGGTTGGTCCGTTTTGTGGAGGAGGACTTCAGGCTGTTTTTCCAGCATCAGATGACACAGGAGACGGATCTCTGAGCACGTCCAGTTAGGAGCGCTCTGCAGAGATCTCTCCAGGACCCTGCCGCAGATGGCATCGCGCCTCTGGCTATTAAGCTGGAAATGCAAAACACTTTCTGTGGTTCAAATAATCTCCAGGAGATATTTTCCTGGAAGTTTTAAGTCCTATTTCTCATATCACCTCCTTCTAAATTGATGATTTCTATGACCTTTTCATCTAATTACACTAGTACTCAGTACCTATTTTTATTAAATGGTTCCATTACGTAACCCATTATGGAATAGCTCCTCCTTGCTGCTACCCTAAATGAGCCCACTGGGTTACTTCTGTCCACTTCCACATCAAGGATGGCGTTCTTCAAGATTGAATCTGTCATGTTATCTAAGATTTTTTTATCTAAGGTTTTCACAGACAATTTCACCAATGCTTAAATATAAGAGGCAGATGCACAGAGTGCTACCAAAATGTTATGTACCCCCACATAGAGTGGTGCACAGCTTGGGTCCCGAGACAAAGAAAAAGTGGAGGGAACTAAGGAGCAGGAAGAGAAAAGGCAACATTCCAGGGGAGAAACTGGGACAATTAAAAAATGGATAAAAACTGGGGCAAGGGTGGGAACAGGCTGGGGAAGGCCCCCTTGTGCCACCTGTCATTGAAAGATGCAACTGTAGCAGTCACCACGGAGCACAGATCAGCACCCACTCCACCTTGGAGTCACAGAGGGGTTCACAATGTGAAACAACATTTTCCTGATGTGTGATGGAAATTCTTTCAGATATTTATAAGACGAACAGATATTTATAAGAGCAGCATTAGGGAGACCTGGATTTCCTTGGCATGTAGCCGTATCAGTGAATTGTCGGTTACAATGATTAACATGTTAACATTGCATGGACTTCCCACTAGTTTCCACCCCACCACATTTGCTGTATTTGAATTCTAAACCACTATTTTTATGTTATCCCCTCCTGTCTGATTCACCTAGTTGGTGGGGAACATTTGCTGTACTGGGGACAATTATTCAGAAGTTATAAAACACAATTATATAGCAGCATGTGGCAGTTACATTTGATTGCAAGGCAGGAAATCCAACTAGAAATGGTGACTCACTGTATTACGAAGTATCATAAAGAAAGGCTGAATTTAGTGAAGACTTTTTTACTGACGGCGGTAGGCCAGTAATAATATGCCTAAACCATATTAATAGCAATCGCATTGCTAATTTCATTAGCATTTGCATTATCATTATGTGTTAATTACTACAGTGAGGCCACCAAAGACTAATATCCAAATCTGACAGCACCGACTCCCTGGGTGCATTTTGTGGTTGCTGAATGATTATTGTTCAACAGTTTGTTGCTTTTGATAAATACAAAATTACACAGTCTTCCCGGCCCTGACAGGACCAGTTGCACAGACCTTACTAAAGCTAAACCCAAAATAGCTTCAAACACTTTGGAGAAGAACAAAGGAGTGAATGGAAGGATGTCAAGCACGTACTGGTAGAGTTCCATCTTGGCTCCAGGCACAAGGTTTTGCTCAAACATAAAACAGCCTTGACAAGCTGCAACATTTTCTAGGGCTTTCCCTGTTATTGTATGTATGCTGTTTGAAAACAGGTCAGTGGTCAACTAGGTATGGGAAACACTGGGCCAAACAAACATAAACCCTACTGCAGACCTTCTCAGAGCCTTTAATATGATATGTTATTATATACCAAGACTCTCTGAGAGGGAATAGAGTTTGCAGTGTTTCCTAAAATTCTTTTGATTGCCTAATTTTTTTTCTCCCTGAAAATCTACTGGAATTACTATTTTCACTTTTTCACTTTTGAATAAGCTGTGTTAGCAGAATATAACTGCAGCCAGAAAAGTGAACGTTCTGTAACAGTAAACATCAAGGCATATAATAAAAACATTACACTGTGCTTAAGAGAAACTCATTATCACCAGAGGCACCACGACACCCCGATAAATCCCCAGTCTACATCATGAGAAGAGTCTAAATTTCCCAAGATTTCTGCACGTTACTGAGGCCTCATACTCTCCTGGACACTTCTCCAGCTCCACTGAGCTAGGAAGCTATGGACCATCTGCTTCTCTAGCACGCACTCTCTCCTTCCAACCTACGTTAAGCCAAATACAAATGCCACGCCATTCCTAGATCTCCACCAAAACCAAACAACTAAACAAGACAACCCTCTCGTGGGGTCTGTTTACCGTTAGTAGGCTTTGCTCAGTTCTGGACATGCACTTGGAGGTTGCCCCGCAGCAATGCAAGCAACTTGAAACTAAGTGTCAGACACACCTGTGCTTTCTTTTGTAAGGCTTTATTAAAAGATAATTTACATACCACAAAATTCACCTGTTTGAAGGATACAACTGAGAGGTTGTTAGTGTAGTTACAATGTGAAACACACCTGCTCTTAACTTCCTCAACAATTTCTGACAGCACAGGCTCCAATTTTCCTCTCCTGTCCCTTCTCTGTATCTCTGTACCTCAAATTCAATTGCTTTCTTTTGCAACTCTCCAATTTTCTAGTCTGTATCCAACCTCACGCCCTTTCAATCCCATCTCTCAACTCCAAATGACCTATCAGAGCAACTTTCTAAATAAAGATAGAACTCTTCCTGACAGACATTCAGATGTCAGACTTTAAAATGTAAAAACAAGCCAAAAACAAATATAGAAATAAGACTTCATTGCACTGGCCTCTTTCCTGCAGAAGAACTGCAGTGAATTCTACCAGATCATTTCTGCTTCAGCAACCTGCTGCTCTGAAGCGATCCCTGGGAGCTGCACTTGTTCACCCCTGATGCAGGTGGTCATCTTATCCCTCCCTCCCCTTGGGAGGGTTCTAATATGGTGCCCCTAACCAGAACACCACAATATAGCTGCTTCTCGCTGCCTGCCACCCCTCAATCCATCCCTCCCACCACATTAGGTCCCTCAGAGAAAGTTTCCATAATACCCCAACAGAGCCCGGTTCAGACTCCATTACGACTCTACCCCAGCAAGCAGGGAAATTCCATTCGTTATTCACTCGCAAGTAACAATTAAGTAGAGCAGGTGAGTTCAGTATTTCTGTTTGGTTAAAGGCCCAGCCTCTCAACAGCCATAGCCCAGATTTCTTTAAATAAAGGAAGGAAGGAGGAACAGAAACCAGAATAACAATGGGTTTCAGGATGCTGCACAAAAGGTTTTGTACAGGCCATGTGAGATGTGGGCTGGAGGTAAGAGGAGAGTCTCCAAACAACCCTTCAATAGCCACGGAGCCAGAAAAAGTACAGGAAGACTTGTCCCCACAACCCCATCTTTAGGGTAATTCCACTGGGAAAGGGTAAGTAATTCAATTGCAAGATGAAATTATGAGTTCGTTGTTCAGGAAACATCTAGAATTCTTTCCAGAAAGGCAACTCTACCCAGGTTTTGCTGCTGAGTAATTGCTGCAGTCATACTAAGCTGTACACAGTTGCATTGAACCCACATGTGCTCTGTATTCTGTGTATGTTCCATCCCTGCATGTTCTCCAGGCAAAGCTAAGTTTCCTCCACTCTACCTGGCAGCAGTCGGTTTAAGGAATTTCAACTTTCTGTCATGTCTCATCACAAATCCTCACACTTTAGCTTCTGAGCAAATCTTTCAACACTGAGATCAAACAGCTGGAAACTGTCGACATACAGTAAGTTGGCAATGAGAGGGAACGAGGATGGCGGGAAGGCATCCCTGGTAAATCCACAGAGTACCTCTCAGCAAATATAAGGTGAATAATTGACACTTTTGGGGAAGCAAAGTCAGCCAAGGCATGGGAGTTGGAAATGTGCTTGTATGTGCACTGCCGGGTCTCAACATTCATCTCCTTCCCCCGAAATAATCCCATATTTCGATGGGCTTGAGAAGTCCAGAAAATGAGCACATTTCCTTCTTTGCAGCTAACTGGCTAATTTGCAAATGGGCCTTTATATCTTCAAATAAAGAAATGATCATGCATTTGGGTCTCATGGCAATGACATATGGCTATAAAACTTTCTAAGTACGTGACTCTCAATGTCTATGCTTATCTTGACGCAGACAGTCCAGTAGGGTATGAGAGGAAGTGATGTACACAACTTGCAAGCCATGCCCTGAAAGGGAAAGGGTGTGTTCTCTCCCTGTCCTCCAAACACCCCTTCTTGTCGGCTAGAATGCATCTGAGCCGTGAGCCACCATGAACCTCACAGATGTGACCCCGGCACGCTGGGATGCTAGAGAAACCAGAGGGAAAGAGCCTGGGCTCCACTGACTGCACTGAGCAGATTTGCTCTAGTACCAGCTATAACTTTGGACTTCTGTCTGGTTGAGGAGACTTGCACTGGTCACAAGGGCAAAACTACATCCTTATCAATATATGGACTGTGGACCAATTTGTTCATATGGATGCCTGAGCATGCACACAAGCATTAAAAGTATATCAAAGTCCAAACTAACTCTACGTCTAAGCAACACACTTTGGAAATCCTGATTAGTTTGGTCCCTCAGTAAAAACAAAGTGAGAAATTGATTGTCTTCTTCTCAGCGTGGGGACTGGCCAAGTCTCCCCTGAGCTCTCTCTGCCATTGCTCAAAGGTACACCTCAGACATAATAGCAACATATGATCACATGTAGCCCAGAAAATAATGTTCAGGAATAAAGTGGCATAAAGGGGCATATGGTTTCTTTTCAGGAGTTCAGAAGGAAATTTCATAATAACTTTTTCTGTATTAAATGGTGAAACAAGTTTACAGAAAACAGCCCATTTGCAAATGTTCTAACCGTATGTACACTGACCACTGGCAGGATTCAAAAAGATGTTAGATTAGGGCTGGACAAAAAATAAAGTCAACTTAAAAGCACTTTTTCTGTATTGTAGATTTGTTAGCTACTTTTAAAAATGTCTTTAATAAGACCTTTATTAAGTTGACATTTTAATAAGCTTATTCATTTACAACCTGCTGTTTTTTAACCCAATGTGTGTGTGTGGTTTTATCTTTAATGATAGCTCATTTATTTTAAGCTTTGAGTAGACTTTCTCTGCATTTGAGTAGTCTACGATGGAGCTACTGAAAGAGAGATCTGTGACCAGTGAGATCCAGCAACCATTTGTAACCAGTCTGCATCGATATAAGCTTAGAGATTACAAGTTGAGTACTTAGAAAGTTTACAGCAATGTAACATTGCCATGGGATTCAAGTGCATGATCTGCTTCCTAATCATTAGTTTTCATTGTATTTTACAAAAGCATCAGTTCTCGGCCGAGTGCAGTAGCTCACACCTGTAGTCCCAATACTTTTGGAGGCTGCAGGGGGAGGATCACTTGAGGCCAGGGGTTCAAAACCAGCCTGAGCAGCATATAGAGACTCATCCAAAACAATAACAACAACAAAAGCATCTGTTCTCAACATATTCGAAATTTTTAAAGAATGGTCCTTCACCCCAGACAGTAATGGTCTAGTAACCAACTTGCAAATATAAAGACCCATTAGCAAAGTAGCCTGCAATATCATATACGCCTCAACTCACACACCACTAACATAAAAACTTCTCGAGGACAGAGGCACATTGCATAAGTTAGTACGTACAATAAAAACAGAGCAAAAACTTACCATTTACATATTCTTGACACCTGGCCATAGAGCAAGACTGTTTCAACAGGCACATTTGCAAAGCACAGTTTTCATAAGAATTAGAAAGTAATTTGTTTTATAAGAGAAAACAATGTGTATGTGTGTGCATCAAACAATAATCACCCCAGGTCTTCTCCATTTTATCTTCATTCTAAAACTAGTTCTTAGAATTTGCTCCAGGTGTTAGTAGCTACACCTCTGGAAAGAGTCTTTTGTTAATACCTAAAGCATTTGACTTATTTCTTTGAAAAAAAAAGGAAGTGAAAGCACACACTTCTTTAAACCCGAAAGCTTTATTTTGCCCCTAGAGAAAAGCAGCCTGGTTAAATGTCTGTACTTATTGTTATTATTATTTTATTGAGCAATAAACTAAAGTGTGATTGAGTCACTGGTGACTCTGAGATATTGTTAAGCCTGGAATCACATGGTTGAATGACTGGCTGGCCCAACCTGGGCGACTCAAATGATCCCAAAGACAAATGAGCCAGGAGCAAGAATGTCTCACACCAATGCAAACCCAATTAATGTCAACAAAATCCTGTGAAATTTATTGTCGCCTGGCCTCTGAACATGGTGGAACCAACCCTTTTCCTGTGCCTGCAGGGCAAATTCATTAGATGGAAAACAGCATTTTGTTAACCATGGAGTTCAGCTAAGTAAACAAGGGGTCAGTGCCATGGTCCTTGAGACCCCTACAGAGGGTGCCACCAAGGAAGGTGAGAAGGGAGAGAGATGCCAGCCTGGCCTTTCCTCACAGCATCTCTGTGGCTGCACAGTACGTGCTGCATAGTCATGTCCTCTTAGGGTTACCATACAGGATGGAAACTACACACCTGGTTGTCATTCAGTTCATGAAATCATATATAGATCATATATAGAGAGAGGGAGCATGGGCGAGAATGAGATTGGCATGTTGCCTGCAAGTTTACCAGAGACTACCGTCTTGGTTTTTGCTTGTTTTCTGTTTCAGTTTTTTAAGTAAGAATGATTCATTTGTGCTGATTCAACTCCAACCGCATTCACATCAAATGCTCTAATGCCCACAATTGACAAGTCTAAGAGTGGTCATGGAATAAAACAAAACTCACTGGCCCCAAAAGTCATCAAACCTACAATTTTGACCTCTATACTCTGTGCCCACACCAAGTAGACGGACACTGCTGAACTCATCTAACCCGCAGTGCTCTGAAACGCTCCGTCACTGTGCTGTTGGGCAGCAGGATGGCGCCTCTTCCGAGATAACTCATGTCGCAAAGCTCAACAACACTCCCCTTGTTCCAAGTGGAGATGGTGGGCGTTGAACGGGCCAAGACACAGAGGGCTTTTGTGTGACCAGACTTACCCCCGTGGGGTAGTAGGAGTGTAGCCTGAAGGGTGGTTTGGCTGGATGAGACCACACACAAAAAAGTACCAAACAACCAAAAAGCATAATCATGGATTATGAAGAAGACCATTTTCCCAGCCACATTTGAGTCTGAATCCAATCAAACCCTTAATGACTCATTTGAGGATTGCAGGGTGTTCTAGCAAAAATCTGCCCAGATAGACCCAAAACATAGCAAAATATTGGGGCAAAATGTTGTCAACATCAGAGAAATGTCTCCAATACATTTTCTCTTACAAAGAAAATGCTATCTGTTGGTTACACTACTGATGCTAGAGGTAGCACACTACAGCAGTGGGAAATCAATTATTTTACTCATGGAGTCAGTACTTATGATGTGCCTGGCACTGCGCAATATTTCTTTCTTCATGCTCTTGCTTATTTTCTGTTTCCATCTTTAATAGTGGCCAGTGCTATGAGGAAGATCTCAGTGGGTAATGAGACAGGATTACAGAAGGGGATGGTGGGAACAGCCTATTTGAGAGAGGGCAGTCAGGTGAGAGCTAAAAGGTCGTGTCTGAGCCACCCTGACTCCCAAAGTCTTTTAATTTTGTGTGTTTTTACTGAGACCCACAGAAGAAATCGGAATTCATGGGTGATTGCTGGCCATGGATCTTTAAGGATGACAAAGATTGACGTGTGATTAATTTTTTGAAGAAAACTAGATTCTGGCCACCCTAAGAATGCCATGATGAGAGGCTTCTGGGCTGCAGAGCTGGGACCACTGAGGGGCCGGGGAAAGCAGGAATGGGGCTGAAAACACCAATAGAACTAAGAAGCACAAGCTCAGGACAAGACAGAAAGGAGGATCAGAGAGCAAGCAGCAGGGCCTCCTAGAAGAAGTTCGGGTGCAAAATGAAGGACTTTGGGGGAATATTCACTTGCTAACCTGCACGGGGCCTTCCTCACGCTCTCTTATACTCCTGGGCCTTTATTCTGCTGCCTTTTTTCTTTGCTGATTTAGATGTTACCAAAAATGTACAGTTTCACTGCTGATTTTTCTCCAGACCATTTCCTCATGCTTGCTCTGGGGACCCCAATCCATAATGATTGTCAGCAGAGACGAAACCAGCTGCTTAACTCCTTACCAATTTATGCAGTCTCCACAGCATCGATCCGGCAGAAATGTAGATCAGCTTTTCCAGGGACAGCCTCCCTCCTGCAGAAGTGAGTCGGGGCCGGCAACTGCCACCCAAAGGACTCCTGGGTGTGCAGGTGGGTGTTGGGAGGGTCTTGGGGGCTCCACAGCACATTTGACACATCACAGGCGGGGGGCCACTATAAGGTAAGGATGTCTCAGCTCCTCTTCTCTTCCTCTTACCCACTACAGTTCACTTGGATCCTAGAATATACAGAAGGGAGAAGAGAGATCAGTTCTGCCCATTACCCCCTGGCATCCACGGCCATCCTGGTAGAGCTCGGCCTGCAGCTGCATAGAAGAGGACAAGGTGCTCGGCAGTTCCACATGGGGCACGGCCATCAGGGCCACCCAGTGGTCAGGGACATGGTGTACAGAGAGAGAGGGAGCAAGTGTGGAGGGGCTTGGGGCACAAGTCTAGAAGCCATAGACACTAAAGGGGTCAGAGCTTTCTGCTACATAAAATGAACCCTCTTTTCCACAATTTGTCTCTGCTTGGATCAGCCTTGGCAATTGTCTTCAAGACAAGAAGGAGCCTCACTGGGGCCACTCTGCAAATTCATGAGCAGGGGAGCCGAGCAAGCGGGGCATATGCATGACTATTACAGGAACAGGGAAGCACTGGAGCTGTTTAGCATCTCACGCTTCCAGTGGGGCAATGGCTGAGACGCTAGTGGGGAAGAGACAAATGGGGTGGGGGAAATTTCCTAATCTTAGTAAGATCTGTTTGCCTTTTCCAGTAAATAAAGGATTGAGTGATTGCATGCCTGACCCTACTTTAATAACATCAGCTGGAGTGAGAAAGACCTGAAAGAAAATATTTAGAAAAAGTACCCATATGATGCCTTGCCCCTGTTATGCCTTAATATATTCTCTTGTTAGCAATAAGCCAATTCTATATAAACAATGTTTTCTCAGCAGGCAACAGCAAGTTAATAAGGCACTCTCAATGCTCATTAAAGCTCACGTGCTTCAAGCACAGACTTAAAGAGATATTGTGTCTTTCCTGGCATTCGGCACACATTGCAATGGGGAATGAACGGGTGTGTGTGTGATGCTGCAAAGAGCAAGTTCCCGCAACAAGTTCTGTCTGTTCTTGCCACAGCTCAGTAACAGAGGAAGACGTGAGCAAAGTGATTATTCAGGCTTTACCTGGAAAAGGGAAAAGACCATACATCTAAAACTGGACAGAATGCACACTGCAAAGGTTAATTCATATTTTTTTCTACATGACTTTTTTTTTAATCCAGGAAGATGTTTTAAGTTTTTATTGTAAACAGATATAACTTTTGAGGCAGGCAGAGAAGTCATCTAGGTTTAGAAAACAGAAGTCATTATGAACTGACTTTAGTTATCAGAGCAAGTTTTTTTCAAAGATCTGCTGACTTATCAAATCCCACATTGGACACAATTGGTTTCCTTTGACTGCTCTCAATCAGCTACAGTAAGTGATATTTGAGATTGACTTTATTTGCCTTTAGCCAAACTTGTTAGAACCAAACTGGACAATTATTTCTCTTTCCTCATCCTACTTCATTCTGATATTTCCACAGAAAACTGTGGCCAGCATTTGCAAAACAGCACAAGGAACACCCTCCAATTGTTTTCTGGGGTTGTTAACTTGATATTTGTACCAGCAACTCCGCATCTCCACACATATCAATAGTTTATTGTTTGTTTCTTTTACTTAGATTGGTTAACATTAACAAGGGGAATTTAATGGCTTAAGCTTAGTATTTTGGAATAATAAAAATGATTATTTTGGAAGCTCTTTACAATATTATATACAGTTCAAAAAGCAACATCTAAAACTCTGTACTCCTCTGAAAAATATAACAATTTAGTTTCAATTATTAATTTAAACACATGTAAACTCCTTAAATCATTATTATAATTGGTATACTGTAAATTAGGTACTCACTCACCTGCATCTTTCAAGAATATTTTTTAAAGCAGTATAGTATAGAAATGCTTTCTATTGATAGAAAATAGATATAGAGATAGATTGCATAATAGATGCAGCTTAACTCACCTTCCTTTTTCTTTTTCTTATGAAGCAAAGATGTTTTTGCAAAATAGGATTGCTATTTCCAGACTCCCCTAGGTGAGTCAAGGTGATCAAAGTGGCAAACTTATTAGTTTTAACTTGAATTGGCTTTATATAATCAATGTTTTAAGTTGATGAGTAAATTCACTTTTCAATATATTTCACATATTAAAAGATTACTTAGATGTCTAATAAAAATGAAATAGTTGTGTTGTCAGCTTTAATAAAATTACCTTTTCACCGTTGTTTCCCACTGTCCTCAATTTTGTTATGTGCGTTGCCAGTATTTCCAACACTTGAGCATTTGAATACCCTACTCTTGACATATTTATTTTTAATTTGAAGGAAATTGAAACATATTTTGAGAGTTGAAGGTTTATATCTTTCCTTCAGAAAATTCGGTATACTTCAGTGTGTCCTAGAACTGACCATCACTGATTTAGGGGCTAAATTATTTGTGTACAAATTAGGATTTCTCATCTTTCTTTTATAAATTTTCTATATCCTGAAGATTTCAATAGGAAAAAATAACATTTGTATAATTACACTTCTAATAATTAAATAACTGTAAAGCCAGAGGGATACTTTAGCTGAAACATTATTTTGAGAATAAGAAAATGAAGCCCCACTGTATATAACTTATTGTATATGCACTTGGCAAATAAGCAAAATGTAATATCAAATTAAGTGATATTCAATTAATTCCTTGGAAAATATTCCTTGAGTAATAAAAAAAACTGTAAGCAGCTTCAGTGTCTGTTATGTTATTTGTAAATCAAGAAAAGCAAGCACATTGAATAGAATTTTTAAAGAAAATACATTAAATTTTATACTCTACTCTGAGGTGTAGATGGTTCTGGCTGTCCTGCCACCTGTCCTAATACCTGAAACAAGGACGATTAATATCTTTTTTTTATTACAAGTACATTTCATTGACATTTAAGTTATTCTCAAACAGCATAAGGGACTAAATCCTATATTCCTTTAGTATTCAAGAGAGAACATTCACTAATGTGCCAAGCAATTGTACTCATGTGGTTTTGATTTTTACTCACGTCTTACCTTTACAATTTTTACTTTGACATTTTTCTAGGACACAGAACTGAGTTAGCACTGTGATTTTTTTCTCATTCATTCATTTGGCCATTCTAAGCCTTTCGTTGAGCATCTAACATGTCAGGCTTTGTAAAATGGCACAGCCACTAATAAAGACAGCATCGCCGTAGCTGCAGCAGCAGAAACAGCAGGTCTGGACCAGGGAAGTGCTGGCTCAGTTACTCCCAGGGTATCATTTTCAGCGCCGTTGGCCACACTCTAGTAGGATGTAGCAGGAGCACCTTCAGAGACAGGTAACCAGAACTCGTGGGCTTGCAAAGTCAAGGCAGACTAGGAATGTGTAGTCCAGGAGGAGTGGGATCATTATACGCATTTTCAGGAAACCATGTGGAAAATGGTAGAATTGCCCAGAAAAAGTCCAAGAATCCAATTCACTGGTACCAATGGACTGAAGCAACAGGGAGGGTGAATCCAACCTCAGGCAAGGAGGGATTTTCATCATGAGGTCTGTCTTGCCATAGAATGAACTGCAAAATGCTGGGTGATGTGAGCTGTGCACCACCAGCACTACTCCCTCCCTGCCCAAAGCTGTCGAGGCAGAAGCCGTAGAAGAAACTGAGGGAAACATCAGGCAAGAAATTCAAGCATCAAACCTGATGCCCATTAATCTCCTTCTAAACTCAGGAATTTAGTATCATGAAATGAAATAAGGATTCCAGGCCAGGAAGTCATTTCTTATCGTGCTTTTCCAATGTCTCCATGAGCAACAACTGTGGGCAACGTCACTTTGACTTACAGATTAATTTACTCATTTGGAAAACTGTAATTATACTGAACCTGTAGAAAGAGGGGTAAAATAAGGTTATTGTTTTTATTGTCAGTAACAATAATGTGATAGTTATTTACTTTAACTAAATGGGCAGTAGTGCAGGACAGATGTTGAAATTAATCCCAGGTGTGTCACTACTTGCCTGTGTGACCTTGCGTCTGGTCTCTCTTAGCCTCAACGACCTCACCTGAAAATGGGGACAATAATAATGATCAAATAGTATTATTCTGAATGTGACGTGAGACAAACATAATTAAAGCACGTTGCCTGGTGCCTAGCGTATCATAAACTCTCCAAAATCGTAGTTGTTGTGAAAGATAAAAGCAAGTGAATCAAAAGCTATAGAATTATATAAATTTTATTACAGAACTTACTAGAAGGGCATTCATTATGTAAAAGAAATTAGAAAACAGAAAAATATCTCTCAAATATCGACATGAGTTGAGACAATAGGGACTGTTTCAACATGGCCAGAGTAACACTGGAATAGAGTTGCATACTGATGTTCATGACACTTCAAGCCTTTATTATTCCAACAAAAATTCTGGGCAATTTTCTTGGGTTAGAATGCACTCTGGAACTTTCTGAATCAGCCAATAAGCACCACAGTCAAGTTCGCTTTGAATCCTTAGTTGTAAAAAACTTAAGTCTTAAAGTTCCTGGACTATACAATTTAGTTAATGCCTCCCCTATTTTTCTGTAGTATTTTTTTCTGCATTACTTGTGCTTTCTTATTTTTCACTCATATATAAATACGTTTATTTTACTTCTCCTAATGTGTGTGCCATGCTATAGTATCTACTAACAAGTTCTGGATCTTGAACACTTTTAGGGTATAATTTACCACGGAAAGAGGTGCTTTCTGCTCATTTGCCTTTTGGCATTTAAGTTTCCTTCTTAGCTACACATCAAGCAAGAACATTTGGTAGATCCCAAGTTTTAGAACTGGGTAATGAGTTCTTTTCTTTGTTTAAAATATTTGCTTATTTTTGCTTCATTTGTTTAAATATCAAATAAATCATTAGTAATTTCTTTAGTGTTCATTCCACGTTTAAACCAAGAAGAAAAAAAAGTATGATCATATTGTGAGGTTTACATGGCAGAGAGTAACTAGACTTTTTAATTTACTATTGAGGAGGTTTGTATGGAAAGTTAGATCACCCTTCTCCATGAGGAAGTTCCTTGACTCTTCATAAAATTTCCCAAGTTGTCCTCATATCAGTAAGGTAAAGTTCAAATTCTAACCCAAAAAGTCATTTGTTTTTACCTCAATAATTTTATCGTGACTTTTATTCATAAGCATGTGAGTGTCTTCCAATCCCTAAGTCTCTCCTAGACCAGACTAAAAAAAGGAGACAGGGAGAGACAAAGAAAAAAATCCCTTGTATCGCCTCCCCCCACCCCCAGCAGAAAATAACTCATGAAGTTCATCACTTGTGAAGGACAGACAAGACAAATCAACAGGGAAGACTGGAAAGGGAACAGGAGGCATGTTTCTATCTCTCAGAATAACTTTTTGGATGTGCTTCCTTTCGGGGTTTGCAGGCCCAAGTGGAAATTCTCAAGCACCCTCTGAAGAAAGTTTCATGTTGCCAAAGTTTAACGTAACGAGTCATGTTTATTATGTTGGTAGATTTTTTTTTAAGGCTAAACTAAATTAATAGCATCATGCATGATTTACAATAAAACCCTAATGAAACACTCAGAACTGTTTAAAAAGCTGCAGCAGGTTTTTAAGGAAATTGGTTGTCTGTATTTACTCTTTGAATTAAGTGTTAAAGGAAAACAGAATAATAATATATAAAACCCGGGTTTCCTGTAACAACAATAATTATGATAACTAACATCTGTATATGGCTTTACAGTTTGCAAAGTGCTTTCTCATACATTACCTCATTTAGTGGAGTGGAAATGTTTAATGATCCCAGACTTCAACTGCATTTCATTAATAGTATATATATTATATTAATAAGCACATTTAGAAGAAACTATCTTCATAAGCACTCTGTGCTAAGCGTGAACAAAAGGCTGATAAGGAGATGTTGAAATCCTATATCAACCCCATAAATCAAATAAACATCAAATAAAATCTGTCAAACACTTCAGAATGTTTATGTGTGTGTCATCAAACTCAAGGAGAATCCTGCTGTGTCACCTTGAAATGATGAAGAGACTTAAGGTGTGAGAGCATGCTGGTAGAAGTTTCATTAAAGCCTTATTTACTAGTTCAGAACGAATTTACATTGATCTTTTAAACTATTGCTAACCACAAATGCATTAAACCTAAACAGTCTTCATTTACTGGGAAATAAATGTGTCAGCAGAACCATGACTTTTGTCCAATGTTGTTCCGGCGTTTAAGGCATTTAATTCACAAAGGCTCAGTGTTAAGCTTTTTATTGCTTGTTGTGCTAAAGCATGTTCGTTTAATTGCAAATATATTTCCTTCCTGCATCATTATCAAAATTGTTATCTTAAGGAAATATTGTTTTTAAATAATCTGTTGGAAAACCAGAGCAGTACGTGGGCTTATTCAGAATAATTGTTTCCTGCTACAGATGGGTTAGCAATTAAGTGGTAACATTGCTTAAACAATTTTAAAAGAGGTGAGGATAAAAGGAATCGGATTGTGCTGATCCGAGTTATAAGAAGCTTCGGTGTTTTTGTGGAGTCAACACTGGCTCGCGCCTGATTTAATCAATACTTCACTGTTTATATTTTTAAAGAACTTTGTTAATGGTTCCAGGGCCTAATCTAGTAAATAAATCTTTGCAATGTATTTTATAATTTTCTGAGATATAAATTATGTCAAAAGTGACCTTAGTCTTTCTGTCTTTCAAATGGAGACAGATGTCCTGGATTTGACTTTGACCTTGACCTTTCCCTATATTAATTTGGGAAAAGGACTCAAATTCAGACTTTACATCAACAAATGCCAGTAACAATATTATGAGGACACCCCTACTAAAAATAGAAAAGACAGAAAAATAGATACTATGTTAAAATAAGAAAAAAAAAGGCAATACCTGACTCCGTGGATTTACATGCATTTTATTTTTATTGCTTCTCAGTAGCTAAATATAACAGGCATGATTTTTCCATTTCAGTGGGCAAAAATTGATTGACAGCATTCCCAATTCTTCATTAGCTAAACCCACACTAACTAGGTTGCATCGTAGTGTCTATTAAATGAGACTTTTATTTAAAAAATGCTTACTAGGCGATGAATCCTCAGTTCAATTGTATTTAAATTCAAGAAAAGAGCAATTCTTTACTGCAGAGACAATTATGGAAAACACTTATGGGAGTGCTCATTATTTCTGGGGTGAGTTATATTTTTAAAAATGGAGAAAGACACAATTTCTAGAAAGTAAGCCACAGTAAGCCAAGCTTCTAATGGGAAACAACCAAGACAACCCAAATTTCAATTCCACTGTCCAGTTAAAAAGGAAAAATCTCAGTAGCTATTGTTCTATTTCAAAAGAAGTGAGGACTCCTCCTGTCTCCGCTATGACATAGAATTAGGTCTTGATTTATTTCAGAGGAGAAATAATAAGAAAATGTATGAAAGCGAGGGACCAGAAATGGGTGGACCCCTGCCTCAGGCCATGAGCAATTAGCTACGTCCCACACAGCCAGACTGGGGAGGGACATGGACCACATCAGGTGATAAGTGAGGGGCTAAGACAGGTAAACACTGCCAGCCTTCCTCCATCAGTCTGTGCTCTCAGGGAAATGCCCTGCCTGCCATGGGGGATCGGAGGCATTGGCAAGGGACAGGTATTCCCAAGGTACAGGTGGCATCCACCCCAAACTTCAATGATCCACCTAAAACCTGAACTGCTGTGCAGCCTAGAGTGCAACGGACTTGTCCAGGGTATTTTCTAACATTTCTCCCGCAGAGCTAATGGAGCTGGGGCTACAGCAATGGGATGGAAACGGCTGGTAGCCATTAAGTAGGTACAAAATGGGTCGTGCAAGAAAGGGATGACCATGTTCGGAAGTCGGCTGCACCTCTGGAGCCTTGCTCTCAAAGAATGATGGTGTTACCTTGACAAGATATAGACATCCTCCCAAGTCTTTGCACGCATGAATCTTTTAACATGTTCTTCTCTCGCCGCAACCTTTTTTCCGTTGTCACCCTCCTCCTCTCACCGGTGTCTCATCGTTATAAGTGTCGCAATTCTTGAGCACTTGTGTGCCCTTCCACCAGCTTCAGGACTCTTCTCTCTTCCCTTGTTCACCTTCACACACCTCCCACCACTTTCTTTTTGAGCAAACACTACCTGTGGTTTTCTTGTAGTTTCCACCATCCATTTAGGTACTCCAAAGTGTTGGATTATTGTTTTAAATGCCCTCTTGAAGACCAAATTCCTTTCTGAGGTCAAAGCTCAGCTTTCTTCTTGACCACAGTGACCTAATATTCAGCAATCTTATGCCCTCCATAAAAGCAAACCATGCACTAAAGTGTGCTGCACGGTAATAACCCTTTGCTGCTCCAGAAGTGCAGAAATGCTCAGCTAGGATTTACCTTCTCCTGGTCTAGTCTTACCTTAGCTCTCATAAGACACCAGGTACAGTCCTCCCTCAGAATCCATGCGGGACTGGTTTCAGGATCTCCAAGGATTATCTGCATATGCTCAAGTCCCTTGTATAACATGGCATAGTATTTGCATATGACCTATTCATATGCTCTAATTTACAGTCTTGCTTCATGTAACAGCAGGGATACTTCTGAGAAATGCACACTTAGGCAATTTTGTCATTGTGTGAACATCATAGAGTGGACTTACACGAATCTGGGTGCTAAAGCCTACTGCACACCTAGGCGAGATGGTATAGCTTATTGGTTCTAGGCTACAAATCTGTACCGCATGTTAATGTATTGAATACTGTAGTCAATTTTAGCAAAATAGTATCTGTGTTTCTAAACATAGAAAGGTACAGTAAAAATATGGTATTATAATCTTATGGGACCACTGTTGTATATATGGTCTGTTACTGATTGAAAATTTGTTTTGGGGCACGTGATCCCTAGATTACTCATAATACCTAATAATTTACAATGTAAATGCTACATAAATGATTGTTATATTGTTACAATTTTTATTATTTTTTATTGGTATTTTTATTTTTTTCTGAATATTTTTGGTGCATGGTTGGTTGAATCTGCAGGTGCAGAGCCCACTGATATGCAGGGCCAACTGTATCTGCATTTCTTAAGTTTGCACTTCCTGAAAATCCAGACACACAGTATACTAATAGCATCTTTTACCTAATTCTTCTTTAAGAAAATATGTGCAACAAAAATGTAGGGTGTCCTGGAGATTACAAGGGAGGAAAAACATCTGAGTACTTTCAAAGGTGCAATAAGGATTAGAAAACCTGAAACATAGTATACATTCTTTTTATAAAAGACAACATAGACACTGACGTTGAAGTTTCTGCCTTGATATCAACACAAAAGTCTCGAACTGGGAGCGGGCAGAACAAATCAGACTGGCAAGTGTGTTTTGTTTAGCCCACACAGTCTTGCGTATTTTTTTGGTTGATTTGATTGGCAACACTTTAAAATCCTACAACAGTGAGCACGTTCCCGGTGACTGAGCAGTCACTGCACTCTTCAGATCCAGCATGTGCCATGCAGGTTTTCACAATCCCAGCCCACTTCTCTTGAATACGTAACCTGTGCGACTCCTCTGGGGATTTGAGTTTTCAACCCTGGATCAATAAACTTTTATTATAAATCAATAAATTGTCTGATGAACAAAAAAATAAATCAATAAATCTTTACTTATAAAGTATTCTAATGTTCTAACTTTTCAATGTGCTTTTGTGTACGTTCTCTTAATATCCTCGTTACAGCCATCTCCCAATCCAACGACTGTACCTATTTCCTTTTGCAGATGATGAAGCAGGGTCGGCCCCTTTGCATCCCTGGCATCCGAGAGAAATGAGCTTCTGTCCAGGGCACTGAATGCTAATCCCACTGGAGCTTCATGAGTTGAGGGCTGTTAAGGTCATGGACCAACCCCACTGTTGACCCACAAACAGTGCCCTTATCCTGAAGATTTGAAGGATAGTTGTTAAGCCCAAGAAACCAATAGCAACGGCATCTTCAAATATTTACCAGTCTCTAACATATGTATGTTTTTATGTCTTGGTCAGTTTGTCTAATTGGTGGGCCTTCAGTCATTACAAGTTCAGGATGCTCCAACACATGGGCTTTTTATTCACATCAATACAGAGATTATATACGTATTTCCAGATAGAATCTTATTCATCCTCTTTAGATATTAATGATTATAATAATTATATTAGCAATTTCAAGAATACAGAAAAATAGGTGGAACAGATTCCACTAGAACAAAACTAAAAGAGAATAATAATAATAAGACCAAGATGATACATCACAATGGGATCATTTCAGGAGCTTATATAAAGAATAAGCCATTCAGTAATAAGTATAAGCCATATTTACACATTAAATAATTCTAATCTTCAATTTGTTGTTCTATTTTTTCTTTTATTATTTTATGTCCATGCGATGCTCCTTTACTCCTCAGCAGGATTCATTGGAAAGGCATGTTCTTTGCTAAAACAAGGTCAATAATATTGTCATTTTCAAGTGTGCCATCATTTTCACAGGTCCAAGTTGAAATGAAATCAATTATGAGAACAAATAGCACTGTTTTGTCACTAATGAATGGATTTAGCGATGCTTTCCATATTCCTACCACTTTAAATGGGAGAAAGAGAGCAACTGTGGCACACAGAAAGCTCAAATAGTCCATGCTAATGGTGGAAATACTTAAGCATCATCCACATACAGCTAATATAAACCAAAGTGGTTTATTACCACTGTTTTGTGATTTATGACTCACATTATGACTTTATTTTGAAATGGTTGCATGAAATATTAATGTGTGGTGAAAGAACACACAACAAGGAGCAGGGATCATGTTTTATCAGATGTAAGGCTGCCTGGTGATTTATTCCTCGTAATGCCCTGAGCTCAAGTCTTAGTATCCTATTTGTTCTCTTATTGTAATCAGCCCTTCCTATTCAAACTTTTCAAGGTGAGGCAGCTCTACTTTTGTTCCTTGGATTTTAGGTTGTGTACCGTTAATTTTTAAAAGGATGGAATAGTTTATAACAAATGTGAATAATTTATAGCAAATGTTCTCAGCATTGATTAGTGCTCTTTTGAAATAGAATGTCTTCTTGATACGCTTCATTCCTCTAATGCCTTATGAAAAGTCAAAAGACCTGTTACTGCACTGCTTAATGGACAAATCAACTTTAATTTTAATCATATATAGTATGAAAGATAAGTACCTATGTTCCCCCCTATTTGGAATTTGCCAGGCATTAACATGAAACATTAGTTCAAAGCAATGTTTACATTAGGACAGAACTGCTCTCCCTTGGAATTTACATTTAATTTGGTTTCTCCAAACTTTGGAATCTATAGTTTTGTAGTTCTTTACTATGCTGCATTTTAGGATATTCCCCACCCTACTTTGCAAAGCTCCAACCTGGGGACCTGTTTAAGTAACAGATTCCACAACAACTTCATTGTGCAGTAAATTGATTTATACCAAGTTCCTTATTTCATTTTAATTTGTATCTGACTCATGAAAAAATGAATACCTTTTTGAATCATCCTGAGCTAATATGTTCGATTTCTACTTTATTAAAGTCAACAACCATGATTTCATCCTACTGTTACATATTTTTAAATATCAACTGATATAAATAAAAATAATAGCTAACACTGCACTTCTTACATGTATGATGTACACTAAGAGCTTTATATATATTAGCTACCTTTGTTCTCTCAATAACCTTTAAAATATGTACTATTCTAATACCTGTTATTCAAAGAGGAAACTGAGGCAAAGAACCGGTAAGCAACTTGCCCTGGTGACATAACCAGTAGCTGCAGAGTTGGAATGAAGAACTGAGATGGTCTGGCTTCAAATCTATGCTCTTAACACCATACTATCATTCCTATTGTCCTTTGCTCAGAAACGCTTGGCTTCAAAGTCCTTTGTATAAAAACATAAAAATATAAAGGTCTGATTATTTGAGCTTTAAGAGTATAAAACCTAACGTTGTGAAGGTCCAATGTTAAGAATGAACATGTCCTTGAACACCTAGGGTCATCCAAATGGCAGGGCAGCTACCTGAAACAAATCCTCCCCCAAAATCCTCCAAAGGTAGTAAAATGAGAAGGAAAGTGCACTTGGTCAAGGAAAACTCGGGTGGGAATCCAAACCAAACCACTTCCTACCTGGGTAATCCTGGGACTGTTACTGAACCTCACTGAGCCAAGATTTTTATTTTCAAACTGAGATAATAACACCCACCAGTAGTACAGTTGTAATGATTAGAGATAATGTTTGTAAAGTGTTTGGCATGGAACAGGCATTCCCTATGCTATATAATAACTGTTATCATTGTTTGTGTTCTATCATTGTTATCCTTTCAGCACTCAGCATGAGTCATTGCCTGAATGCGGGGAACTCAGCCCTTTAGAATGTTAACCCTTAAGATCTTTACATAACTGCCCGCGCCCCTGCATTCTTAACCTCAAACAGCCAATGAGGAAAAGCAGGCAAGAGCCGCCGAGAACGCAGGGGAGAGTGTGAGGGTTCCACACAAACATCACTGCTGACGGAAAACCCTTGCAGGGAGAACACCTCACTCCCATCTGTGTGGGTTGACGTACAAGCACGTGACCTCTGAGATTCCCTGTCTGCTAATGAGGAGACTGTTCCTAGTTAGGTAAGAACTTGATGGAATAAATAGAACAAAAAGCAGGTAGGGGAGAACATTAGAATCCCTCTGATTTGGATGTAGAAGACAGATGGAAACAGAGAGGAGAGAAAGGAATAAAGAAGAGAGAGGGAGAAAAAAATTTCTTCCAGAGAGAAAAAAACAAATCAATAGTAGACATTTCTGTAGGGAATAATTGTGGTGGAAATAGAATGGAAACTGAGCCAGAGTCATTCCCTGTTTTGAGCATCTGGTTATATGGAAGAGTGTGAAGAAGAAGGAGATCTATCCACGGATGCTGAATTCCCCCAAACGGAAAAGCACAATTCCGTGGAAGTGAACAAATGCAACAGCTTTTTTTTTTTTTTCTATTTTGTATTTGTTTAATGAAACAGCACATCACATTCTAAGGGCTGTTTAGGTTTGTAACTTAGCTGCCACAGGACAAGGGGGGAGGTTGACATGGGTCTCCTGACCTCACCAAAGGCGGCTGGGAATGTGACTTGAAAGCATCGTTTCAAACACGTGATCTGTGAAGTTGCCTCCATCTCCCAGCAACCTCACAACCCTGGGCTCAAGCAATCCTCCTGCCTCAGCCTCCCCAGTAGCTGGGACTACAGGTGCACCACCACACCCGGCTAATTTTTCTATTTTTAGTAGAGATGGGGTCTTGCTCTTGTTCAAGCTGGTCTCTCTCGTCTTTCCCAGTTTTTATGTTCCCCTGAGAGCTGCTCAGAATCCAGCACCTACTACAGAACTGCAGCCGAGCCCCCTGCAGCTCTCCTCCCCATGGAGGTTGCCTGACTCGGAAACGAGTAAGTGCCATAGAAATGGGATCTACATCAATAACTATTAATGTATCCTCTACACTGGAAATTCTTAAAAGCCAAAAAGGACTATTTTGAATAGACGACCATACTAATTAGGAGAAAAGCTCTTTTAAACACAATCACTCATATATTATCTCAAATACTAATCTCCTAGAGACGATTCACATTTTCTGGTTTGCTAAGTAAACCAACCTGTTCATGGATTTCCCACACACACTAACAGGCAGAATTTGGCAAATGTAAACAATCGACTTGGGCTCGTCAAGGCTATTTTTAGACTATTACATTTTGGTTATTAAAAACAGAAATTGACTTTGGTAGAAGGGAACATTTCCCCAGGATGCTTAGAATATTATGCATTCCAGGCTCAGAAAAGTGGTATAAATTCTAGTTTCAACTATTTTTCTTACGTAAATAGGAATCTGGAAAAAAAAGAAAAGAAATTTACACCACAACGCAGGTCATTGTCTTGAGAAAAAGAAAAGAATACCTAAAATAAAAACAAAAACCAATCAGGCCCTGCACCTTATATAAAGATAAAGAAATGTCATCCTCACTCTCATTTGACTTTATGTATTCCTTGACAGGTAACGGTGTCTTATCTCCCCCCAAAATTCCCTTTAAAAGAAATTTTCCAAAGACTCTTCATGCTGCAAATAAAAAGAACAAGCACATTTATTCAGTGGTTTCCTCAACAAATATTCTTGAAAGGCCTACTGTGTACCAGGCACTGTGACAAGGCCCAGAAAATCCAGCAATGAACATAAGGTGGCCCTTGGTCTCATGAGGTGTACAAACTAGTAGAGAAGGAGAACACTTTAAAAATCATTTGCAGTATCTTCAAGTTATATACATTCTTGTATATGTGATATATTTCATATTTTGAAGAATGCGAAAAACTAAGCTTTCAATAAATAGGTTTTTTTTAAAAAAAAAAAACAGAAGTACAATAGTGAGAATTTAAGAGAACAGAATTTCAGAGGGCTGCATGGACTAAATGAAACAATTTACCCACACAAATGAGAACAGTGTGGGTGTGTACCTGCCTCTTCCAGGTGAGCAGCAACATCTTAGCAATAGTCTTTTCAAAACAACAGCTCTCATATATTTTGTCCAATCTCAAGAGGTGATTTTTATGATAGAAACTTCAGACCCAATAGAAAACCCATGGTGGAGATAGTTTCAGAAAGGCAAAGTTTTCAGACAGGATGCCCTTTTATAAATAAGCCGATACTTTCCCCGACAATAATCCAAGGCCTCCGTCTACCTCCTGCTGAAACCACCATCATCACCACCAAAGCTTGAGTATATGGAAAACTTGAGAGTTCACTTTCGAGAATTTTCCCGATATAAAGGTAATAAAAAAATATGTAAAGCACCAGAAAGGCAAAATAAACATAAATGAATAAAATGTCTGCCACTAAAGTTTTTGAAAGCATGGAAATCTGATTATTTTTAAAAATCAGCCAAAGCAATGTTAGTGGGCAGCTCCTCAGATTCCAAGAATATACAAAAAGGCAAAGTCAATATCACTGGCATCTGACACCATCGTTGGGGATAAAAAAAAAGATGGAGTTCTGTTTATGACTTTCAAAAGTGCCATTACTTGGACAAGAGTCATAACAGAAAAGCACTGCTTATTTCAATTCTGTGAGGTGCAAATATCAGAGCCAAAGCCCAAGATCTGCTTAGAACTCAAAAAAAATTCACCATTGGCTGGTTGGTGTTGCCTGGCCAGCTGAAGAGAGGTAAGGGTCCTGCTTTGGCTAGCACTCTTTCTAATATATATTGTTTTTTCCTTTTCTCCGCCGGCTAATATGTCTTTGTAAATTCTTTATAATGTTCCTTTCTCACTACTATTCAATTAGCTTTCAAATGAGTGAAGAGTGCCTACGCACCGAGATTGCCACTTTACCAAGTATCACTGCAAGCGTTCACAACCAGCTGCTTTAAAGTAACTGGCATCATAATGTGCAGAAAAATTACTTTTCTAATGGTTGCCTGGAAGATTTATATCCCTAAAATGTAATTAAAAAGTAGATTTAGAAATATGCTCGGCAACCAAAAAGATTAAATATTAATGTGGAGTGTAATTAATAAATTATACATCTCTTGATTACTAATGGCTTATTGACTGTAAAAGCATAACATTATGGAATATTAGGGCAAACAAAGGCTTTTGGGGAATATTATTCAGCTTCAAGGATGAAGCTGCCGCTCTCGAATTTTCAGAAGAAATCCTCATTTTGCAGAGAAAATAGAAATTTGCCTAATTGTTCCCATTATCATTCTTTACTCGTTCTATATGTTACAAAGTTTGTTGTTCTTTACAAAATGAAAACTTTGTAGCTTCCTGAGTCATTTTAATAGCACTGAGACAATTTCTACTGCATATTCTATAGGCTATTCAACCGAAGTTAAGTTTTAAATATAAAAGTATTTCTGACCTCTTATACAAAAACAAGATGTCTGATATACCATCGCCTGGGACACCAACGAAGAGAAGCATCTGAAATGAGGTGGATGTGTCATGGGCAATATTTGCAAGAGGACTCAATCTGCAGAGAAGGTCAAACCTTGAACAGATATAGGAGGCTTTCCAATGGCTTCAGTAGACATGTTTAAGCTCCAATCGCCTCATGCTCTTTTTTAAAACTTTCAAGGCAGTCATCAGAATCTTAGAATGTGAGAGTTGTATAAAGTATCTTAAAGGTTATCTATATTACCAGCTTCATCTTCTATAAGAATTTGGAATTCTCTTCTCCAAGGAAGTAGCATGACCGCTATAAGATTTCAAGTGTGGTCAACAGCAGAAGGGGAGCAATAACTCAGGTCTCCCCTAAGCCACCAATCCAAAGTTTTTGCCTTCATTCCATATAATAATTGAGGAACTACAATGGTCAGATTTGTTAAGGATCTTACCCTACAAGTCTTCTGATTTGTAAGTGTTTTCCTAAGAAATTTCACTGAAGTACACAGAAGCAAGCTATGTCCAAAACCACTAGAACCAAGCAGGCTTCAAATAGTCACCTCTTCAGAATTTCTTCCCAACTCAGCCCTCACTATCCCTTTGTCTAAGATAATTTACTCTTCATGTCAAAGCATCTTTCAGTGGAAAAAAATTAGCAGAACAAGATAGAACCATGGACCTAGAAATTCAGCCTCATTTATTTTCTTCTGAAATTAGCTAATATGTTATACCATTTCCCCCACCCCACCCCAGGAAAGGAACAAATAACACTCAAGTCATCACTTAGAGCAATAAACGGAGAATTTGGCAGGAATAACATCAGGGCAACCTTGCTCAATATGTTTTGCTTTGGAAATTTCCCAGAGAGAACCTGGTGAAGTGCTAAGGAAAATTCATCTGATTCTTAAAGTGGAGTGCTTCCTGGGTCAGAGTTCATTGAGGAGAAAGAGTCACCTCCCATCCACCAGAAATCCCCGTCTAGACCTTGGCTTTCATCTCAGCTTCAGTGTTTCTTCTTCAGCCAGGCCCTCTCTACCTGCACACTTTCTTCATAGCGTGCACCATGATTATACTTACTTTTTGTCTATATATCTAATCATCTACTGTATCTATTTGTCTGTCTTATCTGTAATTTTTGCCTATCAGCTTATTTATTTTATCTATTTCTCTGTTTAATGTTTTTAATGTTTAGGGTAGATTCTAAGCTCCATGAGAGTAAAGAGCTTCTTTACTCCTTGAACATGGAGCACCACACTAGAAAAGTGAATGGTTACATAAATATCTGTAGGGATGTAAGGGCAACCACAAGGACAGAAAGTTCCAGAAAAACTTGCAAGCTTGCTATAGCCCTGCTTGGCCTTCACGTTATAAGCACAGTACTTTCATTCAATGGTGCAGTCTCTCCCATTTCCCTGCCATCGCTAGGAGGATGGCCATGATCAACATGGAAAATTCCATGAGAACAAGAATGGGGACAATAAGCCCCAGACCAACGCTTTTTCTTAAAGCCAATGTGGATCAAGTTGTGAAGCACCTCACACAGGAGGAAAACCAAAGCAACTTCTAGAATGAAGCAGGTGTTCTTACTCCAGTGACAATAGGGAAAGGACAACTGAACTATAGCTCTGAACAAGAAATAAAATAAAAGGGAAAAAAAAAACATAAATGGGCAAGACATTTCTAAGGTATCTTGGAAATTCAGACATTTAACAGACATATGATTCTATTAATTTTACTTGAATTTAGTTCACAAGTCATAAATTCTAGTTTATAGAATTCTCCTTGCCTGCTTATGAAAGATGTAATTTATATATGCTTATATATGTCACTCTGTAGGAGTCCTTGGTTGAATTTGCAAAATTTCATCATTAGCCCAAAGATGTCAGATTTGTTGATAAAGAAAAAGACTTTAATATTTTGACAGTGTGACATGGCCTCCTTTTCTTGAATGAACTTACATCTCAGTTCACTCCACTTTCTCTAAATCATTATTTTGTTGCTTCTATTTTTTCACCATCAATTCAGTAGCTGACATTAACAAAGCCCCCTAGAAAGTTTGTGGACAAATTTACATGGACTCAAAGCCTCCAAAATAGAAACTCCCTCGCTCAGCTCTAATAGAAATTATAGCACTGGAAATTATTTATCTAATTACAAATAATAATGTAATCAATAAATCCTAATGATACTATATTTCTTCATGCAAACAATGTTAAAAGTCACCAGCAACACTATCTATTTAACAAAGAAATTTTACAAACTGCTTAACAAATCATCAGTGGTTTAGAAATTTCATAAAATTTCTCATTTTACAGATGACAAAATTAAGGCCAGGTGGGGTCACATGACTTGTTTTAGGTCCCACAGTCATTTGTTAAAGTAAATGCATTACCTAAATGATATACATTTTGATGCCATTATTTTATTTTACAAAATTGTATTCATCATGGCAGAAGTGTACCTGATTAATATCTTGGCAATTACTCTGCCTATTTTATTAACAGCGTGTTTTACTCATTTGGCAGAATAAATAATTTCTGCTGTATTCTTTCCATTTTTGCCTCCTCCATCCAAGGTAGTAGTAGAGTACTGTGTTACATCTTGCTTCAGAGGAGATTGTTTTTAAATGACAGTTATAGAGAAAAATACATAGAAAAATACTTGTTATAATTTTAAATAAAAGAAGACAAAAGACTCAAGCCTACACTGAGTAAATTACACATACATATGAGGTCTGAAGGAAGACGGGAAAAGATTTGCTCTGTTAGTGTATCGATTTTTAAAATTTCTACCAGTGTAATATTACTTACTCAAACAAAAATTATAATCTAATATAATTAAGTACACATTCCAAGACAACAAATAGAGGTTGACTGCTAATTCTGGATAAAGATTCCAAATTCTTTGGCCAGTAGTGTCTCAAAGTACAAAATCCATCATAGGACAGAATTGCGTGACATTTTATCAAACACGCTGTTGTTATCTGATTTCACTCACCCTTGCAGTTTCCATTGCCAACGGGAACATTTTGGATCTTAATTATGCACAGCCACAATCCCTTGAGACAATGTCAAGATCCAAAAATTTCTAGAAATTAAAATTTTTGTGCTTGAACTCATTTGGGGGCAAAACCTGTCCTGAAGTGACATATGGCTATTTATAGTCCTTATCCCACTAATGGGACTATTGATACATTTGACTAAAGAAAATTTAACAATTTTGATTACAGAGTGATGCTGCAAACCCTGCTACGGCTGTCACACAGCGTATGATTTGGGGCATCATATTACCAAAATCTGAAAACCTCCAAAGTTCAAAACTTGACTGGCTCACGCATTCAAGAGATGGATTATAGGCCTGTATTCTGTTTTATTTTACTGTGTAATATTGTCATCTTCTAACGACAGTATCAAAATCCCTTTTCTGGGCTGTCCCTCGGGCTCACAAGCCACACAACATAGCCCAAATTTGAGCAGCCCTCAGTATTAATCACCTGGCAACTTCCTAATGAAATCAGTCAAGGAAAATCATCCTTTGTGGTTGTGGATGGCTTGGGGGAAAGTCACAGTAGTGATAACAAGTGAAGTCTAACTTACACCACTTTAAGTACTCATCTGCCTAATATGTTCTGGAATCTCTTAAGAACATATGACACTGATATCTCTAAAGTGTTTCCTGTTTTAAAATGAATAACAATGTTTCTGTGCTTTAGTTTTGAAAGAAAATTGTTTCCAAATAATTTAAGCACCACAAATATACAATAATCTAATATTTTGTTTGTATTCTGAGGTGCTCTGGAAGTGGAGAAATAGCGAAAACAGGCAAGCTTAGAATATTTCAACTTTTAAACAATTTTTTATGACATTGGGAAAAAGAGATGTCGTTAAATTTTTAAATCCATGTGGACATGCATGCTTGTTACACACAAGCAACTTATTATTCAAGTTGACTTTTATTTAAAATAAGCAGTATTTTCTATCCTTTTATAACCAAATCTTATTCCAGGTTTTCCTGTGAACACGCATCAAATTTACAAAATAAATAGGCATCACAAACAGAGCCACTGAACCCGCCATGAGTAAAGTACTCCCTGGGTAAGTCATATTTTGGGTAACAAAATTCTCTTTGGAATCTTCTCAGGGGCCATTTAGCATATTTAAATCATAAGTAAGGAAATCAACATCAATTAATATTTTCTTTGTGCCCGCAGGGTACTTGGCACCGTCTACTGGACTCATTTGGAAACAGTCATTAACTGTCCCTGTTCTCAAAGGGCACTTTCCAAACAGCCGATAATACCAACCTGGTTCTTTCACCAAACCACAGAAAGCCAACAGAAAAATGCAATTTTAGTAAATTAAGAGACTTTGTTTTTTTAATGGGTGTTTTACATCAGCTGGCTCAAATCTGTGCGTTTGAGGTGGTGGAGGAAGGATCGAGAAAAACAAGGGTACAAGACAGAAGTGATGAGAAGGAGAAAGCAGGAGGGACACAGAGAAAGTTCTGGTTCCTTGTGCCGGGTGGACACGGTATACTCCCCTCCCCAAGTAGACACAGTCCGTGCACACCTCACTCATTCGTTCAACTCCGTATCCCCAGAGCTTGGTCTGTGCCAAACACTGTCCTGGGTTCCGGGGACAAAAGAGAGGATCATTTAGCCTTCGCCCTCAAACATGCAATGGAGACTATAGCCGTCCCTACCTCCCTGGGTTATTGTGAAGATTAAATGAGCCATTAGAACAATGCCCGGAACATATGCTGCATGGCACACATGCTATCATTTTTTTAATAAAAACTTAAAAGAGCCTAGTTTGGAAAATGAGCACCTCAGCAGACATTTCCAGTGTGGTGCGACAGAAGGGACCTTATGCTCTGGTGCTGCAGAGGCGGAGAATCCAGGCTGCAAGAGGGAGGGGAGAGGGGTGCGGGGACGAGAGGGGCAGATTAGGAAGGGCTCCAGAACCCTGCTGAGCTGTCTGGAGTCATGAGTCACGCGGAGAGTGGGGGTGTCTCGTCTGTGGCTGGGCAGGTTAGGCTGTCCTACGGAGCAGACAGGAACCCAGGCTGTGTGCCCTCCTCAAACCATGTGCCCTGGTCTGGGGTCACCTGCACCAGAATTAGGGGACATCTTTTCAGACCAACGTGCTTCTCTCTGCAAGCCCTGCGTCCTCCAGGAGGGGAGCCTCTCAGCCTTCTAAGCAAGGAGAGGAACTGCTCAGGCCCGTATTTCTGAACAGCACTCAGCAAGGCTGATTCCGTTTTGCCCAGAGGACCACAACTGTCTTGGGAGTAATTATTGTGTCAGAGCTATGCCTGTGGCATTCTCTTGCCCTTTGTCATGACTGTCTCAGAGATTGGGAGAAGGACTAGACTCCCCTGCAGACCCTGACTCCACCTGTAAAAGCCACCTAAGCAGGCCCCCTCACCCCACGTGCCAGGTCCCCAGTGCATCCAGGTGTGAATCCACCTGTGGGCCAGGTGTCTTCAATAAAGAGAGTAAAACAGGAAGCCAGTTATTACCATGGAGTGTTGAATAAAACTGCTAGTTTGGTTCATGTTCCATCAGTTAAGCCCTCGAGAGGACAAGGGGAAGAGGTAGACCCAAAATGCCCCACCTGGAGTGCAGCAGCCTGACACGGAGGCGGGGAGAGGACAGCGGTGCAGTGGGCTGTGGGGGTCACGGCCCCCGTGGTTCCTGCGTCCGCTCCATGAGCCTCAGGAGCCTGCTGTGTGCCAGGCCCTGAGCCGGGGCCCTGGGGCTTTCCAAGTGAATGGACCATACCCCCAGAGCGCATTCAGAGGCGCCAGACAGATGCACAAACACTGGATGCAAATGGTTCTAGGGACAGTGCTCTTAGCATGCAAGAGCCCATGTGGCCAGTTCCACCCAGCAGAGACTCCAAAAAGTCTTCCTGGGGGAATGGGCTGCTGAGTTTTGAAGCTGGGGCAGGAGCAAGATGTGGTTCCAGGTGGACCCTGCAGAAAGGAAGAAACTCCTGGTCATAGCGGCCACACAAGCAAAGGCAAAGAGCCCTGAAGCAGCCTGGAACCTCAGGGACATTCGGGGAGTTTCATCTAACTGGGAGGGGTCAGGTGGAGGCTTCACCAAGAGATAAGGCAGAGGCAGGGCTGCCCAGGCCAGAGCTTGAGGCACTGAACACCGAGCTGAGGAGCTTGGGTCCGAGTAAGCAAGGACCCCTGACCGTGGCCATAACAGGAGACACGTAGGGAACATCAGCAGGACTCGGCACCCTACTGCCAGGAAGAGGTGAAGGAGCCCAGTGGGCTAAAGAGGGCTCCAGACAATGACAAGGAGCAATGCTGACACTAATGCTAATGCCACTTGCCAGCCTCTCCTGTGGGCAGAGCACACCGTGTCATCCACAGCCAGGTGATCGGGCCTGGTGAGCAGCAGGGCTGGACACCAACGAGTCCCCACTGCTTGTGAGATGGAGAACCCGCAGGTCCAGCTTGGTCAGGAGTCGTGAGACCCCAACCAAGGTCTCTGATAAAACAGGAGGCGGTGGAGAAGCCAGCCAAAACCAGTTAGAACCAAGATGGCCACGAAAAACAACCTCAGCTTACCCTCATCATACCCAGCTTGCAATGCACTCAAGTGCTAACAGAAACTCCCCGCTCAGCCAGCAGCCGTCTGTTCTCTGTTCTTGGTGTGTTTTTGGCCAAAGAATGACCAGACACACCACAAGCAAGGCAAGTGTGATACGAAGTTTATTGAGGAAGAGAGAGATACGTTTACAGAGCAAGAGCAGGATACATTCCCCACAGATGACAAACGGGCCCCCTGTCGTAACAAGAGGCTCTGGTTGTGGTCCGGGGTCCTGTATTACAGTGTCTGGATTGGGCCCTTCTCGTGGTTCAGACATCACCACTGAACCGCTCTGATGGACAGTTAATGACGTGATGATTAGCTTTAGCTTACTCTAGGTCACTTTCCAGACCCTATTGCACCGGGGCTGCTTGGCCTGTGGGCTGAGGGATTCCCTGCATTCTTTTGCAGATTGGCAGGGGTTCCTGTTCCTCCTTCTCCCAGGTGTGCCAGGCGCTCAGGGCAGGATCAAGGGTGGGGCAGCACCAAGACAGGGTACACTTTTGTCCTTCTTTCCAGGTGTGGCAATTGCCAGAGGCAGCATCAAGGTAGGGTGTTTGCCTTTGTCCCGAGGGGAGCCAGAATCCCTATCTACCCAACACCACCAGTGCTGTGACTGTTTACAAATGCCATGGCAACTCTGGGAGATTACCTGAGATGGTTTAAAAGGAAGAGGGACCCTCAGTTCCTGGAACTCCCCACCCCTTTCCCAGAAATCTTTTGAATAATCCTCCTTCCACTTAACATAAAATTAAGTAGAAGATATAAAATAAGACCCCGGAAACTCATAAAGTGCTACTAGCTGTTGCTCTGAGAGACAGCCGCTGCTGTGCCCCTGGAGCAAGCCTTCCTCCTGTTTCTTTGCGACTTTAATAAACACGCTTTTGCTTTACTCTGTCAGCTCACTCTTGAATTCTTTCCTGTGCGAAGCCAAGAGCCCACTTGGCCTTCAGGACGGGCCGCAGTTTTGGGGTCCAGTTTCCTGTATCACTTGCTCCGGTGGGCGAGGCTGGGAGGGAGCTGGGGACCAGGTGACATGCATGCTCGCTGGAGAAGGTGGGACTTTTGTCCCAGGCTCTTCTTCCATGTTCTGAACTTTCCCTGTGGCCCTTTCCCTCCCTTTCCCATCAAGTCACCCCCCACACCCCACTGTACCAGCAGGTCACAGGATCTGCCTTGAAATCTGCTCTTGGAAACCCCAAGGAAACATACACCCCTTCTCCTCAAGAAGCTTCTAAAATCCAGGTCCAAACACTCTGCACTCCATCATCCAAGGTCTGTGCTCCAGGAACAAGGTCATCTTCTTAGGTAGAGTTGGAGCTGGCAGACAATGCCCGATGCCCCCACCAATGGCTTAGAGCATCCTCTTAACCAGGCAGGGCCAGGCTGCCCTGCAGAGTCAGCCATCAGTCCCCATCCAGCACAAGTCCTGGGAGCCACAGAGACCCTCACAGTGTCTTCCTCCAGGCCCCGGGCCCCTGCCCGGCAATATCTGGGCCAAAGGCCAACTATGGCTCCCCTGGAAGGATGGGGTCCTGAGTGAAACCCCAAACTCCAGAGTCCCTTCTCCCATCTCCTTCTTTATTCCCCTTCCCCCCACCTCAGGGTCTCACCCCCAACTTTTAAACTGCCAAGGAAACCAAAAAGATTTCATTATATAGCTCAGGGGTTGGGGGAAGCTACCTTCAATGCCTTAGAGGATTTTAGAGAAAGTAAAAACAAAACAAAAACAAAAACCATAGTTTCATCTCTCTGCCATTTATAAATTATGAAAATAAATATTCACCTGATTCATCAAAGTGGTGTAAGGTAACCTTCAGTTTTTAACTTTTAAGGCTTCAGAAGTTTCTAAAATTGGGATGGTTTCTCCTATGCCTTATCAATGATTATTTTTACTGTTGAAAGGAAAGACTTGAGGATAATCTTTTACCTGATAATCCACAAATTGGGAGTCTGGATCATGCTGTGTTTCCATGGGGTTTGTTTTTAATTCTTTTGTTATGGATGATAAAGCGATGAAAAATTATGAGTTTATAGAAACCTGAAAGAAAAAAAAACAAAAGATGTTCCTGGTGCATGTCAGTCAAACCTCTGTCTCCTGATTAAATTAGGTACCTTCAGACCAGATTTCTAATTCCAGCTCCTAATAAAGTACTAAATAGGTGACTTGGACAAAATCAGATAACTTCTCTGAGCTTCATTTTGCTCATTTATAGAAAGAGGGACACGAGAGCCATCTTTCTTGTGCGCCTCAAATGTGACAGCTGGGTGCCCGTGTGATGCTGAGAAGCTGGGCAGAAACACACAGAGCGGCACCCAGTTATCAGCTTCCTTCCTAACAGATGAAACATGCAGCGTGAGACTGCAGAGGTCTCATGAACCTTACTTTTGGCATTTTGACTTTTCCCTTTTGTTTTATAATTTGGCCTCTGAGTTCTGAGCAGGCAAATCCTCAGACCATACTGTCCAAGGACTTCAAATTTTGACCCAATCCTGGTTCTTTCTTTGCTTCTGCAGGGGAGGAAAAACTTTTTCTCTACCCTCTTAGGTTCTTCAGCAGAGACCTGCAAATTAAACTAACAAAAGACAGATTAGCAGGAGAAAAACATACAGACTTAATTTGATGTTAGTATTTTCACATGGCACGGGGCTTTACAGAGAAGATGAGAAAACCCCAAAGGAGCAGTTAGACTTGGGAGCTTATGTACCATTTTAACAAAGAGCAATAAATTTGTGGAGTGACAACATAAAAGAAAGGAGTTTGAGCTTCTAGGAGCAGTAAATTGTGGGAAAGTGATGAGGAAATATGTGACGGAAACTGATGGAGCATAGGGATTATTTTAGGAAGGTTCATTTGTGCAAACTCATCTTGGCTTCATCTCCCCATCTCTGATGGTAAGAATGTTTTCTTATTCCTAGTACCAGGAAAGCACCTTTTTCCCAGGAAATTTATGCCCTACTTTTAGGCAGAAAGAGGAAGAGCCCTTCCTCCATCTGCTATGTTTAGTTGCCTTCCGCTCAAAATAATCAATATTCCAAAGCAGTGTATTTTAGGGTGGCTTACTCTGACCCCCTTTACTTTCAAATAAATAATATACCTATTTTACTTTTATATTTAAAATATGAATAATTTCTATTTATTTAAATAATTTATATTTAAATTTTACATATAAATATTATTAAAATATTTAGTTTCATAATATTTTTACATAAGCTACTAACATTTAATCACAATGCACACTGCATTTTGCATCTGAACTTTTAAAATTTGTATGTGGTTTTTATAACTTCACCACTACAGAAATGTATAAAGCAAAAGTGAAAGTTGTCCCAGAATTATTAATAAAATGTACTAAAACTTCTTTTACTAATTATAACATTGATTTCCATTGTATGCAATCTTCTTCTGTCTTGTGTGTATCAGTAGTTTATCCTGTTTATAAGTGAGCAGTATTCCATTTTGCAGATATACCACAGTCTAATTATTGACTCTCCTGATGGTAAATATTTAGGATGTTTCCAGTTTGGGACTATTATGAATAATGCTGCTATCAACATTCTTGTACAAATCATCTTAGTGAAATTTTTTGTTTTCCTATTTCTATGGGGTAGAGAACAAGAAAAACTGAGTTATAGGACTGGAAATCACAGCAGTGGTTGCTGTTCAGGGCAGCACAAAGACACTTTTGAGGTCGTGGAAATGTTCCACATACTTAATGGTGTGGTGACCATGCAAGTACGTGCATTTATCAAAACTTATCCAACTGTGCACACTCATGTGTGTAAATTGTACTCCATTTATAAAAATCAGAAAAAAACCAAGAAAAAGAAATGAAACAGTCCAAAAGAGTGTAAGATTGTAGATAAAGACACTTGACATTTGACCTCATTCATTACGGCCACACTCTTGCGAGCCTCCTCAAACCATAGACGCTACGAAGCTAAGAACCACATTTCTCAGATTTGCTTGAATTAAGGAGTCTAACTGGCTCCTTTGAATTAGAAACATCCGTCCAAGATTTGCAAAGGATACGGAAGGAGGGGTGGAGGTGAAGGCCATCTTCCCGCGACTTGGGCTGGTGCTGATGACAAGCAGAGCCTTGGGAGCGGGAGGGAGAAATCTCTCTCCTGCAGCCCCATTCCCCTCCCAATGGCCAGGACAGCTGGGCCCGTGGCGGGGCCAAATCATCACCCCAGTGTCCAGTCCCCAGCCTCATGCATGCTGAGGGGCAGTTAGAGCAGCAGCAGCTGCAGAGAGAGACTACCAATCTGGTTTGTTTTATTTTGTTTTTAAACTGAATCTTTTCTAGCACACATAATAGTTGGAAGTATTATGTAGTGAATGCCCATACATCTACCAGCTAGATTCTATAGTTGTTAACATTGTGTTAATGTTTGCTCTATCACATATCCACCATATATTCATCCATCACTCCACCTTGTTTTCTGATTCATTCAGAGTTTGTATTTGAACTCAGCAGTTCTACTAGTGGCCTCCTACTTGCATCCTGCTTAAGGTAGTGGTGTCCCTGAAGGCCCAGTGCCCAGACTAGTTCTTGGAGTCCTCCCCGTGGCCAATCAGGTCTCCCAACAATTTTGTAGGTCCCTCATTTCCAGTATTCCTGTTGTGCTACAAAGCATCTTTCAAAGACCCTAAAATAGCTCAAGTAGAATGAGGGGTTAGGAGATGATGTCACTTTACCTAACAATTGTGTTGGTTCATACACAATTTTTTTAGCAAGAGGGGCAGGTAAAGAAAAATCCTCAGCTCAGCTATAAAAACACTTCCCAGCTCTACTCCAGGAAAATTAAACCTGATCTCTTGCACCAGAGCCCCCTCCTCTACAAGAGGTGCCCCCAACCTTGAAAGGCTTTTGCAAGGGCTCTTTCTCCTGTGTTCAGAACTTCCATCTGCATTTTCTCACTCTGTGAGCAGCATTTTCATTTTTTTTAACATCCTTGAGGCTAACTCCAGCCATGTCCAGTTGCCTGCCTCAGTTGTCCAGGTGTCCCCTGAGGTTCCAAACATTGCATTTGCTGATGCTGTGGGTGCAGGGATACTGGTTTGGAATCTGCACTGAATCCATATGCCCTGTTATTAATTTTGAAGAGAACAAGGTTTTTCAGGAACACATATACTATGTTAGAGAAGAAATAACTGTATTAAATCAATTTCTGCATAAAACAGCTAGAGTCACTCTGCCACCTGCAATCAAAAACTGACTGACACAGAAATAAAATCAAATCCCTTGCTCTACTCCAGACCCCAGTTCCACCCCAGAAATAATCATTAAAGACAGGCTTTGGGGTCCTTCCACCCACGAGATGAAATTGCACATGCTGCCTTATGCCGGAATTCACTTAATGGCATTTGCTAAGCAGTCAGTCCAATACCAGGGCATGTAGTTCTCCCTCATTTCTGGATTTGTCATGATTTATTAAACATTCTTCCCCCTTTCCACCTAGGGACATTTAGGAGGCTTCAACTCTCTGCTATTCCAAGAATCGGTATTATAAACATCTTTAAACATGGTGCTTTATATACAAGGCTGAGCATGGATGCAGGATGATTTCCTACAGAATGCACGTTATTTGCTTTGCCCTGAAAAGAGGATGCCCCGTTACACTCCCATTGAGCCAGTGGACATACAAGCGCCATCATCAAACAATTTCAAATTCATTTTTGTTGTCCACCATCTGAAATATTAGAAAAAAAAATAGCATCTTATTTTGAGTTCCTTAATAGTGAGAAGTGTTGAATAGTTTTTGTTTATTAGCCATTTACCATTTCTTTTGTCTATGGATTTCTTGCTTTTTTATTTTAAATTGATTTGTAAATATTTCATATATCAGTGAAATTTGCTCTTTATCGTATGTATTTGAAAATGTTTTTGCTAGCTCACCATTTGTCTTTAGGTTTTACTTATAGCATTTTTGTCAAGCAGAAGTTTCCAACTTTTAAGTAATTAAAAATCACCAAATTTTCCCATTATTTTACCTCTGATTATTATGTCATGTTTATAAATTCCTCACCCATTCCAAGAATATATAGTCATCCCTCCATGTCCTTCAGGAGATTGGTTCCAGGGCCTCCCCAGATACCAAAATCCAAGGGTGCCCAAGTTCCCAATATAGAATGGCGTCATATTTGCATATATGCACATCCTTCCATATACTTTAAATCATCTCTAGATGATTTAATTCCCTCCAAATTTCACTGTGTTTTTTAATAATGTTTGTGACTATTCTCATATATTTATTTTTTCCAGATGAACATTAGTATTATTTTTTAAGTTCCTGGTGGAGGGTGGGAGAGAGCTTGAGTTAATTTACAAAGAATTGACATCCTTACTCTATTGAATAATATTGAGTCTCCTTATCCAATGACAAGTTATGTCCTCTGTTTACATGAGTCTTTTTTAAAAAAATATTCCTTAATGAGGCTTCCTAGTTCTTCTCTCATAAGCATTAAACATGTCTTTAAGAGTTTACTTCTATATTTTGCTGTTATTCCAGATGTAATACTTTTCCACTGAATTTTACAATATTATTAGATAGATAGAATGAACAATATTTGATAGCACAACAAAGTGCCTATAATCAACAATAAGTTAGGGTATACTTTCAGATAACTAAAAGAGTGAAATTGGAATGTTACTAGCACAAAGAAATGATAAATACCTGAGGTGATGGATACTCCAATTACCCTGATTTGATTAATTAACGTTGCATGCCTGTATCAAAACATCACATGTATATTATAAAGATATACCATTATTATGTACACATAATAATGAAAAAATTTTAAAAATTTAAAAATTAAAAAAAATTAAGTAAAATTAGATTGTATTTTAATTATAAGCTGTGTATAACTGTTTGGTATACAAGTCTTCATAAGTATTAAGTAAAATATTCATGAAGAACTCTATTTAATTTTTAGTTATTTCAATTAATCCATGAACCTTTTAAGAAAAGGATAACTCAGAAATTCTTAATATCTGGTCAGGATGAAACAAATAATGTCAATTTTGCTGCCTCAAAATTTTATGATGGGGGGAAAACAAATCATACCTATCTGTAATTCAAAATAAACATTGTAAGAATATTAAGAAAAGAAAAAATATCAGAAGAGGAAAAATTTTGTATATGAACAAAGTTCAAGTCATAGGTAAGGTAAACATTTTTTAATTGACACATAATAATTGTACCTATTTATGGAGTACAGTGTGATGTTTCAATAATGTCCACTTTTGGACAAATACACCTTCTAGTTATAGCAGGAATACTGAGCGGCTGACGATGCCATGAACTTGTTGCTTCTACACTATAGAAATATGACTAAGGTTTTGAAATAGGACTAAGATTTTTTACGTATTTTTAAGTTTTTCAATTTTAACAAATTTCAAACCAAGAGAAAAGTTTCAAGGATAGTACAATATCGATACAACTTTTACCCAAATTCTAACTTCTTTTCCCTGCTCCTCCTCCCCCATCCCTTGCAGGGCAATAGACCCTGGTATATGGCACCAGCACAGGAGTAAGAAATTCATGGTTTCCACTTCATTTCTATGGGTCTCCATTTCTGCATCTCCAAGATAAAGATTTTGTACTTAAATCCCAGGGGCTGCCTAAGGATCTCCATATGTTGTCATCTGTAATGACCCTATAAACACTGTGACAGAATAAATGATCGAGTTGGAAGACTTGGAACCCATCAGGAAAGTATGAAGAAAGCCAACTGGAAGACAGAAGGTGGAGGACTCTGGGAATGATAAGAAACAATCTTTTGAGAATCGTGTTTTCCTAAACTTTGGGCAAGTTAAGAAAACAACTCTCTCCTTTCAAACACTAACTTGGAAGACACAAAAGACTGACTGTCTGCTGGTGACTAAATATCAACACAAAGTGCAATAAACCTCATTAATTTTCCCTAATTGGGTAGAAAGTTTTGGAAAAGTCTGAAGTAGAGAAACATTTTCATAAAATGCAACTTAATTTCAAATTCATATGGTAATGAGGATGACAAGTCCCCAGGAAGGGAATGAGCAGAATGTCTTAGAGAATTTTTTGAGGATTTCAATAATAGATTTAAAAACAAAAAGCCATTAGGAATTAGAACACTCATGGTTTCACAGACGCATTTAAATACAAAATGGTTTTACAAGTGTTTAGAAACATTTGTTGGCCTCCAGCCTTATGACGACTAAATATTTCCCTTGTTTATCCTTTTAATTTGCTTGGCAAACCTTTCCCCCACTTCTAGCCCTAAAATTAATATATCGATGCACTTCACCAACATTTTAAATTTATCTCAGATCCTGAATTGGTAGATTTCTCACTGGCCAAGGTTACACAGTTTTTTTCTCAAAATCCTTGGTACTTTTATGCTCCACGAAATGCACCTGTCAATACGGTGTGCACATTCTTTCATTTTCTTAAAAGCAGGAACTAGGTTTCATTTTTCACCCTTGATTCTAAAGCAGTTGGAGAGCTTGAAGGAGAAGGGGGCTGTCAAAGAGGAAACAAATAAATCTAATCATGGTGAAAAGGTGATGAAAGACTAGTGCTTACATTTCTTCAATTTGTTCTTAAAATAATCATCGACACTCTCTTTGATTGAGGACCAACTCTTGATTTGCCAAAGCTGGGGTCATGGAGATCAGGGACAAAAGACACAGTTATTTTCAAACACAAATTTGAGCAATTAGTTCCCACCTTCCCAAGATGTTAATCAGTAGCTCAACTGACTTTTTAGAATTCTGTGTTTCACTCCTTCCTGCTCCCCACCCAGTAATAGGGATGCAGCTGAGCAGTGAGCTGGGTGAGAAGAATGAGATGAGGAAAATCTTTGGAAATATCACCAGTGGACACTTAAGGCCAGAGGTTTCTGGTAAACCGAATAACTCAACTGTGGATTGAGAGGGGGTAAAAAAAACATGGGTAATATTGGTAGGAGCAGGACTAAAGCTGGAAGGGTGTGGCAGATAGTATCAGTGTCACACCAGTGTCCCCGGGCATGCCATGTCCATACCACTGTCAGACATGATCCTCTGTACCTGCTATAAGCACACGCAACTCCCACCTGCCCCCTGCCCTCTATGGGTCTCTCTGGCAGTGTACTATGGGCGGATGGAGGTGCTAGAGAGTAATGCCCTGGAGCAGCTCTCAGCTGAGAATGAATGAGAGCTGGAGGATAAATATTCAGCTTTCTCCCCCTTAGGGCAGGACCTCTCTGAAAGCATATTCTGCCCTGTCTCCCAAAGGCATGTTTTGCAAATGACTCATTGATCGCCCTTTGTTCTGGACCACCTTTGCAAGGATGTTTGTATAGAAATCAGCCTTGGAAGACAGACATAAAGTCTCCCTCTGGAGCAAAGGGCAAGCGTGCTTACTGCCCATTATATAAGACACGGGTTCCCTAAGTACAGAATGCCAACCCACTGATGGTGTACGATGCCCAGGGGACTAGGGGACAAGGAGAAACAGCACAGTGTTGCTCACACTGCTTGCTGTGCCATAGCAGCAGTCCTTTGTCTCTGGTACAGCATCCGTGACATGCCCACCTGTTAGCTTGTGAATATGGTAAAGACTTCAGACCCTTCACAGTTCTTAACTAACCCCACTGACCTCACATCATGGGAAATGACCAACTGCCAGATATAATTTTAATTTGGTCCAAATTAGAGTAATAATTTTCTAAGAAAGTTTATTTTAACACTTTGCTATATTGTTCAGATAGGATCAGAATTAAAATAGAATATTTCGAGAAATGGATCCCCAATGTTTTTCTGGCCATAAAATTGGAAGTCAAATCCCCAGCAATTGGCAGGCATACCCTGGACAATGAAATTAATACACTGATTGTCTCACATAGTGACATTCTTTAAAGATCCAGGTGACAAACACAGCTCCTTTCCCTGAGAATGCATGCAGCCTAAAGGACTGGATATCTGGGAAATTCCAGTGTACATGTTGCACACACACACACACTGTATATAGTAACAAACAAATACAATGGATTCACAACTTTTGCTTCTTACTATGAGCCAATGTTTACTTTTTGTTTGTTTTATTCATTTATGCATAATACTACAGCACAAAAAAGTCTACTTCATTAAGTGTATGCCTTAAAATGACAACTGGAGGAAAAAATATAATTAATGGTGGAAAAAAGAAAAGTTGTTGAGACAGGTAATCTCCTGCAAGTTCAAGGAGAAGGGCACACACATGGCTGGCACCGGGCTTGGCAGTATGTTTGAAGTCCAAAGGGTTTTCATACTTGTTCAAAGATGGACAAAAGGGTGTGACTACCCTATATACAGAACAGAAAAAGGAAACATTAAGATGTTCATCTCTCTGTGGCCCCAAGGGCAGTTCCCTTTAGTTTCCAAATCATTGAGAATGAATCAGACCCTGGTATGGCTTTAGAACCTTGGTTTTGCTTCCACTAAAAGTTCTTATATTATGGTAACAAAAAGTGTTTTCATAAAAAGCTCTTTCTAGACTACCCATAAAAATAAAGGCATATTTTACTATCACTGATTCTTTGTATGTTTAAAGTTCCCCAATCACATGCCCACTATAAAACACAGAGTTAAGATAACCCCAGAAAAGTTAGACTAGTAATACCATAGGTACAATAATCTTCACTTCAAATCAGAGACCAAAAAGACCCAATGCCATGGAAATAATTTTGCCTTTTGTTTAATATGCTTTTCAGATTAATCTCAGAATGACACCAAAAGGCCAAGATGAGAAATGCAGGCAGTGAATGCAAGCAAAGAGCATTTTAATATAAGAAACTAACACATCATGTAAGTGATCAAATAGGAGATATTAGCAATTCCCCAAAACACTTCAATTTTCCATCATTTTGTTTGTTTGTTTAGGAACTTTTTAGTTTCAAACAGAAATAAAATGAGCTTTCTCCACTCAACATAGAATATTCATTGCCTGGCCTGATTTTGACACTGATTTTGTTAAGTTATTTAGACAAGGACAAACATCTTCAACACACAGTCCCTTATTGAGGATCTGTGACACACGAGGCATTATGCTCAATGCTGGGGATTCAAAGAGAAATAAACAGATGCCCCTGAGAAGCTTGAATGCCGATACAGACTTTATTTTTCCCAAGATAAGAATGTGTGTATGTATGTGTATATATATATATATATATATATATATGTCACTTAGTTTTTTCCAAAGGCTCTGCAAATGGGAATTTTTTCCAAAATCTTCTCCAAAATGGAAACCCAGGGAGAAATTAAGACAAGGCTCTATTCCACACATTACCTACATATTCTATGATAGAGGCCTCCAATTTCCCCACTGGGGGGGAAGAGAATAGAGGTCAGAATGTCTTACTTCCATGTACTTTTTAAAGGCTATCTCTCACTTTAAATGCTTTGTTTCTTGAATTCCTTCAGCCAGAATGAGATAGTCGTAAGTCTGCTGCTTGGATTGGGCCTGGATGGGGCACTGAAGGCCGAAGCCAGGAGCATCTGTGGATAAGGTCAAAGGCAGGAGGAATCTGGACTCCTCGTGGCCAAGGCCCAGAAGGCCAGCTACAGATTGAGGACCAAGCCTCAGCTAACAATAAAGCAGGCGCCTCTGCCCACAGTGTGCTTCATGCTAAAGACAGAGTGCGGAGAGCCAGATGATTTTGCAGGTATGTTCCACAAACTGTTCTCTTTTATGTAAGTTATTCCAGGGAAAGCTCTTGACCTCGAATTATAAAGCTGGCACAACCTAGGAACCAAAACTGGATAAGGCCATTAAAAGAAAAAAATATTACAGGCTAAGCTATCTTATGATAATAAAAATCCTAAATAAAATACTGGTAACCTAAATCTAGGGGACTATTAAATAAATACATGATAGGCATGTATGATTGATCCCAGGAATACAAGATTAGGTTAACATTAGACAATCTCCAAGTATAATTCATAGTGCATTATAGGAGAAAAGCTATATGACCACTACAGTAGATGCAGAAAAACACAAAGGTAAAATTTGACATCTTGCAGGATAACAAAATAAATACCTTAAACAAGTTAAGGGTGGGAGGAACTCCCTTAATATGATAGATGAAATCTAGCTAAATCATACAAAATAGTTAAGAATTGACATCACTTTAAAGAGAACAAAACAAGTCAGGAACAAGACAAGAATGCCTACTCTCACTGATTTTGTTTAACATTGTCCAGATATTTTAGCCAACACATTAAGGCATGACAAAGAAATAATTGATATAAGCATCAGAGAGGAAGAAACAAAATTATCGTTATCTGTAGACTATATGATTATTTACATAGAAAATTCAAGAGAACTGACAACTTATTAGAGAAAAGAAATGGGCCAAATGAACAGATTAGGGAGATTTACAACAGACCAACATGCACTTGTGCACTTAGATTACAAAATCCTGAACAGTTATTTCCAAACTGAATCTAGTCATACATAGAAAAGTAAAATACATTATGATAAATCTGAACTTATCCTAGGAATGAAAAGTTGGATCAATATTAGAAAATCAATTAATATAATTAATCATATTAACAGATTAAAGGTAAAGTTATCACATGATCCTTCCAATAGATGCAGAAAAATGATTAGATAAAATTCAACATTTACTCATGTTAAAGAAAAAACTTTTAGCATACTTGGAATAGAAAGGGCCCTCCTCAACCTATAAAGAAAATCTATAGCAAATATTGTATTTCGTGAGAAAATATTAAAAGCGTTCCTTGGAGAATGAGGAATAAGGTACAGATGTATGTTATTATAATTTCTATCAATATTTTAGGGGATGTTCTCAAAAGTGCAAGAAAAATAAACTAAATGAATGAAGATTATTACAAAGGAAGCAAGACTTTCATCATTTACAGATGGCATGCTGTGTATGATTTTAGCATCTATGTTCATGGGTAAGTTTGGGTTATAACTTTCCCTATTCATTCTTGCCAGGTCTAGTATCAACTTTATGAGAATTTCATAAACCTTTCAATACTCTGGAATAGTTTATGTATATATTAACCTTGTCTCTTATTTTCTGTGTTCTGATGTTTTGACATCTGGGACTTCCCTCAACCTGGAGGGACTGCTCCTCCCAAAATTTGTCAGTTCCTAGAGATAGTAAACAATTCACCCACAAGCTCTCCTTTCAAATGCAAACCAACAAATTGAATCCAGAGCCCATTCCCCCAACACCTCCTTTATCAGCTTTCACACTCTGGGTCACTGTTTACCTGCCCTGATGGCCCCAGGGCCAAGTACTTAGCAAGTAGGGACAATCCCAATCCCCCAGAGCCCACTGAAATTAGTCCAACTAGCCAATTGTAACCCTGCTAACCCTGCCTCCCCCATTCCTTTCCACAACAAAGTCTCTGGGCACAGGTGCCCCTTCCCCTCTCCCTCCTGACCCCCTGGTGCTTCCCTGTGTGTCCCCACAGTGTGGCGCCTCCTTTTCCTGGGGCCTGTGAGTAACAAACTATCTGTCCAAGGGCAGCCGGCTCCTAATCTGTTGACCTTGCCATAACTAAATAATACTAAAACCTATACTTTAAAACAATGTACAATTAGAATTGCTTTAGAAGTTGCCAGTAAGGTCTACAAATAATCTGAATATTTTCATTGTGAGATTTTTACCATTAACTTACTAAGTGTTTGCAGAGTTTTTCAGATTTTCTATATCTTCTTGAGGCACTATTAAGTAATACTCTTTAGCTGCGTGCCTCAGGTTTTATTACAGAGTATTTTTGTTTTCTAAATACTTTACTTTTTCCAATATTTTTGTTTCATTTTCTAACCCTTTGGTTTTCTAAACATTTTCTAATTTCCAGTTATTTCCTCTACACTCTAGCCTGAGGAAATCTCTTGTAATACCTCGACTTTAACCACCATCTATATGCCAATGACTTCCAATTATACACCTTTAGTTCCTGAGTACACACCTGTAAACTAAACATTTTACTCACTATTTGCATGTGAATGCCTGATACCTATTCTCAACTTGATTGCAAACAACAATCTTGATTCCTCCTCACTGCGTGCCTTCCTCAGACTCCTCATTTCCAGTCACCCAGGTCTCCAAAATACAAAGTCATCATTGATTTCATCCTCACAGCTGGCCACACCCAGGTCCTGTCAACTCCAACCCCACAGCACCTCCCTTGCCAGTCACTCTCTTCCCCTCTGCTCAGCCACCCCATTCACCAGTGCACCTGCCAGGGCCTCCCTTTCCCACCCACACTCATTCTCCATACAGCAGCCAGAATCATCAGACAGCTCCTGTCATGTCCCTGCTTACATCTACCAAGTGTAACCCAGCAAATCCCTTCATCAAGCCCCATGAGGACTGGCCCTTGTCTCCTTCACCTTGCGTTATTTTTCCCCTTCCTCTTAGATTTCAGCCACACTCACCTCTTCCTCCTCATCCAAATTCCTTTGGGCCTCTTGGACCCACATTTTCCTTGGCCTGGAAGGTTATTTGCCTAGAACTTTTTCTGTTATCACCATGTCAAATAGGACTTCCTTGGCCATTCAGCCTAAAGTGAATCCCTCCCCTACATTAATCCCCCCACCTTTTTTAGAGACAGGGGTCTCACTGTGTTGCCTAGTCTGGTCTTAAACTCCTGGGCTAAAGTGGTCCTCACACCTCAGCCTTCCAAGTAGGTAGGATTACAGGCATGAGCCACTGCACCCAGCTGGCAGTCCCCCTTTTTAAATTACATCACTGTTTTGTTTCATTTTATTTTATTCCATTGTACTTACTGCAACCCTAAATTATCTTTTTGTTTCGTTTTACTTTCTTATAGTTTGTTTCTAGGAGAGCCAAAAATCATGATGAATTTTTCACCACTTTAACTTAGGACAGTACAATAGATGCTCATTATAACTGTTCAAATGAAGAATCCATAAATAGACATGAGTGTATACTCAGAAAAGACCATGGAAGGTATTTGAGAAAATGGTTTGAGAAAACGGTGAGAGGAATGTGCACATAGAGCCAATGTTGCTCAGGGGATGGTGAGGGCCAGGTAGGGGGTCCTAACCACCCCGAGGGAGAGTCAGGGAGGAGCATGAACAACTGCCAACACCAACACCAACACCCTTGACTACTCAAGCCTTTGAACCATGACTGCTCATGGTCTGGCTGAAGGCTTGCAATGTACTTACCTCTGTCAATATTTAGTCACCAGGACTGTGGGATTTAAATAATCAATGGGGAATATTGTAATAAGTGACTATTTCAAACTCTAGAGAAACCCAAAATGGAATTCTACTCTTCCTTAAAAGAAAAGAAGACATCTTAGAAAAAAATGAAGTATTTAAGATAAATATTACTAAGCATCAATTTGGGCATTATCTGAATTCCGACATCAGAAGCGAAAACAATTTCAACTCCACTTAAAAAGATGTCAGATTCAGGCAGTTTTACAACAGGAAATGGAAAAAGGTTAAGGCTTTAACTTGATTCAGGTGTCATTTGATATATATACATAGGAAATTAGGTCACTGAAAATAAATTTTTTCAATCAAGAAATTTACAGCCCAGAATAAAATGATGTTTCAATCCATTTTAGCTGGTGTCCCCACTCATTGGTGTTTCTTAACATCGTCGTTCATTGACTACTGAAAAGCTACAAACAGTGGAAAGTTTGAAAAAGACCTCTATGCTTATTTCTCTTACTAATATTTTAATGCCAGCAAATTTGAACTATTGAACATAGCTATTTTCATGAAGAAAACATTCTGGAGACTACCCTCTGTTAATGGGTGGGTGACTGCAATAACCAGGAAAGGTTCGTTAGCATCAAAGTCACTTAGTTTATGAAACAAACTAGCTCAAAGGAAACAACCCAGAGAAAGCGTGGATGAATGTCAACTGGTTTTGCTATTTCTTCATAAATGTCTACTCAGGTATTCAAGATCTATCTCAAACACGGCCTTCTATGTGAATGCTTGCCTTTTCCTCTTAAACAGGATTAATCATTCCCTTTTCAGTTTTCCAATGTATAAATCTCTATTTTTATAAACACTTCATTAGATAATAAATCAGTCTCCTGAGCTCAACTGTCAGCTTCTTAAAAACAGAAATCCTGTTTTAATCAACTTTGAATTCCCAGCCCCCAGCATAGTGTCAAGTGGTCAAGAAAGATTTACAAAAAAAAAAAAACAAAGTGACCGGGATTAACTGAGGATCTCCTACATAACAAGGGATCATTGTCTCATTACTAACAATGTTTTCCAACTCTGATCTTACCCCAGCCCCCAAGTACCTTATGTCCTGGCTGTGGTGTCTAAAGGGGAGGGGCCGGCTTTCTACTTAGGACTCTGTCTCCACCGGCCGGGTTTCTCAGGAGCATAATGGCAACTTGCCTGTATTTTTTGGCACAAGGTGCTTATATGCAAAATCAACACACATAGTCATAATAACAAAAAATCAGGGAATTGCATCACAGCATCTCAACACTTGAATATTCCTAAAGTCTTTTTCAAAATTAAAGAAAAGGATCATGATATTCCGAACTGTTTTCTGAAGAAAGGCCCTGGTTTAAGTAATGTTTAAGAACATGCTTGCAATATTTTTAAAGGAAAAATTTAGGTATAACATGTGCAAGTCACTATACTAATTTACTTAGAAAACATATCCAGGAAAGAGCTGCTTCTAGCCATAACTTATACATTTAATATATCCAGCTATAAATCAAAACCACTCACCATGGGGTTTTTCTATTGAAATTGTCCCACTCCCCATTAATTTTGCTGACTGGAATTTCAGTCAAAGATTAAGCAGTTAATTTTTCAAGTATTAGCACAAGTTCTATTTTCTCTTAATGGAAGAAGGTGAGAAAAGAGTGTTTTCCACATTTCTGGCCTATGTGTAGAGACAAACTGTCGTTTTGTACCAGATTGCAGAGATAATGCTCCCATTTGGATAGGTTTTATTTTCATTTTATTATTAATATTATTATTATTGAGACAGAGTCTCACTCTGTTGCCCGGGCTAGAGGGCAGTGGTGTCATCATAGCTCACTGCAACCTTCAACTCCTGGGCTAAAGCAATCCTCCTGCCTCAGCCTCCTGAGTAGCTGGGACTACAGGCCCACACCAGGAACATGCTGCTAATTTTTCTATTTTTTGCATAGACGGGGTCTAGCTCTTGCTCCAGCTAGTCTTGAACTCCTGGCCTCAAGCAATCCAGCCTCCTTGACCTCCCAGAGTGTTGGTATTACAGGCGTGAGCCACCGCACCCAGCCTGGATAGGTTTTATTTATATACCACATATATTGTGTAGAAGTTGAAAATTTTCTTATTCGAGGGAGTTATAAAATACATATTTTTAAAATAGGGAAAATCTGCTATGCTAGAGATATGATAGTCATGTCATCCAAATTGAGTGAAATAATTGTGATTCGAGATATTATATTTCACTATCCCCATGAGAATACTAACACCTTTCACACATCAGGTCTTGATACTTGGTTTGGATAATATGGACCCTGTAATGATCACACCGCAACACCCAAAATGACACACAATAAGCTTGTGCTATGACACTGTCTTCCCCATGGGAATCAGTCCTGCTCTTCAACTCAGATTTCATAAGCAAGTCTCAGTCTACTTTTAAAAACCTACTTAGCATATATTTTCCACCAGGCAGTCTCAAAATTTATTGTGAGCTTACCGACAATATAAAATTTTGTGGTAGAATTAGTAGATATTTCCTAATTCCGATGATCAACAAGTGCCTTTTAAACACTGTTTCCTGACTATTAATCTCCCGTCTTTGATACTGATTTTTCCTAAATCATGTGAAAAGCATTCCAAAAATGACGTCTTGCAGAAAGAGCGCAGAAGTACGGCTTACAAAGAAAACAAGTAAGTGTTTATATTCTGCTCTCAGTTTATTCAAAATATACTGTTCTCTTCCAGTTAAAGGAGAAAATGATTACATATTCAGTTATCTTGAAATAATTAAAAGGTCATCAATTTCCTGTCATGGATGTGATATGGTTTAATTACATTCTATAAATGTATTGACCAGCCCATCAGGGGAGAGTACCCTGCTGAGAGGTTATTATCTTAACAACAAACCGCATCCACTGAGGGGGATATAAGTATAGATGCAGAGATTTGTGTATATGTGTAGATTTTAAAATGACTACAGAAATTCTGAATGACAGAGTCAGTTGGAACCAAAGGGAGTTGAAGATTTGTCCATATTTTCCTAAGAGAAAATAAAATATTCATTCATAGAAATACACAACTTGCTTATATTAATATACAAATGTTTCCTCTTGCAAGAACTTTTATCCGCATCAGGCTAACTATTGAAATTGAATGTAAAAAAAAAAAAAAAAGCAAACAAAAATGCAATGAAGTAGCACATCTCTCAAGGTAATTATATTAGCGATTTCCCCTTTTCTATTCTAAAACAGCTAAAAGAAACAAGTCTCCCAGGGTACTGGAAAGCTGAAGGATTCATGCTGGTGTCGCCCAATCAGGTGTCTATCCCAGCTAGGAAAGCCCTACATAGCAATATTAGTTCCAATTGCTGCTGTCACAATAACTACAGACTTAGTGTTTCAAAAAAACAAAACATAAGGACCCCACAGATTTATTCTCTTATGGTTCTGGAGGTCAGAAGTCCAAAAAGGTCTTAAAGAGCTAAAATCAGGGTGTCAGCAGGGCGGGTTCCTGCTAGAGACTTTATGGGGAAAATCTGTTCCTTGCTGCTTCCGGCTTCTGGTGGCTGCCAGCTGCCCTTAGTCCCTAGCCACACGGCTCCACTTGCTGCCTCTGTGGTCACGTGGCCTCCTCTATTGTGGCCACATCTCTCTGGCCCACCTCTGACAATGACCTTTATGATCGCATTTAGGGCTCGCTCAGATAATCCAAGATCATTTCTCCCTCTCAAGATCCTTAATCGCCTCTGCAAAGTCCCAAGTCCCTTTTGCCATGTAAGGTAACATATATGGCAAAATTAGGAGATTATAGGATGTGGACATCTTTGAGGGCCATTATTCCACCTACTACAGATACATGCTTAGATGAAAATAAGATTGTCCACAAATAACCATAACGCAAGGCTGCAGTGATAATGCCCTGAGAGAAGTACAGAAGAAGCTGTGTGGAAACAGGAGAGAGGATAAGCCCTTTCCACTAAGCAGGGTCGGAGAGGGTCCTGTGGGCTGTAGGACTCCATCTGGTCTTGAGATGGGAAGAATTTGGGAAGAGTAAAACTCAAAATGTGCCAATAACCAACACTCACTCCTCCCATGATGCATAAACACCCAAAATAAAACAAAACACCTTTTTTTTTCCTAAAGAAGGGGGTCTCACTCTGTTGCCTAGGCTGGAGAGCAGTGGTGCCAACATAGCTCACAGCAACCTCAAACTCCTGGGCTCAAGCGATCCTCCTTCCTCAGCCTCCCGAGTAGCTGGGACTATAGGCGCATGCCACCATGCCCAGCTGAAAACACTTCTTTGAAAAAACATGATATTGGGCAAATTAGGGGGACCTGTCAGCTGGTAACCAGTGGCATAAATCGATAGAAAGTTAAAAACATTGTAATCCTGGAATAAACAGAACAAAATAATGAAGAAACAGGGTATCTTATCAATAAAAATTATACATAATATAAGGTTAAAATTTTTTTATTTCTTTATTTTCAAGAAACCTATTAAATCAATGAGAAAGGGACAAGTCATTTCATAAACAGCCTTGGGGCAATTAATTAGTAAAAATATATATGTATATTTAGATTTTCACCTAAAATCATTCATCAAATAAATTCTAAGTCAATTTAAAAATTTTAATGTAAAGTATCAATATATAGGAAATCAAGAAAAAATAGAAATAAATATTTACCATCATTGGAGGATGAAGTTAGACTAAAGACATTAACATACGTAGCTAAGTTAAAAATTTAAGCTTATGTTCATCTAAAATATATAAATGAAGAAAATTTTAAGACACCTTACTTGGGGCAAAGTAGTCATAGGAAATACTACACAGACAAAGCACTAATATCATTATGTATAAATATTGTAAAATACTGAAGCCTCGATAGATGAATTGACAGAGGATGTGAATAGTCAATTTCCAAAAAGGAAATATAACCAATCAACAAACACGTGGAAAATGCTTTTCTTCACTAGCAATTAAAGAATGGCACATTAAAATAACAATGAAGGAACATTTGACCCCTATCAAATTAGCAAAGATTTTTTTAAAAAAAATAATGATATCCACTGCTGACACGGGTGCTGTGAAAGGGTGCTCTCCAACATTGCTGATATTTTGGTAGAATCCTTTTGGAAAGCAATCTGGCAGAGAGCCTTGTAACGTTTATACGTTCCAACTCAGTAATTCTACTTTTGAAAATGGAGCCTAAGAAAATAATCCTGAATATGGAGAACCATTATTTTTAACAGTCAAAAAAATCAGAATTAATCTAAATATCAGACAAAAACTTAGTAGTTATACAGACTACATATTTCACTCCATTAATTGTAAGGTAACTTTAAAAATTATATTTAGGGCCGGGCGCGGTGGCTCACGCCTGTAATCCTAGCCCTCTGGGAGGCCGAAGCGGGTGGATCGCTCGAGGTCAGGAGTTCGAGACCAGCCTGAGCAAGACCCCATCTCTACTAAAAATAGAAATAAACTATCTGGACAACTAAAAATATATATAGAAAAAATTAGCCGGGCATGGTGGCGCATGCCTGTAGTCCCAGCTACTGGGGAGGCTGAGGCAGTAGGATCGCTTAAGCCCAGGAGTTTGAGGTTGCTGTGAGCTAGGCTGACGCCACGGCACTCGCTCTAGCTCGGGCAACAAAGTGAGACTCTGTCTCAAAAAAAAAAAAAAAAATTATATTTAGGGAGAATATGCAAATATGGAAAGTACAAATGTTATAAGGTTAAATAAAAAAGCAAGATAAAAATAATATATACATGACATTTATACTTAGATTGAAAACAAATTGAATAAATATTAGAAGGACATGTAAAAAATACTATATTGTCTCTGTCTCTGAATAGTGGAACCATACATGATATACATACATATTACATATACTTTTTATTTTTATTTTTTTCATTCAAAGACCTTCTGACTATAAACTACCCTTTTGTTGTCATTGTCAAATTCTTATAGTATGTCACGTAAAGCTTTATTAAAAACTAAATTTTTTAAATGCCCAAAACCCAATGTATTTTTCTTCTTTAAGATTTTCAGGAAATAAACTTTTCAATTTTTTTGTGTAAATAAGAACTGGCTTTTGTATTTAATTTGTTGTTGGTGGTATGTAAATAACATAAGAATTATAGATTTGAAATTTCTCTCAAGAGAAAACCCAGACCACTTTTCTTCTAACACAATAGTTATCTGGTATTTTAAATGTAGCATTTTAAATCTACATTGATTATACCACAGCCATCATAAAGTGTGTCTACTTGCTCACAACTTCCCCCATAAATCTTGAAATTCAAATAAGAAATAATATGGTTTTAGAAAAAATCCAATCAAGCTTTTGACAGACACCTATCTAGAGATAAAAGCTAAATTGATTTTATATTTTTAAAAAGACTCCCAAGTATCATATATGGCTCTAATCTTATTATCAATTAGCTTTTAAACTGTTGCCCATTGAAGGTAACATTTGCAAATCATTTTAAGAAATTCATCAAATGACTCCCCACTGTTGGATTTGGCAAAAATGGAGTTTGAGATTGAGAGAGGAGACAAGGAACTCAGGGTCCAGGGATGCAGCCAATTCAGGAGCCAGAAACCAGTGGCCCAAGGAGGGGCCTAGGCATGTCCCCAGTCCTGAGTCCCAAGTCCCGAAGCCAAAATCCAGGAGCCACTTGGTGCTGAGAACCAAATCGAGCATTCTGTCTTAGAAACCAGACCTGAAATGCAGCTGCAAATGGGTCTTGCCTTAGGGGGGACTTTAAGAAAAGTAACCCACTTCTCTCCCCTGGTGATGCCCAGTCCTGCGCCCTCTTACACTGGAGCTCTCCCCTCTGCTGGGCAGGGGCCACCCCTGCAGATCAGCAGCCAGGCCTTTTGGGCCATTGTAGGAACCCCACCCCCATGGACCAAGAAGTCTGCCCTGGTCCAACATGCTACTGCCTTTAGGATGTAGGGAAGCCCTTGAATATCTCCTTTCGCATCTTTTGCCTGGTTTGTAGCTATGCTGGATCAGGTGAGACTGTGGCCTCCTAACATACAGTGTCTAGACAGTATGACATTCTAAACAGCATTGGCAGACGTCACCTCATCACGAAAATCTCAATTTTCTTGAACTATGCTGATCGGTACAGTAGCCGGTAGCCTGGACTATTTAACTTTAACTTTAAATAAAATCAAATTAAAAATTCGGTTTCTCAGTTGCACAAGCCGTATTTCAAATTCAGCTGCAGGTGGCTAGTGGCTCCCACATTGGATGGCACAAATACAGACCATTCCTTCCTTCACAGAAAGTTCTCCTGCACAACACTCTTGGAGATACCGGGTCGAAGAGATAGTGAATAGGCCTCGTTCTCCCATTTATAAGATGGTGAAACTTAGAGGGTCTTACTTTAAAACCCCCAGGGAAGAGGCTTGAATGCTGTTAGCATTTAATTAATGGATTAAAATTTGCCTTCAGCCCCGTATAAGATATATCCCTGACGGCGGTCAGCGGTTGCGTGCAGACTTTGTCATTTTGCTTACTGACCACACATTCTCATGGATCAATCCTAAATTGGATTATTGTTAGTTTTAAAAGCGCCTGAGCAGCAGAAAGTGGCCGTGGTGGCAGGCAAAGGGGAGATTGATAGCAGAATAAACAGGGAAAGTGACAAGATCCGAGGCTGAATTGATCACTGTCAGCGCGTCCGTGGTCAGCTGTCTGCCCTTTGGTGCCCAAAGTAAACATCAGAATAATGTTTAGACAAACACATTTGATTTTTGAGGTAATGGGTATGTCAACTAAATGACAAACCTTAGAAAGGTCAAAGGGATATCCATTTTTCAGACTTTTTCACCCATTAATCGTTGATTTTGGTAACAGTGCACTTCTAGGCAGAGTATGCTGAGAACTCCGGCTTGTGCGGAGACCACATGATATTCACGACAGACCTCCCAAGGATGCGCCTGGCCGTCAATAGTTTTCTCCATAATAAAATTTTGTTGTGAGCGGAGAGTTCATTCTCTCAAAATGGAAACTTCACAGATGCAGGATTTCAGTTGTCTCAAGGCAATCCACAACATTCTCCCTAATCCTGGGAAGGGACCCAGGCCACCAGCATCCCCTAGAATCACAAGGATGCTGCTGTTACCCACAGTAAAACAAAGCACAGCAAACTGTTTCATAATTGGCCATTAGCCACTGCGGAACTTATAATATCACTCCAGAAACAGGATAGCATTGGTGAAATCACAGGTACCTGAAATTAGTTTGGTACAAGTCACCATCGGCTGGGTCATTTTTAATGTGTTTTTTTTTTTTTCCTCTGCAATATCATCCATTAGCTATGACTTGGGAGGCCAGTCAGAATTGATGGCAAGTGTACGGGGAGCTCCAAAACTCACCTGATTTTTCTAATCACATAAGGCATTTTTCTTTTGTCCCAAAAGATATGACAGATAAAACCAGGTGGGAATGAAACGTGGTATAGAAATTGGCTTGCCTCCAGAAGGGGCTGAGTGGCAGAATTCTGCTGCTCACAGGACAACCCGGTGTGTTGGCAGTTGCTTCTTGCACATCATAATCTGTCAATCTGTTGAAATGTCACTCACCAAAATGGTGGGATTAAGGCTCAAGCACACAAATGCACCCAGAAGTCAGAGAAATGTGAAGGATGTATTTGGGTCCTACCTACAAAACATACATGTTGCAGCATGGGATGCATATCCCTCAGGTAAAAGAGCAACATGGGAGGGAAGGCACAAACCATATGGGCATCTATTTCCTCAGCTGTGGAAAATCTCAGCAAACTTACTGTGTAACGTGGGTACTTGGGAAATAAGTATACAGTTGAGTACACTTGCAGCATGAGAGGTGTCACCTTGGGCTGACGTAACAAAATACTGCAGACTGAGTGGCTTAAACAACAGAAATTTATTTTCTCATAGTTCTGGATTCTGGAAGTCCATGGCCAAGCTGCCAGCATGACAGAGTTCTGGTGGGGGCCCTCTTCCTGGTTTGTAGGCAGCCACTTTTGTGGGGGGAAGGGAGGGTGGGAGGAGGGGAGGGTGTGTGGGAGGGGGAAAGAGAGAGAGAAAAGCAAGGAGAGGGAAAACACAAACTCTCTGGTGTCTCTTGTTATAAGGGCACTAATCCCACCATGAGGGCCCCACCCTCATGACCTTGATCTAATCCATTTACTCTCCAAAGGCCCCATGTCCTAATACCATCACTTTTGGAGTTAGGGCTCCAACATGTGAACTCGGGCAGGGGGAGGAGACATGATTCAGTCCATAGTAGGAGAGTTACCAGTTTTCAGAGGTGGATATTACCAATGTTCCCCAATTTCTGGTTCTTATCTATTTCTAGTAAAGTGCTAATTACACTTCTCCACCCTCTTAAAATTAAGCTTGGCCATGTGATTAGTCATGGCTAATGAAATATGAGGCATGTCACTCCTGACATTGCATTACTGCTGCTCAGCTGTCCCACCATATCTTCCATCAGCAAGCCCCGAAGCCCAGTGTGGAGGTGACAATGTCGTCAACTGACATTCTAGTTACCATTATGCAAAAGAACTAAATGGCACAGAACAATCATTGACTTATCTCAGGGAAGACAAGGATCTGTAGAGAACACAGGGTCCTGAGTCAGCAAGAGAATGCGCTTCAGTTAAAAAGCTAATGTAAGAATATTATTCAGCCAAAAAAATCAAAGAAGTCCTAATCCATGCTACAATGTGGATGAGTGTCGAGAACACCATGGGAAGTGAAAGGAACCAGAACACAAAAGGCCACATATTGTATGATTCCATTTATATGAAATACCCAGAATAGACAAAGCTGTACAGACAGAAAACACATCAGGGGTTGCCAGAGGATGGAGCGGAGGAAACAGTTTCATAGATATGGGGTTTCCATTTGCAATGATGAAAAAGTTCTGGAACTAGATAGTGGTGATAATTTCACAACATTGTACATGTACTTAATGATGCTGAATTGTACACTTTACAATGGTGAAAACGGTAAATTTTCTTTGATGTGTATTTTACCCCAATAAAAAACTCATGTGACATCCAAACATATTATAGGAAAATGGGACATAAAATCAAAGAACCAACCTGTTCCTTACATTCAGAGTTTAAGACCCTTATTAGATTACTGGGTACAGTGTGGATCCATCACATTAAAAATGATTGACTGAGAAATTAAAGAGCAATAAAAATAATAGAAAGCCTAGAAAAGAGACACTGTGCCAAAAGGTGGCTAGAAATAGAGTGATTAACGCTGGACAAGAGGCAGCGATAACGGTCAAGGCTGGGAGAGGTTATCTGAGACAGTACCTGGCCTATCCGCAGAGGCTCTACGGAGACGGCACGAAGCCGTGCTCCTGTGTAATCACTGAGGCAAAAACGCCTCTCCCAGAGCCACTGCGGTGCTGAATGCCAACTAGTAATAAATTCTGTAGAGGGAGACTCTAATCAATTTCCCCAAATCTCAGTGTGCGCGGAAACTGAAATCTTGGTGTAACATTTCCCCACAAGTAGGGAAAGCTGACATGTTCGCCATCCGGAAGACAGAGAGTGAACTGGTGCTTCTGGCAGAAGGAGGCCAAGAGATGTCTTAATCTCAGGAGGTGGCTGCTGTTCACCACGCCAGGACGGCAGCCGGAACGGCCCGAGAGGGAATTCTGTGAATGCGGGAAGCCCTTGATTTGGGAGGAAGACTATATTGACAAGGTCAGCTAACAAGCTGCAGCCAGTGCGCACAGCTGAGACCATCCCAGACACGAGAGAGGCCTCAGCAAGTGTCATCGGGCTCAGATTAGAGACCACAAACAAATACACAACTTCCTAGAGAAAGTTGGCACTTAGCACCATAATAATTACTTTTACTTAAATGTTTCTAAGACAGTCATTTTGAAATCTGTAGACTAGCAGGCAGTAATAACATGAATCAGACTGCCCAAATCCAACTACAAATGTCTCATCGACAGTGGCAGCAACTTGGAGTGAGGTCAAACTTGGAGGAAGGACAAGAAAAGTTCCATCTGGACCACAAGCCTTAAAAAATGATAATAAGCATGAAAATATGATAAATGATCCCGAAATGACTTTCACAGACAGACACATGTTGCACTGAGTGTCCTGAGAAATCTTTTTCAGGGCGGGCTCATCGCGCACCATGGGTTGAATTGCAAATCGCCACCCACAGAGAAAGAAAGAGATAAATTTAAACAGCAGATTTCCATAGAGAGACACGGAGGAAGAGAAACAACTGGGAGAATGAGACGAAAAGGGAAGTGGAAGTTAGAAAGTGGGATCGAGGAGGGACAAAGATGAAAACAAGAAAGATGCCAAGAAGGAAAGACTCGCTTCATCCCACTAAGTGTCCTGGAGCCCCGATGGGGCAATGGGAGATCCCACCGTGGGTGGCAGCTTTCTCTTCCTGACCTGACACAGCTGGGTCTGTTCTGTCACTGGCCCACACCCCAACACGTCACTACAGGGAGCTGGCAAGGAAAACGACTGGACACGGGCAGCATGCAGCACAAAGAGAGTCACTTGTCATCCCTGCCACATTGATGTAAACTGCACAAGAGGGTACTTGGCCATCGTGAAAGGAGAAAGACAGGTGCTCAGGCTCGCCTTGAGCTTCACCTTCTTACCAAGGACTTGGGAAACTGGGAGACCAAGCGAGTCCCCACCTTCCCCAGCACCAGGGTGTGGCATTTATGCTTCCATGCACTCACCTGTATCTGAGCGCCCAAATACGCTGCAAACCTTTGTAGTAACAGAACTGTGGGGAATATAGTGCACACTCTCAAGAAGAGAGAAGTCTTTTTGTTTAGGTTTTGGTGTGGTTTTTGTTTGTTTGTTTTGTTGTCTCCCCTTGGTTTCAGGTCTGTGATCCACTCTTCAGAACGGAATCAGCACCTCTGCACTGTGAGCAGGACTGGCTTTTCCCCAGGCCTCCTGCAGAACTTCTAGAACACAGGGCGCAGGAAGTACAGAGCTATAAAATTGTAAAGATGGAAAGAAAGGCCCAATTTTTAGTATTCTGGGACTCCAGATTGTATTTAACTATTCAAAACAGTGGCTTTTCCCTAAAAGGGGGGATGCCACTGCTCCACGCCCTGGGCGGGCTGTTTCTTGGCTGGTGCTGCATTTGCTACAGCACATCTGGCCCTGGCAGAAACCCCTTTGCTTTTAAAATGTGGCAATGGCCAAAGTCCACTCTCTCCCTGCACTGCATCTGTTTCATTTGCATCCCAGGTTTCTGGCATAAAGCAAAACCTCAATTTTTTAGGTTTTCTAAAGGTAAATCAAGTCTGAGAAGTTTACCAAATATTTCCAGCTAACCAGATTTAGAGAACAGCAAGGATTTAGAATTCCCTATACTGTTCTCCTGATCAGTAACCAGGTGGTATGTTATTTGTTTGTCTGTTTTTGAGGCATATTGTGATTTGAGGCTCTTTGGCTACATAGATATTAACAGATAGGTAATAGATTAGATAGATAATAGATAGATAGACAATCTCCTTAAATGGTCTCAGTGATTTCCAGCTTTTCAGGACATCACCTAAAGGTAGGCTGCCATAAATAACAATTTCAAAGTAAAAAAAATCATTTTTAATTAAAATAATTAAAAATAAACCCTAGATCCAGAACTTCCAGGAGGTTCTGGAAGTGTGAGTTGAGGCCAGTTACCTAAACATCCCATACCTCAGTTTCCTGCATCGACAAAATTCTGATGAAGATGCCTGCCCCACCTGTCTCACAGTACTAAAATGAGAAAACGAGACAGTGCCAAGAATTTTAAAACATTCAAATGAGAGGTCTTAATACCATTATTACAGACTTGTCCCATCCACAATAATTACTGGAAGACTTACAGGTTATGTTTAAGTCACCTATAAAGTAATAAGCAACTTCCTACCTAACCTACGACATAGCTTCCTCCATAACCTAACCACGTGTGGGCTAATCACCTACCTATAAATGGGTTCCATCTACGATATTTAACACTCGTTTTTACAGAAAGATAATATTTATGCAGTTGTGTCCAAGTTAAACAAATAAATCAAGATAAAAGCAATTTTTAAAATTTTATTTTTTTCCAGTTATACAGTGAAATTGACTTCTTTCCTTTTTGTTGTAGAGTTCTACAGATTTTAACACATACATAGATTTGCATAACCACCACCATAATCAGGATACAGAACAACTCCATCACCCTCAAAAACTTCCTAGTACAATCGCTTTATATATAAAATCACACTCTCTGCCCTGCCCCAGCCTCCCCACCATTGATCCATTCTCCAGATCTATTCTGACATTTTACCAAAATGTCACATATATGGAATTATACAGCATGCAGCCTTTGAAACTGGCTTTTTGTCACTCAGCACAACACCTTTGAGACTTTTCCAAGTTATTATGTATATCAATTGTCTGTTCCTTTTTATTGCTGAAGAGTCTTCCATGGTCTGGACATACTACAGTTTGTTTAACCACCTGTTGAGCAATGCCTGGTTTATTTCTAGATCTTGGCAATTATAAATAAAGTGGCCATAAGCATTCATGTACAGGTTGTTGTTTGAACAGAAGTTTTCACATCTCTAGGATAAACATCCAGGAGTGAGATTGCTATTAATTAAACAGTGACTTGCAAACATCAACATCACACTAAATGTCCAGATGTTTTTCCAGGTCAACATTTTAAAACAAGAGACTAATACCACTGCTAATCAATGCTCAAAAACTAATGTGCTCTACCTACTCTGAAAATCTAATATCTTTTGTGGTGTTTGATATTTTTTGTGATATTATTATTTTTCATAAATGTTAATGAACAATATTTTAGCCATTGCAAAAACATTTCAGTGACTCTTTCAAGAGTTATTCCTATTGACTTAGAGATACTCATTGAATTTTCCAAACTAAAATAAAATAAAATAAATCTAAGTAGAAAGGGGCCTCAAAATCCAAGTTCAAGTTAACAGACTTGGTCTGGCATCATGGAAAAGCCACTATGCTAAACTGTGTGAAGAACACACCATCATCCCCACCCACCAAGTACACCCTGGAGTCCTTGAAGCTGATCTTATGGGTGACCCAAACGCTGGACTTAGCATTTGTTAAACAACCCTAGAGGAAGCCACCATCACTGGAGTTCTGTGGGCTGATCTGCAGCTGGCATCTCTCACCCCGAGCCTCAGGAGTCTCATGGGCTCTGGAACAATCTATGTTCCCTGGTTTGAAGATGATAGCATAATGTCAGGGTACTTAAAATTCAATTTCACTCTTTCTAATCTATGCTCCATTATGCAGACCTTTGAAATTGTCTCCAAAGAAGGGAAGCCTTATATTGATTCCATTCTCCTACATAGCAACTGGTGTGTAGCAACCCATAGTATAATATGAGGGGGAGAAAATATTGATTCTAGGAAACTTAATATTATTAAAAGACAGTTGTATTAAATCTCTTTCCTGGATTTAGCTGAGCACTTTTTTTTCCCTTTGCCATTTTCAAAAAAATCAATGAAGCTAATACCCTTGTTAGTTTTAGAGTTTCTAGTACAGCAGTTTCATGTCATCATAGACCCTATGGAAGGTTTGTAGGCTCAGCAGGCTTGGAGTTCCTCGACTGACTGAGGATAATAACATTTCTCTCTTTGGTTATCCCGCCACTCAGAGGAGGCAAGTTGTATTTAAATTTCATTTTTCATGTTATCTGTTTTCCATGGTGTGTAAAAGTCTCGGGACATTGCTAGCCTTGGTTACAAATGCCTACATGCATATGATAAAGTTTGTTACATAAATGCAATTTTCAGTTTGAGAGAAGCCTAAAGAATCAACACAGGGAGAGGGTTTTTTGATGGAAAACACTTGCCAATTGAAAATTCCATAATCCGCTATTTAAGATTGTAGGTCACATTTTCTTTTTTAAGGACATCCAAACTTCAGCTTTTTTTTTTTTTAATAAGCAACAGCTGCTTCTGATTTGTGACAAGACTAAAGCACTTTGTAGTCTCTCTCCAGATATCCAAGTTCTGATAGAATGCCTGCTGTGTCATCATCAGATACAACAAGACTGGAACATGGCTCCAGAGTCAATGAACCAAAGACTGGAACTTCTAATTGTATAATATAAAACTTCTTGTAATTCTGATGCCATGAATTTGGAATTCGTGATTAAGATGGGTTAGACTTTGCTAAGCAAGTATTTTCTTCATAGATACTGCAAAGTGTTTTAAAAATAAGATGGCAAGAATAATGCTGAAAATATGTGCAAAACAAACTGTTTCCAAACCCCCTCAGACTCTACAAGCCACAATTAGCATGCAAATATTTGTGGTGCTTTTAATAGTTATTTTATATCTCTGTCTCCGGCTTCCCCTGAGAATAGTGTTCTCAGCTGCCAAATGGCTGAGTCCACCTGGATGTTCCAGACACCATGAATTTATATGCACCAGACTGGATTTGACATTTTTCTTCCTGCTCATTCTCTCTCCTCCTGTTTTCTCATTTGCCATCAAAGAACTTCCTGCCTTCACTATTGTCTACAAGAAAAATCCAAAAGGCAGACCATTGGTTGACCGTGCTTAGGAAATGTCTAATTTGCCTCCTCTCCCCTAGAATCCAGCCTGTGATTGCTTCCTCCTTGATCAATTGGACCACTGCAAGGGTCTCCTGAAGGGCTTCCAACCAGTATCTCTTTCCTGACCTCTGATACCAGAAGGACCCTCTTGAAAAAAACAAAGCATGTCAAATCATACTCAAAACTGCCATGGGCTTGCCATGGCCTGTCAGATAAAACACTAAGTCATCAGCACTGTGTGCTAGAAGGCGTTGGATCAAGAGAGGAGGCAGAGGAACCCAGGCAGACACCAGAGAAAGAATGCCTGGGTCATATCTGGATCGTGGTAAGAAGACCAATTAGCTTGAACAGGGATTTTATAAGCGATGGTCACAGAAGATAACTATGAACAGGTGAAGAAGGTCCAGACCAGTGGGGACTTGAAAGTCTCAACCTAGAACTTTTTGACTTTATCCCTCATGCCAGGAGGAGCCATGGAATTTTCATGAGAAGAGGCAGACAACAGCAAAGTCCAGTTGGAATCACCAACCTTCCTCCGCTGCCACTGCCACACACAGACAATTGAATGTCATTAGGCCACTAGTTATTTTTTCCTAGTGACTACCCCCTTTGTATTTCACTAGGAAAAATAAAAAAATTTATTGACAAGTAATTCTTTAGGTGCTTCCCTTTAATACTCTTTGATTTTCAAGTAACACTTTATATTGGATTAACAAACAAAAATGCCATTCTAGAGATTTACAATGTATTAGTATTAGTGCATTTTTTAAATGTGTTGGTTCTTTCTCCAGAGGCCAAAAAAATTAGAAACATAATACATCATCAGATAAAATACAAACATATTAATGAGGGGAATTTATTTTTTTGAACAAAAGAAAACAAAAACTGTGATGAGGAATGCATTATTGAGAGTTTCAAGCATAAATGCCAGAAATTCTAATGCCATTCCCAAATATGCTCTGTTACTTAAAATTATTACTAGAATAAAATGTGATAATACTTACAGATCATCTGTGTTGTCTTCTATCCTGACCAGCATGGCACAAGTCCCAGTGCTGCCTGTAGGGCAGCTCAAGCTTACCATGGCCAAAGTTGAATCCATGATTATCTTCTTCAAACCTTTCTGACCACCGTTTAGGGCATTAGTATCTACCTATTCCCCTAAGCTGGAAACATAACCAGCTTTGTCTCCTTGCCTTCTCTTTAACCCCCTGCATCCATTGGTTCCCCAATAATCATCACTTTTCTCTCAAAAATGTCTGTCTGAATCAGCCCCACTCAATGTCTCCACCATCAATCTCTTGAAAGATTCCAGGCATCTCCTAACTGGCCGCAGAGATGGGGAAGAGGTGATGGTTGGAAGCCCTTCGGGAGGACCTTCCAGTGGTCCAAGTGGCCAAGGAGGAAGCAATCTCAGGCTGGATTCTCGGGGAGAGGAGGCAAGTTAGACATTTCCTAAGTAGTGTCAACCAATGGAAAAGTGATTGTTTTTCAGATTATTCTTGTAGATGACAGTGAAGGCGGGAAGTTCTTTGATGGCAAATGGGAAAACAGGAGGAGGGAGAATGAGCAGAAGACAAATGTCAAATCAAACAGCCTGCTGGTATCTTCTAATTTGAGCATTCCTGGAATTCCCTGTCCTCCTTTCTCCACCTGGCAAGTCCCCCTTTACCTTTCCAGCTGGGGCTCAAATGTCACCTCCCTTGCACTTTCATCACCTTCCCAAAAGAATAAACGGTTCCTCATTGGGATTCCCTCTGCTATTAGTACTGTCTTGATTACAACACTCATGCCATTTCTACTACAATACTACAATTTGATGCTTCAGAGTCTGTGTCCTGTGGTAGATTTGTGTATTTATTGGGGTTCAGCACCATGTGTTACTCATCTTCAAGTCTCTAGGGTGTGTGTCACATCTCCTGAAGCATAGTACACCCTTGCCATGCTCTACCCTTAGTAAAGTGATATATATGAACCAAACTGAGATCATTTGCAATTTAAGTCTTTTAAATTATCCTAACTGTACATCTTACCTTTTTTAAACTAATTTTGCCCATTCTCCCTTTGTAGTTGTTTCTATTTGGTCTTCCAAAGAGTAGACGACTTACGTGCAGAATTTGGCACAAGATTTTACCGCTAGCTGGGTACCTACAAGGCATACAGAGAATGTTGAACAGATTGAGTAAAAGATCTGTATGTATTAATCCTTCAGCACTTACCTCCACGACCCATGCACCAATCCTGGCATTGGCTTCTAAAGGAAACAGATGTGCAAAAGGAACCACCTGTGCTCCCAAAGCAGAGACTGGAGTGTTCCATGATTGATAATCATCTGTGGCCAAAATTAACAGCATGGCCCCTGAAGTGATCACTCCTCATGCCAACTAAGCAGCTTTCTCAGCCCACACCTGCCTTGAACTAGTCAATTACCAATGTTGAGAAAGCAGGAAATGAATGGCTCATGGTTTTAAGCATCAATAATTTAAATAAAAAAGTCATAAAGAGTAATCCTTCTTCCTGGAGTGTAAATGAATGAGATTCTAAGTGTATGGTAAAGACACTATAATTGCCAGCAAATTAACTCCCAATGAAGATGAAGAGGGATATCTGTCTCCTTTGACTCTTGGACTATTTCCTTCCAAAGGGATTTTATTGTCCCACATTAGGAGCAAGAACTCAACTCAGTACAGACTATACTTGTGCGGTGAAGTGTGACCACCAGCCAGTCACACAGGAGCAGCTTGTCCCCACCTTGAGCTGATGAGGTTATGTGATAAGCTTAAGTACTCACCCAGTGAAGAATTGGTCCAGAATTTTCTGGGTAAAGAGAAGGCAGCTCTTCTCTTGCCGAGATCCTCTTTGGCAAACTGATCTTTGAGAATAAAGAGTGTGTATGTTTTGATTCTGTGTTCAGCAATATAATACTGTATTCAGTTAGAGAAGCCCTATAGGAATAATTTCCTAGAACTCGAACCTGAGGCAGACCCCCATAAACTGCAGGTGGCTTCCCCACCCTTCATCCCTTCACCTTCTCTCTCTACTTTGAGAGTCCCCTCTACCCTGCAATTTTTCCAGGTCCTTTTAGTCCCAAAGGAATTTTATTAGACAACCTCATTCAAACTAAAATATTGTGGGTCCTATGTGTTATCCCCTCCACTGGAGGAGCTCACTTAAAAATCATTTAAAAAGGATTTGGTGCATACATACCACAACTGGTTTATGCTGATAAACATAGAGTTTCAGCCCTAAAAAGGAATGAAGTGCTGACACATGCTACAATGCAGATGAACCTTGAAACATGACATAAAGTGAAAGAACCCAGACACAAAAGCACAGGTTGCAAGATTTGATTTATAAGAAATGCCCAGAATAGAGACAGAACCCAGATTGGTGGTTGCCAGGGTTGGGAGAAGGAAAAATGGAGAGTGACTGCTTAGTGACTATGGCAGGGATGGGGGACCTTTTCATGTTGGAGACCACTTGAATTTAGCTGTAATCAAATAAGGCTGCATTCAGGAAACTTCAATTAGATATACTTTAAAAGTACATAATTTTGTATAAATCTAACTACTATGTAATTAATAATTTTAAAAAATAAAAGCTATTTGTTAATTTTGAAGTTAACTAACCTTTTAATGACCTTGTTGTGTCTTCTGTTGTAAAGCATTTGAATATTTGGTTGCAGCATGGAGTTCTGCAGTTTCAGTTGATCTTCTAGATGGGTATCAGTCATTTGTGACCTTAAGTGCATCTTGATTTGGGTTAGGTGGGAGAATGTAGATTTGCAGTAATAAGTGGTTGAAAAGCAAGAAAGCATTTTGGGGGCATTTGCCAAAGGTGTGGGTATTCTACTGCATTTTTCCATATTTCAATGGATCTTTATTAGCATCAAACAATGACTTTAAAATGTCATCCACTGAGAGCTTTATCAATTCCATCTGTAGTTCTTTAGGTGCCTTGGTGATACCAACTAGGTGAGCCTGAAATGCTAATTTGAGTGTGATATCATGATTCTCAAAGTCAGTGACATTTTCATTGTATTCTTCAATTAATAGATCTATAAGAGCAGTGTATTCTTCAAATAATTTGCATATGTCATCCTGCTCATCAATGAGCTTTGCTAACTGGGAAAAATGTTCATCCAAAATTTCCTTTTGAAGAAGTATTTTGAAAAAAGCTTTTTCAAAATGCTTGAATATTTTTTGCCACATATCATATATAGACTTAATTTTACCTTGCAAAGAAATATTCAAGTCATTTTGATTTGACATGATATCACACAGAAATGCTGCACTCCTATAGAAATATTATTTCAATAATTCACATTACTAATTCTGTTCTTCATAAAATTTAACTATCAATTCTCACAAAGATAAAATTTTTGCTAACATGTGTCCGTGTGATAGCCAATGCATTTTAGAATGATATGGCAAATCCATATTGAATACCTCATCGTTCAACTTTAGCATGTTAGAAAACTGATGATACCCTGTTGCATTTGCAGGAATATAGTTAACAATTCTTATAATTTGTTGCAAAGTGTCACTTGAAATATTAATAGTAGCCTTAGCAAAGAGATTTTGCTGATGCAAGATAACAATGAAAAGAAATGAGAGAATCTGGATCTGTTAATACTTTTTTTATCCATGCAATAAACCCTTCATGTTTTCCTGTCATGGAAGGTGCACCATCTTTACATACGCTCACTAAATTTACCAAATTCAGTCCATCTTCATGACATTTATCTTGAAAGTGGTTGAAGATATCTATGCCCTGTGTTCATTCACAAGAGTGCCCAAAGTGAGTAACTCTTCCTAGCAAAGAAAATCTTCTGTTATGACTCAAATGAAGTATAAAACCTGCACCAAGCCAGTAGTATCAGTTGATTCATCCAAAGCAATTGAATAATATATATTTTCCTTTTGAAGTATTGCATGAAGTTGTTCTGTTAAGTTGAAGGCCAATTCATGCTGCCAATCAGTTATGGTTCTCCTTGAAAGAGGCACTTGTTTGTCCTTTGAAACATTATTAGGGTCTAAGCATCCTAAAACTTAGGTAATGCATTTTTTCACAATTTCTATAATACTGAATAGCTTCCATTTTTTCCTGAATATATAATGTACTTTATAAGTTGCTTCAGTGGCATTATTTCCAGGTCTTATTGCTGCTTGAAAGAATTATCTTTGCTTTTACTTTATATCTCTTAATTTCTGCAATACAACCTTTCATGCCTCTGCCTCTAATTTAAAATATTTGTGGTCCTTATGAGTGTAATAATGCTGATGAGCATTGAATTTCTTTAATGTTGATATTGCATCAGATGTGATGGCAATAGAAGAGAGGTTTCCCACGAAGAAACTTCCTCAGAGTCTCTAAATCACAGGAACATCTGCCTCAGAGGTCCCGTCTCTGTTGGGGCCCTTCTGGGAAGCCAAGGCTGGCTCTAAAGAAACCACCCAAGTTGGCCTTATTGAATGTATCCATCCTCTGTGAAGAGAAAGAAAAAGATATAATAAGCAACTCAGGTTAGCTGTCATTATTATTATTATCATTATTCTCTGCTTTCTATTTTCTGTGACCTAAAATTAGATTGTGCATTGTTTATTCAGCTTTTACTTGGGGATATTTTTTTAGGGTGCGCTGACTCTCTACTGCTGTGGCAGCAGAACCACACCAAAGCAAAGAACCTGGTGGTTACTCATGGTTGACTTCATGGTTTCACCCCCAGACAGAGGCAGAGGCCCACAGCTGAGGAGGCAACATTGGTTTCTAGTCACTGATGACACATGTGTCTCCTCTTTTTCTTCCTCATGTCCCAGCTAACCTGGGAATCCCACCCAGGGCCTTACCCCAGTGGTCCCTGGTTGTTAAGGCTCCAGACCATGGAGTTCAGCAGTCTGAGGCTTGAAGATCTTCTCACCCAACTTCCACTGGGTCTCTGATATGAACACCAGCCCCCTTCAGGCCAGGAAAGCAACATCATGAGAGTGAAAAATAAAGAAATGAGCTTTGACTATGTATGGTTTTGCTGGCCTCCTTTGTGAGAGGATGAATATTCAACTTTGTCTTTCTGTGACAAAAATCACCAGAAAAACAGCATATTTTTCAGGATCCAGCCAGGAGACAGAAATCACTCCACTTATTTTAACAAACAAAATGTAATACAAAAAGAATTTGTTAACTGTTAAAGGTCATTAGCTACTAAAAGAGCCTTTAAAAAGACCTTAATAAAGTAGCAAAAGAGGAGCTCTTACTTCTAGGATAAGGGAGAGTGAAAAACTAAAGGAACGAAGGCCTGGGAGAGGAGTCTTGGATTACCGCAAACAAGGCTGGGGTTCTAATCTCTTCGGAGAGGATTTATCTGCTCCAGGAACTCACAGCCTGCTGGTGGTGAAGAAGCTTTCTCGAAGGCAAAGGCCTGGGATGGTCTGCAGTTGTGGTAGGAGGGTGTGGGCAGGAAGGAGCTTCTGAGAAGTGACCACAGCTGGGGAGAGCATGGCCTGAGGGCACAGCTGAGGCTCTGCTTCCTGGGCCACTGGGCTGCTGCATTGAACAGTAATAACTAATGGAGACCCGGAACTTATCAGGGGACCCTCTTCCTGCCGCTATCATCACTTGGCACTGCCACTAGCGCCCTCTACTGATGAAGTTAAGGTTCAGCCAGCAGCAAAGGAGAAATGTTGACAGGGTCCAGCTCCAGTATCACAAAGCAGGGCAGGGAAGGGTGGATTTGGAGCTAAGAGACAATAAATCGAAAGCTGGCATAGATGGGGACTCTCATTCTAGATCCAGTCTCACTTCCAGTGCAGGGAAACCCTTCACCTCAGCGAGCTGCTATCATATTGTCTTCATCCATGGAAAGAACACAGACAGCCTGCTTCACCCAACTCCAGATGCCCGTACTCACGAGTGTATCCAAGTGGGTCGAGGAATATCAATTAAACTTTCAAAATCAATAATAGAGAAATGTTTTCACAGGGTCTAAGGTAGAGGAAAAATTGAAGAGTAGGATATTCACAAAGTTAGGTGTGGCTAAAATGGCTGCATTTTCACCAAGTTCAGTTTCCTTTTCCTGTCTGAGTTCTCAGCTGGACTCCATGGTGAGCTTCCTTTTACAGTTAAGGCAGATACACAAGACTGAGTTCTAGCCAATAGAAGGGAAGCAAAAATAGCATATCCCTCCTCCAGGTCTTGCCCCTGAAACACCTCCGCACAATCCTCCAGGCTCTCTCTCTTCCAGGACCTGCTAGCTGATGGCAGAATAGGTCCAGGGAATGAATCCAAGCTCCTGAGTTGCCACTTGGAGGAGGACGCCCTGGAGAATTGCCCCACTAGAAACACCAGCATCAGAGTGAGATAGGGGAAAGAAATAGGTCCCTACGGCCCTGGTTTTCAAAGTGTGATCCCCAGACTAGTGGCCTGAGCTTCACCTGGAAACTTGTTAGAAATGCAGGTTCTCAGACCCAGCCCAGATTTCCTCAATCAGAAACTCTGGGGGTGGAGCCCATCAGTTTGTGTTTTAATGAGACGATTCAGATGTTCAAACATTTGACAACTACTGCCTTATTGCATAAAGGCACTGAGATTTGTAGGGATTTTTTTCCCCTTATGGCACATAGATAACCATTGACAGGAAGTCCCAACACAAAAACCTTAAACTGAGAGCATAATAACCAATTAAAATCTGGCTGCCACCTCACAAGGGATCTTTGTCATGGCTCCATCACCCGCAAGACCCCTGAAGAGTCCACACAGGTAGCAACTGGTGTCACAGACTTCTTGCTTCCAAATATTTGACTGCTTTACTGCTCATGCTACCAATATTGAGTGTGCATATGATTCGAAGCCCGGATCAGGTTGATTAGGTCGTTGTAAGGTTGAAGGTTTATCAACCTCGGGTATCATCTGTGACGTTTGACTGGCAGCCAGACTACAAAGACTGCATTCATTAATTGAGTTATTTTGGACAAGTTACTTAACCTGCTCACTTTTATTGCCCTTTATGAAAAGCAGATAAATCCCAGATAGACCCATTTTAAAATTCTCAGAAAAGGTAAGCCAATAGATTGCATTTCCATATTTCAAGATACTCCATGTGACTGTTTTTATATCTGTCAAACTTTAAACAACAGAAAACAAAAAGTAGTCCCTCTTCAACTCCTTACAACAGCTGTATACAGGAGACTTTGAAGAAACCAGCTAAGTGAACTCATTTTCAATTTAGAACTATCCAAATGCAAAATTTTCTATTTCAGTTGTTGACCTAAATGCAATGTCACCTCTACAAAAATTTGGGTTGTTTAATTTCCTAAATATAAAGTCCAAAGTTTGAGCAATTAAAAATTGTATTTCTAAGAAAAAAATCATCATTTAAGGGAAGTGGGAAACTTGGAATGAGCATCTGATATCAAAGGGATGTTTTTAATTAGCCACATGGGTAAACAAGTTCTGCCAGAAATGTGGTGGCTCAAAGGATAGTAGTAGCATTTAGCTCCAGCTCCACACAAAGCCACATCTTCAGCACTTCGTTCAGAAGTAATTACCTTCTAACTGACAGTCCAGTAGAGGGAGAAGGGAACTATATTCATCTTGTGATTAAATGGCAATTATCAACTAAGTTCCTGCAGTAATGTGCCACTCATGACCTCAAAGTGGCTTTCCCTCCAACACCACAAGCCTTGAGGGCACCAGAGCCCAGTACATCAGAGCAAGGACCCTGGGAACCCCAAGGCTGGCCCACACACTTGCTAGCATAGGTCGAGTGGAGGTGCAAATTAGTGCTTAAGAACATGGACTCCACAGCCCCGTTGCCTGGGTTCCACACACAGCTCCATCACTAGCAACCTGCCAACTTAGCCAAGTTTACTCAAACTTTCCTGAATGTCAGTGTCCTCATCTGAAAATTGGGAGAAATTGTTGCTTCTAATATCCAGCTTGACTGTGAGGCTTAAGTGAGTTAATAGATGCAAAGCATTTAAAAGAGTTCCCAGTGCACAGTAAATCAAAAGTGGCCAATGTTTCTCTGTGTTTCAGATGCATTCCCTCCATGGGACTCAGATCAATTAACTCTTTCCTTCCATTTAGTGCAAAAAATAACTTTAAAATGTATTGTACTGCCCAAAGCAAAGCCAAACCAAAACAAAAACCCCTCTCTTGTGCCAGCCTGTCCCTTCAGTCATGAATTCGGGTTCAACCTATGCCCAAGAGTCCACCCTCACTTGACCCAAACTGTGAAACAAATAGAAGCAATTTCCAGAAAGCCCTGAACAGAGTGTTTATTATCCAAGAAGAATAAGGCTGTGGATTTGGACCAGAAGCTGGGAAGTCCAATGTCTCAAGATGGAAATGAATGAGGATGGACCAAAGTAAAGCCAAAGGGAAGATGCATGTGGTCAGCAACTGGTTATCCACATTTATGGCTCCCAAAGGGTCACTTGTTTGGCTGGTGTCTCCTCTAGTCATAGTGATTGTGAATTTAATGCACAAATTATTTCTAAAATTAGTTGTAAAACATAAGCAGATAATAAATCTGTTATAAAACAACAGAACCAGAACTTCTTTAAGGCAGTGGCAGATGCCTATTTGCTCCCAGATGTTCTCCTACCCTTTGTCCAGTTCTGCTCTGTATCGTGGGAACCTACATTCCCCACACCCCTTGCCAACTGGCTTCTAAGTAGTATTAGCCAACAGGAGATAATGGTATGACTAGAGAGTCTTATTCTACCTAAAACAGGGTCCCCAACAGTGCACACATCTCCTCTGTGGCCTCAGCTCCCACCAGTGTGCCCTTCACTCTGGGCTGTAGCTCTAGCCAGGCAGTCCCTGCCCTGGGACAGGGTGTCCCCAAGCTAGGCAGCCCCCCAGTTTGATGTCACATTCTCCCATTGTTTCTACAGCCCAAGGGGTAGCAGTAGAATGTTCTTATTGCTAAGTACTGATTACCTAATGGTTCTCTGGTGGTTTCTCAGTTCTTACATCACCTGTGTAACAAATTCCCTTTATTAAATTCCCTCTGTTTGAAATACCTGCACTGGATTTTGTACCTGAAGGGACCCTGACTGATAAACCATTGCTTGATTTAGGTATCATTCCCCCTCCACTATATCAATGTTAAAAATACTGGAGTAGGAATCTGGAGTCCTGAGTTCTGGTCCCAGTTCTGCCATTAATTGACCGTGTCACAGTGAGCATTCTTCTCTGCGCCTCAGTTTCCCAAGTTGGTTGAAGCACATTCACTAGCAAGCCATTGAATGTTAGCAGCAGAATTAGAGTAAGATGGTCCAATCTGTTTTGCAGGTGAGAAGGAAGGAGGGAAGGCTGGGTTCGTTGGTGTGCATGTGCTTATGTGTCTCATAGGAGCTGTAATTCCCTAAGAAACTTTCTTAGGTACGTGGTTCCCTCTCTTTTCATGATTCCCACCTTTATTTTTCACATTTACAATTAAAAAGAATTTAACACCTTAACATTACAAAATAAGCATTGGTGAGGATAATACTATCCAGATTAATACTTCAACCAAATTAATATAAAAATGCTAGATAGTAAACATGATAAATTTGGGGTCTCAGAAAGTAGATTTCTATTTTCTTTCTCTAAACTATCAGTTCTCAATCTTTTTTTTACATGACAACATGACAAATTGTGGGCCACACATAAGCATAGCCATGCAAAACTCCCCATGTGCTATCTGTACTCTGGTCCTTTTACTTTTTGTAATAATTAATAGTTTTCTAATAATTATTATTATTGGATACTAATGCCTATAACTATTGTACTGTTAGCCTTTAATTGGTTTTAGGCTAGAGTTGCAATAAGTACATACTTAAGTCAGTTATCAATTCATGTCCTTCATTGAAAAAGCATTTAAACATAAGCCTACACATGTGTTTATATCTCTCTCTCTCGCTCTGTCTCTCTCTCTCTCTCACACACACACATACACTTTCTCAACCTTGATGATATTTCTACAGTGAAAATTCTCATAAATTCTTTCTTCTCAGACAACATAGTCCTAAACTTCACCCAAAGTTATCCATTTTCTTTTAACTCCTTGCCGTTTCTTAAAAAGATTGACATATCCCTTTTACCAAAAGCGAAGGCCAATATTAAACTATTTATCGATATCTACAATGTTCAATATGGTAGCCACTAGACATATGTGGCTACTGAGTACTTGAAATGTAGCTTCTCCAAATTAAATTGTGTCATAAACATAAAAACCACCAGATTTTGCAGCCTCAATATTAAAAAAGTATAAAATGTATTGTTAATAATTTTTATATTTATTACATATTGAAATTATAATATTTTAGATATGTTGGGTTAAATAAAATATACTTTTAAAATTCATTTCATCTGTCTCTTTTTACTACTAAAAATTGCATTGTATCACATTTCTACTGGACAGCACTGATTCTAGAAGTTAAGGAAAAGAAAAGACTCTTCTACTATTCTCCGTCTTTTTACAGGAGAATCTTAATGAAGAGCAGCCGTATTGATACATTGATGGGTGGGGGTGGAGGAATGGCAGAACTTACCGGAAAGATGGATGTGCTTGAGTTTAACTTGCTGACAGCCAAATCAAGCTTCAGCCTATACAGAAAATAACAAAGACCCAATTAATGGTGCTGTACAAACAGCATCCTTGTATTAATAGCTTGCACTTCCTTCAAGAGTCCAGGAGAGAAGAGCTTAAGGTACATTATTCTTATTGACTGAAAGCTGAAGAAAGTGAGGTCCTCGGAGTTCAAAGTTCCAGAGGGTTGAGTTCACCCGTTGCTCCCCCATTCCGTTATCCTCAAAAAACACATGTCAAAAATATACCTTACAAATAGAGGACTTTAAAGCTTTAGCATATTCAGAGGAAAAGATCACACATATATTCCACCTTCCATCTAAATAATTCCCTTCATCATCTTAATCCACACGGTTGGCACGGAGCCTGGTGCACAGCGGGGGCCGGATGATGTTTGCTGGGCTGAGCCAAATGAACAATTGAGCAAGTGTTGCAGGTACTGGGACTCAGCATCCAGTCACGCTGTCCAACACAAGGAAGCAGAGATACACCTCCAGAAATTCAGAAATACAATTGCAGAAATTACCAAGGACACGCCACAGCTATTTAAAAACAGGATGAAAAACTGAATCAAGCTTTTTCAGAACACCATAGAATGTCATGTTGTTGCTCTAATAACTGATTAGGACCTTGCTTTTTCACAGGGTGGTATAAGAACCACCTGGCTAATTCTTCAAGAGAGAAAAAGGTCTCTTTGCCACCTCAGTCTGTATCGCTTTGCATTATTTTGTTCAAGCATTTTACACTTATAAATAGACATGTGTATATTTCAACAGTGCATTCTTTTTCCCTGTATGGATCATATGGGCACTGGGATGGACCTCAGGGGCTTTTGGGTGGATAAGACCAATAACAGGAATTGCTAATGTGGTTTCTATCAAATGTGATGGATTCATTTGGTAGAATCATTTGATGAATCAAGAGGACTCCATTTTTACTCCATTCATCTATCTTTTGGATTCCAGGGTGACACTGCTGACAGTGCCACTTGGAGTGGAGTGAGCAGCCTTGCTTGGAGAAGCTGGTTTCAGGAACAAATGGCACTATTCCCTGACTCTCTGAGCCCCTGCACTTGGAGCACTAGCCCCTCACGTGAGGTCACTCTGAAGCTAGGCTTCCCAGAAGTGCCCTCATTTTCCCCAGGGAATTACAGGCATGAACCCCAAGCCCTTGAGAGTTTATTTTTCTCCCTATCATGTACTGTATAACCTGGACATGATCGTCATGGTCTTTAAAAATCTCAGGGGCTGATATTTATCAGGTATAGTCAGCTGAACAGTGGCCCCAAAAGGTTATGTCTAAGTCCAAACCCCCCAGAGCCTGGGAATGTGACCTTACTTGGGAAAAAAGTCTTTACAGATGTAAGTTAAGGATCTCAAGATGAGATTACTCTGGACTTAGGTGGACCCTAAATCCAATGATGTGTCCTTAGCAGAGAGACAGAGGGAGGTTTGACACTGCCATGGTTCAGATGTGGTTTGTCCTCACCAAAATTCATGTTGAGGATTGACCCTCAATGTGGTAGAGTTGGGAGGTGGGGCCAAGTGGCAAGTGTCTGGATCATGAATATATTCACGCATTCTCGAGGTAGGGAGGGAGTTCTCAGTCTCAGGAGACGGGGTTAACTTATTCGAGTAGGTTGTTACAAAGGGAGGTTCTTCCTCATGTTTGGTCCCTCTTCCTGGGTGTTCCCTTCCCCTTTGACCTTCCGCCATGTTACGTCACGGAGCAAAGCCTCACTGCGAGCTAAGCCAATGCCAGTGCCAAGTTTCTTAAACTTCCCAGCCTGCAGAACCGTGAGCTAAATATACCTCTTTTCTTTATGAACTACCCAGTATCAGGTATTCTGTTATAGCAACACAACACAGGCAGACACACGGGCACACGAGGGAGGAGGCCACGTGAAGGTGGAAGTGGAGATTGGACCGATGCATTGATGAGCCAAAGAATGGCAAGGGTTGCCTCAGGGATCGAAAGCTAGGAGAGAGGCAGGGAATGGATTCTTCTTCAGAGCTTCCAGAAGGCAGCACCTCTGCTGATACCTTGATTTTGAACTCCTAGCCTTCAGAGCTGTAAGAGAATGAATTTCTGTTGGTTTAAGCCACTCACTTGATTTGTGGCAATTTGTTATGGCAGCCCTAGGATACTAATACATGAGGTAGCAAAGCTCAGAAGAACCCAGGGACCACATGAATCTGGCAGTATGCACAGAGAGACTGGGGGCAAGTTGCCCTTGCACAGTATAAGGTCCTGCCTGGCAATCTGTGTTCTCGGTGAAGCTGAAGCTTCTCAAGCCCCTCAGAGTCACGTGCATCCTAAATATCTTATTCATATTTATACATTACAGCACAACTCTATTGGGTCTGGGTCACAGGTCACATGGTTTGTCCACATCAAAACTTGCATTGAGGCTTGGTCCCCAATGTGATGGTGTTGGGAGGTGGTGCCTTTAAAGGGTGATGATGTCGTGTAGACGGCTTAATGTCTTTCTCGTTAGACTGGGTTAGTTCTCTAGGGAATAGATTAGTTCTCTCAAGAGTGGATTTGTTCCTGCCAGAGCGGGTTGTTGTAAAGTGAGGTGGCCTCTTGTGTTTTGCTCTTTTCCCCTGTGCCCAATTCCCCTTCCATTTCTCTGCCATGTTTTGTCGCCATATGAAGCCCTCACCTGAAGCTGCTGGATGTAGCCACCAGGTTGTAAACTTCCCAGCCTGCAGAACTGTGAGCTAAATGAACCTCTTTTCTTTACAGATTACCCAGTCTCAGGTATTCTGTTACAGCAACACAAAGTGGATTAAGACAGAAGCTCACTTTCTTTTCAAGTAGAATCAAAAAATGTTGTCCAGCGGAACTCCCACCTAGTACTGGAATCCTGCTCCCACGCCCACCCCTCCAAACACACACAACACACACACACACACACACACACACATCAACTCACTCACATATGCACACACACACACAAACACACACACTCCTGGTCTGCACCCACATACCTCTATGGAGCTCACCTCCTCCTACAACAGCACCCATCTTTGGGGTCCCCTGTGAGTCTCTGGAGAACAAGAACTGTGTTCTCAAGGTCCAAATGGCCCTAGCATATGGCACCATGTCCAGCATATACAGAGGCTTAATAAACATTTGTTGAGTGGACAAACAGAATAATCTATTATTTAAAGTGTGCTGTTTATATTGAGCACAGATCCACCTCCCAGTAACACCTGTGTCTCAGTCCCTGATCTTTCTTCAGTTACGCCTACTGCCCCTGCTTCTCCATGGCCAACACAACACCTGGGCGTTGGGCCTGTGGGCTTCATCTCGCAGCCCCTCAGCTGCTGTGCAGAGACCCGGAGCATGCCATGATCTCTGCTGTGCATCTGCGTGCACAGTGCTGCCCTTATATATTCAAACTCCCACTGCTTCAGACCTAACCCAAATGCAGTGACGTGGAGAATCCTTTCTGGATTTTCTCAAGCAGTTTTTCTCTTCTTCTCTCATTGTGCTATGGAAAAGTCTAGCACTGAAACCTGGTAGGCACTCACTAAGCAATGGCCACTGTGATAATTCTGTTGGTGAAGGAAGCAGTGGTATCAATCAAGGGTCCTTCCATTCTTTATACCAATTCTCTTGTTTTGTTTTAACTTATTGCATGTCTTCTTTCCCCACCATACCAGACGTTCCAAAGGACAGAAGCCAAGTCTTTCTCCCTTGACATCATGGGTAGAAGACATTCTACCAATACTTGGAAAGGAAAACACAGTCTGTGTGTCCTGTCCACCAAACCAGGGCTCGGCAAACTGTGGCCTGTGAGCCAATTCCAACGTGGCCTGGCTTTGTCCAGTGGCCTCAGTGGATCAGAGGGACAGAAGACAGGAACTGGATGTGGCCACACAAAGCCTAGAGCACTTACTAGCTGGCCCTCTACAGAACAGTTTGCTGAACTAACCACACAGACATCTGGCTTGTAATTTAGCTGTGGCTTTAATTTCTTATCTGATGACCTCGCTTTAGCTTGCCCAGAAATTCTACCAAGGGCTCGGGAACGGTTTGGACCACAGATCAGGCCTGGACAGCCCTGGTGGAACAAATGCTGTCCACACACCAACGGGGGGCAGTTTTGTGTTTCGAAAGCATCTGCTAGTACTTCAGATTGTAAACGTTTCCCTTCAAGCCATTATAAACGGAGTCTATAATTTTAAAAATGTTATTAGTTGAGAGGAAGGAGCGCTGTCTCTAGTTGCCCGTGGAGCCACTCCTCCACCAAAAGCACTGCAGAAACCAGGTTTCTTAAAAAGAAGCCAGTAACCAGGCTGAGCTGGTGTAGGAAATGCATCTGCAACACAACCCTGTCCAAATAGTCAAACAAACAAAAAATGGGAAAATCTGCCCAAACGAGAAGCCCGAAGCGTGCCGTGCACATGCACTCACACCGAATGCAGTCCAGCACCTCTGGTGGTTCGCCGCTATGTCCTAGAGTCAGTTGGTTTGATTCACCTACTGGGGGAAGATTTGCTTTCCATGAGCCCTTTAAACTGACCTTGCTTTGTGTTTTCGTTCCTTTGCTGTTGTCCCTTTTATGAGTGAAACTTTTCTCTAATAATGACTGCATCTTCCTAAAAGCTTCTCCTGGTTTCTTATTTTTGAAGAAGCTAGATCTATCTTAATATTTTCCTGCCATAATTACCTCAGGCCAATTTCTTCTAAAGGAATTAAAAATGCAAATCTAATATTCTAATTGCATAATAGGATAATCTTGGCAGCTCGATCAATACTATCTCCCACTGTCAATAACACGGCCGAGATGCGTGTATGTCAGAGCCCACCGGTCTCACTTTATCACTGGCCCCGTGGCCCATCCACATCTATGAGATGTGACATTTTATTAGCGGCCTTCCATCAATCAACTCTAATTTGTGCATCACAGAGATGCATGTTGTCATCTCAGCATCTGCGTTGCCCTGGGCACCAGACAACACAGAGTTGAAGCCTCGTGTTTCCAAGGACTAAGTTAAATGGCAGGAAGAGGCTGGATGACAGCCACACACAGAATTTTTTTTTTTTTCTGTCCACTGTCCAATGGAATGAGAAGCAAAGGGCCTGAGTGAGTCACCCCAAATAGAAAGACTGCAGGAAATGAGAATGGAGAGCTCCCAAATCTGTCAGTGCAGCTCCGAATCATGGCGCAGGCACCGGCCTGTAGGCAGGACCCCCTGGCTGTGAGGTCGGGCTGGGCCCTTCCCTGCTGGGTCACCCGGCCTCTGTGAGCCTCAGTTTCCTTTTCTGTAAAGTAAGGGCATTGACTTTGGTTGTTCCAACCCAAAACTTATTTTATGTCTCGAATAGTGAAGCTCATACTCTAAACAGCATGGGTGAAGAGTCCTGTCGCTTTGATTGAGATCAGAGACATCATTGCTCTCTCTGGGCAATTTGCCAATTATCAGTAGAAACATCATAATTAACACTTATCACCTAAACTGTGTTTCCATCAAGAAGTCTTTTTCCAATAGCTCTCCTTCACCCTTTAAATGTTCTCTCTGCCGCTGAGGTTTTTTTTTTTGTTGTTGTTGTTGTTGTTTTCAGGTTTCAAATACCACATCATTTGTTTCAAAACACTTGGTTTAAAAGATTTGGTCTAGTTTATCCATATTACCCAGCACTTGTGTAAACTATGTCAAAAATCTTAAATTTCCTTAAATAGAACTAAGCAATTGGGTGTAGCAAAACTTTAGGTTACTAGTAAATTCAATTTTAGGGTAAGCTAATTTTGAAATAACAATCAGACCAAAGATTTAAACTCTTTGAAGAATGCCATTCTAGAATCATGACAGCACCCAGTAAAACTCAAAATACAATTCATTTGCCTTTGTAGAAAAATACTCTGAATGTATCTTACTTGTAATTATAGCAAGGTTTCTTATATATAGGATTATTTGTAGTGTATTCAATTCACAATCATCCACTATATTCTGGGCATTGTGTAAGAGATTTCCATACACATTTTTTTATTGATTCTCATAGTGACCTCAGGAGTTAGGTGAGACTGGCATTATTGTCCCCAGAGGAGGAAACTGACGCTGGAAGAGAGTAAGAAATATCCCCAGCAATTATCACACTTCACAGCAGATGTGACAAGTGACAGAAGACGGAGGATTATTCAAAAAAGCAGAAAGGAGAAAAAATATTTCTGAAAAGTTGATGCAGGCAAAAAGTCCAATTTTCCAGAGGGGTAAGGGAAGGTGTGGAGATAGGGGGAGAGAGCCTGTGAAATCCAAACCAGGGGGCTGAATATTGATCTTGGGAGAACACGAGAACTACACGCTGCGGGTTGATCTGTGAGCCTGGGGATGAGAACGCAGTAACTGCCCTTCCACAAGTCACCCGATCGAATCTCGTTTCCTCTCCTGATATGGTTAGCAGGTAGGGCAAGCTCAGATCCGATGTCAGCAAGGCCCTTGATATAGTTGCTCAGGATACTCTTATAGACAAGACGGAGAAATGGGACGACACTAGAGCACAGCTAAGTGGATTTGTAACTGGTTGAACAAGTGCATCCGAAGTGTTGATTAATGGAGTGATGTCAACCTGGAAGGAAGACTGGCCTTGTGCTTCAGGGCTCCGTTTGGGGCCTCGCTCTGTCCAGCAAGCTCATCGGTGGCTTGAACAAAGTGGCAGTGGGCATGCTTGTTAGAACAGTGAGTGGCGTCAGTTTGAGAGGGATGGCTAGCACAGTAAACAAGAGAAACAGGATCCAAAATGCTCTCATCCTGCTAGTCCAATGGCCCCAAACCGTCTACAAGAAATGTAATAGGAATGAATTAAAATTCCTTTAATTGATTCAGAAATCAATAATGCAAACAAGGATGCAAGATTCTTGGCTAAGGGGCAGTTAATGAAGACAAGACCTGGCCCAGGCACAACATGCTCCTGATATGTTGTAGTCAGTAACAAAACCTAAGGGATTTGGGACCGCGTTACAGTGGAAGCTCAGGACACCCTGCAAAAAAGTAGTTACGATCCTGCTACGTGGTGGGCTGGTAGAGACCCAGGTTCAGGTCAGGCCCTGCATTTTAAGACAAACAAGAGAAAATTCAGAGAAGGATAACAACACTAGTGACAGATGTGGCTACACTACTGGGTGAGGAATGGTTGACTGGCATGGTTGGTGGTATTTGGCCCAGCAGAGGCAAGGCAGCAATCTTCTAATATTTGGAGAGCTGACACAGGAAGAATGAAAAACCACCATCTTCACTGTTCCATGAGGACTAAATGAGTCACAAAAGCCCGGAGCGAGTTTCAGGGCAACCTAAACATGCAGAGTTGTCACATGAGTCACATGAGCCACATGAGTTCCCAGGACCAAGAGGACTCATAGACTGGGCTGGTGTGGGAAGCATTCCCTTCCAGAGTGAGAAAGTGTTTGTGTAATTCTGTAAGACAAAATGATTTTGATATGTATAGAGGTGTTGCCATCAATATAGCCTGCAGATAAAATCCAACACATATACTTTACCCAATTATTATTTCAAAGTACTTTATATACATAGAGAAACTGTGATGGTAAAATAAAAATGGCCACAGCACATTGCGTTCCCTGGAGGAGCTTAAAATCTAAAGACACATAAGAAATTAATTGATTTTAAATAAAAGACAAAATGAAATAGATTATTATAGAGAAAGAAAGAGCTACGAGGTAAAGAAAGATTAACTATTAATTCGAAGTTGGATTGGAGGCTGATCAAAGAACGTGTCACACAACAGGTGGCGTTTGACCTTAAGGGATGTTGGGTTTGCAGCTCAGGCACAGCCCTAGTGAAATTCTTAATGTGCCCACCCTGCATCTTTCCCAAATTCAGCCATCTGAAACTCCGTCTTGTCTGTACTGTTAATGCAAAGAGATTTTGTTCTGTGTCCACACCTGGCAACTGGACAGTTTATCCTCTGTTTTCCACCTTCCCTGTTGCCCTCACTGTTGCAGCCTCCACAGTTCTGCCCACACTCACATGTAGACAGAGTCCTGGCACAGGAGAGGCATTCTGTCACGTTTGCCATATGAGATAACCTGATCACAGGAATGCCATCCCCTCACCATTGCCATATTCTATAGGTTAGAAGCAAGTCAGAGGTCCCACCCACGTTCAAGAAGAGGGGATTACACAGAGTGTGAGCCTGAGACCACCTTTAGATCTGTCTGCCATCAGTCCCAACCAAGGGTCAGGTAGACACCTGCATGGAGGTGAGAGATGGGGCCCGTGCAGTGGCAGAGGTGGGCAGTCCAGAGCTGGGCTCTAGACCTCAGGGACGTCTTTGGGACACCCTCGTGTTCCCCTCTGCTCTTGCCTTGACAAATGGCTTGTTGTCCTTTGAGTGTAATAAGGGGGCAGTTTAGGCCCCAGGGACTCACCTCTGAAGACTGGGTCAGTTATTGGTAGCAGCGAAGATGCCTCACCTTTAGGCAAGAGTGACTACCCCACACAGCAGAGTGAGATAAGACAACACCCTCAACCAGCCGGCTCGATATCCCCCTTCAGTTTTGGGAGGGCCCCTGCTGGCCCATGAGGGTGCTGATCCACCCAGCGGTGGTGGTGGCTGACACACTGGTATTCACAGTCCTGGCCATCACGCGGGGTCTCAGCCTTTGGATAAGCGGTGTTGTCCCCAAGCTGTGTGTTCGCGTGGGGCAATTCCCAGGCCTCACCGGCTGCGTAGACACACACTTTGTTTCCAGCGGCTTAAACTCCATGTGGCACTCAGAGCGTGTTGCTGGACAACTCCGTCAGCTTGATCAGAATGCAAGGTGTCACCTCCCCTGAGAATCATCCGTTTAAAAACTCATCACCGTGATGTTTCATTCCACAAAGAAGGTCTTGTTCGATTTTTTTCTTCTTCAGACCCTCCACTGGAGATCTCATGGGAAGACCATGTGTTTTTATTATTTCCCTACTCTGTGAGGTGGTGTGAAACTGCACAGAAGATAATCAGGAGACACTTCCAATCCAAGACGCTTCCTCCATCCAGATGTGCCCCCCTCCTTGCAGAGACGGTGTTTCCAGCCGTGGGTAACTGCTGTAAGCCTGACGCTCTTTGGGGCATTAACTAATGGTCACAGTGGCTCCGTGGCAGACTGCTAAATAGCCTCAATCCTTCACTTAGCCATGTATCCACACTTTTCAGTGTGACTTTGTGACTCCTCCCACGAGGAAGTGGGGTCTACTTCCCCATACCTTGAATCTGGCTGATTGTTATAACTCGCTTTAGGCAAAAGAATGGAGTGGGAGAGACAGTGTGGCAGTCTGGGGCCCAGGCGTCAGGAGTTCTCACGTGCGTCCACCCCATCTCTTTGAATTTGCCAAACGTTCATGGGAACAAGCCCAGGCCAGCCTGCCAGAGCATGAGACTTGCCAGCCCGTCCCATGCCATCCTAGACTAGCTGACCCAGAAGCTGACTGCAGACATATGAATGAACTCAGCTGGGACAGGAAAAGCCATGCAGCTAAGCCCAGACCAAACTGCCAACCCACAGACTTGCAGGTGAAACAAATGGCTGTTGTTTTAAAGCGATTCCATTTTGGGGTGGTTTGTTATGCAGTAAGAGCTAACTGATACAGTCTTCATAGTTTATCAACATAACATTCCACATCCCAGTTTTGAAGAAGCCACCACCTCGCTCACCTCAAACATTCAGGAGGCTGTTGATGTCCCATTCCTTCCCCCACCTGATCTTTTGGGACTACTTCCCTGAGCTTCCAGGACCTAACATTGAAACCGGGAGGAAAAGACCTTGGGGGATGGGTTGAGTTGCAGTATGTTTCCCTTTCACAAAAGCCCTTGCAAAGCATATTTCTTTTATTTCATCCTTGGATGATTGCCTTCAATTCCTTTGTTTCATAAGCTTCTATTCTTCCAAAGAGCCGCGACAGCATTGATTTCAACCTATGATTGCCGGTGAAATATTAAACCCTATTGATTTGAAATTCAGGATTAGTTGCAAGTTGGATACTCTGCATATTTTGAAGATGGGAAATTTTATTTCTTTTAGCTGAAGAGTAATTACAGCTCCACGATATGATGCTTTTTTGATTTTTATTTTTTGAGGTAGTTCTTCAAACCAGATTTCTCATTTGTTTCCCCCAAAATTATGAAATGCATTATGCTGACTAATCATTTCACTGTTTCAAATGAAGCCTTCATATTTCTTCCCAGTAAGCGTGCCAGTGGTGACAACACATTTTTTTCCCCATTACCTACACATTGAATATTGTCATTATGATTCCTCCACCTCCCCCAAACATCAACAAAAACCTTACTGGCTGTGAGTAAAGATACTTTATTTTGAGTAGGAATTCAGTAGAATCGTTTTTCTTTTAATAGGCAGCCTTCATCATTGGTTTGATGTCTCAGTGAGAGCATGCCATTCTGTCCAAGACTCAAATAAGCTTGAAACTCACCCCAGAACATGGCTACTACTCAGTATCTTTATTCCAAAATGCTCTCATAAAATAGACAGCTGCACTGCTTAAATAAAATAACATCTCTCATGATGACTCAAGACTTGGGCTCTACATTGGGCTGTCTTAAACCAAGTTCATCTGAAGGTGCAAAGGCTTAATGATGTGGCAATCAATGGGATATTGTCTCCCAGTATTTAATTCATAGCTACACTCCTCTGAAGCCTCCCCAAAATACAATCAGCTAAACATTTTGATCAAAAGTGAACATCTTTACTCAGTAGATATATCTGTATATAATAGCTGTATTCAACTTACAAAACAGTTGCCCTACTGGGTTCTAAGTACACAGCAGAAATACAAGTCCCCCACCCTCTCCCCTCACCAGAGCTCTCCCCAAGCCCGGACCCACACTTCTCACCCGTCCCTCTTAGTCACCCAGCACCAGGCCCCGTGGAAGAGCCAGCAGCTGGGGAGGATAGGGTGGGAGGGAAGCCCTGAGGGGAGCCGCAGCCCCTCAAGCCTCAGATCACATTTCTATCTGTCTCCTCCCCACACCAAGCTTGATGTGAGTCCTGAGATCAAATGTCCAGACAGTAGAATTGGAAGGGTCTCTTTTGAAACATAGGTGAGATGCCTTAAGAACTTATTCCCAATTTATTCCTTGATCCATTCCTTCCTCCCTCCAGTGGCACTCACGGGGCCAGTCTGACATCTGCCATTCACAGCAGACAGACACAGCCCAAGATCTTGGTGTCATAGAACTAAGCATTTCAAGGGGAAATCCCGGTGAACTTCACCCTTCTTGGCAAGTGTGCAGGTAAAACTGAGAAGGTAGACAGCAGAAGAGCTCGTTCACTGCTGTTTGTGCCTCGATCGACATGAGCAAACCAACAAAATAAAATCACTAAAACAACATCCCTTGGGACTGTAACCAATTCAATAAGGAGTCTCAAAACATTGGGTGACAAACATAAATAAAGTGGCTTTATTTCATCTAATCACTGCACCATCCCCTTTGCTCTGGGGAATCTTCCTTTCAACACCCCTTACCAGTGTCTTGGGCAGATTCCATACCTTTCCAGTCACTTAAAATGTCAAAGTGATGAAGCAATTAATCGTGGGCCATTGCAAAGCTTCAGTCTCCATCTTGACTTCAATCCCGTGCCCTCTCTGCACGCTTGAGCTGGGACCCTCAGTGATGCAGGGCTGGGCAAAGTCTGCTTCTGCAATGCCCACCGTCCACTCCCAGCTGAGCTCCCGGGGGGGGGGGGCAGGAAAGAGGCATGGGAAGGTGGGAAAGGGAACACGTGCCTACTCACTGATGTGGCTGCTGTGGCATCTGCTCTCAGACGATCCCTGCAGCTCTGCTGGCTGACTGTTGCTACTCCTCTTAGTGGCAGCATCTGAGCACTGCCTCTCTTGTGGGGACAAGTGTGAGCTCTTTAGAAAGTTTTGAAGGCTCTGTCACGTCCCCTCCCCACGTCCACCTACTGCACAGTTCCCTGACATGCGACACCTGGTTGTGGCTTGGCCTCTCTCGCCCCTTCCCCATGGCACTGCATGCCAGGTGCAAGTCTCGCAGCCTCATTCTGCCAGGTTCCCTGTGCCCAGGGTTCATCCCTACTAGGTGGGTACCAGCAAGATGGCTCAAGCCAAGCTATTTTTCCAGGGTGCCCACTGACCCACAGGGAATGCAGGCACACTTGGCACATTCCTCTCCCACCCTCTACCCAACCTGCCTCCCTCCCCCTGTCTCCCAGAGAGGCAAATCAGCAAGTCTACTAGCAAGCCCATGCCTCGCTGGGGAAGGCAAGTCTCCCTTTCCTTCGGGTGCCTTCATCTTTTAGCAGTTCCGTAGATGTCATTCCACTTGTCTTCATGGTAAGGCTGCATCACAAAGACGGGAGCGGGTGCTGGGCGGTGGCTGGTGGTAGCAATGCCGGCTCTCCATAGGCCTCTGTGGCCACATGTTGCCACCCTCTCTAGAATGTGGGCATTCTGGATGCCTTTTGCTTTAAGTCAAGACCCGATTTGCTAGCTATGGAACAACTTAAAAAGTCCCACTGAACTTCTTTGTATTTGCTCCCTAGGGCTTCCATAACAGATAGTAACAAACAGCTTGGCTTAACAACAGAAATGTGTTCTCTCACAGTTCTGGAGGCTGGAAGTCCCAAATCAAGGTGGTGGGAGGTCCATGGTCCTTTGAAGGCTCAGGAGAGAATCCTCTCTTGCCTCTCTTAGGTTCTGGTGGTTCCAGATATTCCATGCTGGCTGCTGCCTCACTCAGGCTCTGCTCCCATCCTCACGTGGCCTCTCCTCTGTCTCTGCTGTGTCCTCTCCTCATAAAAACACCAGCAACTGAATCCAGGACCCACCTCATCCCCTATGACCTCATCCTAACCAATTACAGCTGCACAGATCCTTTTTCCAAACAAGGTCACATTCTGAGGCTCTGGGTGATCATAGACAATAATGATCACACAGATTATTGGCTCAAAAAGCTGTCCCTAGATTTTTCTCCCACCCTGGACCGTGGAATTCCCAGCTCCTCACCCTTCAGACCTTGACCCTGTACTCCCTCCAGCCACCACTCTACAAGACCCTGAAGGCCACCCAGCTTCCAGGACCAGCTCCTAGCAGGGGAAGAGAGAAGCTTTCTCCTATCTTTGGAAGGATAAAATACTTGTCCAGACGTGGTGACGTTCTTAATATATTTTCCCATAAAGTCAGCATTTAGTTACTTCTCCAGCCCTGGCTCAGCCGTACGTTAGTCAGCTGTCCTGGGATGCTGCCATTCTTTTTATGGGAAACAACATTCTAATCCCCAAAACTAACTCCTAAATTTGCTTTTCCATAAGGTGAGGATTCCCTGTATTACTACTATTGGAGAAAGATTGTTCATATTATAATAAGATAAACTTTGAGATGTCCAACTTAATACATGAAACCAGAGGGAGTGTATTAAAGATTGAGGAGCTAGTGTAGAAAAACTAATCTTAGTCATTTATTCATCATTAAATACACATCCTCATCAGAAATATTTTTAATTTATTTTTATTGTATATATTTAAGGTGTACAATATGGTGTTGATACACAAAGTGAGATGATAATACAGGTAAGCAAATAAACATATTGTCACCTTCCACAGTTACTGTATTTCTGTTTGGAGCACCTGAAATCTACTTTCTTAGCAAATGTTCAGTACACAGTACAATATTATTATAATAACTACAGTCCCACTGTACATTAGAGCTCTGGGCTTATCCCACCGAACTGCAGGTTTGTACTGTAGACTCACATGTCCCCAGTTTCTCTCCTTGCCCACCCCAGGTAAGCACTGTTCTACTCTGTTTCTATGTATTCAACTCTTTTTTAGATTCCACATACAAGTAATATCACACAGTATTGGCCTCCCTGTACTGATTTATTTCACTTAGTGTCATGTCCTCCACGTTCACCTACGTTGTCTCAAATGACAGGATCTTTTTAAGGCTGAATATTATTCTTTATCCATTCACCTGCTGATGGACATTGAGGTTGCTTCCTAATGTCACCGTGAACGTGGGAGGGCAGATGTCTCCACGAGGTGCTGATTTCTTTTCTTTGGGTGTATACCCAGCAGAGGGATTGCTGAATCACGTGGTAATTCTATTTTTAAAGTTTTGAGGAACCTCCATAGCATTTTCCATAATAGCTGTAGCAATTTACATTTCCACCAAGAGTATACAAGAGTTCTCCTTTCTCCACATCTTCACAAACACTTATTATCATCTGTCTTTCTGATAATAGCCATCCTAATATGCATGAGATGATATCTCAGTGTGGTTTTTTGCATTTCCCTGATGTTGAGCACTTTTTTATATAACTGGGCCACTTTTATGTCCTCTTTGGAAAAATTTCTATTCAAGTCCTTTGCCCATTTTTTAATCAGGTTACATTTATTTATTTATTTATTTCCATTGAGTTGTATGAGTTCTCTATATATTTTGGGACTACGTAAAAAATGTTTTTGAAACTTAGTTTATACCCTTTCACAAAAATATTGATTAAAAAATTGATAAATATTTTTTCATATTGTGTCACTAGCTATTAAGTGACTTTATTATTTAAAGTAGTGCATCATATTCAAGAGTAAAAATGGAAATTATATTTAGCATTTTTTGCTAGCTTGGGGAAAACATTATTGAGGCTCAATTCCACTTAAATAAGGTAATTTCCTACAAGTGACATTGTCCCTATAAGAACATGCTAGAAGACTGAGACACATGTCATTGGGGTCAAATGGGTGTTGGTTCAGGGTGTACACACCTGAAGGATGGATGCTGAGAACAGCAATGATGTTATTGTTGCTAACGTTTGTTGAGTGTTTACCGCATACCTGTCGCCCTTCTAGTTTTACGTTGTTGTTTGCTCTTATTCCCCCCAACAACCCACAAAGTAGCTCCTTTTCAAGACACAGGCAAAGTAACTTGCCCACAATCTTGGTGAGCAGTGAGCTGGGATTCTAATTCGAGCAGTCTAGCTTTGAGCCCAGTCTCTCAGCAGTGAGCCACACCCGTGAGTGGTCAGTAACCTTTAGCTACTGACATCCCAGAGATCCCGGCTGGCCTTGAAGCAGCTGACTGCCAAGCTGTGACCTGCCTCTGGAGAGGGCCACGTGTCAGGCGATGGCAGGGGTCTCTGAGCTGAGGGCCTCAGTCCTACAAACACAACAATCTGAATTCTGCCAACCACCCGTGAGCTTGGGAGAGGACCCTGGTCTCAGATGAGACGGCCACCCCAGCTGACACCTCGATTGCCGCCTGTGAGTATGCCAAGCCCAGATCCCTGACCCATGGAAACTGCAAGGTCATAAACAGGTGCTGTTTTTAGCCATTAAGTTTGGTCAGTTTGCTACACAGCACAAGAACCCATTATAGACACTGTCAAATGTGAATTAAAATGGAGACCAGGCCTGAAGAATCCCTGAGCAGACAAAGCCAGTTAACCTTGCTTGATTTGCAAACACAAGCAAAGCTCCACAAGCTATTTCTTGTAAATTCTGTATTAAAGAAAAACAGAACTTAAGCTCAGCCCATCAGAAGTGGCGAGCAGACTTATAATTATACGACCAGGGACTTTCCGGCAGGATAGACCAAATACGGCAACTTTATAACTGTAGCCAATCAAATATTTTCTTTGCTTTACTTTGTGTTTGTCCTATAAAAGCCTTTCCTTGTGTTCTGTCGGTGGAGCTTCTGAACCACTTCTGGTTTGGAACTGCTCAATCAATTCAGGAATTGCTATTTGCTCAATAAACTCTTTAAAAAATTGTATCCTGCCTCAGTTTACCTTTTAAAGAACACCAACAGGGACAGGATCTGCACAGAGCAGGGACAGGCCTGATGGAAGGACGGTTCCCAAGGGTGGGTCAAGGAGAAAGGAATCCACCGCAGTGGGACCACCCCACCATCAAGGGGTTTGTTTTGCAGCCAACGGAGACTGGAGACCACTCTGACCCAGCTCCCACAGTGCCGGGAGACCTGACGCCTCCCTGGGCCTTTCCACAGACCTGAGAACGTGAGGGAAGGCTTCAGAAACATGCACATGCAGGAGGATTTCAGGGCCCCTGAAGTTTCCCCTGGCGTCCTCTGTTTCATGCCCAGGATCCCCTGCTCTGGCGGCATGCTTTCCCAAGGGGGGGCATGTTGTCCCCAAGGGGATGAGAAGTGGGTTTTGTTGCCAGTGGGGGGAGTCAAAAATTGTATTCTTTTCATGTATACAGCATAGATATATGTAGCATGTGTAAACAGATTTGCAGTATATCTGTGTATTATAATATAATTCCATGGGAGACAATATCTTAAAAAGCTCCTCAGGGAGAAGAAAATGGGAAAATAGGCGGAGAAACTCTAGTCCAGACAATAATAGTTCTTGGTCAAGACACAGGGAGGCTCTGAGACACTGATGATGCTCTATGTCTTGTCCTGGCCGGTGGCTACATCGATGTGTTTGCTTTGTGAAATCCATAAGCACAGGCTAAAGATCTGTACACTCCACTGTATGTAAGGCACACTTCATTCAAAAGCTAAGGTTACCAACAATTAGAAAACTAGAATCCAGTGTTCTGGATTCCAGCTAGAGATGCTGTTGTGTTGGAGTGAAGCACACAGACTCCAGGTAGACACCTGGGCTGTACCCTAGCTCCTCCTTTTTTTGGACTATGACCTTGACTAAATACACCCCTCTGAGCCTCAGTGTTCCCATCTGGAAAATGGGCTCAATAATACAACCTACCTCAAAGGGTCATGGCGAGATCAAGTGGGTTTATACGCGCAAAGTCTTTAGATCAGCGTGTGAAAAGGCAAGCACTACAGATGTTCTGCTGTCCTGGTTTTATTGTAGCTTTTTCTGCCTTGTTTTTTCTCTCTCAACTTTTAAGTTTTGGAAGAACAGGGGCAAAACCACGAGTGGTTATCTTTCCCAGCCCTCAGTGTGGTGCTCAGCAAAAGCTGGATGTTCAGAGTGTTGTGGTTAAAGTTGTGGAATCATTTACTTTCTTGTGGCATTTTGATACAGTTCAGAATTATTGATCTTGGTTTCTGGGAACAATATGATTACATATTAGATCCTTTCAGACCAGATTTTGTTTTCTTTCTTAAAGATAAGGTAACAGGTCACAGATTCCTGGTCTGGACATTGAGGAATGACCAGGTGGGAGTCAGGTGCACAGGGTTCCCCTCCCATCTCTCATGGCCACTAGCCGAGGGATCTTTAAGAAAATTACAGCCAAGTGTGGTAGCTCACGCCAGTAATCCCAGGACTCTGGGAGGCCAAGGCAGGAGGATCACTTGAGTCCAGGAGTTTGAGACCAGCCTGAGTCATGTAGCAAGACCCATGTCCACAAAAAATTTAAAAATTAGCCAGGTTTGGTACCAGGCACCTGTAGTCCCAGCTACTGGGAGGCTGAGGAAGGAGGATCGCTTGAGCCCAGGTGCTGGAGGCTGCAGTGAGCTATGATGACCCCACTGTACTCCAGCCTGGGCAAAAGAGTGAGACCCTGCCTCAAAAAAGAAAAAATTACTTCTCCCACATAGGCCTTGTTCTCTTTTTAGATAACCTCTAACGTTCTTCCTGTGTGGTTATATAATTAACAATGATCACAACAATAACAGCGACCTCACCTTAATGTGTGCCAGGTAAGACTCCGAGTGCATTAGAATTACTCGCTCCTTCAGTCTCCATGACATAAGTCCTCTCATTATCTCCATTTTGCCGCTGGAGAAACTGAGGCACAGATGCCCTACTCCTGGTAAGTAACAGAACCTGGATCTGGCTCTGGAGCCTGTGTTCTTAACCATTCCATGGTTCTGCCACTGCCAAGTTCATGAGTACCTAAAATGAAAAGAAATTCTTACTGTGCTTCCCCCAGAGCACAGTGTGTGTTGGTCCCAGTGCCCTCAGGCCTCTGCGATGACGCTGGAACGTCCCTCAGTTCATACCTCAGGAAACAGCTCGACATCCACTCTTCCCTGAAACGCTTCTGCATCTTCGCCCCAGCAGCCACACACCCCACTTCCACACACGTCTCATTCTGGGGCTCCAAGTGGTGGTCACGGTGTCTTGCCTTGGTCCCTGCCATATGATTGGTCCCATCTCTCCAGGTAAACAATTCACCTTCCGAGGACTTTGTCTGTTGATCTCTCCATGCAGAAGCACACCGTAGGGTTTAATAAATATTACTGCAATCCGAGCACTTACACATACAGTCATCCCTCAGTATCCGGGGGGCGGGGGGGGGTGGCTCCAGGACCCTCCATGAATGCCGAAATTCAAGGATGCTCAAGTCCCAAAGTGGGCCCTGCAGAAGCCACGATACAGAAAGACAGTCATCCATCATCACAGGTTCCACATCCTGCAAATACATTTCTGTATTTTTCATCCATGGTCGCTTGAATCTGTAGATGTGTGACCCATGGGTATAACAAGCATTTGTAGTGCATCCTCGTCTGATATCATCTATTGATTTAGCTGATAGGACGTGGGAGGGGGCCAGAGGGGAGGGCTAGGACTCCTGAGTTCATGGCTGCGGGTGGATGGAAGCATGCTGAACCACACCTAGGAGGAGGAACGCACTTGGGCAGGGAGACAGTCAGAAACAGAAAGTGACTATTTCTGCAACAGAACGTGAGAACCTAGCAACAGACATGCACCAGGTTGCCATAGGGACTTCCTAAAGAGCCTGGACTCTTCCCTAGAGGAGCATCCTTTGCAATATCGTTTCCACATTTACCTTTTTGAAATATTAATGACCCTGGCTGGCCTTTGTTCTGCTGACCATAGACACAGTACCTGTCCCTAGAGGAGGTAGAGGCAGAGCAGATGGACTCAGGGCCCGGGATTGAAATTCCATCAGGCCTTGGGGTCAATGAAAGTCCTTTATGCTGTGATGGTGCCACTGGCTCACTTCTCCCTTTGCCTAATTCCACAGGCTGGGTGGCAGCTGTGTTTGTGAGACAGATGCTGTTTCAGTCCTGACCCAAACACCATGGGTCAGGTGGCAGGTATACCTGCAGAATCAGGCCCCTCTGATGAACAGGCACTCACCACAAGTGGCTGTAGCTACAAGTGCCACGTCCTGATCCTATGGCTCCCCATCCTGCTCTGTGGGAGAAAAGCTAATCTTAAGATTTATACCAGGAGTGCACACATGAAAAGAGGGTTAGACCTTTTTTTTCCTTATCTTTTGTTGTTTTTTTTTTTTTTGCATATCTGTTTTGAGGCTCTGTGTCTGCACCGCATTGTTAATGATGTCAGAAACATATCTGAACCAGCTAGGGACGTGTCTGCTGTCGGCACTGTCTGGAAATAGCCGTCAGACCCACACTACACAAGACTCTCACAGAAAGGGGAGAAGAGAGGTTATATGTTCTAGCAGAAGTTACAAGAGACTGGAAGCTCAGGAAGAAAGACCAAGTTACAAAGACAGGGTTGGAAAATGCGAAGGTACTGCTCTAGTGGCTGCCAAAATACCTGGAAACCGAGGAGGAGGAGGCCAGTCTCCGCGCACAGTCCAAGGTGCACATCCAACTCTGGAGCACTTGGTTGTTTACCTGCATCACACCTACTGACCCACTGTTGTCCGTCTGCACTTGTGGTCTCTGTGTGATTTAAGGCCACCAGTGCAATGCCCATCAAAGCTAACACACAAGCATCCACACACATACTGCAGTGACACAACAGGTGCCCAGCCACACTCCCTCGGGTCCTGCCCTCTTCAGTGCCTCTGGCCTAAATTCCAAATTCCAGCACCTGTACCTCTTTGTCTGAAGGATTTCTGTGGCTACCAGAGCCTGATCCACTCATAGACATTGCAGGTTGGAACTGACAGGAAATTAACGCCTCCAGGAGCAGCCCTAACCCAGTGACTGATGGGAGTTGACAGGTGAATATACCCTAAGATGGAAAAAATCCTAAATTTATATTCAACACTGTTTCCCAGAGTTCTCTAGGGGCATTAAGCTTTTGTTTCCCACAAAAATAACTTGACGAATTTGAATCTGAGTCTCAGGATTTGCTTCTGGGGAAATCTAAACTTGGATGTATATTATACACACAAATGCACGCACACACACACACACACAAACTACTTCCTATTCATAGAAGATTTTAAATTGTACAGCACCCTTTAGTGCAATTATCTCATTTGATATTCATGTTAACTTCATTATTGTTCTTATCATTCCATTTTTAAAATGAGGAAACCATCTCAGAGACACCAATAGATCACCAAAAGTCATATAGAGGGCTCAAAACCACTACTAGCTTCTTCCAATGCTTTGGTTTTTCTACTTCACCAATGCTGCCCCAATGGAGGAGAAACCAAGAAAAGGACACACTTCCAAAGAGCTCACTTATAGTCAGTGTGTCTCTTGATGGAAGCTAAAATTGCTATAAAGATAGAACCAATATAACTTTTAGGGTGACTCAATCCCTACTTACCCTCAGAAAAGTCATCTGGCATATGCTACAAACAATAGTAGGTGTTCAATAAATACATGATAGATGGATGGATATATGATGGATGGATGAATAAATGGATGATGGATGAATGAATGGATAGGTGATAGATGAATGAATGGATAGATCGATGATGCATGGATGGACGATGGATGAATGATGGATGGATCATGGAAGGATGATGGATGGACTATGGATGGATGAATGAATGGATGGATGAATGGGTATATGATGGATGGCTGATGGATAGATGAATGATGGATGGATGAATGTATAGATGGCCATCATCAGTCCACAATGAATGTCTGAGCTTATTGCAACCATAACAAGAAGAAAGTTGGAGCTACAACTTATTAAATGCAATTTGTGCATAACTTATTGCCATTTTATTGCCTATTTGCCAGCACCAAAAACATCTGAAAGAGTGTGTATGAGATTGTCACCTACTGATGGTGTCGGAGCAGAAAAGGTTTGAAAAAAACAAGTGTCAGTTATTCACCCCAGAGACTGAGTTTGTTCTTATGCTTTAGGAAGAATAAAAACCACTGGGAAGCTTGTGAAAATACTGATTTCCTATCATCAACGCAAGATTCTATTTTGATAGAGCTCCAAGAATCATGTAATATCCTCAGATAATTCTGAAGACAACACAGGGATTGTGAAGCCCTAAGCTAGGGTGAAGGAATTCCTTTCAAAGACACCTTTCCCTCTTCTCACTAGTTTATTGTCAGGATTTGTCTTATTGTGTCAGCATCACAAATACACATATCGCTTGAAGAGGGAGATAGAAGTGGGATACAAAAGGCATCACCCCCATCCAGGATACTCACTGAAAGTGTCATGGGCAAAATATAATCAAGGTCTTACGGTGGAAGAGCAAGTTAGGCACTAAAAAATTCAACCCCAGACCCAGTGCATAAATCCGTTATAGTGCAGCCAACATAATACTGGTCTGGCCTTTGCTTGAACACTTTCTGTTATGGGAAGTTCTCTGCCTTCTGTAACTGTACATTCATTTCTGAATGGTTTGGTTACAAAGCTCTTAGTGGTTCTAATTCTGTTTGCTGAAGCCATAAGGATTAGGTCAAATCCCCAAGCACCCTGACAGCCAATGGAATATTGAAGGACAAATGGCATGTCAGTTCTAAGATAAGCACCCTCCCCATTTCTTCAGTTATCCATGCTATAGGGTTTGGTTAACTCTTAACATCTGAGTTGATACCCTCTTGACCTACCTTGGCCTATCAATGTTTCTCTCAGAATGTGGCACTAAATTTATCCTTCCAGCTGTGCTCTGAGAAGATCAAGCAGAGAAGTTCTACCACACCCTTTATTATGGACAATCTACCTCCCTCATTGCCTTCTAAAATCACATTAGCTGCTCTGGTAGCCACATCTTATTGACCCAAAATTCAATTAAAACTCCCAAAGTCTTTTTTCACTGGAAACCTCTCTGTGTGTGGCCATTGATCCAGTTATCAGCACTCTTTGAATAAAGCTATTCAACCATGTTGTGAATCATCTGACTATTCAGCCAGCATTTTGGCATCTCTCCATCTGCCCCACATAGAAAGAAACTCACTGCTGCTTCAGCCTTCCTCTGTTCACTAGATCTGGATAGAGCTATCAAAATCAACTGTTTCACCGCTGTTCCTAGAGGTACACCATCATGACAGTAAAGGAGACTCTTGATCTGGGCTCTGATCATACCCTCAGAAAGACACACTAGGTAACACGTCACTTCCAAAGAGTGGACATATGTAAATGCTCTTGTCATTAAAAAAAATTACCACTTCTTGTGCTAATACAAGATACTGGGAAAACAAAGGTCTCTCTCAGTATATTTAAAGAATGAAGGAACTTTTGTCTAGTCTGAAAGTCTGCTGGTTTAAAAAAAGAGTTTAATCCATTTACATTTATTCTAATTACTGGTGATTCATTTGGATCTATTTTTGCTATAATTTTCCTGGCTTTACTTTTTCTTTCTTTTTTCCTCCTTTCTGCCTTCTGCTCTGTTTTCTTTTTAATCCCTTTTTTTCTTGCTACTCTTTTGGAATTACATATTTCTATACTTTCCATACTTTTTATACTTTCTATACTTCTATACATTCGTTAATATATTATGAAGCATAATTTACTATTGTTTTTCATATTCTGACACTAACAATATCTCTACTCTCCCCACAAGATAAGGAAATTAGATCTTTTTAACTTCCCCTGAAATTCTGCTTTTTCTATCATCCATGATATTCTTGTCCAGTATTTTAATTCCTTTTCACTTAAAAACAGCTCCTCAAACATTATTGATATTAATATTACTCTTAGAGAAGATTTGCAAAATGTTTTTTACCAGTGTCTTAACTTCTCCTGGCTTCTTGCTGCTCACTGACTCCTTCCATTTTTTTCTTTCAAAATTGCATTATTTTTTTTTTTTATTTCAGCTCATCATGGGGGTGCATAAGTTCAGGTTATATAAATTGTCCATGTCCCGCCCATCCCCCTGAGTCAGAGCCTCAAGCGTGTCCATTCTCCAGACAGTGCGCCTGGCACTCACCATGTAGTCATACCTCCATCCCCTCCCCCCCCATTTTATTTGATAAAATAAAATAAGTCTCTTAGTCTTTGTATGTCTAAAAATATCTTCATTGTAGAGCAGCGAGTAAAATCATTTTATTGAGAGGTTTTGGGGAAAATAAAATAAATAATGAAATCCCTCACCACAGGCTCTGCCAGCAGACCAGGTTTATCACTGCTGAGAAGAGCTCCCCTTTTCTCCTACCTCTTGAATGACTGTTTAACAGAGTATAGCTGTGAAGTGGATAGTTATTTTCCCTTACCACTTAGAAAATAGTATTCAATCATCTTCTGACATCTGTTGTTGCCAATGAGAAGTCTGCTGTCAGTCTATGGCTGCTGTATTTTTGAGCTGTATTCTGAGTGGGTTTTCATCTTTGTCTTCAGAATTATTTCTTTCTTCAGTTGCATTAGCAGTCTTTTTTTTTTCTTTCTCAAACGCACGTCTTTTTCTTCCATCTTGCATTATAAAATGTGTTCCTTACTTTGAACATCTAAATTATGCTTATTGTTTAAATTCCTTGGACATCACTCTTGTCTGCAGTTCTTTGTGAATCCCTTCATTTGTTGTATCTGTTGGCTGTCTCTCTTAAGGGGTAAATGTCTGTGTGTCCATAATGTTTTTGGTTACTTGAGGGAAATAAGAATGTACAACCTTGCAGTGTGTGTGATGTAAGCTCGTCTTTGGCATATGTTGGCTCCTGAAAAAATTCCACCTATGTGCCCTGGGCTATGGAGGGGATCCTAGAGGGTAATTTAACTTTGGCTTCTGCAGACCCCATGGAGTCTACCAGCTCCAGGCTAATTTTTACATTCATTTCCATGCTGGACTGGTTTTAAATGAGATTTTTTTTACTTGATATCTGGCTGTGTGCATTTAGCCTCATACTCAAATGCTATGCAAGCTTATACATTCTGATTTCCCCCACGTAGCTCATTTTCTACCCATGGTCTAGAGTATACAGCCCATATCTGGAACTAGTGGGTGGAGCTTTTAATCCCTATTTCAACAATAAGACAGTCCTTCCTGCTGGAAGTTCAGTACCACCTCCTACCACTCAAGGATCTTACAGACTAGACTCTCTCCCAGTGAGCTGTTCTAGCTCAGACACATGGTAGGTGCCTTAATCCAGAGTCCCCAGGCTGCCTTCTGTTCCAGATCTGGTTTCTTATTTCTATTACCTGGAGATCTTCCTGTTCTAGCTCTTGAGCTCACCCGTGGATTTTCATGTTTTTGTTATTTTTGGAGTAGAAGGGGACATTCCCAGTTATTTCAGTGGGCCAAACTTACCAGATATCTAAAGGGACTTTGAAACTTTAGAGGAACTAATTCATGGGCAAAACCTTCCCCTCAGCATTTAATTGGATATTTTTCCAGTTATACATCTCTGCATTCACATCCTACAAGAACAAGCAAGCACCTCCATAGCAAGACAAAAAAAGACAACATATTCACAAAGGCAAAAGCCTAACCTCATAGAAACTGTTCTACAAGAGAAACATGTGAATAAGCAAGTTTTGATACTTTCAGTGGCCCCTGGTCTTGGTATCTTCTAAGTGCTCATCAAGTGTACGATGTTAGTTAAGCAAAAGGGGAACTTTCCACCTTTGTGTTCCTGGCCCAATAGTGGAAGAACTCAAATTACAAGAAGCACCATTTTTCTTGGAAATATAATTTCAAGAAGAGGACTCCTTCTTTGTAACTCCTTATCCTCACCCCAACTCTGGTCAGAAAGTCTGGGCAGTTGCATGTGTATGCAAAGCTGAATGAGCCCAAGATTGAGCTGTTCAATAACATACAATAGAAATGTTAACTACCGTATTGATTTTTTATTATGTTTATATTGTCTGTTTAATTTTATTTTCCTTGCAGGAAATTTTTTAATCAAAAATCCAGTTATTGAAAAGCCCCACAAGACAACTGATACTGGTGAAACTAGAGGAAACACAAGCATTAAATCTTTCCTGGTCGTTGCCTCTTCCACATTCACCCACTCTCAGCAAGAGTTCAAAACTGAAAGCTCCTCCATTTCCAACTAAGAGTAAATGCGTGTGACCTTCAGTTCCACAGAGGTTAACCTACTCTGATTAACTTTTCCATGTTATTCCATTAAATAAAAACAGTTTTGACACCCAGAGACTAAAGCATCCTAGAGATAATACAATAACCCTATGCAATCATTTCAAATTGGATTGTAATAATTCATTTAGGTGACCATACATATTTGTTATATGTAATATGAAACATCGCAAAATGAAATCAATAGAAATGTTTCTTGTTAATGAAGATATACTGGGCTGTTATGTGTGGGTTGTGGACTCAATACCACAGAAATCTTATTTGTATTATAAATTTCAGGGTATCCTGAGAGTTACAAATGAAGATAGCATTTCTTAAAGAAGCGATGGCTGGTCATTTAGAAAATTATATCATAAATTTTATGTCATTTCTTGATCTTTCAAGGTCTTTGCACAGCAACATAGTCTTATAATTCAGGTAAAAATTCTGGCTGAGTGATTACGTTCAACTGTTTGCAAATGAACTTTTGCCCAAACTTCCACTTTAAAATTATAGATTTCAAAATAACTTAGCTTTGGTAAGTCTGAAAATATTACCCCATAATATTTTAATACACATTTCAGGGTATTTTCTTCCTGTTAACATAAAAACTGAAGATATAGAGATAGAGGCAGTAAGATATAGGCATAGGTTATAGGTATAAGTATATAACTGCACATGCATATACAAACCTACCAATGATCCTATGATGGAGCTTAACTGGAACTCTATCTTTAACTTCACATATGAAGTATCACATAATATTATATAATATAGGATATATGCTTATTTATACATATAAATAAATAAAATAAGATTATTTTAATTTTGTGTTAAACTCCTTCACATAATGTTTTAAAAGGCCCATTTTAATAAGTTCCTTTGCATTTTGAACAATACCATGATGAGATGTCAGATGTTGGTATATATCTGCAACAGGGATGGAGAATTAGTGAAGTCCTGAATTGTGTATCTATTTATACTTCTGTTGTCAAAGCTCATATTCTTTACATCTAGTGAGACCTTGCCTACACCTTGGATAAGGCCCATAAGGCCCATACGGCCCTTTACCCCTAGTGAGAAAGAAGGATTATAAAATGGAAATACAGTTATTTGCAATAAATAAATGGTCATCCTGGACAATACAAATTTAAAACAGATTCATAACAAATAACTGCAGTCATTGTTTCCCCATCTGTTATCTATATTCTTGGTGCTACTCTCTCTCCCTTTTCTGCTGCACTCTCCTGAAAGCTCAATATTAAATAACTGCAGAACTAAAAAAAGCAACTTTTTAACCTGCCTTAACTGACTGAATAATTTCCAACTGAAATTTGGCCCTACTTGCATCCCTGTGAGCCCTCTGGGTTTGGAGAAGATGCCCGTCTCCACACCTGCTAAAGTGCTGTCTAAATGGGGAAGAGCTGGACTTGGCTTTGTCTTTGTCTCTTGGGTTCTCAGTCTTTTAGATATTCTGAGACTCAAGTCTTTAGGCTATGTTGCCCTCTAACTTTCTTCTGCATTGTTTTCTACGCTCCTCCTCTTTACTCACCCACATTCGCTGGGGACTTTGGTTTCAGTGTTTGGATTCTAAAGTGTCCATGTGGACAAATCTCAGTTCCTCCAGCTTCTTCTCACTCCTTCTACAAAACCTGAAACTTTCATCACCAGGAATTGCCCTGCCTCTGAAGTCAGAAACTCTGGGGTTCTCTCTGTTTCCACCCTCTACTTTATTGGCTCTCACCTGTACTTCTAATCTGTCACAAAGGGCCTTCAAAAAGTTCATAGAAAATGCCTAATATGAAAAAATATGCATAGATTTAAAAAACTGTACCAAGTTAAGCTCATATTAACCTGTTACAACATGTCTGAACAGGATCTAGTCGGAGGCACTAAGAAGGATTAGACATCAGTTTGAAGGAGCTTTCAGAGCAACATGAATTCTGCTAAAATTGAAGCATGAACAAACATCAAGTTTATGGTGAATCTTGAGTGGAAGAATGATGAAATCACTGATGCTTTAGGGACAGGGCCCCCATAGAAATCAGCAGTTTACATAGGGATAACTTATTTTAAGAAGGGAAGAGACAATGTTGAAGATGAGGTCTGCAGCGGCAGAACATTTCCATCAGTTTTCAAGGAATTAATCTTGTTCATGCCCTAATTAAAGAGAACTAACAATTAACAGTGGAAAAAATAGCCAACACCATATACATCTCCACTGGTTCAGCTTTCACAATTCTAACTAAAAACTTAAAGTGGAGCAAACTCAATGGGTGCCAAAAATTTTCCATCCAGATCAGCTGCAGACCAGAGAAGAGCTTTCAATGGACATTTTAAACAAATGAGATCAAGATCCTGAAATATTTCTTTGAAGAACTGTGACAGTGGGTGAAATATGGGTTTATGATCCTGAAGACAAAGCACAATCAAAGCAATGGCTACCAAGAGGGGAAAGTTGTGCAGTCAAAGCAAAAGTGAAGCAGTCAAGAGCAAAGGTCATGGCAACAGTTTTTTGAGATGCTCAAGGCATTTTGCTTGTTAACTTTCTGGAGGGCCAAAGAACAATAACATCTGCATATTACGAGAGTGTTTTGAGAAAGTTATACAAAGTTTTAGCAGAAAAACACCCAAGAAAGCTTCATCAGAGAGTCTGTCTCCACTATAGCAGTGTTCCCACTCACTCTTCTCATCAAACAAGGGCAATTTTATGAGAATATAAATGGTAAACCATTAGACATCCACCTTACAGTCCTGAGTTGGCTTCTTCTGACTTCATTTTGTTCCTTAATCTTTAAAAAATTTGTAAAGGGTACCCATTTTTCTTCAATCAATAATGTGAAAAAGACTACATTGGCATGGTTAAATTCCCAGGACCCTCAGTTTTTTAAGGGTGGACTAAATGGCTGGTATCATCTCTTACAAATATGACTTGAACTTAATGAAGCTTATGTTGAGAAATAAGGTTTCCACTTTTTATTTGTATTTTTTAATGCAGTTCTTCCACGAAGTTTTGGAAGTTCCCTTGTATTGCTAACTCTTCAGGGATGGCTTTGCATCGTCACAGACATCCAGAAGCCCTCCCTTCCTCCTGGCTCTGCCCTCACCCTGATAACACACCCAAGCACTGCCTACCTTTTACAAAAAAGCAACTCCCTGGGACCCAAGGTCCCCTCTAGCTTCACTCTTTCCTGCCCTTCTCAGTGAAATTTCTTGAAGGAATACCTTACACTTCTCTCTGCTTCTTCCCCTCCCTCCCAGTCCCCAATCCATCACCATCACCCCATCAAATTGCTCTGGCTAAAGTCCCCAACACCCCATTAATTTCCAAATCCAATCAAAATACTTCTGTCTTTATTTATCTCTATCCTCTGTGGCCATGAATTCCCATTTTTATAACATTTGCATTCCGTAAACTCCCAACTTCATAGTTGCTCCCAGATTCCATGAAAGGTTTCTTTAGCATTAAGATGATCCACCAGTGGACAACCTTTGTACCACAGCATGACTGTGAAATTGTCCACACTGTGTTGCTGAGTGACGATGGGAAGGCAGGGGGCCCTGGTTATTTGGATGGGGGTGGGAGAGAGGAAGAAGGGCAAGATCTACGTCTAGGCAACCCTGCTCCGAGCAGCTCAGAACTGGGGTTAAGCCAAGCACCTGAGCCCTAGAGTGTGAGGGGCCTAAGTCTTCTCTTCCCCATTATCAAAGAAAATGTATTGACATCCCCCTGCTGCCTTGCTGAATAGAGTCACTGCATCACTCTAAGATGACCTATTTCTGTTTCTTTGATTAATAAGTGCAAACTTATAATGTATTAAAAGTAAATAAGTTATTATGAATTCTCCAGTGACAGATTCCATGCAATCTGGTTCTTCTCTCTTTGTTTCCTCCCAAATCAAATTCTCTGCTCTTCTCCTCCCTATTTGGTGCTCCAGAAGGCTGGCCCAGAAATGTGTGCAGTGAGCCTCCTCATCCTAAGTTTCTACTTGGGCTCAGCCAATGGTGCTGGCAGGAAATTGGGGTTAGAAGAGAGAAAAGGCAAGGCACTTATTCTTGGCACAGCCTCTCTGCAACCGCATTTTTGCCTCTGGCTGTGCTCCTCTGCCTGCAGCCCCAGCCCCCATGGGGGCTGGCCTCTCCCATAGACCTCATCCCCTCCGCTGCCCCTTCAGGCCCCAGGTGCTAACAGATGATCACAGATGCTTCCCCCTGGGTACACCACCTTCCTGATTCCTTTACCCCTTGACATCTGAAATCGTTTATTCAATGATCCCCTGGAGTGAGCCATCTGTTTCCTGCCAGGGACCTGTTGGGAAAACCCTTCTACAGGGCTGCCTTCTCCATGACCCGACTGCAGGAGCCACATATGTGTCACACTCGGTGCTGTGGTCAGTGGACACATAGATCTCTCTGGTAATCAATCTTGACCCCAAAATCTCTTCCTCCATTGTGTTAGGGCTCTCCAGAGAACAAAACCAATAGGAAATTTTGTGGAGTTAGCTTATGCAATTGTGGAAGCTGACAAGTCCAAACTCCAAGGACAAGCAGACAGGCTTAGGTAAGAGTTGCAGTCTTGAGTCCAAAGGCTGGAGACTCCGGCAGAATTTCTGTTACAGCCTGGAGGCAGAATTCCTTCTTTAGAGGAAACTCAGTCTTTTGTTCTTACAGCCTTCAACTGATTGGATGAAGCCCACCCACATGTTAGAAGGTAATATGCTTTATTTAAAGTCAATTAATTGTCAATGTTAATTACATTTGAAATATATCCGAAACTCAGTCTTTTGTTCTTACAGCCTTCAACTGATTGGATGAAGCCCACCCACATGTTAGAAGGTAATATGCTTTATTTAAAGTCAATTAATTGTCAATGTTAATTACATTTGAAATATATCCTCACAGCAACACCTGGACTAGTGTTTGACCAAACAACTGGCCACCATAGTCTGGCCAGTTGACATGTAAAATTAACCATCACACCCACCCATCATATGGATTCAGTTTCCATAAGGGCAAGGAAGTTTCTCTTTACCTCTAAAGCTAATAAGGGCTCACAACATTTTGTACTCGCTTGTGTTCTGTGATTCAGGAGGTAAGGAAAAGAAATGCTTAGCTAACAAAAGCAACCACCTTCATGCCACTGAAGGAAACCATCCAAAACACCATTAGGTTCTTCAGAAAGTATGACCCTGTCTTTTCTATTTCTTTTTTTCTTATTGACACTGATTGGCTTGTGTCTGAAACTGCCCAAGAAATTTAGAAATACAGGCAATAGAATTAGAAGGAGTTTGAACTATGACCCAAGGGATCAAACCCTGACAACTCGGTATGTTAAACTATATTAAAATGTATGGCTTTGAAGGAAGCGATCAATATATTTTCCTTCTCTTTGTGAACAGCCCGCACTAAATGACGGTGAGAAACAAGCAGGCTGAGAAGGTAGATGCAGCCTGAGGATTTTCCGTGGCCTGTGCTCACACGGGTCGGCTACCTCAACAGAAAGGGAAAACGTGAAGGTGTTCTGGAAAGAACAGCTGAGCCATTCCTTGTTTGTTTATTTTAAAACCAAGAAATCATTTTTTAGTTACTCATGACTTTAAAAACTACATCACTGCCACTATGGGCCTAATGCAAGACATTATTTTAACTTATAGAAAAATATGACCGAAAACCCAGCTTCCCTTAGCCTGTGTGCCATGAGGTCTGCAGGGAGAGTGGAGGGTTTGCAGGGGCTGTTCTCCTCTGCCTGTAGCCCCAGCCCCAGCAGAGGCCCTCTCCCCCAGGCACACCCTTCCCCCAACCATGTCAGGACTAAGCAGGCCTCACTGCACCCCCACTCCTTCTGACAACCAACAGAATGAGAAACCACATGCCAAGAATAGGAAAACAGTTACATCCTAAGAGAAAAATCAGTGCCACTAATCCCAGAAATCCTTGTACCTTCTTCCAACAGCAGTTATTTTTCTAAACCAGGTTCACCAAGGAGATCTGTGGTCACTCTCGAACAGTGTCCTCTTGAAATTGCTTTGTCATTTCCTTTTCATTTGCTCTTGACCCTGCCAACATCACTACGTTATGGTTGTTTTCTGCTTCTGTAATCATCTTCCTTCTTCCACAATTCTTTTATCAATTATCAATTTTGATTCACAATGATCTCTTTTTTTTTTTATTTCAGCTCATCATGGGGGTACAAAAGCTCAGGTTATATACATTGCCCATGTCCCGCCCATCCCCCTGAGTCAGAGTCTCAAGTGTGTCCTTTCTCCAGACAGTGTGCCTGGCACTCACCATGTAGTCATACCTCCATCCCTTCCCCCCCCCACCTCCCCGAGTCGGCACCTTCAAGCATGACCATTCCCCAGATGGTGCGCAACGCACTCATCATGTAGGCATATACCCATCCCCTCCTCCCACCCCCCATCTCAGTGTGATATTCAATTGGTATCCTTCCCCGATGTGCATTTAGGTGATGATCAGGGAAACCAATTTTCTGGTGAGTACATATGATGCTTGTTTTTCCATTCTCTGGATACTTCACTTAATATAATGGGTTCCAACTCTCTCCAGGAGAACCAAAGAGATGTCGTATCACCGTTATTTCTTATAGCTGAGTAATACTCCATGGTATATATATACCACAGTTTGCTAATCCATTCGTGGATTGATGGGCATTGATGGGCATTTGGGTTGTTTCCACATCTTTGCAATTGTGAATTGTGCTGCTATAAACATTCGGGTACAGGTGTCTTTTGTTCCTTTGGGTAGATGCCCAATAATGGGATTGCTGGATCAAATGGTAGGTCTACTTGAATCTGTTTAAGGTATCTCCATATTGCTTGATCTTAAGAAGCCTCAGTGTGGGCTGTAGCCTCTCTCTCTCTCCCTCTCTCTCTCTCTCCCCCCAGGCAGGAATGCTTTCTCGATGGAAGGGCTACTCAATGCAGAGGAACCCCTTTACCACATGCATCTATTGCAGTCTCCCCAACTGAAGGATGCCAATCATAGTAAAAGGAATTCAACCGACTATTATCCTGACAGAGGGACACTCCTCCAGTGATCATCCACGTGAGTCCAGGATGCAGATGCTCTTACCCATGCACCATAACAAAGGGATTTTGTATAAGAAGCAAACCAGAAGGAGCTGACAGACTTATTAAATGTAAGTGGTTTGCTTTCTTGCTGTGATTCCTTAGCTAAATATATGTCAAAACTTTCTTCTGGAACACTGAAGCTTTCCTTTCTCCATGCAACTTGTTCTTTTATTATTAAGATGGCTTTGCCCAGTTTCAGCTCGAAGTCACTTTTATGGTCTCACACTCCAGGCAAAGCAAGAGTGGCCTGTACCTAGAGTGTCTGAGCCACCGTGGGAAGGAGATGGAGTTTTCCTCCTTCCTTTGTGAAATCTCTGCACCCACTTGGTAGACAGGGGCCAACAGAGGCCAGATGTTGGGAACAGAGGGCAAAATGCTAACCAGCGCTTTGGAACAGATACTTTCCCTTCTCTTCCTTCGTCCAGAGAAGGTGTCCACTTGACATCACCAAGTGATGACTCTGTGGAAAACACCGTCGTTGGTGGACGGGTCAGGGAGGCCCCTTAGATGTGGCCAGTGGGGTCATGGACTATACGGTGTCTCTCGCAGGGAGCGGGCTGAGACTCCGGTCAGGGATGTCCCCCGCACCCCACAGCTGGGGCAGCCGGTGGCTCACAGCCTCCCTCCAGACCTGCCTGCAGCGTGAGATCGGGGACCCTCGCCTGTGCCCCCCACTTCGGTCATTCTTGTATGGCTCCTCCCCACCCACCATGTTGATCTGGTCGCTTTATTCCCTGCCTGTCCCCCCAGCCTGTGAGCCGACCAAGGTGGGAGCACGTGCCCTTCTCCTCGGGACCCTCGGGCCACACAGGCCCTGGCTCAGCAAAGACAAAAGCAAATGGTCCAGGACTGAGTCCCCGCCGGCAGCCACATCCGGGCATCTGGCACCGTGGCCACGCCCTTCACTGCTGATGGCTTTGAACGTTGGTGAATGTGCCTCGTTTTGATAATCTGCTTTGAAAAATGATCTTTTATTTCCTGGCCTGGGAGACACCACAGGCCTGTCCCTGTCCCTGGGGATTGCCCCTGAGCGGCAGCAGCGAGAGGCTGGCACCAGGCCTGGAGGAGCCCGTCTCACTGATGTCCCCGAAGGGCTGCGGAGGAACGTCACTGCGAGCTAGAGGGTCTGTGGGTCCCTTGTCCCTTGTCCCTTGTCCCTTGTCCCCTGCGTACCTGGCTGCTTGAGGACACTGTCTTCTTTTCTAAAGCCCTCCAGTTTGCTTTTTCCTAGACAGTCACACCCCGGGCAGCCCTTACATTTTCAGCAGCACTCGGGGCCTTCCTCTGCTGGTTCCATAGCTGCCGCCCACCCCTCAGGGGCTGAGGTCCAGCCACCGCCACGGACTGATGCGAGAAAGGCCAAGTTCCATCAGAGCGCGGTCCCTGCATTCACGCATCACAGATGGAGTTACTCTGGGTACCCATGGACATCAGCCTCTGACCCAACTCTGTCCTCTCCCCTTGCTCTTAGCATTTAGGACACACAGCCTTGGAACCACTTTGCCACGTCCTTTGCCTTCCACCCTGTTTTAGGTCCACAACCACCTTCTTCTCATTTAACCACAAACGAGGTCAAGGGCACCGCAGGCAAAGGGCAGGCTCCATCCCCGGGCCCCACAGTCCCTGCTTCCTGATCTGCCTGACTGACAAAGAAATTTGGGCTATTTTCTTTTGTAGCAGCAAGCACAGGGGAAGAGAATTTGAAATCAAAAACACCAGGAATGTCATGATATTTCTCTAGCTTATGAAGACAGCAGGAGGCACACTTAAAATTAATATTCTTTTGAAATAATGAAGTTTGTGTGGCCACCATGTCTGCAGGACACGTCTATTGAGAATCCAAACATTTAAAATTAAATGCGCCTATTAGTTAAAACGTACTTGGCTCCAACAAGCACAAGGTCACCACACAGACCCTGCTGCTCATGTAGCAAGAGGTCTGAAGGCGGGCAGGCCAGGGCGGGTGGCACAGCCACGCGGCACCGTCGAGGGACCCGGGATCCCGGATCCGTCTGCCCTGTGCGTTTCAGCACGGTGGCTTCCCAACCTGCCGTTGGCACCATCCCGTCTTCCCACACACATTCCCGACTCAGGAAGAAGGAGCAGCCAACTCGCTGTGTTTTCTTTTTTAAAAACACCGGGGAAGCAAAATTCTCCCTAGAATCCCTTGCCCTTGGGCCTTAGTGGGCAGAACGGAGTCACAGGCCCAACTCTGCACCGCTCCCTGGCAGAAGGGAGTGAGATTATTAAATTTGCCTTAAACCAATCATGGTTCATCCCTGGAGCTCATCTCCCCCGAGCTTGTTATTTCTAGAATGAATTTAGGAAGAAGAAAGAGATGGCTCCTAGATAGGAAATCAGTGGAGTTTTGGAAAATACACAAGATCGTAGGACCACAGCCCAAACTTTTTTTAATCTCCATTTTTAAAGCCTTTATGCCAGGTAATTCCAACCATACATAATTTCACTTCCAAACAAACCCCTGCAAGCTTGCAGGCCGTCCTGCAAAGCTACTGTTGCATTCGTATTTGAATGCAGACTCTTACTATAAACAAACTAAACTCAAACCCCTACCATTGCCACAATACCTGCCCACTGGCTGTGGAGAACGGCCTGGCAAGGTGACAGTGAGGAGCTCTTGTCTAAGCTTCTCCCACCCAAGAGTAGGCTTTCAGCTGACAAACAGAAGGCTCTCATCGAGTCCTAGCTATAACTGTTCCATTTGTACAAAAATGCTGATAGACTTGTCTGTCTTTAGATTTTAGCAGCTGTAGGCCAGCATGTATTTTTTATTCTAAAAATTTTAAAAATTTTACCTTTATAAAAACCTTAAATGGTTATTAGACACATCATAAAAACATTCTCTAAATACTAATCATTGAATAAATGTTTTTCTTTCTTAACTTATGTCCTGTCCCTTTCTACAAGTGACTAGGAGAAGCTTGGAAATACGGTCAGTCTGAATGACGTGAGTGGATTGGATCAATGTCAGCATCCTGGTTGTGACTCCACACCACAGTCATGCAAGGTGGCAGCACTGGGGGACACTAGTAAAGGCCACAGTGGATCTCTCTCTGTCATTTCTTACATTGCATGTGAACCTACAATTATCTCAAAATAAACAAGTTTAATTAAAAAGTATATATAATCAAAAGGATAAAATATATCCATCATCTCAAACTTTTATCATTTCTTTGTGTTGAGAACATTCAATATCCTCCTTCTACTTATTTGAAACTATATAATACATTTCTGTTAACTACAGTCATCCCACAATGCTATATAGAACACTAGGACTCACTCCTTCTGTCTATACGGATACGCTAATTGCCCTGATCTGATCACCATACATCACATGTGTTGAAACTTCACTATGTACCATATTATTATGGCAATTAAAAATAATTTAAAATTTTTTAAAAGAATAAAATATAAAAAACTGAGCATATCACAGCAAAGAGGGAAGTGGGCAGCAAAATGGTAAATCCAGGAGTTAGAGAAATGCAAGCCACAGCTCGGTACAGTTGCTAGCAGTGGTCTGTAAGTTTGCTGTAAGCTTCCTAGTAGCCAAAGTAAAGAGGGAATAAGTTACAGGGATCAGAGTGTTCATAAGTTTTTTTTTTATAAAGCTTGGGGTGGAGGGAGGTGACTGAAGTTCTGATACTACAACCTCAGACGAATTTGTTCTTTGGATCCCTTTACAGTTATGTTGTGTAGAATCCAACGACATTCCTACAAGAGATAAAATAGAAAACTTCATAGAACAAATTTTTTAAATGTTCTTGAATATTATATAGACGATGGAACTCCATGGTATAAATTTCAGGGAATAAATGCAATTTTCTAAGGGGCCAATAAATGTCATCAGTGGGTACAGAAGCATAGGGATGTCATTTGACCACCTTTCTGCTATCATTGCTTTATGACTACTGACATTTTCATCCTTATACTGGTAAATATACACTTGTCAGGAGCCATGAGCAAAGGTGTCCCTTCACTACATTTTCTAGTCTCCCTTTTAAGTAAAAATTGATTACTTCCAGCCATCCCCTTGCCTCCCTCTGTGCCCCACCTGAATGCCATCCCCAGCACCCTTCCCTGGCTGCATGGCTCCGATTACAGCCTACACAAGGGACTGGTCACAACACTTGGGGAACCTTTACAAGTGCCTGGCCAAAGGAGTCCTTCCAGAATACCCAGGAGCAGCTGGGGCCCACAGTGGTTCTGGGCTCACTGCCAAACTCCCTCTCACCTGTGAGAAAAGGCAGAATTGGGATTTTTTTTAACAATCCCTAGCCAGGTATTTCTCTTCTGGATGTTACTTTGCTTCAGATAGACACAAATCCAATATCTCTTCCCCAGCACAATCTAGAGAAATGAGAAGTTTAAGAAACACTTTAAATGGCTCCATAAACTCAAACAGTACTGGTGGGTGAGGATGAAAAGCAAAGAATTCAAATGCATGGTCTCTAACCTCGTGGAGTTGACTGTCCCAGGCCAAGGGGAGATAACGTTCTTGGAGAAGCGACACCGAACTGAATCAAATGAAGAGTGGAATGCTATGAATTCAAGACTTAAGTGCTAGGTTTGAGGGAGGAATCTTGGAATATACCCAGAAAGTGAGCTTGAAACAGGTTCGGGGAAAGAGGACTTACATGGGCTGTCGGGGAAGGAGGCATGTTCCTCATGTGAGCTACAGCAGGAACAAAAACACGAGTTTGAAATTCATCCTTGGGGACATGGTGCCGATTAACGTGGTTGGCAAAGCAAGGCCACAATGGAGAGAAATGGAAGAGAAAGTTGGGAAGAGAGAACCAGCTGATATAAGTCTTTGAATACTACAGTCTGGCACCTGGAGGATTCACGAAGAATGACATCAGCACGGACGTGCTAGCAAGCCTAACATAAAGTAGAGACAGTGGACTATCTCATGCATCAAAGGTTTTCTGCCTAAATTATTTTTGATCTATTGGCACATCTTTTATGATCTACTAAAAAATTAAATTTTTCATTCATCTATTGTATTCAACGAGCACTAGTTGCAAGCCCAGATTATTAATGATGTCAGATCTTGTATTGCTAAAACAAATGCACAAAGGTTTCTTTTCTGATGACAAAAAGAGAGTCATTTGTTTCAATCATGGAGGACAATCTTATTAAACATTGCCAACTTACTGCCAAGCTGGCTGGTCACCGATGCACAGCTACAGAACAAATGGAATTCAGAGGACTGTCAATCTTCAGACAGTGTCACTGCCCCCAAAATAATAAACTTAAGGGGAGATAAATCCGTTATGACTTGAACACTTTTGCATCTTAACTCTGGAGTTTTCAAGTTCAGCATTTTCATAATCCTTTCATGCAGCGATGAGGCTGTCTGGCCAATGCCAGTGGGGAGGCGCTAAAATGGTCTTACCTGCATATGAACCTTGTACATACTCATATAAACTGACTCACTCTTTCAGGAAAGTAGTTTAGTAAAATACATTAAAAGCCTTAAAAAATGTTTATGCCCTTTGACCCAAAAAGTCTACTACTTAGTCTAAGGAAATAACCTGGAAGACATAAAAGGCATCGTGCTTAAGAATGGCCATCACATTGTTGCTTTTAGTGCCAAAAAACTAAAAAAAGAGCCAACCCGTTTTCCAACAGAAGGGGCATGATTTAATGAAGTATGTCCCAGGTATGGAAAGAAATGTTTATGGCATAATGTCACATGTATACTATGCCCTATATACTATGATTTCACATGTATAAAAAAGGTTCCCAGAATGAAGAATGATAAATAACTGCATCAAAATTTCAGCAATGGTTTTTTGGGGTGCTGAGATTTTATGTATCTGTTTATTTTCTTCTTTGTTCTTTTCTGTATTTTAACTTTTTTCTCAATGATCATGTATTACTTTTGAAAGTAAATAGACCTTTCAAAACATTTCTGCACAGGTTCATCCTGGCAGCTCTGTGAACTGGGAAGCACCAGGAAGAAAGAAGGACAAAGATGAGGACAGAAAACAAGAAGTGAGGGTAGTTCCTCTGCACCAGAAAGATAATTCAGTTCCAGGCTCACCAAGAGGAGCTTGGGAGGATCCAGAGGGAATGAGGCTGAGGTTAGGGTGCTTCCAGGGTCCCACAGCAGGCTTTGAGGTAGGAGAGAGAAAATAATAAAAACACCATTTAGTTTTGAAGCACCCCCCCAAAAAGAGGGGGTTGTGTTCTAATTCTTGTTTGAATTTAAGGAGAAGACCACTTGGGAGGGGGCCCAAAGGTAAAATGAGGTGGTCCCAGTAAAGTAGAAATGTCAGAGTGAGGTCTGGAGGCCCTGAAATAACCCCCACCCCAGATCTCCACAGGCTCAGCAGCAAGGCATGGAAATATCAAGTTCCTGTGATCCTCAGGGGTGAACAGACCAATGGACTGAAGAGGCCCAGAGTTGGGACAAGCAGGGTCCAAGTAATGACACCAGTGACCAAATGGTCCTGGCACAAAACTCAGACAAGGGCAGCGGGTGCTGGCACACACCCAAGACCAGAAGGGTCCACTGCGTTTTGTGTATTTATCCCCTTGAACTTCGAGCACACAGAGCTAAGTTAATCCTACTCCTGTTGACGGCATACTGTCACTTACTGGTGCACGCTCATTGGTAGTTTGCAATTGACTGGTCGATTGCCTTTTCTTCCCATTCCCTTAACCATTTCTCTCTCCCTCTCTCTCTCTCACATCGGCAGTCACCCCGTTGTGTTTAACTAATTTTGATGTATCCTTGAGATCCATAGTTTTCATTTATGTAAATGGTAGTACACTGAAGTTGAGGTTCTGTTCTTCCTTTACCACTCAGCTCTCTGTTTTTAAGGTCTATTCATTCTGATATGTGTATGCCTAGTTAGGTATCTGCATAGCATTCCCTGATTTGTTACACACCCCTGCAGTAACAAACACCTTAGACGCGGTCGCCTCCAGCACGGACACTTCTGCAATGGACATTCTTTTGCATGTTTTCTTATGGACCCCATGAGAACTCTCTGATGTTTATCACCTGGAATGGAATACCTGGATCATAAGAGACATACCTATTCAACCTGAGCAAGGATTGCTCCTTGCTTTTAAATATGGCTTCATGAGTCTTCATGTCTATCAATGATACTTAGGAGTTGCAGTTTCCAGCAATTCCAGCCAGGTGCCTGCAACTTTTATTTTATTTTATTTTTTTAATTTTGCCTCACACTGCTTTTTTTTTTTTTTATTTCAGCTTTTCATGGGGGTACAAAAGCTCAGGTTACATACATTGTCCGTGTCCCGCCCATCCCCCTGAGCCAGAGCCCCAGGCGCGTCCATTCTCCAGACAGTGCACCTGGCACCCACCATGCAGTCATACCTCCATCCCCTCCCCCCTCCACCTCCCCGAGTCAGCACCCACAAACATGACCATTCCCCAGACGGTGCGCAATGCACCCATCATGTAGGCATGCATCCATCCCCCCCTGCCCCATCCCAGTCTGATATCCAATTGGTATCCTTCCCCGATGTGCATTTAGGTGATGATCAGGGAAACCAATTGGTGCCCGCAACTTTGAAAGGTGACATCCACTGAAGCCCCTTCTGGTTGGCCAAGACTTTGTTCTGCTTCGTCACATCTCTCCTTCTCCTGCCCAATCCTGCATCCACCCCACTCTCTTCCCAGGTGTTCGTTCCTAATAAACACCTTGAACCAGTCTCTGCTTCGGCATCTGTTCAGCATCTGCTCTGCCAGCGCCCGACCAGCAACACCGCTCACCTGCCTCATTTTGCCAACCTGCTGCTCAGAAAATGGCAGCTCATTGTTTTAATTTTCATTTCTCTGCTTCCTAATGAGTCAGAACATTTACTAATACACCTAACAAATGTTAGTTGTTCAGTTCTCCGTTCCTCTAAATTGATTTGTTATAACCACTTTTTCTAAAATTCCTTGACATTTTTTGTCACTGTGCAGGAATTTCTTGCTCATCCTATATGTCTTTTATTATGTACACACACATAAAAAAGTGAAGTGATGACTACAGCAAGCAAAGAACACTATATAAGCCTTTCTGGTTTAACGTGTCACAACTACCTTTTCCCATGCTACTATCTGACTGTTAACTTTGTCTACATGAGGTCCTACAATGAATCAAAATTCTTAGCTTTGATGTAATGAAATGTAACAAGTTTTTTTTGAAATATTGAGGTCTTGCATAAGTCTTCTCTTACCCCTAAGTCACAAAGATATTCTTCTTTTCTTCTATTATCTTCATAATACTATCTTGTATATTTAAGTTTTTAATATATCTGGAGCCTACCTTTGTATATGGTAGTGCGTAAGGTTGGGATTCCATTTTATTTTCATCCATGTAGAGAGGAAGTTTTCTTAGTAGCAGTAAAGGAAAAATTAATGACACCACTGTGTAGGCATGGGGAGGAGAGGTGGGCAAGGGGAAGCAACCACTGGCAAAGGCATATTATTTAGAGATGTGGAGTTGACCATCAAAAGTAACTAAAAGTAGCTGAAAACAGAAGCAGCTAAAGGTGAAGGTCCCCAGGGGTGGCGGAGGGGAAAAGTTGGGGGTTAGGAGGTGGAGAGGGAGGAGCAGGGATTATTGCTTGTCGTGTGAGTCCTTTTCTTCCTATTATTACTTCAATAACTTTTCATTATTCTTGTTTGCTAAACTTTTAAAAAGCCATACTTGTTATGAAAGCTTCTCAAGCAGACTCTGATTTCTTAAGTCAGAGATCCAGCTAAGTTCTACTTATTCCTCACTCACCCATTGCACTGCTTCCTTTTGGAATGACTTCTCAAAGGTGTGTGTCGCCCTAAACACTCTTCATGACACCTTGGGAAGTCAGTCCCATAGGGCGAGTGTGCAGATGGCCCCCAGGGCTGGAGAAACCACACAGCCAGGGGAAACGGGGTTTGCAGAGGGGCTGTGAGCCCCTTTCGTTTTCCCACAGCAGATGCATTCTTGCTGAATAGAGGAGGGCGCATTCTTAAGTTATTCCCCAATAATCTATCTGTAAGTATAGGCTACTCTCATCCCCCTGCAAAAAGTGTTTTAAAAAATAGCGCTGCCTCCTGTTTAGGAAGTCAAAATAACCCAGTGCTGCCATATACAGTTGTGTAGGTTCTATATGTGAAGGTCTTAAAAATACTCTAAAGCTGTGTTTCTGGAAGAGGCATCAGTGTGCTTTGCAAAGAGCACTGGACCAAGAATCAAGGGAGCTGAATTTTGGCCACAGGCTGTGACCTTGAACCAGCCCTCCACTTCTGTGAATTTCAATTTCCTCTAAGTAAGTGGGTTGCTAGATAGTAGTTTCTACTAACCCTTCCCATTTTAACAGCCTGTGATTCAAACATATGATTATATTCCTGGAGAATCCCATGATACCAAAGTATCTAAGAAATGTGTTTTGAATCCAGCAAGTGAATTTCACTAAAATTGTCTACCAGGCAAACAACTTGACTTGTGCATTCAATCATCCTTTTAAAATATGTCCTTTAAATAACATTCATTGGTTGGTATATAACTGAAATAATTTCAAAATCTATTAAGTGCACATTGTGATCCAACAAGGCTTCTATGTGTTCTACTTAAGAAAAGATTAATTCTTAAATTTTTTATGAGTATTAGACATTTATACTGTTGCCAGTTCATTAGAGGACTGTACTGAGTACTTTATGATTGCTCAAAGTTTTGTTATCAGCCCAAATATTTGACATTCTGCAAGGTGAGATGGTGTCTCTGTGGGCTAACTCCCCTGTGTGTGCACACAGCATTCCATCAGAGCTGTGTAAGAAACCTTGTCCATTTCTTACTGTGCAAGCCAGGTGACAGCTTCCCTAAGCCCTTCTAATCATTTGTCAGACCCACCTGGAAAATTCACACACCTTGATGACCAACTTTCCACTCCTGGCTAGAAAAAGACAGGAGATAAAAGGTTTGTTTTCTCTATAATTAACAACAACAACAAAAAGAAGATATGGCTTTTTCCACCCTACAAGCTCCCTATTATGGGATGTGGTTGGTGTCCCAGGGTACATTTGAATGGATGATTGGCCATTTCTATATATCTGTGTATTACTGCTTTTCTACAAAAAAGGAAAACATAATACTGTTCTATTACTGAACATATCTAATTAAGCAAACTGCCAGGTGTGGGCATTTAGGTCATTCCAGCTTTACATTGTTATAAGCAACCTAAGGATGATGAAACCAAAAACCCAACACAAACGCAGTCACAAGGAAAATTCTTTCAATCAAAATGAATGAGCATTTTGTCACCGTCATTGTATATATCACACTGCAGTTCTAGAGCCAGATGGAAAACTGGAGTTCTTTACTGGTGAAGGGAAGGAACAAAAAGAGGGGGTCCCTGTGTGGTTCAGAGTGGGACATAAACCTGAGAAGAAGAAAGGGAGGATCCCCTAAAAATGGGTGCGGTAATCTGTGCTTTCCCTTTCTCCCATCTTGTCCTTTCTCCTTCTTGGCTGCTCTCAGTCTCAGTGTGGGTGAGGGATTGTGTGTCCCCCACAGACTTGCACCAGACTGGCACCTGGCCTGCCCTGGAACCCCCTGTGGGTGCCAATCACCCTCAGTCAGCAGATCCGGTGGCTCCTTCTCAACCTTTGCCCGTCAGTCCCTGTGCAGTAGGTAATGGGGTGAAGCTCACTTTCCTTCTGAATTTGAGTCCTCTTCTGGCTTCTGGGATAACTCTTTCTGAGACCACTCTTTTCTCTGCCCATAAACAAATGCTGCTGTTCACCAAGGTGCTTTCCCTGACTTCCTTAACAGATTTTCCAGGAGAAACTTCATCTTCCGCAGCGCCAATTAGGACCCACATGATGATTCTGATAAAACTCTCTACAAGAGAGTTCCAGAACAAAATTTTTAGTTTCCAATTGTATGCTCTACATCTTGAATTTTAAAAAATTAAATACATTCCTTCCTCTCCTGATTCCACTAAAAAGAAAAAAAAAAAATTCATCCCTTTTCCAAGTTCCTTCAGTTAGTGTTGCCATATTGTGCCATTTTGGGGAGTTTGAAATTTCATATCCACCTTTAACTTTTCTTTTTTCCTATATCTAACCAGTCATCAACTCCTGTCAATTCTGTTTTCTTAAAAGTGTCAAATTTTGGTTGTTTGAGGTTGAGCATGAGCAGGGACCCCTTTCCTTCTCCGACTGAGAGTGCTTGCTGTTGTCTGACTGCCAGGCTGGGAAGGAAAACCCAGGAAGCAGAAGAGCAACCCCTGACATCAGCAGGGAGGAGAGACGGGAATTCCGTGTGGCCTCCCTTTCTCTGCCTCCTGCCTCACACCCAGTGGCATTGACTCCCAAGACATGAGCCACTCCCAAAGTGGACAACCAGCATTTGTCAACTGACTGGGAGCATCTCTCCTCTCTGTCCCACCACTAGAAAACCAACAGTTGGCTGTAGCTTTGATTTAGTTTAGTATCTTATTCCTTGCTACTAATTTCTCCTAGTTATCAGAGTATGGAATATAATTCTAGAATGTTTCATCTCCTTCCTCACCACCATAGCCCTAATTCAAATCTTCAGCGGCTCTCCTCCAGACGATTGGATAAATAGTCTACAGATTCTGTGTAGAGTCCATTCCAATTCAGCTCCCACCTTGAATCTTCTTGATATACACCTTGATCACATTGTTGCTCTATTAAAAGCTTCAGGGTCAAGTACAGAACGTTGCTTACATACCCCTTACAATGCCATTATTCCTGGTATAACAAGTTCTTGCTTATTCACAATCCATTTGGAGTAAGACAAAACACACACACACATAAACCAAAAAATTGTCAGTAACCCAGGTGCCCACCAAGTAGGAAATTCTAGTGCATCTATGATATGGAGTAATAGGCAGTCATTTGAAAGAATAGGATGATGGCATACAAAGATGTGCTCCATATGTATAACTTATTTTTATATTTTATAGACAGACAAACATTTGGGAAGAACACACACCAAATAGTTATAACCTATGGCCACCTAAGGAGTGAGATTGAGGAGAAAAGAGGGCTTTTAAGTTTACTTTGTTATTGTTTTATTAAAATGTGTTATAGCATGCAGTTATTATTTTTTAATATCTGAATCCAATAAAAAGTGCATAAATGCACTTAACTGAGGGCTTCGTTTAGAAATTGTCGTTATGTTTTTATTTGGGGTACATTAATATGTGTTAAGTGTAAACCTAAAATTTAACAATATAATGTACTCAATAGACTGTGTACTCATCAAAGGCAAAGTCTTTAGTCAATTCATTTTGTAATTTTCCTGAACGCTTTACATAATGTCTAGCATATATTAGAAGATGAGGGGGTATATAAAATTTACTACAAAATTTTCCCAGTTAATGGAACATGATGAAGCATGGACTGTGAATCTAGAATCATTTCTTTATTGCTGTGCAAAGGCCATATATATGACTATAGTTTTGCATATTTGCATATGTAAATATATACACAACCGAATGGGAGAACAATTTGCATTTTGTTATTGTTCTGACAAGCTTGTCTTGATTACTGCTGTGGGAATTCCAAATCACCAAGTGTTTCAAAAAGAACAAGAGGCCAGGAATATTGGCTCACACCTGTAATTCCAACACCTTGGGAGGCTAGGAGTTGGAGCCTGGACCACATAGCAAGACCTCATCTCCACAAAAATAAAAATTAAAAAAGGTGTGGTGGTGTGCACCTGTGGTCCCAGCTACTTGAGAGGTTGAGGCAGGAGGATCACCTGAGCCCAGGAGTTCAAGGCTACAAGGAACTATGATTGCGCCACTGCACTCCAGCCTGGGTGACAGAACGAGACCCTATCTTTTAAGACCAAAAAAAAGGACAAGAGCCATTCAATAGGGAAAAGATAATAGGCTTGGGAACAATGGGCACAGGCTGGCATTAACTGGTCCACATGTGAGTCAGGGCCATTTGGGAATCAAACACATCAACAGGAAGTCCCTTTTCTGTGCAGCTGACATTAGGGAGCTCCACCCCACACCGAGGTGAGGGTCCTCAGCATCTTTGGGGCAGGGGATAAGGAAACAGATTCCAAGTCCCAACCAACCTGGCTGGAAAGGGAGTGCTGGTTGACTTCATACACGTCTCCAAAATCCTGCTCGGTGAATAACAAGCATTAGCTGATATTTAACTAAATATTTTAAATCTTACAGAGGCTAAAGCAATCACCGTAGAAAGGAACAAAGAAAAGCAAGCTCAGCCTTCGCCCCATGGCACTCAATTTTTCTCCCAAAGCCCAGGTAGCTGAGAGGTGGAAAGTCTAGAAACAGAATCGAACATGTCTAATCTCTTTTATAACAATGTTCTTATTTTAACCCATGTCATCAGGGGAAATGGCTGAAAATAGTGACAAATACAACATCAATAAACATAATAATAATTGATTTTCCAGAGATGAAAAATTTGAAATTAGTGGCCATTTCCCCCCAGAGCACTGGTTGATTAATTTAATGTTCATCTTAGTCTTTCAAAGACATCCTCTTACTGCTGATCTGCTCTGCCAGACTTTGTGATGGGTTTGTGGTTTAGGGCCCGGTGGTTAAAGTATATTGCACAGTTCTGCAGTTTTAAAGAGAATCCTGGTAAGTTTAAGGATGGCTGCAGCCAGGAGCAGCAACATCGAAAGTTTACATACATAAACCAATTAAGTTTCCAGAGATTGGAATTTGGGTTTTTCATACAGGAAATGTGTTTGGTGACTGTATTACCATTTTTCTAGCTTAGATATCTAAGAAACAGATTTAAGACTACCTATATCTCTGTGAAAGACCACCCAGCTTTCACTAAATTAATTCAGAAATCTCAGCATGGAACAAGATGAGATTCAAGAGTCTGTTTTCTTTCCCTTCTTCCCCTCTTCCTTCCTTCCTTTCTTTTTTACTCCTCTTTTTCTCCTCTTCTCTCCCTCCCTCCTTTTCCTCTTTCTTTCTCCCTTCTATAACTCTAAAACAGTAAGAAATCATCTTTAAACCCTTTCAAAGCTTGATATTCATATTTATCCTGGGTGACAGGTGAAGGACATATTATCACTTCCTTTTTCACGGATAAGTGAAGCAAGACACAGAGTGACTTTCAAAGACTCTGTAGTGACTGAATAAACAACTCAGGAGAACAGGTTGAACCTTCTGAGCTCCAGGTTAGCAGTCTTCCTACAAGCCGCCAGCCACGAGCACGTCGGGGAGAGTGCCGGCCGATCCCATTGGTAACAACTCCATGCAGTACCCCATAAGCACAGATCCACTTCTGCATGGAGCCTTCCATCTGGGTGTGCAGAGACACCATCACCACCCGTCCCAAATGGCACATCACTCAGAAACATCTCCTTTATCATTTTGAACAAGGAAGAGAAAACTGGCTTCCACATCTTTAGGGGCTAGGAATTTATCAGACCTCACCCGCACGGGTGAGCCTAAACCTGTGCTTTGGAAATGTTTGACAGGGCCCTTGGCACTGGCTGCCTGGTCCCTTCCATTTAAAGCTGCCCTTACCATTCATTTTAACCATCCACTTCCCAAGGCCTTTGCTGCGCCATGTAATTTATCCTGTCTTGAACCCCCAGACACCAAGCCTAGTATCCTTGTCCCCTGAAAATCTACCATTGGACAGTGGCTTCCACTCTTCCCAAATGCGTGCACTTTGACTTCACTTTCATCTTCCTTTCTGTCCCTCCCAGGGTCCCCACAATTGTACCCAGGAGGTATAAGATACTTTCTGTGAAGACATATTTAGCATCCTACTTTAAGTAGGATTTATAATTACTTCGCAGCACGATTACCCATCTATAGCCTTAACTCAAACAATGTCATTCATCCCCAGTAGATTTACCTAAAGAAAGTAAACAGCAGGAGACAAATCGGGGGCTTTCAGGAATGAAAGTGCCCTTTGGCACTTCGCACAGCATGGCTCTCCCTAAGAAGGGCGTAGGTGACAGGGCAGCACTGTGAGTCACCTTCAGGCCAGGCTCCCAGGGCCAGGTCTGCATCAGCACCAGCAAAGGACTTTCATAAACAAAAGAAGCCATTTCTCTAAGGAAAAAAAAAATCATCACTTGGAAACACTTAAGGATACATTTTGTAAGCATTTTTTCATCAAGATATGGCTTTCTGAAACATATCAGAAACAAAGGAGAGAAAATCTCTTCATTTACTGTCCCAGCTTCTGTCTTCCTGAGCAGCAGAGGCAGAGTGATGCTGGGAACATAAGGAAGTCACACGAAGGTGAATTGAGTTAGAGCAGCGGACACAGCCCGTGTCACCGAGTCACCGCACCCAGGCACAGGCCCCATTTATAACCTGGTCTTTAACTTTGTTTATCTTCATAGACGTTTGCAGGAGCATCTCACTTTCCAGAAGTTGGGGTCCTGGAATCATTACTTGTCTTGGGAGAAAATGAGATTACGACCCTGTAATTCCGCTTCTCAGAAAGTCCACGCTGTAATGGATCACTCTCCACTGACCCGCCTCCCCCTCCGGGGTGGGGCTGCTGGGTCTTCACCATTTCCCCTTGGCCTTGACACTGCAAGAAACCAGTAAAGGTGGGATCCTCGATACTAAACCTCAGTCACAAACAGAAAGTGAGCGAAGAGGGCTCACGTTCTCCTTTTGTGTGTGTGTCCGAGAGCCCCTGGGCTGCCTGAGCATGAGCTCACCTTTCTGGAAGTGAATGCAGGTCTCTGACTTGCGTGAGTTTCCTAGGCTGCCCGAATAAAGTACCACAGGCTGGGTGGCTGAAACAACAGGCATTTATTTCTCACCGTCTTGGAGGCTGCAAGTCGGAGATCAAGGTGTCAGGCAGGGTTGGTTCTTCTCAGGCTGTGGGGTAAGGGTTTGCTCTAGAACCCTCCCCGTGGCTTGTAAACGGTCGTCTTCTCCCTGTATCTCTTCTCACCCCTGCGTCTTCCCTCTGTGTGTGTCTGTCTCTGTGTTCAAATGTCCCCTTTCAATGAGGACTCCAGTCACATTGGATGAAGACCCACCCTAATGACCTTTTAACTCGATTACCTCTGTAAAGACCCTATCTCCAAATAAGGTCACATTTCGAGGTATTGGGGAGTAGGCCTTCCAACACATGAATTTTGGAGAAAACCATTCAACCCACAACACAGCTCAAATAAGTCATCCCAGGTTCCAAACAGAGAATGGTTTTTAGTGAAAGTGAACTCCCTCCCCTAGTTCGTAGTAACTGTGGGTTTCTTGTGCGTCTCCTGTGTGTGACTTTACCTCTGCAGTCAGCTTTCGGCTCAGAAGTGAACATCCCACAATTCCCCACCCTGGCCCCAGCTCTCCCCCACGGGAGGACTGCGGTGCTGCCAGCAGAAATCCAATATCCGTGTTGGAAGCCATACTCGAGGTGGCACTTCCAGGACCATCAAGGGAGACAAATGCCAGGCTTCAGAAAGGGCTCCCCCATAACAAGCCTTGGTCACAGGAATCTGTAAGTTTCAACTGTCCACCTACCTTCATTCCTAGACCTACATCCTTTATCAGCCCTTCTCAAAGGTAAGCTTAGACTTCATTCATTCATTCATCTGACAAAGAGTTTCTGCCATGTGCAAGCACTGTGCTAAACACTGGAAGCCTAAATACTGTGGAAGACAGGGACAGGAAGAAATACAACATGAACACAGAGACAGGTCATTCTCGTTAGAGTGGGGGAGACCCAAGAAGACCCCTCAATGCGAGAGTGGACTCTAAGCATTTTGGTTGGTCAAGTTATGATATGTCCCCTACTGCAGGGGTGGCGTGACACAAGTTAGAGGGGGAGCACAGGAGGAAACGGTCAACAGCTATCAGGACAGCAATTTAAATCCTGACAGGAACAGTCAGTGGTCCCACCTCTCATCCCACCCCGTGCAAGGCCAGTCCCTTACCCCTCCCTGCTCCTCCCTAGACAAAGCTCTTCCTTCATTGACCGTTCTTCCTGAACTTCTCCCCCAAGCTGTGTCTTAGTGTCTCCTGGGTGTAAAAGTTTCCTATGGCTGCTGTCCCAAATCACTACAAACTTAGTGACTTAACACAATTTATTATCGTATAATTCTGGAATCCAGAAGTCACTGGGCTAAAATCACATTGTCAGCAGGGCTGCATTCCCTTCTGGAGGCTTTATGAGAGAATCTGTTTCCTTGCCTTTTCCAGCTCCTAGAGGCTGCCTGCATTCTTTGGCTTATGGCCCCTTCCTCCATTTTCAGCTATGGTGATGTAGCATCATCACATCTCTCCCTTTGACTCTGAGCTCCTTCTTCCACTTACAAGGGCCCATGTGTTGACATTGGGCCCACTCAGATCATCCAGCCTAATCTCCCCACCTCAAGCTGATTAATGCTAACACGCTTAATTCCATCTACAACCTCAATTCCCCCTTTCCATGTTATATAAAATAGTCATAGGTTCTGCGATTAGGATGGGGACATCCTTTTAGAAGACAGAGGGAGCGTTATTCTGCCAACCATACTAAGTACAGACAAATTCCTTCCTACAAGGAATTCCAGTGACAATTGTTATGAAAATAAGGTTTTTGTGACATTACATAAGGACTGAAAGTGTCCATTAGGATGTTTTGAACAAAAGCAGGACCCAAATTAAGGACCATTTGGAATTCAATGGGCTAAAACACAAAGGAAGAATCAAGGAAGAGAAAGTAAACACAGACAGCACTTGTAGGTATATTGACTGTTTAGGGTAGTAAACAGGCTATTAATGTTAGAGGGTGGAGCACACACCAGGGATTAAAGTCTCCGTTATAGATCTTGCACTCTCCAAGTCCAGGGAATCAATTCCAGCTCCATGGGTCCTCATCCCAGTCCACTGGCCAGTCAGCTTTCTGGAGCCATGTGGCACGGGGTGGGTGAGACAGTAATGGGCTGCCCACACACCCAGAGTATCAGGGTTGCAAATCTCCCGAGGTCCTTGCCAGGCAGTTGGGTCTCAGCTCTCCCTTAGCCAATCTCTGCTCTAAGCCCTGGGGTCCAAAACCCTCAGGATCGAGCTCATGCACACCCCCAGGCCCCGCTGGTCTGTGCTGCCTGGGCCTCACAGCACCTTTCCTCAGTGATCAGGCTGGGCACATCCTCAGCTGGGGCGTGCTGTGACATAATCCTAGTGATAGGCCTGGGGCCAGGAGGGGAGGTGGGGCACATCCTTAAGGGGATACTTAGGTGGGGTACACCCATTGTCTTGCAGGGGAGACGTTTTTGCCTTATCTCCAAGCAAGCATGTTGTTCTAATCCTCCCAGGAGGGGTGAGTTACTTCTACAACTCAGGGTTCAGGGGGACCAGAGGATTCCAGATTTTGAAGGCATCAACCCAGTTGTCTCCATTCGAGCAGAACTGGGGCTAGGGTGAGGTGAGGTGAGGTGAGTAAGGCATATAGGGTGCAAAGTTTCAGGAGTCACTGACTACCCACACATGCAAAGACCCGAGAGTAAGCACCTCCTTCCATTTTGCACCCTGGGCACCTCACTTGCCTCACCCTAGTGACTGCCTTGCAGCCAAATGTCAGGTCACATTCTTTTCCAGCCAGGAAGCTGACCACGGCACAGGAGACTAGCCTTGCTTGGAATCCAACCTACTTCAGCAAGGACTCCATGAGACTGTGTAAATTGGCTATTAGGATGGAGCCTCAAGGCATGAGAAAAGTGATGGCCCAACTTAGTGAGGTTCAAAGGCCAGAATTTCTGGGAGCAAATGGCTGGTGTGAATAAACAAGCTGGAGAAGATACATCACGGAAGACCAAAAACCCTCCAGATACTCAAATTCCATGGGAAATCCCTGCAGATACCATACAGACCCTGAAGGATGACAGTAGACTACTAAAACTCAACTAAGTAGCAGCCCAATAATTCCTGCTATGCCAGACATGGTGTGATGGCTGGAAAGACTAATAAGGTCTCAGGGACATGCTATGCAGCCACTGATTTGGTGAAGTCATTCTTTTCTATCAGAAAAGAATATCAGAAACCATCTGCAATCAAATTGAAAGAAAAAAAATATTCCTTTACAGTTTTGCACCAGGACTATGTTAACTCTTCTGCCCTCTGCCATATTGTAGATTGTAGAGATCTGAACATCTGGGCATCCCACAAAACATCACATTGATACCCAGTATTGATGACATCATTCTAGTCTAAGCAGATGGAAAGAATTGACTAGTAGTATACATTGGAGGCCTTAGTAAGATACATATATTCCAGAGGATGAGAGATAAACCCAGGAAGATTCAGGGGCTGCCTATACCAGTAAAATATTTAGGTGTATGCCAGGGCATCTCATCCAAAGTAAAGAACAAAATATTGCATCTTCCATTTCCCAACATATGAAGGAAGCCCAAGGCTAACTTCAAGGACAGACTTATGACATTCTCCAATAGCTATGATCATTCTGCCCAGGACAGCAGAGGGGATCACCAACAATGCTAGGCTTTCTGTATAAATGAACATTTGTTGAGACTCTCAAGGGAATATCAGCAACAAAAGAGAACAGAAAACATGAGATATTATCAAGTTTCCAAGCTAGTATATCAATTAGCTATTGTTGCATAAAAAACCACACAAAAACGTAGTGGCTTAAAACCACTGTCATTTATTTAGCTCATGATCCCATCATCAATTTGGTCTGGGCTCAGTCGGCTGGATCCTCTGATTGTGCCTGGGCTCACTCATACATCTGTGCTTAGCTGCTGAGGCAGCTAGGGATTGCTGGTTTGGGATGTCCTCATCTGGGACACCTCACCTTTGTCTCATGTGTTCGCTGTCATCCCCAGCAGGCTCCCCTGCTCTCATTCACATGACATCTGGGCAGGGTTCCAAGAAAGAACAGCAGCACATAAGACCTCTTGAGCTCCCAGGCATGGCACACCATTACTTCTGCTGCACTCTGTTGGCCAAGGCCAAGTGGCAGGGCAGCCCAGATTCAAGGGTAGGGGAGCAAGACACCACCTCTTCATGGGAGAGTTGCAAAGTCATATTACAAAGAGCCTGGAAACAGGGAAAAGTGAAAGGTTGTGGCCACTTTTGCAGCCTACCAGTCTGCTAGAATCTGAATGAGTTAACATTTGTGGCGCCTCCCAAGGAAGAGCAGCCCTTTAGAGAGTGAGGAAAGGAAGAGCCTGGTCACATTCCGAGCCCAGTCATTTCAAGGCAAGCATCAGAAATTCCTAATCGGATCTGATGTCTCTCCTTAGAAACCCAGCAGGACAAAGCAGCCCTGGCCAAGCCTGACCTTCACTGCACCTTTCTCTGCCTCTAAAGTGACCTCTGTGTGTCCCCTGTCCTCTTTTCGAGTCAATTTAGAAAAGACTCCATGACTTCTGCCTTCAGAACAGAGCAAATGTGCAAACATACTGAAAGGGGTGGACAATTTATTCAAGAAAAATAGGAACAAATTCTTTTAATCTACCTGGAATCCTCCAGCATGATTTTTATGACAGTCTTTGATTCAAAGAAGAGAAGCAAGGAAATAATCTGACACATAAACTGCACTAAGATGCCATCAAGTCTGCACACACAAAGAAAGAAATAGAAAGAAAGGAGAAAAATCCTAAAAAGATTGAGGTTGGCAGCCAAGCGCAGCATATGTTTTTGAGAATCTAATTTTCACAATGAATCTCCGAGGCGGCTGTCAGAGTGAGCTCGGTGGATGAAGCGGTAAGACACGGTGCGGGTAACCTCCCCCCTAGATCTCGTCATCAGGATACCCATGTGTGAGTTGTCACTTTCTTCTCCTTTGAAAACTGGCATTTAATGAAGCAAAGTGCAATTTCCTAAATCCCCAATCCATGTTTTTACTTTTATTTGCAAAATTCTTTCCTCTGTTCTTTTATTTTTTCCTGTTTCCTTTTTTATTTACTCTTTTTTCTCTTTTCCCTTCCCCATTAAGGAGAAGGATGTTCAAGCTTTGCTTCCTGGTCAAGTTAAAAGCCCGAGGAATCAGAACTAGCAAACCTTTCGTTTTCCTTCTTTCCAGTTCAAGATCGGATGAGGTCAGGTAGATTTGCAGGGTAGCAGAGGTGCAGTCAGTGTTACCTAATCATGGCTCCAAGAGCAGGAAGTGAGAAGGAAAAAAAGGAAGTAATTAGGCCTCTCCCTCCTAAAAATGCCTTTAAAAGGTAAATTCAAGAACATATGCGCTAGGAAATCAAACAGAAGGAGCTGAAAAAGCTTTTAGACTTCAAAACTCAGTGGGCTCATAGCTGGAAGAGATTTAGAGACCTTCTACCTGCAAACCAACCTGATCCCCCTGAAGCAGATCCCTGCCTGAGCTCAAGAAGATATTTTCCACAGGAGCACCTGTCCCGAGTGCAGTTCTTAGATATGAATCAGTAAGATACTCTAAATTGAACTTGCCCTAATGAGCTTTATGTATTCAAAAAGACCCAAAAAAGGGAGACAGCACTGCATGGTGGGTAAGAGCACAATCCCAGGCCAGACTTCCTGGATTTGAATCCCAGCTCTCCTGGGGTCAGGAGTTGATGCGTCCCCACCCTCCAAAACTCATATGTGGAAGTCCTAACCCCAGCACCTCAGAATGTGACCTTATATGGAGACAGGGTTTTACAGAGGGTAATCAAGTGAAAATGAGTCATTCGGGTGGGCCCTACTTGCAGCATGACTGGTGTCATTATAAAAAGGGGAAATTTGGACGCACAAACAAGCACTCAGGGAGAATGTCACGTGAAGATGAAGACAAAGATCAGGGCGAGGTGTCTACAAGCCAAGGAACATCAAAGATTGCCAGCAACCACCAGAAGTTGGATAGACGCCTGGAACAGATTCTCCCTCACGGGCCTCGGAAGGAACCAACGCTGTCGATAGCTTGATCTTGGACTTCTGGCCTGCAGGACTGTGAGAGAGTAAATTTCTGCTGTTTAAGGTACCCTATCTGTAGTGCTTTGTTATGGCAGCCCTGCAAGTTCATACAACCAGTTACCATCCATGTGTGTGACTCTGGGCAGGGCTTCTCTCTACCCGTCTGGAACGTGTGGGTGAACACAACGGTGCCTAACTCAGAGGGCTGTTAGGAAGATTCATTAAATGAATTAATATGTGCAAGTGTTTCAAACAGAAGTTGACACAAAGAAAGAGGTATGTGAGTATTTGTTAAATAAAAATTTTTAAAAATCAACACCTGCACAGGTCATTATAGGAATTATTAGTGAATTTGCTTGACTCCCCTGTCCTTGTGGTGTTAGAGGGGAACTAAGAAATTCTCTAAAAGCCTAAAAGCCATTACTCATTCCAAGCATTGTCCACAAATGCTATAATTAGAGTTATGCTGTTTTCTTCGTTTTTCTTTCAATAGTGTGATCTGACAGTGCCCAGGGCCTTTAGGTTTCTAATAAATTATTAATCTAGGAGTTAATAATTCATGTTAATTGGTGCTATAAGCCACTTTCTCTGGCAAATGTGAGCAAAGGTCACAACTTTTTAACAGCAAAGGTGAAATCTTTTCTAATTTTTTTTCCATCGCCTATCATGGAAATACTAAGATATGAAAGACAAATTGTAACCAGAGCTAGGAAAGCAAGATAAGTCCAAGGGTGAAGGTCTGGACCTCCAGCTGCAATGTGTGGACCAGCACTACCTCCATCGCCCTGTGGGCAGGAGAGGACATCTCCTCCAGCCCCACGGAGCCTTCCCGGGAAGGATTCAGCCACCCAGGTTTGTGAACCTTTGACAAGATGACGTATAATAATTAAAATGTTGATTCACTGATCAAAAAAATTTTTTTTGGAAAATAAAAGAAGGTATTTGATAGACTAGCTCACCAGTGGGGTTTTTCATAAAGAATGATAATTCTTCCAAATTGCAAGGCACAGACTTAAGAACAGAGACCATTCATTCATGCTGGCTCACAGCCACAGAATTCTAAGCAAACTCCTTCCACTGTTGACTTCTTTGAATTTAATTAATTAATTTAATTAATCTATGCTCTGCCTTTTCTTTTTTTCCAGAAAGAATTTGAGGTCATTCCTGATTGCAGGCTACAGAAGGCAAGAAATAAAAGGATTCTTACCTGGACAAATTTGTATTTACTTTCCAACTCAGTGGATCTGTGAAGCAGCTACAAATGACCTAGATGTTCTGGGTGTTTTATACCTTTTTTAGTCTTGATAATTATTTGAAAGCTTCATGTCAAGTCACACACTGGTATGATGAAATAACTTCTTCCCATTTGGAAAATAAGACTATTCTTAGTAACTTTTTTCAGTCTGATTAAAAGATAGATGTAAAATATGCAAAACAAATGATGTCTGAAGACTTAAGATAAAATTTACATGGAAATCACTAGTTTAAAGAGTTTCAAGGCTGGAACTCAAATCCTCCAGCTCTTGTTTTTCTAAAGAAAATTTGAATAGCATATGCTTTTCATTGTACTTCTTTTCAGCCATTTACATATTAGGGAAACGTATATCTGGCAACAGGTCCTATTTTTAGGAGTCCTTGAAACTTGCCCTTTGAAAATGTTTTCATTTTTGGCACATATGTGTGTTTTAAGCAGAATGAAAACACAAAGCAAAAAAGAAAAATATGTACAAAAAGGAATGATTTTTCCAGCCCCACGTAGCACAATAAGAAAGCAATCATTCAGCTGTGACTTTAAAAATGGATTCTTGCCTAGATTTTCCAACTATTTCCTTCTAAATGAGCGTTTTTCTACAGAACTGAACTAATATAAAGAGACAGGTTGTTCCAGTGCCAGAACTGAACAAGCAAGAAAGGATGGAGGCTGTATTTTCACAGGAGGAACTTAACCAAATAATACCCACTCTGTTTCCCCGCATGCAGCCTCTTGGGAAGACTCGGAAGAAGGTGCCATATGCCCATTTCGTGACTTGAAGCAGGTTTTCCCGGCCTGAACTTTGATCACCACTAGATTTCTATTATTTGCAGTCAGTAACAAAGATTCATCCTTGTGTCCATCATGCAACAAGGAGAATCTTTGTCACTTAGTGTAATTAATAGCTGGACCTCACATGGGAAGACAGGAGAAGGAAGCCCTTCCCGTAGACCCCTGGTGGATTCGGAACAGGCTTCGTGCATCTTTGCTGCCTTTTGACCAATTAACATTCCAGAATCCCAGCAGAGGAGGAAAGATGGTAAGCACAGTGTTTCCCTGGGGGCTGTGTGTTCTATCTACCTCCAAGCCCAGGATCTGTCGTCCAAGACGGCTCTCTCACTTCTCCTGTCAACCGGATGACCTTGAGGACTGCACCCTACTTGCATGTCCTACACCAGGGTACTTCGTCCTCCCCGCTCCTCCTCCACCAGTTGTCTTCCCCAACCTTAGACACATTCCATTATGTGATAAAATGTAAAGATAAAAGAGAGAGATCGTGTTTGAGGAGTGCCTGTCTTAGACCGTGTTGTTTAATCACGCAGTAAATCTTAGGAGAACATATGACAGGGCCCATTTTCAAAACAAGACCTGAACCCTGAGGTTGGAGCGGCTGGCACTACGGCTCGGCTCAGGGAGCACAGATGGAAACAGCCGAATTGGCAACAAATTCAGGCTCTCCAGCTCTGGGATCCTTAGCTCACTGTTCACTGTACTGCGACCTTTTCCTCCACTTCCTGAACTCCCGCTTTTTTATTACCTTTGTGACCCCACTTCTTTTCTCTTTCTCCTCCTTCATAAGAGTGGCTGGATTTATCCCACTGGTCCCCAGACCTTTAACTTCCTGCCCTCCATACGGGGGCAGGTCCGATCTTAGCTCTCCGAGGTTCAGGGACCCCTTAAATATTAACAGCTCCCGGCCACCGTCTCGCTTGCAATCGGTGTGTCCCAGAGTTCTCTTCCCAAAGGCCATTTTGTGACTTCCTTTAGCAAATGTATAAAAACGCTAAGATCAATGGGTTTTTTTTTCTCCTTCTATCCCTGCCCAAGGAAAGAGCAAACAAGGCTGCATTTGCTGTCCCTGATCTCCATCCACTCCCTCTGCTCTTCCATCACACCTTCAAACATCTCACCTCACATCTCTCTTCCTGGGCTCGTCCATGCAATGTTCAGGCTCCTTCACACCAGGCTTTCTCTCCCCTCCCTCCTCCTGGGCACTGGCTGGGGGGTCCAAGTTGATGGGGGTGTTTAGGTCTCATTCCCGTGTTCTGTTGCTCTCCACCGTGGAAGCAGCACCCCCCTGACTCCGCGCCCCTCTTCAGGAATGTTCTCCACCCACAGATCTGTCTCTAAACGTCCAGCCCCCTCTCCCTTTCCCAATCTCCAATCTCCCTTTTTTACTCACCTCACAGGGCAGCTCCTGTCCTACCCAGTCAAATAATTGAGGCCCCCCCGAAGTATTGCCAGTCAATGTTCATAGCACTCTTTATCCAGTTTGGGAGCTCCCCATTGCCCGCCAATCCTCCTGCTTCATGACAGCCTGCAACAATGACAATTTTGGGGGCTCAGCCCCTCCCTCCACAAGTTTGTTATGATTTGGGGTATGTGGCTTCACGCTGCACCCCTCTCATTTCTGCTCTGCCTAAGCTCTTGAGCACAGGGGCTCCTGTTAGTCTTGGTGGGACTAAGTGTGTAATAAATTATAATATTGAAAGTGAGCATTAAATTCTAATTCTATGGATAGATACAAATCATAATCATTCCTTCCAAGTCCATGAAAGTGCCTTCCCCACAAAACATGTTATTTTCCAGCCGAAGCCACTCTGCATGTATGCTGAAAGCTCAGCCCAGCATGGCAAGCTCTGCAAGCACAGTTTTCATTCCTACCCCTACCACACTATTTTTGGTCAATGTGTTCATAAGTGTTTAAGTGAGTGAGCATTCCTTTCTCCCACCCCAACCTCTCCCCCGACACACACACACATGATACCACTGATTTTGACTTAAGGAAAAAGTAAATGCAGATTCCTGTGACCTTGAGCAGACAAGATAGAGAGTTAGCTTCTGCTATGACCCTAATATCTGCCATTTATGGAATATACCAGAAAGCTGTGTCCATGCTCAGGTGCACGTTAAGCCAGAGAATAAGCTAAAACCTGGGAGCACTGAGGATCGAAGCACCAGCTGCCCCCAAGCTCTCCTGTCTAGCCCAGACCTCTCCGCAATTCAGTCTGGATTGTCCACCGAAGGGTCTCAGAGCACAAAAATATCCCCACCCGAGGCCAACTTCTTGGCTCCCTCTCTGCAGGGAAGCCAGGCAGAGACCTGGGAGTTTTCCTGGACTCTTCCCCTTCAGTCACCCCCCATGTGGTTCAAGTCATATCCCTAATCCTGCTGTCCCCATGACTTCCTCTTCAGGACAGAACTAGCAGTGGCATTTCCACCTGCACCCTGGGATAGTCTAAAACCTGTGCCCCACTCTGCTGCCAACACCATAAATCTGCAGAGAGCTCTGGGCTAGAAAGATGGATCTGGGGCATCCAAAGCCTCGGTTCTCAGGACTCCAACTTCCTTTGCTCCCGACCGCCACAGCACACTCTATCAGAGGATGACACAGTTTTCTGGGAGATTCTGTAAATGGGAGGTATTAGGGTAACAGCAGAAGCTGCTGGTTCATGTTCCGGAGGGTGGCATGCAAGGTTTTCCAAGGTCTGTCCTTTAATTTATAGCAATTTACAGCAATACTGAATGGTGTGTAGTTCACCAAACCCACCAGCCTTTGCCCTTGTGCCCCCAGCGGGAAGGTCTTTCTCAATGTCCTCACAGGCCCACACAGCCGCCTCCCCATTATTCATGGAGGAAAACCTATTGCAAGTTTGCGCAGATGTTACAGTCCCCCCACTGCCCCAAGATATCTTTCTGACTTTGGTTGCCTCATCCACAGCCCTGTCTCAGTCAGCTCTGGCTGCTGTGACAAATACCACAGACAGAGTGGCTTAAATGGCAAACATTGATATTCTCACAGATCTGGAGGCCGGAAGTCCAAGAGATCAGGTTCCGGCAGGTTCCTGATAAGGGTTCTCTTCCTGGCGTGTAAACAGCTGAGTTCTCAAGTTCTCGCTGTGTCCTCAGGGAATGTGTCCTCAGGGAATGTGTCCTCAGTGTCCATGACGGGAGGAGTAGAGAGAGAGAGAGAGGAAGAGAGTGGGAGAGAGCACACACAGTATCTGGTGTCTCTCCCTCTTCTTATAAGGCCACCAATCCTATTGGATTAAGACCCCACCCTTATAACCTCATCAAACCTTAATTACTTCCTAAAGGCCCTATATCCAAACACAGTCACTTTGGGGGTTATGGAAATTCAGAGAGGAAAACAGTTTAGTCCATAGTAACCCATACCCCAAATTCCCTCATGGAACAAAACACACTAACCTGCACATACTAGAATAATGACTTCCATTGATTTGACTACACTATGAATCAGTTTATTGAGTATTTTAATATAGAAGTTATTTGCAATGTATTTTGCTGTAATTGTACCATGTTTCATTATTATTGTTTGGTAAGTAGAGATGTAATATGGTTGTACATATTTTAATTTGTACCTTATGAAATTAGTAATATCTGGCTATTTTTAACCTAAAAACACCAATTTCATAGAGTTGAATCTAATATATATGTATGTGTAATTTATCTTTATATGTTGATCAACCATATAAATAATTTAACTTTGATTTGCTGATATGCACACTGTTTGTTCTACAAAAATTCTAAATAAAAAAGGTCAAAAGCAACCAGCATGATTATACAAACATCAAACTCTATTTTATGAAACTAAGGAAGTTTCACAATTGCCATCCATCTGTGAGTCACAGCAGGAAAAAGAAGAGATGGGCTGATAAAGGCCCACTTCACCTGCCTCTGGAGGAACCACACCCTCTCTTCTTTCATGAATTATTAAAATCGAGAGAGAAAAGTTGCCATTCTGGAAATGGATGGATGTTGTCAGCTGTCATGTAACAAGTTAGATTTTACTTACCTTTAGCTCATAGTTCCCTCTCACATAGTAAAAGACTGAAAAAAAAAATGCTAAGGATCATTAAACATCCCTGGTTATATGGTATCTAACTATATCTTCAATGTTTACTATGACCATTTAAGGTTTAATCTTTAATCTCACTTACATTACACATTAAGAACAGTGTGGACCTGTATTCTAGATTCTGATTCCTTATGAAGCTAGTCTATAAAATAATCAGGTTAATTTATAGAAGTCACACAGGAAAGGCAGATAGACTGTGGTTACACATCACTTGCTGAGCTTAGCGTCAAGCCTTACTTCCACAAGAGGTTGAGGCTGCTAAGAGTTGTTTGTTGAGAAGCTGCACAAAGAGCGTACTTGGGTGTTCCCACACCAACCCAGACAGTGAGCCCCAGAAATGGTGATGAGAAGACTCAGAATGCCCTGCCCTCCATTATGGCTATTTTCTAAGGCAGATATCCAACGTCTGCATTACCCACGAGTGGGACTCTCCTATGCATATAAAATGGCCGCTCACAAGGGCCATTAAGAACTGCCATTCCTTTCTAATGGAAATGAGTTCATGCACTGAAAGATAAGAATTCATCCACATTAGGTCTGAGCAGACTAATTTCTACAGCTAGAGAATTGGAAAACCTCCGCATTTTTTAGGGAGCTCAGAAATGCTACTCTTCAGCTATCTCTGCCCCATCAGAGTGTCCTCCCCACCCACGGCCGCTGACCAGTCAGCAACAAAAGATTCCCTCTTCACCTAGACTTGGATTTCATTTTCAGTAGCCACTCCCTTAGACTTGAGGTTCCAGAACTTTCCTTGCTTTTCAAATTACCTTCATCTTGATCCAAGGTTCAGATACCAGTTTCCCTGGTCCTGGTGTTTTTCTTGTTCTTTATTCTTAGAAACATATTCCCAGCGGAAGCACGGAACCAGTGACTCCCCACGTTCTGGAAAGGAAGCCAAACAGCATCCTCCACACCTGGCCAAATTTCTCGTCCTACTACAGCTCTACTTTTTTATAAACAATTAACTGATAATGGCTTCCAGAAACATTCAAACTTTGAGAGATTATAAAGAAGCCCTTCCCTTCACCCTCTACCCTCTCCCATCTATCCATTCACCTATTTTTCAGAGCCTGTTCTCAGCTATCTCACTTCACACCACTGCGTTTGACCAAGCCAGTCACCACACGTTGGCTTCTGAAGAATGTGACTGCAACTCTTCCCTCCAGCCCCTCACTCCACCTCTCCCACACGTAACTTTCTTTTCATGGAATTTATAAAAACATGTAGCAAGCTGATTCTACAAAGAGCAGTGACTCCTACGGAGTTTATTATAAAGAATGGAAGAAACAGCCAAAGAAGCTACCACCCATTACTACTAATAAAAGCAGGGACCTCAAATCTTAAGACTATTTCCTATTTATTTTCTCAATTCATTGGAAGAGATTTTATGGGTTGATTTTTTCCAGTACAGTTGACCTTGAACAACACAGGTTGGACCTGCACGGGCCCCACTTGTAGGTGGATTTTTTTCAATAGAAGTTACACCAAGTGTGCCTGCCTCTCCTGCCTCCCCTTCTGCCTCCTCCACCTCTTCCACCTCTGCCACCCCTGAGACAGCAAGACCAACCCCTCATCTTCCTCCTCCCCCTCAGCCTATTCAATGCAAAGATGATGAGGATGAAGACCTTTATGGTGATCCACTTCCACTTAATAATAGTAAGTATATTTTCTCTTCTTTTTTCTTAATAACATTTTCTTTTCTCTAGCTTACTTTATTGTAAAATTATAGTATGTAATACATATAACATACAAATTTGTGTTCATTGACTGTTTATGTTATCAATAAGGATTCTGATCAACAGTAGGCTGTTGGTAGTTTAGTTTTGGAGGCGTCAAAAGTTTTCTGTAGATTTTTGGACTGCAGGGAAGGGAGGGCGGTCTGTACAACTAACCCCTATGTTGTTCAAACGTCAACTGTAATTTCTTTGCTGTCTCCCAAATTTAAGAGGTACTTAAAACTGCTGATTGAATTTTTCTTGTGTAAAAACAGGTGGCATTTGTCTGAGAAAAGCTGAACCTGGAAAAGCAGATTCAATGTGAATTCCAAAAAGATGTACCTTCCCATCTATATACCTTAAGATTTCCCTAGAATTTCATTTTATTAGTGCTCAGATATTTATCAAATTAAGCTTGAGGAAGGCAGAGAGAGTGCTTGTCCTTGAGAAGTTTATAGAACAGCAGCACCAGAATAGGGCCATTACATAACTTAGAAAAATTAAACATTTCTAAATGGTATCCAAAAAAGTAAATCATTTTTAAGAAGTGAATATGTTATTTCTTTTTCATTGCAGCATCAAATATCATTAGTAGATCAAGTTGGTTTGCTCCTGTTATTAACAGCAATACAAAAAGGTTAATCTTTTAGTGCTTAAAAGTGTTCCCTTTAAAAAAATATGCCTTTTAAAGATTAACGAGATGTATAACTAAATGTAATCTTAGACAAGGTCTCGTATTGAAAGAAAAAAATGTTATAAGGACATTATTGGATCAATTAACAAAACTGGAATATGGAACAGTAGATTAGATTACTACATCAATGCTAAATTTATCAAAGTTAGTAAGTGTGCTATGGTTATGCAAGATAATAAATAGCATTGTTCCTAGGAAATACACTCTGAAGTATTTGTGGGGTGAAGGGCTATGATCTATGCAATTTACTCACAAATGTTCAGGAAAAAAAATATTATATGTGTATATTGATGTACATGTGTATGTACGTGTGTGTATATATATGTATAGAAAGAGAGAGAGCAAATGACAAAGCAAATGGAGTAAAATGTCCACAATAGGGAAATCTGGGTAAAGGGTATCTGTTATGCTTTTTAATATTTTTATTATTGCAAATTATTTCCAAACTAAAAGTTCTAAAAATATATGCCTTATGGTTTTAAGTTATGTTCTGAAGTAAAGTGGAAAGTGGAGAGACAAAAGGGAAGAACAAGAAAAAAATTAATTTCGGGAAAATAATTCTCTGAACATCTAGGTGGCTTCTTCCCAGCTTCAGAGACAGTCAACTCTGTCCCCCAGGCTCATTCTTACGTCTCCAGTCCTCCTCATCGGTAAACAGCCTTAAACAGCATTCAGCTTGGCTCAGAAATATCTACAAGCAAAATGTGTGAAAATGAACATCTTGGTGGGAATGATGCGTGGCATCCTCTTGGCTCTGAGCACTTCGATCCGTCCGCTGCTCGTGGAGCTGCTGAATCAGGCACATAGATTTCTGTGCTAAACCCCTGGGGGCAGTTCCTGGGGATTGAAGTTCAAAGGGATGAAGCCTCAAACTTCTCTTTTAAAACTTAAAATCCCTTAAAAACAGATGGCTATGTTCTACACCAAGATAGTAAACAGTATCTTATAATGGTAACAATTAGTATGGTTCTAAGTTTTTGAAATGTATTAACTCATTTAATGCTCATAACAACCTTATAAGGGAAGTATTATGTTTATTTCCAGTTTACAAATGAGGAAACCAAAGCCCAGAGAGAGAAGTGACTTGCCCAAGGTCACACAACTGGTAATTGACCCTAAAGCCCATTCTTAATTACCTCACTCCTAGGACTCAGATACCAGTCTTTACCTGTTTGCCAGTCGAAACAATTCTAATTGTCCTAGTTGACTGGCTGGGATGTCACTAGAGATACAATATTGTCTTTGTTTAAAATCTCATTATCTAAGTTTCATAAAGCAAATCCCTATTGAGAAATCAAGTTTACTCTATGGCCACTATTAAATTTCTAGGGCTATGTTCACCATTTTTTCTTTTCACCATGAAACCTCAACAACTTCCTCATAACACAAAACAATCTGTCCTCTCTGAATCCATTATGAATCATTAGGTGGCGTTGATCTTCCATAACAATAGGAAATGTACCATTTCCTTGGACATAATCCATGAGTGGCATGATCTAAGACTTGTTTGGTTGGTTTAGCTAGTACTTCACATAGATTCTGATCAAGAAATCCATTTTCCCCTCTCCGAAAGCAAGAGATCCACTATAGGCTTTCTTAGCGTGAGCAACCACTTACTACATGGGCTTCCTTTCCCTAATAGAAAGCCCCACAGCAATAATAGGGGTGATATTAATATCATAGTAGAGGTTATAGTAGTATGGTCATAGTGGTATTCACTATACTAGAAATAGTAGTAGTGGCTAACACTTCATGGAATATCAGGCACTATTCTAAATACTTAACCTCATCACATCCCTACAATGTAAGTACTGTCAGTATCCCATTTATAGATGAGGAAACTGAGCCACAAACTAAGGAGGGTATGTTGGCCATTGGAAAGTCATAGTTTGCAACCACCCAGTATTGGGCAGACAGTCTAACTACTATAAGGAAAAACCCTACATCTCGGCAGCATAACCTAAGGAAGTTTCATGCCCACTCACATCACAGTCTGATCAGATATTCAGCAGCAGCCTTGCAAGGTGACTCAGAAACCCTGGCCCCTTCCTCCCAGGGTCTCCACTGTCCTCTGGCCTTTGGAGCTCTCCTTGGACCTCTTCCAGCTGATGGTAAGCGAGGAGGACTGAAATGTGGTCTCCTGTGTGACCAAGAGAAAAACGAGCACCTTGGTGAACATGTGGCATGCTCTTGGAGAGATCACAAAGCCCTGGGTCGGATGGGCGCAGAGGAGAGACAGCAAGAGAAGAATTTTGGTCCCTGACCCCCTATCCCGTGTGGATGCCACCTTCCTGCCCTCACCCTGCCCCTGCGGAGAGCCAACATGCACACAAATCAGATGGTGACTTCTCGTGTTTTCAAGAGCAGTCAGTCCTCTGGGCCTCCCAAGCCGGGGTCTTCTTCCACAACTAAACAGAAGACGCGGGTGCAATGAGGGCCACAGATGTGTGAACTTCCTTTGACTCACCTGAGCTTTGGCCTCAAATAAGCAAAAAATGCTGACATGCTGACATGGCCATGACCCAGGCAAGGCTTTGCTTCAGAGGAGCCTGTTCCCGAATGCCTGGGCAGGGCTCGCCAGCCGAGTTGCGCTCTGGTTCCCACCACACCTTATTTGTTTATTAGGTCACAAAACTTTCATGAAGTTAAGCCAGGCATAGCGGGGCTTACCTGACAACAGGTACAAGCCTCCAGGAAGAGCGGTGGCACCGAGACAGGTACTCGTCAAAGGTTAACCACCTCCCTGCTCACCATTCCAGCAGGTACTATTGATTCTGAATTTAATTTGGTTCATCAGTCAGACTTTCCTTTTCAGTTACGTATAGTAGAGAAATATCTTATCCAACATCAAATTCTGGACGTTCAGACTTTGATTGGGCCAGAAGACAAATCTTCATGTGGCCATTAAAATATCTCTCGAAGTTCTCAACTTTGCCTACTTTTATTGTTGCGGGGGACATTTATATAGTAATGCCACCACCCAAAGGCATCTTTAATGTAGCATCATTAATTCAAGGTTTCTTTAGAAACTTGCGAGTCAATATAACTCTTTCCCTGACCAGTTGGATTCTCGATGTCCTAACCTCCACCTGGAGTCAGGACCCACCTGTGGGGGCACAGTCAGGTCAGTCTTCTCATTGCTCTCAGAGTGGACAAGCTGTCTCTTTAAACACTAAAACTGTTTTTCAAGAACATAACTTGTTTTTCCAGGAAAAAAAATGCAGTGTTTAAGAACCCCTGCAGTGTTCACTACAAATATACAGCACAAAAATGTTAAAGACCAAATACAGAAATAACACATCCTCCCTCCCTCCCTCTCTCTCTCCCCCCTCTTCCTTTTCCCTTCCTTTCTCTCTGCCTTTCTCTTTCTCTTTTTTTACCTACCTCCTCTCTACCCTTCTAAGAGCTATCAAATAAAAATTGAGAAAGGAGAAAACTTCCCAAATAAAACTATACAAGCAAATCCATTAGGCATGATATCTGTGCAATTCTGTATGAAAATCATTATGTAAGTATGACCTGGCAGAATTAGAGAAAACAAACAGAAAAGAGCAGCTGGAAACCAACACACCTGGTATAGCTAATAAAGAAACCCTGATATTTTTAGTGCAAAGAGTTAAATAATATCACTGGAAATTGATGTGATGAGAATGATAGGAATATAACCACATTTAGAATAAACGAATCCTGCAGTTTAGGAAATAGAAGTTAAATAGAAGTTAAAACTGGCATCATTCAGTTCATATAACCATACTGAGTGCCTATGAAAATGAAGTGCCACAGTTTCATGTTCGTTGCAGCACTATTCACAGTAGCCAAAATATGGAGAATGGAGTACATCATGGATGAATGGAGAAAGAAAATGTGGCACATACACACAATGGAATACTATGTGCCCACAAAAAAGAATGAAATCCTGTCATTTGCGGAAACATGGATGGAACTGGAGGACATTATGTTAAGTGAAATAAGCCAGGCACAGAAGGACAAATACCGCATGTTCTCACTCATATGTGGGAGCTAAAATATTTGATCTCAGGGAGGCAGAGAGTGGAATGATAGATACCAGCAGCTGGAAAGGGTGTGTGTGGGAGGTCGGGGATGAAGAGAGGGTTGGTTAATGGCTACAAACACACAGTTAGTTAGAAGGAGTAAGTTCTAGTGTTTGATAGCAGGGTAGGGTGACTACAGTTAACAACAATGTATTGCATATTTCAAAATAGCTAGCAAAGAAGACTTGGAATGTTCCCAACACATAGAAATGATAAATACCCTAAGTACCCTGACTCCATCATTACACATTCTATACATCTCACAAAATTTCACATGTACCCCATAAATGTGTACAAATATAATGTATCAAATAAAATTAAAATATTAATAAAAGGAGGTGCCGTGTTACACACACTGGGAGGGAGGACTAAATCAGAAATGACCCTTGCCCTTGGGTGGGGGTTGGACTCAGTTTCCTGCAAGGTAGTAAATGTGATGACAGAGACGTGCAGGGGTGCGGGAAGAACAGAAGAGGACTACACTTTGATGGTGTCCTGGGGTCAAGGGTGGGATCTGGCATATGTAAGAAGAAACAGCCAACCTAAAAACATAAGCAGAGTGGAGGGAAAAAAAAAAAAAAAGGAGCAAAAAGGACTCCAAGAAGTATGTGGACAGGCCAAAGGCCAGGGAGGAAGCATGGAAGAACGTGGCCTGGTGGAACTCAGAGGTCGTGCAAGAGTCAGGGAACAGGGAGCTTTCACCTGCAGACTGTCACAGAGAGCAGCACATCCAATTAATTCATTCTTCACCCTCCTCACTGGTGTAATAATCTCATCACTCAGAACGTAGAAACTGTAAGAAGTGCTGCTCAGGACCCAGTTCTGATTCACCAAGGCAAACTGTCTCTGGTGGAAGGAACAGGAATCCAGAGTGAAACTTCTGCCCGACCTGGAAGTTTTATACCAGGCAGGAGAACACAGTTGAAAAACCCTAACATAAAAAGTCAGCCAAAAAAATTACACAGAAGTCCTTGGCCAAAGTCATGAGAAAAAAAAGAAGACAATTCAAAAGCAGTTCAAGGTTCTACAAAAGTAAAATTGATAGTAGCCATATAATGAGAAATCATGCCTATTTGACTGGGTTAAACACAAAGCTATAAAAATGAAATTAAAATCACTCATAATTCCATTAATCAGAAATAAAATTTTTTCTGCAATAAAGATACCTAAATTGGAAAATAGTATAAACAGTATATTTTCATTATTTTTCCCCCACTTAATTTAGTATAAGAATATACCCCATTAGTTTAGTTTTCTTTGAAAATGTGACTTTCCATAGCTGGGAAGAGTGTCCATTATGTAGATGTTAGACGTTGGTTTAAGCACTCCCTCATTGCTGGAAATATGTCATTAATAACCTATTGATATTATAAGCAACACTATGATGAACATCTTAAAGGTGTCCCTTGGTTTTGCTATGCCTCTGCGACAGCATGAGCTTGGGCTCCTCCTCAGCTCCTATGTGGTTGCAGATTGCTGATGTTCTTACCTGGACTGCTGGGAAAATTTCCTGGCTGGCTAAGGCACTTGGCAAAAAAAAATATCACAGAGTTTGCTTTCAGTGATCCTTGATAATAGAGGGAAAAAGAGGTGAAAACAGGTTCTATTTCATGTACTTTCTGCTTGGCCTGAAAATGCATGGGAACAGTTCCAGAGAATTCCTAGACACCATGGGTGGCTTTGAGGGGCTATTTTGATGATAACTAATGTTGTTTCCTTTCTGTTGTGCCAATCAGAAGCGTAGCCAGTGAATCTTTTTGCCCCTTTTCTCCTCATCTGAGAGATTAAGCAATGTTCTAGGCTCTGTAAAACAGATTATTTTTCTTCCTACAAGCCACAAACAGGGGAGGGGGAAATATACAAGAGATGGAAATGCAACTAAATTTTGTACAAGTCCTGCAAGTTATTCATGAAATTGCCATGCCAAGGAGGGGGAAAAAAAAAAACATTTTTTTGGTGGAGAAGCCAGAGTTGAGAGCCGGAAGCACTGGACGGTGCGTTACGGCAGAAGAACGCACATGATGGGTGGGCAGCGAATATGGCAGCCATCAGGTCAGGAGGGCAGATGCTGACAGATGGGCGACCCAGCACCCTGTGGCACTGGTCAAATGCCCCATGGAGGAAAAGAGCCTCTTTCTGTCCACAGTTCAGAAACTTGCTGGTTGGAAGCAGCTCCTTTGAAGCAAGGTACAGCTTGAGACCTCCATTAGGAATGTGACCTAATCTCTAAGGAATAATATCTAACAAAATCTTCAGTGACTTGCTCAACATCATTATAGGCTGGCGTGCTGCCTTGCTTGCTGAGGGTAAGGCAAGTGGACCTACAAAAACTGGATTCTGTCTAGCTCACAGATCTCAGAAATAGTTCCAATTCTTTAGAGCCTTGTTGAAGTAAAAAGTACTCCCCAGTGGTCCTGGGGCCAGCCTGCATTGCCCACCACTAAGACAGTGAGGCTCTGTGAGCATAGAAGAGATATAGGTTTACCACGGCTCCAACGGTGAGAAACCACGCTTTCCTGAGAGCCAAATGTGTTTCTCCAGATAAGGACACATTGTCCTCCCAACAGGAAGTGCAAGAGAACTCCAGGAGGAGAGGGGAGAAGAGGCTTTAAAAATGTCTAGCCATACAATGAGTCACCAAGTGGCTCTTCCCCAGAAAGCTGCTCTTTGCCCATGTCAGTGAGCGCCACCACCAGACAGAACACCCACTGGGGACCCGTGGGGAAGGAGCGTCCCCGTGGGAGTGAGCAGGCTCCGTGCTATGCTGGGGCCGGGAAGAGGAGGGCGGTGAAAGTCAGAGGCTCGAGTAGCAGCCTGCTCTTGGCAGGGGCTGCTGCTAATTTTCTTTGGCTGGCTCTGACTACCTGTCTGAAAGCACTGCAGTGCAGGAAGGAAATTTTTCAAGAGATTAAACTATTATTGTTTCCTGTGTGGCTGTCTTCGCTGGTGTATGAAAAAAAGCTTTAAGGGCACTTGAAAAGAGATTTGTCTGAATAGCAGGGTTGTTGTGATTCATCCCCCCCTCCAGTCGGGATTTGGCCAATTTCCTCAGGAAAGTGGTTGATTAGGACTCATGGATTTATCCATGGCCTAAATATAAGATGTCATAAAGGTGATTAATGGTGAGCTCACCATCAGAGGGAGTTAAGAGTTTATAAAAGCTATTTTTAACGGTTTGGAAGGGGAAAAAACTCATTTGTCATGTTGCCAACATGTTTCAATAGTTAAAAACCTCTTTGTGGGCCCTGATAATTCATGCTACCAACTGTTAAAGGTCGTTGTATTTTCTGATTTTACAAGTTTGTTTGGAAAATTGATTCAGTGTGTTTTGCTGTTTATATAAAAGCAAACCGGGGAAGGAAAAGAAAATGTATTTCCCCTCATGATTAGTGACTGCTGCTCCTGGTGACACTTAAGTATAATAACCTTGTTTCTTTTTTCCACCCTGCCTCAGAAGAGAGAGAAGTGGCCTTTCCGTTTTTACTTCTACTGTATAAATAGCAACTGATGGAGGGTATCCCAAGACAGTTTTCAGAGCCCAACCAAAAGTAGCCTGGGGTTCCTAAATTCAGGGAATTTGGAGCAGTTCAGAAAGCGCATGGTGACATTGATGGCTATTAGCAGTGTCTAGTGTGGCTCAGACCTGTCACATCACCCAGAGATGCCCCAAAATGTTACTTTATTGTAATGACAATTCCATTAAAAAATTATGCCCTTTTAAATATTACATCTTCTGCCCAGTCACAAACTAATTACCTTTGTTTAAAGGAAAATATCCAATCAGCCTCTTTTTAAAGCTGAATTTCCTATGAAGTATCTACCAAATTCTCTGAAATTGGCATTTAATATTGACCAAATAATGTGGTAACACACTAATGAATATTTACTGAATACACAGGCTGTCATTGTTGGCTAGATATTTGGACAGTTTGTGGACAGTGAACACGTGAAGGCCTGGGTCCATTCCCCAACATGTATGGTGTGCAGTGGGATATGGGGAGGGGTTGGTTATTGAAATACAATCAATTACTATCACCAATTTTGAGTTACTGGCAATATTAGATGAGATACTTTCTATGATCCTTGCAGCATTTTGAAAAACAACCCCAATCAACATGATGCAGGGTATTCCTCAATTCTTTCATTTATTTAGTAAATGTTTATAAGACCCTCCAATGTGCCAGGAATACTGACTGTTACTCTGTGCTAGGGAGGCAAACATGACTGAGACTTCAATGAGCTCCACAGGGAGCCTGGCAGATGAAGACTAGACAGAGGTAAGAGACATGATAATAATATGTGCAGATGCACTCCCTCCCTGGGGGTGAGGGAGAAGTAAAAGTTTTTCCTCCTAGAGTGCCAGAAGTAGAGATAATAAGAGCAATAATAATTAACTAGAAGCTTCTGTTTAAGGGCACAACACAAAAGCTGCAGGAATGGCTTTTTCTCATATCCCATTGGCCTGAACTTACTCTGGCCACACCTAGCTGCAAGAGAGGCTGGAACATGTGGTCATTGCCCCCTTAGGATGGAGTTTCTCGTACCAACAGGAAGAAAGGGAGTATAACTATTGGGTAACAGGTAGAAATTTCTGTACACATCATTTTAAACTACCCTCATGTAGAGGTCCAAAAGGAACCATAACATGGAAAAGCATCAATAAGCACAAGAGTTTCTGTTGAGTACACAAGGAACAAGGCAGGGGGATGCAGGGTCTACAACAAAGGATAAGGCACTTCATCATTATTTTGCATTAAAATTGCTTGTAATTGTATCTAATTATAATATATAAATATTTATAATAAAATTTAATTTTTCACATTAAAACAAATAGCAATACAAGCTGTATGGGATTTGTTTAAAAACTAGCAGAGAATTTAAGAACAAGAAGAGTGGAAAGAGATGAAATAAGCTTTAAACTCAGCAGACTGGTGAAAGCAAAGCAAGGACGATCACCCTGAATCGGAGTCAGCTGCTGCTATGGGCTGCGTTCATCTGCGAGCAATTCCAGCACAGGGCTGCATTTTATTTATTTTTGTGTCCTCAGCACCCAGTAGAGCCCATTTCCTGGCACTTATTGGCTCTTGAATAATGTTGAAGAGAGGCAAAGAACACTACATTTGGGTTTTAAATAATAGCTAAATGCTCTTAGGGCTATCACTGAGGGGCCTCTTGACCTTGATGTCACAATCACAGGGTCTCAAATTTCGACTTTCAAGACATATATATGACATTATGGATGACACACAAGGTTGAAAGATGATGGTATTCATCATACAACCTTAATTTTATGTTGCAATATGAGGCCACGCCACCTGTGTGGTACACATGAATTCGTTTTTATAAATCCTGTTAGTATCTTGTGCCCAACATAGTTATACTGAGTTGAAGGGTTTGTGGTTAGGTTAAAAAGAATTAGCTTGTTAAATGTAAGTTTAGATATTCCAGAATACTTGAAAAGTTATTTTGGCATTTTTTTTCTTCCATTTTTTCTTTTTTTATTTGTTTTTGTGTTTTTTTGTTTGTTTTTGTTGTTGTTATTCCTTTATACTTAGAAACTCAAAAAACTTAAAGTATTCTGGGCTTCTCTCAACCTCTTTAAAGTCCTAGACAGAATGTTCTAAGGTTGCCCTCTCTCAGCTGTGCTCTTAAGTCCAAGTGCCCTGAAAGCCTCTCTTCAGTTGTCCCATTTACATCTGGTAACTGGGCTTCCCCCACTTCGCCAGGATGAAGCCATTGGGTTCTGGCAATTTCCTGGCCCCTTCCATCCTTCATAACTGTCCAGGGAGGGCACAAGGGAGGAGGGGGACAACCAAAGTGGGGAAGGAGATCATATTCAAAGGTCACTCCTGTGGTCCAGCCTCAATCTCATCCCCGGGTTCCATGGGGCAGCCCAACATCCATTTAACACAGTCCCTTTTCTGCCTAAGCTAGTTCAAGTTGGGCTTTCATCACTTACAACTAATAAGTACAGAATCAAAGAAACTCCCCCTTCAGCCTTGCTTGTAGCCCACTGCAAACATACTGAGCCCACCTATGGCCAGGTAGAGGTTAGAACCATGTGCAAAATAAACCACATTCCAGATAGCATACTCCATCTTGGAGAAGAATGGAAAATCATCCATTATTTAACAGTAAAGAGCAAGGGACTACAGGACGCTACTCTGCTCCCTACAACATAAGTTAAACATTTAAGAAATCTTTTTTAATGTCTTTCAAATCCTTCCCAGCATCCAAAAGTAAGCCAAGAAGGACTTGTTCACAACTCACAACAAAACTTATTCACCTCTTCCTTAAAAGCCCCTATGAACATCAGTACTGGACATCAGTAACTTCCACATTTCCCAAAACTTCCAAAACCTCTCCCCACTCCCAAATCACCTAGTATGATCCACTGTCACTTGTCCTTTCAACAAATACGTATTATCCATCTATGGTGTGTCAGGCATTCCAGAAACACGGCTCCATGGGAGAAGAAGCCAAATGAAGTCCCTGCTCTCCTGGAGCTTAAATTTTAGCACTGGGGAAAAGGTACTAACCTCCCAATCTTCTTGACCGATTGTATTGTCTTCCATTGTAGCTTCCTAAAATAAATTGATAAAGATACTTCCCCTGTCCTATCACTCAGAATCCATCCAACAAAGGTTTGTGTGCTGATCTGGAATGCACAGCAACTCTTCCAAGTGGAAAAGTTGCTATGAATCCTCATAAGTAAGGAAGAGGCTGCGAGTACCCATTCTTAAGCTATTTTTCATTAACTGCATTCTGGTTATAAGAATTAGATGTGGATATAATATTTACAATACAGACATATATGGACACAAATGTATATATGCACATATACTTGCGCACATGTGCATGTGTGTGTGTGCCAAATGAATGATACAGCCTCCGTGTGAGATGAAATTTCAGAGCAGGGAGAGCTCTCAATTGAGTGAAAAAGAGAGAAGTCTTTCTGGAGGAGGTAGCCTTGGAAAGATGAATGTGATCTTGGCACAGATGTGGCACTATAGATAGGAGGAACCTACGAGCACACAGAGAGAGGCAGGCAAAAGGGTAAAAGCCAGTAGATTCGCAGACCCATGTGGCTGCCCTGGAGGACCCACGCAGAGGAGAGGCGGGCAAGGCTGTATGACCAACACGGACCTCGTTGGTCCATCTCGAATAGTCGACAAATAAGCTTGCACCGTGTCCTCCAAGCAAGAGTCAGCTGTTGGGAGTTGTGGGGGAAAAAAGGGGGAAGGGAGTCATTGAAACTCAAAACAGGAAGGGAAATTAAAGCTTATCTAATCTTCCCATCCTGCTAGCCCTGTATTTTATGGACAACGTAACGGAGACAGAGCAGGGATTCTAACCCCGGGGTCCTGACACTTCTCATTGCTCCCTTTGCCAGGCTCTTTCAAGACCACATAACTGTCTTAATGAAACAGTAAACTGGTGCAATGGGTAGAGAGGGAGAGTGATGGGGAGGGTGAGAGGTGGCTCCTAGAAATGTATTTCAACTGTTTAAACTAGAACTAAGTACAACGTGCTTATGGCCTGAAAGTGGGGTGTCAGGGTGGGGGGACAGATGCAAATAATAACCAACACAATAATGATAAATTTGCTGTGCATATGTTACCCATATGCACACATCTAAACTAAGTTGATGTAGATGCAAGGCAGAGGGAAGATGCCGCCGGGCTCAAAACTCATGCAAGCCAGTCCCGACTGCACAGAAATTTCAGTCAACAGTCGTTCAATAAAGGAATGAATATGTGATAAGAAGAGAGATGGTAGCGCCACTTCTTCTTCTCTTCTAGTCTTAACATTCTGCGTCCCATTTTCTTGTTGTTTATTGTCAAGGAAAACTGAAAGCAATTTTCAATGGCCAGGTTTTCTTCCCTTGCCGCACTTGCTCAGGTGTGACCAAGGGTGGCCCAGGACAACAGCGCAAAATTCCATGCTTTCCTCTGCCTTAGGTAAACGCACCATGGACCACACTGGGTACACAGGGGAAACAGGAGAATTGAGAGCAGGTCCAGACTGCCACTGTCTCGGGGCTGCGCACTCAGGGAAAGCACTATAGGGCCCTAGGACGTCACGAGATTCCTGACCCGGAAGTCAAACGCACCTGCTAATCAGACTCAGGTCGCTTCCTACAGGTCTCAAGTCAGATCCGACAGAAGCACGCCCAGCTGGAGCAACAGAGAATTAGCCCTCCCCAGAAGGCAAGAACCTAAGGGTAGGGTCACTCCTTGGATGTGTGCATCCTAAGGAAAAACAATGTACCAGCCCACACTACATACCCCCATGCCCACCATCTCACTTGTTATATTGGTGTCTCCCAAAGAAAAATTGAACATCAGTGGCACCTCTGAAGATAAAAGAAGTCACAGTGGAAGGGGTAGAGGGAGGGAAACATTGCAGTGGAGATGGTAGCTTGTGGAGGTATAAACGAGCCCTGGATTTCTTTTCACGTTAGCTGGGGCACCACGTATTTGTGGGGTCACAGCCCATCCACCAGCAGCAACACGGGCTTCCTTGCCCCGACCCCAGGGCCATGCCATCCATTTACTGTGACAAAAAGCTCTATCTCAGACAGGGACTAGCTTGGACATGTCAGTTGTTTCCAAATATCAGGTTGGTGGCATTATAACGGATTAGGTGTAGCTTGCAGCTCGTCGGCAAACCAGACACTTCATAAAATCATTTGGAACAGAAAAATGAAGGAGGTAAAATTTGGGATACAAAACAATATTCTCAAAAAGTCAAAAGGGAGCACACTTGTTAAATTAACCTCACAGGAAAAGGATAGAAAGAGAGAGGAGAGAGAAAGGACATTTCCCGAGATCCGAAATGTCCAAAAGAGGCCCAGACCAGGACGCTCAGACCTAAAATAGCTCCCTGTGCCGTGGGTTCTGTGGTCTTTCAGCAGGAGCTGACTCTTCTGGCTTCAGGTTTATTACTAAACCCTGGTGTGAAATATTGAAAAGAAAATGACTACAGAGGACCCATTTAGACCTTCCTGGCAACAACCGCGCTGGAGGAGAGGAGGGAAAGGGCTGTTTATCTTGACAGAGGATTTCCTTACCAGAACACGGAAAACATTCTTTTTGTCAAATATGGTTAATGGTCACCCGGCAACACAAAGAGGAGTTTCAGTAGCTTAACGTCAACACGGTACGGCTGGGGGGTGGGGGGCGACTGTGCCCCACTAGATGGAACATGTGCTAACTCGGGGCCACGTCTTGGAGAGGGACAGTGCTGTTGATGAGCGCATAGGAAAAATATCATTACCTAATACACTTTCCACCAAGGAAAATGCTGTCACCTACTTAGTAGGTAATGCAGACATGCCGCACCAAAAATGAGGCAAGCGGCAATATTAACACATCCTCAAAATGCCTTGGAAGACCTGGCTGCCTTTTCAAATAGGAAGAACAGAGGATGCCCTCACCCTACAACTTCCCCATTCTGATGGGAATAACTCACTTTCTGTAGCATTCCAACTGACTCCCCGACTACGCGCTGTGGGTACTTCCCCTGGAGGGAGGGGCCTCTAGCCAGAGCACCTATGATGAAAACACTATGGAGCAATGGAAAAATCTTGGATTTAGAGCTAGTTATGTAGGGCATAGTCCTGAGTCTGCCACTACCTAACTGGGTTTCCTAAAACGATTTGAAGTCTCTCTGGGCCACAATTTCCTAAAGACCTTTTCAACTCCAACATGTAAAAATACTGTCACAAAGTTAGAAATCCCCTTGAAGATCACCTGTGTTACAGACAGAGGCCTGGACTAACCCATGAGTTTCAAGCCAAATATTGATACTAAAGTGTTGTTTTGTTTTCAGAAACATCTAACATTTTTATTTCATTCTTCAGGTTTCAGAGTTAGCCCAAGGAACATTTATATGCAGTTCATTTTGTTTGCCCTTCCTCCATCCACACCTATGAAAGCATAGTTTCCTATATCTTTTCTCTACACACCTCCAATTTTTTAAGAAAATATATAAATAAGTAAAAATAACATTTGTTTGCAAATTCTTTGATGTTCCAATTACCTAATGTGTTCTTCTCTTACACCTGAGGTAAAAAAAAAAAAAGTCATTATTACTTCTTGTTTCAGAATCATGTAAGTTTTGAGGGGCCTTGATGTGCTTTTTTTTCTGCAAATAAGAATATTGTGATGTGTGGGGTGTGCTTACTTCTCTGAGGAGCTGAGCAGTTCTGAGCTCATTTTGAGTTTTCTAATCCAAATAACAAAACCAGACTGAGTGATGTTCTTAGAAGAGTATATACCTGGTTTGGTAGATTGCAAATATGGTCAACATGCTTTGTAGCTGCACCCATCTTCTTCCCAAGAGGAAGAGTCTATGTCCCTGTCCCTTTCATCCAGCCTCATGACTTCCTTTCACAAGTGGAAGGCAGCAGAAGTGCTATTTGGCCACTTCTTAGCTTAGTCCTCTAGAGGTTCGATCATGCCACCCCCTGAACAAACCCTTGCTAGCTTATCAGAAGACAGAGACCTTTGGCATAGTCATCCCATCACCTCACCCCTAACCAACGCACCACCAGTCTTGTGAATGAAGCTATCTGGGACCAGCCAGCGCCAAAACAACTCTCCAAGTGACCACAGACTCATAAGTAAGTCCAGCTGAGATCAGCCAAGCCCAAGCCTTACCAAAAGAACCACCTACAAGAATCATGAACTAAATAAATGGTTGTTGTGTGAAGCCATTTAATTTTGGGATTGTTTGTTATGCAGCAAATGCTAACTGATACACCTAGTTTGTTTTTAACAAAGGCTAACCTAGATATTATTTTTAATTATGTTTTAGATTATGCTCTGAAATGAGTAGCTTGTCTTCAGTAAGCCTGTGCCCACCCTGCTTTCTCCTTAGCCCCCCTCAGCACCCTCTCTCTCCAGATACTACAGTCTCCTGCTATCCAAGATGGGAATTATTTAATAAAGTCAATGTGAACAAATACATGAACAGGAAGAGTGTTTTCAGATGCATTATCTCGTTAAATTTTATTTGATTTTTACAACTACCTGTGAAGTGATACATATCATTCCCATCTTACAGAGAAGGAAACTGCAGCTCAGGAAGGAAAAAGCTTGTCCATAGCCACTAAACTAGTAAGCAGTCTCTCAGCTCCAAACTTTACAAGTTTCCCTGCCCGCCCCACCCCCACTTCAAGTTTCTATTCATCCAAGGCATTTACATTTAAAAAAAAAAAGAATTTGTATTCCTGGAGGAGTTTGACACTGGCCCTCCTGAAAATTCATGCACTAATAGTAGATTATAGAACACATTTTTGAGAGGCCATTCCTGATGTTCTTCAAATTATAATTTATATTCCTCAAATGTAAAAAAAGTGTAGGAGCCTCTTCTGTCAGAGACTCAAAGAAAGGCATCCATTTAATCACTATGCCCTTTAGTTACACACACAGAAAATAATTGTGCACTATGGTTTGACTGAAGGATTACTTCAGGACATTTCTCTGAGGGAGGCATTATTGCCTCCCCTTAATGAGCGTTAGCCTAAGCCTGTGGTTCCCAAGGTGTGGTCCCTGGACCGGCCGCATCAGCTTCACCTGGAAATTTATTCAAACTACAAATCCTAAGGCTCCACCTCAGACCTGCTGAATCAAAACTCTGGAGGTGAGGTTGAGCTATCTGTTTTAACAAACCCTCCAGGCCACTGGGATGCATGCTCAGGAGTGAGAACCACTGGCCTAGGCCATGGCAGTTGCTCAATCTGCTGACTTCCTAGAGTCGGAGTCAGTAAACTGCAGCCTGTGGGCCCAGTCCAGCCAGCCACCTGTTTTTATAAATAAAGTTTTATTGAAAGACAGCACCCCATTTGTTTCCATATTGTTACGACTGCTTACACACCACAAAGACAGAGTTGAGTAATTGAGGCCAAGACCATACAGCTCACAAAACAAAAATCTTTGCAATCTGGCACTTCACAGAAAGAGTTCATGGGGCCTGTCCTGGAGGTTAACTGCCTTAAGGTGCAATGAGTAAGAATATAGTTTTTCTATTTAGACAATATGAGGTTTAATACCAACTCCACCATTTACTAATTGGGCTACCATAAGGAGTTTTTTAGCTGCTCAAAGACTACATTTCTTTCTCCTCTACAATGGAAACAGTAAACTTGTAAGACTGTTGAAAGGAGGAGATGAGATCATGTATACCAAGTGCTTAACAAGGCACATGGTACAGATTCAATAAATGGCTTTGCTCTTATCTCTATAAATAAATAAAAGTTTATATCTGCCTCCTTAAGGCATTATGTAAACAACTAGAAAGCTGTGCATTTGAGACAGATGCTATGATGCACCACCTAGCTGTGGTGGGTTGTCCCAGCTGCAGGCAGTGCTGTCCGCAAGCAGCCTGCAACTCATGGTGCTTGCAGGAATGGCCACAGACGCCTCAGTCATGCTCCTCCTGACTGATTAGGATGGGGCAGAAAGGCTTGGCCATCTCAGCTCCAATCGCGATAGCTCTGAGGGCCACTCTAGCTCTAGAGTCCCCTGTAGGTTGACTGAGACTATAACCCCACTTCTGTCCTGCTCACTCCTGCACACCCCACATAGGTGTTGCTTCCATCTGAAGCACCCCTCTTAGTGAACATCCTGCATGCCAAGGTTCACATCTGAGTGGACCCAACCCATGACACCCCCAGACTTGGAGAAGGAGTCCAGAACTACCTGACATAAAATACTGGAGTACTCCTATGGCAATAATCCTCAAAAGATAGAGGGCTGGGAAAGTGGGGAGACAGTATTTTTTTCTGGAGGGTGGTGTCTTTGGTGGACCAAGTTAAACTTTCTTGGTTATGTTAGTTGCAGTACAGAAAAACCTGAGTTCACTGGTGCACTAATTCCAGAGATGTTTAAATTCATCTTTACTGCTCAGTGTCCTGGGAAACTGCCCAGCTGGGCCACCCCTTAACCCAACTCTGACTCCAGAAGCTCCTTCAAGTTTTAGTAGATGGAAACGGGGCGTGAAAATGGTGCTTGAGTCCAGCCCAAAGAAAGCACCAGAATGTTTCAGGGAAGAAAGCAGCAATTAGGGTAGATGCTGAAGGAAGACCCCGGGACACAAGATCCAGGCTTATCCTCAGGGGGGGACCACCGTGCTCACGCCTACCTGCATGGACCCTGCCCTAGCAGAGAGCCTCCATTTCACAGGAGAAAAACAAGGAGAAGGAGAAGAAGAAATGGGGAGGGAAGGAGAGGAGGAGAAAGGAAGAAAGGAAGATAGAGAAGGAGCGTCCACTCTTCTGTACACGTATTATATGACAATTGGAAGTGCTGAAAGGAAGAGTCCTCCCTTCCTCCCTGTGCCCAAGAAGAATGAGAATAAAAATAAAAACTGAAGCTTGCGGAAATCAATCCTGAAAATAGAACACCAAGATAATTCATGAGGGGGGAAAAAAGGAAGAAAAATGCTTCAAAAACATCTAATTGAAGCCTGGTGACTTTGTCTACAAAGAAACACACTATTTACATCATTATAAGTAAACTTTTATGCCAGACCCTTTCAATATGCAGATTTGCAAAAATCCAGTTTATTTCTCCAAAGGTCTCAGTAAATGCCCCACTGTCTACTAGAGAGCCAGTCTTGAAGAGCAGGGGAAAGTTTACAAGCTGCTAATGAGGGCTTAGCACCCTGGGAGGGAAAAACAGCTCCACCCAGCTGCTCCACAGAGAGAAATGAGCCTCCGTGCCCTGTGCCCGGCAGGTGCCAGCCAGGAAGCACAGGCCTGCATTGATTGCTTGGTAGCCCGGGCAGAAGGAGGTCTGGGTTTGTTGTCATTCCACGGACTCAGTGCAAGGGACATGCTAAGCCTCTTGTCTCTGGGTTCTCCAAAAATCAAGGCCGACAGCAAGAAAACAGCACACTCACAGTATTAATAGCTAGATTCTGACTGCCTTACGCCACTTTTCCTTTTGACTTACAGGAAATTTTCCCTTTGGGGAAATTAAAGGGAAGGGACACGAGGAAGACTGAATCCCATTTATTTGCTTGTTTCATGTATTTATCTAACAAGTCTTTTATTAAGTACCGACTTTGCAGCAGACACTCTTATAGATGCTGCATTTGCAATGTTGAACAAGATCTTCAAAGTCCCTGCCCATGTGGAGTTGATATTCTGGTGGGTGAAACAGAAACACAAATAACCAAATAAGTACCTAATATAACGTCAGGGATAACAGGAGATATTAATAGATCTGGGTAGGAGCTGTTGCTTCACAAATGGCCATCCCACAACTCTCTCCCTAAGAAGGGGGCATTTGCCTTGGAAGGCAGGGTAATAGATCCGATTTTTTTCTTAAGTTATAAGAGATTATTGGAAGGTTTTAAACAATGGAATGATACCGTCTGATTGTGTTTGTGAAGGATCACTCTAGCTGCATGTAGATGCATTTTAGGGAGTCAAGAGTGGAGGTCGAGAGCTGTGGGGAGAAGACAGATTGTAGCAGAGTGGTGGAGATAAGACACAAACATACAGATTTGCAATGTTTTGGAGGCTGAGGCAATAGGATCACTAATGGTTTGAGTAGAAGTTTTGAGGGAGACAAAGGAATCACAGATGACGCCTACTTTTGGCTTGAGCCAAAGTGGTTGGTTGTGCCACTTAGTAGAACATTCCAGCCTCCTGATTCCCACAATAAAAAGACCTCTTTGCCTGTGGAATTTCCTCTGTCTCTATTGTCTAGAGAAGACAAAACTGACTTGGACATAGCCCTAGGTAGAGAGAGATGGCAACCTCATTATTTTATTTCAGCTCTTGCAGGCTATAACTTCAGGAGCCCACAATTCATAAATAAATTCAGAGTAGCTTATTTGTCTATTTTTTTCCCCATTTCATAGAAATCCTGGGCATTGGCTTCTACAAGGATGATGAATTTGGCTAAAACTTTGTCACATTCATTCAAGACTAATATGGTGTTATCTAGTACAAGAAACAGATGAGAAATCATTCCAGTAAGACTGAAGCTCAGACACGGCGCAGAGGAAACATATGAGACATAAGGAAATTATTGGAACACAAACATTAGACAGTCTTATGCTGAACCAGAAAACGTCTCAGTTCACTCAAAAGGTAGTATTTATAGGCATGGCAAGGAGGAAGGAATTAACTTGGGCACACAGTGGTTGCGTTTCAAAGGTGAATTTTCTCAGCACTATTCAAGAGCATGAAACTTTGGACAGGCAATTAACCAACTTAGGAAAAGCATCCAGTGAACAAATATTGCGGCACTTCTGGGTTCCAAGTACCTTGGAAGGTACAGCGGGAAGCAAAATAAACCTACTCACTTCCCCTGATGTTCTCAAAGGGAAGGCAGCATTAGCAAGGCGATTGTAAATAATGAAATACGTGCAAGAGGAGGACAGGCCGCTATGGCAGTGCATTGCTGGGAGGTCACCCTGGTCCAGGGAGTCACGCTGAGACAGGACGGGCGTTGACAAGGCAAAGAGAACACAGACACTGCAAACAGAGCGAGCAGCCACCAGGCTCAGGAGGCCAAGAGCATGGCCTGTTCAAGGAACTCTGAGGAACGGGGTGTGGAGAAAGAGAAGGGGGCTTGGGAGACAGCGACAGGGAAGAGGCGGAAGAGTCCAGGAAGGGCCAGGTCCCTAGGACATTATAAGCAGCGGTGCTTGTTCATCCCACGGGCAGCAGGAAGCCACTAACTGGTTATAAGTAGAGGAATCAAGGATTGGGTTTTTAAAGAACTCTGTGGCAGCAGGGAGGGAGGGAGGGGATGGCCAGGGGCAAGCACGTTCCTGGCGAGAGAGGGAGGAGGCTTGATGAGGCAGGCAGGATGGGGAGCTGCGAGGGCGGCGTAGGAGGCAGACTGAGACCAGCTAAGGGGTGCGTGTGCGGCCACTTGCAGAGCTGGACAGAGGCGGGAGCTGCCGCGGGCACGAAGATGGCAGGGTTGGCAGGGCTTCCTCAGTTTCTGGCCAGAGCATTTTACTAACACGGAAAACTCCAGAAGTTTGCATGAGTCTCTCTACACGGTTCTAGTTTCCACCCTAGGTAATAAGAATAGAGTCTAGAAGGAAATCTAGAATGCAAGTTAAAGAAATTAAAGGAACAGAGAGATCATTTGAGAGCTTAATAGATATGGAGAGTAAGAGAGGAAAAAAAACACAGTAACCACCAAAAAATATAACGAATACCCCCTTCCTCTGACCAGAAGAGAGGAATTAACAGCACGTAGGACCTGGCAGAGATTAGAGGCGCAAGTCAAGCAACTGCCTGGCCTGTGGTTTCTGGATGGCTGAACACATGGGGCCCACAGCGGTAAGGCAAACGCCAGGTGGAAGGGAATCTTCCACGTACTCTGTCAAGTGGAGTCTTGGCCCATGCATGAAAAACCTGAATATAGAAGCCAGAACTCTACAACTCTACTCTCTTGCCCATTCCTGGATAGAAATGAAAATGCCCATCACTGGTCCCGAGGCACAAAGGTTTTGCAAAAAGGAGGGTGTCCAGGGACTCTCAGTGCACAGATACGGGCTTCCTGTTTAAAGACTGCTGTGTAAGATGTATAATATTTTCTGCTCAGTAAACCTCTTAATGCCTCTGTGAGGATGGAGTTACATCCAGGACTTCAGATATGCTTAGGAGTACTGGCTCAAAGGGTTAAAGGTGTCATCTGTAAGATTCCATGGAACTATGTACCAAGGGAATTCATGACAACTGTTATAGATGATGGGTTACACCTAGAATTTACCTCTTTGTCCCACAAGAATATTTCCCCACTACTTTGGAGAAGCTCCCAGATGCAGAGAAAGTGGGACTTGATCAGTTTCTCCAAGGAAGTCATCTTGCTTAATGATGCAAGTAAGAGACCCAGGATGCCCATCACCCAAACCATGCACACAATGGCAAGTTCTCAAAGCAAAGCTGGGGACATCAGAGTGATAAGTAAATCGTTTTTGCAAAGACACTAGGGAGAGAAATGCAATGGAATATTAACTGAGGGATTCCCTTTGCATTTCCTGTACTCATGGCAATTCCCCCTGGCCCTTCCCAAATCAGAGTCTCACACTGGCAGTCACTGAGTCATGGAAGGGACCTTACAGCAGAACAATGAAGGACAAAGGAGGCTTTTTGAGTATGACTTTGAATATGGTTTTCCTCCTTCAGAATCTACAGACTTCACCTTTCCCGAGACCAAGATTTTGCGCTTGGATTGCCCACATCCTGAATGCTTCAGGAAATGAACCTTGTTAGTTTGTTTCTATGGGCAGAGAAATGGAGTTAATCACACACCCCAGTTCTGAGCTCCTTGTTAGCAGCATCAGTCTGTGCAAAGCTTGTCCCTGGCTCTCTCTGTCCCTGTGATTTGTGATTGCCCACCCCACGCCCCAGACCCCTGCAGGTGATCCATGCTGAAGTGTTTGCTTACCCCTGCATGTGCCCGTGTCCTAGTAAAAATGCATGGCTATTGCATGTGTGCATTGAATTAATTACTAATTGATTATTAAGTTATTATTAATAACAAATTGTCTATCTACATTGCCATGTAGAATATCTATGTTGTGGCTGCTCTCTGCTACCATAAAAAAAAAAAAAATCTCAAGGCATAAAATTTATACAACAAACAAACAAGAGATCAGAAAAAATGAATGATGAGCAAGACTGTCCTACCCCAGACAAGAGATAGCTTCTCTGTGCTGGAAGAAGAAAGCCAAAGGGGAAGAAAAGAGCTGAGACCCTGACTCCCAGACCAAGACCTCGGGGTTCATAAGAGAACCCACGTCCAGGGAATGCAAGAGAACTTTTTCCAGGTGTGAAGTGTATGAAAAAGGAGCACGATCTCAACGTTTTGTCACGCCCAACTCGGTACCGCGATGGGAAGAATATCTGCATGGGCTTCCTGCAAGACCCCCAAGCCCGGGTGCCCCAGTGCCATGCAGGCTGCTGGGACTTTGCCCTCACTGCAGGGCGTGGTGCAGCCCTGGGGCCTGAGCCAGCCTTGCAGGTCAGGTGGGACAGATGTGGCATCATGCACCTGACAGCAACCCTCCCCAGCGGCCTCATGCCTGGGGCATCTTGGCTCCCCAGTGCCCCTAAGATGAGGATGAAGCCTCAGAGAGACGGGAAAGACCCTGAAATAACAGCAATTTAGTTTCTAACATCCAGTAGAATGGAAACTCTGAGTAGAAATAAGATAATTACAGAAATATAAGAAAGGTTACATTTTGTGCACAACTGATATTTTTGGACCTGCTACACACCTTCTCTTTCCCCAGGGTTGTGGGGTCTTTTCCTTTGAATTAGAAACTTCGAGCATATCCTAAATCTGGAATGGTTCAGTCCTTCTGGATAAATGGTTTTTTGAATACTATAAAATGCATGTATAAAGGAAGTACTTTTGTTCCTCGAAAAACTAAAAGTAGAATTACCGTATGATACAGCAATCCCACTGCTGGGTATATATCCAAAAGAAAGCAAATCTGTATATCAAAGAGATACCTGCATTCCATGTTTATTGCAGCAAGATTCACGATAGCTGAGATATGGAATCAACCTAAGTGCCCATCAGCAGATGAATGGATAAAGAAAACATCGTGTATATGCATGATGGAATACTATTCAGCCATAAAAAGGAATGAAATCCTGTTATTTGCAGCAGCATGGATGGAACTGGGGGTCATTATGTTAAGTGAAATAAGGCAGACACAGAAAAACAAACGCCACATGTTCTCACTCATATATGGAAACTAAAAAAACGTTGATCTCATGGAGATAAAGAGTAGAATGGTGGTTACGAGGCCAAGAAGGGAAGTGGGGATGGGCGGAAGAAGAGCAGGGTCAAGGGATACAAAAGTCCAGTTAGGTAGAAGGAATAAGCTCTAGCATTCAATAGTACAGTAGGGAAGTTATGATTAATAGTTTATTGTATATTTAAAAATAGCTGGAAGAATTGTAATGTTCCCAACACAAAGAAAAGATAAATGGATATCCTAATTACCCTGATTTGATCATTACACATTGTATACAGGTATCAAAATATCACATGTAACCCCAAAATATGTATGACTATTACATACCAATAAAATAAAATAGGAAATGTCAAGATGAACTCATGATGAAATTTATCCTTTAAAAAAAAACTCAAAGTCTATCCACTGATAAGGCCTAATGATGATGGATTAGGTAGAAACAAGGTCTCTTGGTGCTTACTACCACTTCCCAACCAAATGGAACAGGGCTTCCCAGAGAAATGGCTGACTCCAGGCCTGGGGCAGGATATGCAGAAGAGGGTCCGTCAACACCTTTTCAGGCTGGAAAGCAAGGAAGCCATCAAAGACAGCTGTGTCAAAGGGACTCCGAAATCATCCGTGAGATGCCTGCTGGTTGAAAATAGCACAGTGTAAGCATCGGTGAGGACACTAACTGCAACAGACGGAAACACACCAAATGGGTTTGATCCATGAATTAATCCATAAGGACACTGCAAAACCACTGACTACCTTTAGAGGAGACTAGGGAACCAGTTGATTATTGTGAAAACTGATGAATAAAGGAAAAGCATGTATCCTACCTTCCTACACAAAAAGTACGTCCAACAGAACAAACACCATCTATGAAATAACCTTGCCAAAAAGTGTGAACCTGAAACCGATTAAGCATTTGGCTATAACACCAGCTTATAGGAAATACAGATAACAGGAGAACATGATGGTAAATTACACCACAGGTACACAACTGGGGAAGCAATCAGCAAAATACAAACCACGGGAAGCTCTGGCAGTTAAAAGCAAAGGAGCATGTTGGGAGAAACGTATAGATTAAAGGAGACTTAAGAGAAATATTAGCAAATCACAGTATATGGGCCGTATTTGATCATTTTTCAAATAGATTAAATTTCAAAAATTATAATACAATCAGGGAAAAGTAAACACTGCATATTTTGTGATGTTGGGGAATATTAAAGTGAGATAATATTGTGTTTTATGTAAAAGGGGGAGTCTGTGTCTTTAGAAATATGTATAGATAAGATAATGTGATGTTCAGGATTTGCCTCAGGATAATCTGGGGGAGGTGCTGGAGGTACAGAGAGTATGAGATTGCTCCTAGTTGTTAAAGAAAGTTGATGAAAACATTGGGGTTCTTTATACTCTATATTTATACATATGCATTTGAATTTTTCATAACAGAAAGTTTGCGCAAAAAAAAATTTAAATAAAGGAAGAAATTTTTCTTTTTTTTCTTTTTTTTTTTTTTTGAGACAGAGTCTCGCTCTGTTGCCTCAGCTAGAGTGCAGTGGCATCATCACAGTTCACAGCAACCTCAAACTCCTGGGCTCAAACAATCCTCCTGCCTCAGCCTCCCAAGTTGCTGGGACTACAGGCACACACCAGAACACCCAGCTAATTTTTCTATTTTTCTTTTTTTGTAGAGACAGGCTCTTGCTCTTGCTCAGGCTAGTCTCAAACTCCTGGCCTCAAGCGATCTTCCCTCCCTCCTTGGCCTCCCAGAGTGCTAGGATTACAGATGTGAGCCACCGCGCCTGGCCGGAAGTAGTTTTTCAAGTTAGAATATAATCACTCTCACTCTCCTGAGTAAAGAAGCTGTATTAGTCAGGGTTCTCCGAAGATACAGAATCAATAGGAACATAAAGATATAAGAGGGAATTTATTATGGGAATCAGCTCATGTGATTACAGAGGCCAAGAAGTTCCACCATCTGCCATCTGCAAGCTGGAGACCCAGGAAAGCCAGCGGTATAGATCAGTCTGAATCCAAAGGCATGAGAACCAGGAAGGCTAATGTCTGAACACAGGAGAAGACGGGTATCCCAGCTCAAAAAGAGAGCGAATTTGTCCTTCTTCCACCACTGTGTTCTAGTCAAGCCCTCAGTGGATTGGATGGTGCTGCCCACGTTGGTGAGGGTGAATCTTCTTTACTCGGTATGGAGACACATCATTGGGTCCTGTGTGTTCTATCACCAAGGCCATTTGGGGGGATGGGGCAGAATCCCCATTTCAAAGCTTCTCTGTCAGAGCCACAGGAACCAGACACAAAATCAGCACCAACTACTGACACTCGTACCGGAAAGCCAGGATCAGATTGAGGCAAGAAAGGCAGTCCAAAAGGGTTGTTCCTTACAGTGACAATTTTTGTATTAAGAAATTACAGTATATGTAGTCTGCTCATTCATATATGTAAATATTATTTATCAAATAGTAATATTTCAATAGGCTTTAAAATGTAAAACTCTAAGTGAAATTTAAATACCTAGACCTCTAATAGATAAAGATGGCAGAAGGAAACATGGTAGAACTTTTATTTTTTTAATCCCAAAGAAAACTATTAAGAAGCAAATATCTGCTGAAAGTCAAAGGAAGGAAGAATAATTTCTAAGTTCATGGATGGTGCTCAGATTTTCTTTGATCATATCATCAGGGTATGAATAGATAGATGGGTAGCTAATGTCTACTGAGGAGAAAAATATCGGGAAAGTCCTTGTGTTCTGTCTATGCTTGCTCTTCCATTCTCAGCTGTCATTGGCTCCTTACCAAATTCCAGTGAACTGTGCCTCAGTACTATCTCCTAAGTCAGAGAAGAGAAACACAAAATTGACCATATTAAAATTAAAATAAATAAAATCAGGGTCTGTCTTATACATTTGGTAAGCAGGTTTATGGGATTCATCATTCCCAGGAGGGAGGAGAGAAGTGAGGTCATTCACAGAAGACAGAATCATGAGGGATTATTGAGAAAGGACTTTGTCAGGACAGTCTTCGTCCTGAGGTGGATATCAGAGCCTCCAAGAAGACAGACCTTGGCCTTCACCCAGAGCAACAATCTAATTATGTTTTCATCTGAGACAGTTGGTTCTAAATAAAGACCCAGGAGATGCTGGATAGGCTTCTCCTTATAGATCAATTGTTCTGGATCATTCTATCATAGTTAGAGTCCACCTTAGGCCAAGACTACCAGGACAGATATTTTTGGAGCATCACAGATCAAGTTAGCATTGCCTAAGAGGAACACGATTCTGAGAGACCCCTCTTGCCCACTCCCACCACTCATGCATCTAACACACTTTCCCTAAAACGTCTTCCACCCAGGAGTCAACATGCTCCAGTAGCAGCCTGACCAGCCTGTCCCAGCTCCCCACTGTTTCTGTTCAACCTCCAGTCACTGCACTGAAACTCGGGCCCTCCTGCAGGCCATCAGAGAGAGCTCCCCAGCCCTTTCTCCCAGGTGGCATATACAACAGGCAAGAACACATGGCAGATGGTCATTCACTCCAACAGAGACCACGGCAATGGGAGACATCAGTGGCATTTGTGAAGAGTCCCTAGTGTGTAGACTTTCTTTGTTGATAACTCTTTACTGCCCACAAAATATCTATTAATATTAAACTATGGGACATTTGCTTATGTCAAAATTCTTTCTGAACGACCATGAACTCTGTCCATACAGTTTATGTCCGTATCACACTGCAGGCTAACTTTCCACCTTGCCAGTTAAATCAACAACTTTCAGAACTAGCAATTCTCAAGCATACCCAGAAGTTAACTCGGCCTTAGGCGATGAATAGGATGTCTTATTTTTATTTAGTAGTCTTTACACCAGGCACCAAATTTCTTTTAATAAAGAAATGCTTCTAAAACTAATATTTACTTGTTCCACCAGAAATGCTTTAATTGGCTTTGTGAAATCAATGGTTCCCTTGATAATTGATAAAAGAGTGTCTCTTTTCCCTGTCCTGGCAATATCTTGGTTTAAATAACAGGACAGATAATTCTTTCACAAATATGAAAAACAGATTTTCGGAAACAAGCTTATTTTATTAAGCCATGTTATTTAATTTTATCTGACATTTGCAAGTCATTTTTGCTAGTAAGCATTCTACATTAATACCTGGAGTTCACATAGAGTTTAACAATATGAATTTCCTATCAGAGAAAAGTACAATATATGTTTGGCAGAAGCCAAGTTCATGAAGAATTAACAGTTATCAAATCCCAAAGGGGAAACAAATTCTCTTTGCTCCTCTCTTGCCAGCTGTCATACGTCCAATTTGCACTTTCGAAATTCTGCCTGTTATCCTAGATTCTGGAATGGGAAGACTAGTAACTTAGCATATTCATGCCTGACCATATCAAGTCCAGACATTTACAGGCACCCAAGTGCCACCAAGGTAGAAAAAGTGTATCCATTTAAAATAATTCTCATGTTAAAACTATCTAGAATACACCAGAAAGAATAAGTTATTTTTACATGCTTAAGTAGATGTAACAAAAACCAATCTTATATGACAAATTAAATGGATTCCTGAAAAGTGTTAGATGAAAATCTACTTTCCCACTGACATATATTTTAAAATATATAAAATAAGGTTAGAGTTTTAAAATGTGGAAATTGAGCAGTAATACAAGTAGCAAACACAGACTTTAAGAAAAAGAATGTTCTTTGTTACTATAAATATAACTCGTGTGAAAACACTCTTTGGGCCTTCAAATATCCACTCTTTTTCTGGGCCTTTGGAAACAGTGTTTTATCCGCATAGAGCCATGTCCACCTGGAAAACTCCTATTCAACCATGAGGATTCGACCCAAATATCATCGCCTCTACACATCCAACCTTTCCTGCTCTGTGATCCCTGAAGGAAAAATGTCCACATCCTTCCCATGAGCCCCAAGGCAGAATTAGTGCACCTCCTTTCTCTCTGGGCACCTGAGGATGAGGACAGGCTGTTGCCATCATTGCTAAGAACTTGTATCCTTCCCTAGACCCTGTATTCCCTGCAGGAGGTAATGCTTAATGTACCTTTGAGGGTTCAGTGCCTACATCAGTGCCTGGCACCTCACTGGTGCTAAGTAAACACCTGTGAAATGAAAGAGCAAACAAACGAAGAAATTAAAGAATTTTAAATGGTATTTTGAATTCTTAAGAACTTATCCTAGATATCCCATAAATTGTCCCCTATGGATAATTCAGAAATGTTCTCGGTTAGCAGATTCTTTAAATCTCCTGGTATCAATACATGGAGTATGTTTAGTTTGGTTGTTTTAAATAAACCCTGAACTCTCTGATTCCAGAAGAGAGGATCAACAGACTTCTAAGACCCTGATGTGCTCATCAGCTCACATCAGGGTGACTCAACAATAAGCTGGACCCCAGAACACCCCATTTAACAGTGTCTTCATTGGAAGACTTTTTTAACTGCTATACCTGGCTGATTAACAAGTATTAACAGATGGATTACGTAGTTTAGAGAGCAGGAATAGCTCTAGATCTGAAGGAAAGAAGGAGGTTACCAATTAAAGGTAACCTCATCCAAAAGCAAATACTAGAGAAATGCAAAGAAGAGTGCATCATCAAGGGCCAACAAATCCTCACAAGCAGACCAAGAGGTGCCCATATCACATGCTCATGCTGGTGAGAGTGTCTCACCTGTGGTCTTTAGAGAGCTATCCAGACAGACAGCTGAGCATGCACCAGCTTTTAGAGTCTCCCCCTAAAAGATCTGAGGGTAAATGCCCACAGGACTGTTATCAGTTCTTAACCTCCATAACCCTCAGGGAACACAAGGAACTTTGACATATCAAAGTGCTGAGACAAGTGGTTGTGAGGCAGAGTAGCAAGTCAGAAGTGGACAAAACCAGCCAAGGAAAATAACCCATGGTGCTTTTCTGCAGGCTTGAATCATGGAAAATTAAAGGCCATTTTAAACTACACTGAATATTGAAGGAATTGCAATCAACGTGATTATAGAGGCCTTAATGCTTACAATAGATGAAGAAAAGAGAAAGCCAGACTGGAAATAAATTATAAGCAGAACTAGGGGCTGAGAAATTGGAACATTCTCTAATGAATATGATATGGCAGACAAGGAAGTTATTTTTCCTTTTGCATTTTTTAGTTTGCTCATTATAAACCTAAAAGCATGACAACCTAGAGTCCATATTCTACCTGTCGATCTTAAGCATACAAAAGGGCTTTTACATTATCCAAGGCTCTGGAATCTTCTTAATGCATCCACCATAGCTTGTAGAGGATGAAGTCACAGATTGGCTTGAACCAAAGCAACCTCAGGAAGGTGTAATGTAAGGCAGGCACCCGGAACAGTCAGCTGCGGAAGGCTCTTCATGTCAATGGGCGCCCTCGTATGGGAAGCTTTTTAAACCGATTTTGGACAGTCAAATGTGCAAATGAAGCACAATATTCCTCTTGTACTCTTTGAATAACTATAAGGCAACATTTGTTCTCAGAATTTACCTCAGTAAATCTTAAGAATTCCTAATTCAGCTGAATTGAAGATTCCATTACTCTTTCTTCTGACTTTCTCCCTCTATAGTTAGTCACATTTTGCTACCAAACTGTTTCCATTTATCCAAATTGCTATGGAGTTCCAGAGTTCCGTAATATTTACCATTACCAAGAACTATTGCCACTTCCTAATAGCAAGGTCCAGATTTTGAAAATCTGAAAAGTCCATGGTAACTGTAGACATACTTAACAAGGTGGGTACAAACAGATGTTTACAGTTGCTTCTATTAATTTCACATTATTCCCTGGTTTCATCCAATGCACAGAACTAAGAACCGATATCATGTAAGCTACTAAATTTTAAATCTGTAATTTCTAATAATTTTTAACAAATTCCCTAAGACAAAAAAAAAATGAAGACAGTCCTCTACTTTCATACAAAATAAACATCCTTGTATCCATATATTTGAGATTGCAGAAAGCAAATAAAGTTGAGTAAAACTTAAATATTAATAATATATTCCTTATGATGATAGGATTCCCAGAGGAATATATGTTAAAAGGTCTTTAATTTTATCTCACTTTTAGATATACTCTTCAAAAATTTATTTCTAGTATTTCAATCACTCCTCTTAATATTTTCTTTGCTTTTCACACATGAATACACAATTGACAAGCTTGAAGGGAATATATGCCTAAGGGCAATTCACCACAAAACTTTAATTTTTCTTCCAACTGTATGAATTTTTTTTAAACCCACACTTCTTATCACAGGTATCAGCATTTGGGTATTAGCATTTTCCTCATTTTTATAAATGAAAGGCAAAATTCTAGAAATAGTCAAGCAATGGTACAAACACTGCCTTTCAGTCAAAGATGGCACTGTGGCCACAGTGGGACGGTCCAGTCAAGGCAGCACTGCACATCCAGCTCATCCAGCAGCTGGGATCCCACATCTGACTTGGAATCCTCAGTGTCTCCACATGTGGGTTGAGTTTCAATGCAGAGACCGTCTGTACTTCCAGGTGACAGTAGCACACAGTGACCCGGATCTCTGGGCCTTTCTGTATCACAGCCATGGCAGGGTATTTCCAGTGCCTCACACACATGTTCCCTCCAATCCCAGCTTTCACACAGCAGTTCCCTCAGCCTAGAACACCCTTCCCCTGCCCATCCTGTCCAATTTCCTTCCAGAATGCTCCTGCTCTTCCTTTCTCAGCTTAAATGTAGCCTTCCGTGAACACCCAGACCAGACTCTGCGTCCTCCCGTGCAGTCACTCTGCACTTGCGGTGCAGCAACACTCCTCGGGCTCGTGGCCATGTTTGGTGGCCGTGTTTGGTGGCCGTCTGGCTCAGATGCCCAGCAGCTCTGGAGACCTCTCTCCTCCATCAGTCCTGAATTCCCCTTGCCTGGCACGGAGCACCCACCCATCACATCTTCACTGAACTATATTGAATCAAGTTGCATGACAAGCTCAGTGAACGCAATTTGTTTCCTGAGTAAGTAACTGTCTTTTTGTCACATTTAGGGAGGAGAGAGAGAGAGAGACTGATGTCTGCATCGTGGTGCAGCAATGCCTTTGGGCCATGGAGGCTATTTACATGCTATCCCCGGGGAACAAGTCTTCCTTCTTACAGACAGACAGGTCTCCAAGGCCAAGCAAAGCAATCCAAGGTATGCTTTGGCCAGACACCTGCAATATCTTGATCTTCATCCATTTCTTCAAACTGACAGTGATCTAGTCTCTATGTGTAGTGGCATTGATGTTCTTTAATGTTCTGTATTGGCCACATGCTCCCCCAGAGCCAAGGAAACCATCTTGCCTTCAGCTGGGAACTAGAGACTTGATTTGAACATAAAACAGATAGCTCAGGTTCCAAAAAGAGAGCCAAAGTGAATCCAATAATTTTCAGTTTCAGAGAAAGGGCGATACAGCAAGGACCCTGCCTGCTAAATTCCCGACAATCACCAATGGCTCCATCTGCAGCTCACAAATACACAGAGAAAACAACCAAACCACACACAAGGAATTACGTCCACTTGATCTTAAACAGAAAAGAAAAACTACTTGGGAAATAATTAGTCTTGGCCAAATGAGGAGTAAAAAATTGTAGAGATGATAAAAGAAATATAAGCTTGATTCTAAGATGATAGTATTAACAATCAGCCTTTTAAATAAGTGTAAAAACAAATACATAGTTCAGAAAGCTCTTTCTCATCAAAATTTCTCTCCTGACACTTAACTTGAGATGGCCCTGGGTGTTGGCTTTTTGCCTCCCATTAGGAGCTGTTGTACCTGAGTCACCAGCAGGTACGGGAACACTGACAGGCCTCTGCCTCAATGCGGTAACATAAAGCAATACAGAAACAATTTTTGGCTTTGCTGCAAATGTGCATAATGGAAAGCAAATATTATTAAAAAGACAATCATTTTTAGTGATTAAAATAATCCAAGGCAGAAAAAATTTCTCCCATAAGTTTCTAAGTTCTCATTTATCATCGTTTTGCCGTAAGAAGCCAGAGTAATTTTATTTTTCCTGACTTCTATTAAAAAGATCAATACATATGATTCCAAAGAGTCTCGGCTCATGAAAAGATGGAGCAGGCCCGTAATCACATATGAAAGTATTGGTTGTCATTAGCAGAAAGATTGATCTGAAAAGACAGCCAACCCAGAGTGAAAGGACTTAAAAATTTCCACTGGGCTGCCCGGCAACTTTCACCTTCCAGATAATGAAATACGGATAACAGATTACCATATTAGAGAAAAGAATTGCATTGGAGGTATTCAGTAGATATCCACTTTAGCAAAGCAATACCAAATTTCTCAATAATGATTTTGTCTGATGCAAAAATGTTAATGCAGCCTGACAGTACAAAGCTATTGTTCAACGTACATTTAAGTCAAAATTGTTCGATAAAATTTTTATAGTTACCTGTGGCATCAGAGGCTCTAATGAATGAACATGTTCAGTTGATTTTTGAAAACAGAGTTAAGGAATATATTCAGACAAATGTCACAGACTTATTGCATAAAGAGAACTTTTCTCAGCTTTCTTCAGTGAGTTATTGACATGACCCTTGGTGGTGATTGCATGAAACTCACAAGGACTGAACTCATGGGTGTGCAAAGGCTTTTCTTCACTGCATAGCTCTTCTACCCAGGAATCCACTTATTGTGTAGTAAAAATGATAGCGATAAACCAAGATGGAATTTTTATGGGACCTTGGAAAGACATGGTAAACTTGGGAAATTCAGAATTGTGCTCCAAGGATTCTAAACTAGAGGTCACATTTTTAATATCTTTATCCTTGTCCTACCTATGTGCAATATTGACAAACCTGAGAATGGTGTTCGTCTATTCCAGAATTGATAGACAAAATGCAAGAAGGGCTGAGACCAGGAGCCAGGGAGATGCTCTTAACCAAACATTGGCCTGTATATTTTCAAGACATCTGAATATTTCAGCACTCTTCAATCCCTTTACTTACTTAGCTGCCAGCAAATACCTGGACAGCTCACAGTAATCAGAACTGTTCATAATTATTAATATCAACCACTGATCATTTTGTAATGACCTAAAAGCTGGTATTAGAGAAAGGTACCAGCATCCATTCCCTATTGAGTCTAAGTGGGCATTGCATTTGTGCTAAGAATCACTGTGTGTAATGCACTTCAATAGAGTTTGAGAAACATTTTACGTAAGTATAATACTCTATTATTCCTCTATGCATTCCTAAATGCTTTAATTACCTAAATTTTACACAAAATCACATTGTCATGGCATCTACTAGACACTTCAATGCATACAAAGCAGAACTGTTTTCCTCCATGTCTAAATTAAACAAGACATAAACATTTGTTTTTATAAAAATACCAGAAAATGTTCACACTTTTGGAATTTCCTGTAATAGTAGTATCAGGAGTAAATTCCTCTAAATACAGAGGACAGGAATAAGACTAGCCAGGAATTATTTTTAGTTTTTCAAACTTAGTAAATTCTTTCCCACTTTTAGCTGACAGGAATATTTTTTCTTGCAACTAAGAAAACATCTCCATTTTACTAATGAAGTCAATATTTTTAAGAAAGGGAGAAATAATTTTTCCCATGCTCCATACAGGACTCTGTGTAAGTATATATGTACATGTTTATACTCCATGTCAATAATGATGGCACATTTTTTTAAGGCTAATTCTCTTTTTAAGAATATCAAAATGATATCACTCACAGGCATCATTACCTTAAAAGTGGAGCATGACGGTTCTGCACGACTGGAGTGGGCTATGGAAATTACCCATCCTGGTCCTAATAAGGCTCAGAAGATGACTCTTGACTCATAAGACACCACAAGGGACAGACAACCATGATGTCCCTATAAATGCTCAGTGATAGGAACAGGTCCCTGTCCCTCCTCTGCCCTGCCCTGTCTTGCTCAGGCCTTGATGAAAAGTCTACAGCATGATGCCTTGAGTTGACAATGCATCTCAAGGAAGATGACAGTGTAACTTCTATGATAGTGCAAGACACAGGTCTCTCTCTGATTCTCATTGGTCTGGGCTGATGGCAAGGTGTGCAAGTTGTCTCTCACTCCCATCCTCTGTGTGCAGTCTGACAAATAAGACTTATTGCTGAGGCACAAAACAGGATGTAAATAAGGCCTCAAACATCCTACATTTCCAAACACCATGGAAATTATAGCATTAAAAAAAAATCAAGAGAGAGAAAGAGCTATAATGTAACTGTATTAGTCAGGGTTCCCCAGAGCAACAGAATCAATCGATGTGTATATAGAGAGAGAAAGAGATTTGTTATGAGGAGTTGACTCGCATGATTACAGGTGTCTACAGGGTGAGTCAGGAAGCTGTAGACCCAAGACAGTCAAGGGTGTAGCTTCAGTCTGCGTCCAAAGGCCTAAGATCCAGGAAAGCCAAGGTTGCAGTTCCAGTCCAAAGTTTGGAAAGTTCAAAACCCAGGAAGAACCAACATTTCAGTTCAAGTCTGAAGGCAGGAAAAAACCAGTGTCCCAGCTAGGAACCCATCAAGCAGGAGCAATTCTCACTTACAAGGAGGTCAGTCTTTTTGTTCTACTCAGGCCTTCAACTGATCGGGTGAGGCCCACCCACATCAGGGAGGGCCATCTACTTTGCTCAGTCTACTGATCTAAATGTTAATCTCATCCAAAGACGTCCTCGCAGAAACTCCCAGAATAATGTTAGACCAAATATCTGGGCACCACCTGGCCCAGTCAAGTTGACACATAAAATTAACCATCATAATAAACCTTGTCAAGTGCTCCCCAAATACAGTTTTCTTTGTGTTTGTCTTAATAAAGGTGATAATATAACTTCTGTTTCTTCATTTTTATGATGATCCTTTTTGTCCTTTTGATTTAGTAGAAATAAATATTTCTTTTGCACTTCAAAAAGCAGCCAATATGAGGCCAGTAAAATTGCACAGAAAACTCTTTTCCCCCCAGCTAAAGCAAGCTCAAGAAACATGTATTTAATACAATGAAGAATCAATAAAATTTTAATTTTAAGCAGTTAGACTCAATGCCAAGTTGTTTTGTAAAGAAATATGATAGGAATTAATACTCTCTTTCCTTTGTTCAGAAAAATAAAATTAAAAGTAGAATTAATTTAGTAATCATCATACTGGTTGGTTTGACGGTAAGAAATTTGACTGAGAAACATGCATATAGCTTTGGTTGTTTGAAACTGCATTTTCTAATTCTGTAAGACCCTGGATAGCTGCAAAGGGGATTCCATAGACCAGTCGCACTAGCATCACCTGAAAGTTTGTAAAAAATGCCAATTTGGGGTCCAACCCCAAGCTTACTAAATCAGAATATCTGGGGGTGGGGCATAGGAACCTGTGTTTTAAGAAGATATTTAGGTGATTCCTCAGCACACTAACATTTGAGAATCTCTGCATTAGATACCACTTGATCCAGTTCCTAGAATCACAAGTTAAACCTCAGCAAGAAAAACTTAGTGCGATCGGCCAGGAAAAGCCTAATTTATCAGCCAAGTAGGCACACACTCCAATCTGACTAAGAAGAATTTTGTGTTTAACTGCATGTGCTCATTCCCTCTAAATTTTGAATGATTCCATTCACTTTGATAAAGTGGGAGGAATTATAGAATATCCAGGTATTACAATATTAAAATTTAAAGCTAAATTTTAGTTAAACTTTAAAGTTGATGTTAAAATGATACATTTGCTTTGCATTTTACTCTACCATTCTGAAATAAATAGCCCTCAGAAAACATTTCAGATGGCATCACTTTTCTAATTATTCATAATTTCAATAAAAAGTTAGGCGCTGATCTACAGACGTAAGCGAGGTGTTGGCCATGAATGCCGGAACAGAGAAGCGCTGGTTTAAAGTAGTTGGCTTATTTCTTGTGGAGTGTCTGTTAATTTTGCCTCCTAGTTCCAGACTTAGAAAGACATTCCAGCCTATGTACAACTTTTAATCAACCCAGATCCCCTCTTTGCAACAAATATATTGGAAAGGGCCAAACTTTGAAATAGTAGCGTTTTCTTTCTCTTCCTGGCCTTAATTCCCAATGTCTTCTCCATGCCCACCCTACACAGCAAATATTCCCCACCAAGACAGCTGCTCTCTTCACGTTGGCCTCTGCTGCCTGTGCAACCTCTCTTGCATGACGGCCTCTCTCCAAGCGCATCCTCACTAACCAAGCCCTGCCCTCCAGAGCTTTCTTTGCAATCCTTCCCAATAAAAAGGTTCTGTGCCATTTCCCACTCTCAGGAGACCACTATCAACTACCTCTATATTCAAAATCTGTCTGATACTGTTCCATTTGAGGTAACAATAATAACAGACGATAATGGAGCATTGTGTCAGGTTAGGGTTTGGGGCAAAGAAGCATGTGGAGCAAAAAACAAAACAAAACAAAACAAAACAAAGTTCGAGACCCAGCTATGGTCACATAACCTTGGGGAAGATTTTACCCTCAAAGAACTCATAATTTAATAAGGTAGATAAGACAATTCACCAAGAATACAGTAGGCTGGCAAATACCAAAGAACAGTGCAAAGTGCTAGAGAAATCAAGAACAGGAGAGCTCCCATCCAACCACACATGAGCTTCAGGAGCTGTTTCTCAGAGGAATCCACACTGGTGAACAGTGAACACACCTCTTTCTGGGGACACATCGAAAGAGAATAGGTATACACACAACCCCTCCATCTGGAAAAGGGAACTGTGCTCATGCAAACTCATGTCATATTGTTTCTTCTCTTGGCTCTACGCAGTTATTTCATCACCCGGCAATGGGGGCAGTCCCCACTGGAGTCTTTCTGACATAAGTAGCTGTAGACAAGAACTGGCATCATTGTCCTTTCAAACTAGCCTTGTAGCACTGCAAGAAATGTGTAAGGGCTGTGTGCTTGTGTGTGGATGGAGACAAGCATGGTACGGTTCATATATGATTTTTGCCTCAAGCTCACTAGACGGCTTTCCTGACTATCAGTAAATAAGGGCACATTGAGTTTTTGCTCTGGGCCAAGCTCCACAATGACCCTGTAAACAAAGCATTCATATCTTGTCCTCCAGGAGCTTGGGGTCTAGATGGTCATAGAGACATTAAACAAACAGTGACAAGTGCAGACTCAAAGTATAGTTACAAATTTAAGACTAAAGTCTACACAGCTGCCATACAGTGATGCTACCTCCATTCTACGGTTCCAGGATCTACTGTTACAAGAACGAGGATTATGACTCTTGTCCTTGTATTGAGTGGTGTTGCAAATGCCTGTCTCAGTTCCCTGAAGACAGCCCTGTGGCCCCAGCTTAGAGTCCTCACTCAGTCCCTGGAACCACTGTCCTAAGCCGTGGTTCTCAGCCTGTGGTTGAGCATAAGTACTAGGGGACTGTAGGGTAGACACCCGACCTCGCTCTCCCAGAAATTCTGACTCAGTGGATCTATGCTGCATTTGAAAAACCCACCTGAGCGTTCTACGGCAGACAGCACGCGAACTGCCCTGAGCAACCCTGTGATCTACAGATGAATGAACTAAATGGGGCTTATGCAGACAAATTAAGAGCATAATTTAATTGATACACCACATTAGCTTCAGAAAGTCTCAAAAAATATGCACAAATATTCACATAACAGAATACTTTTCCCTGCTTTCAAAAGACACTAAGATACCAACTATTACGTTCTGAAAATAGAGGAAAGTTCACAATCCTTAGATTTAATTCTTTGTATGGAGTTTTTTTAGTGTACAACTTTAGTGTGCTTCAAGTTAATGAAAATATTATTCATATATCATTCAGTTTTTTTTAAATATTCATTGGTAAATTCCTCTTACAGGAGGCATAAATAAATACCTAAGTGTAAGAAATATGCTAAACCAAATACTAAATACTGCTAACAATTCATAATAGATATAAAATCAGCTTTAAAATCCAAGCTAAACCACAGATTAAACAGAGGTTTTTCATGTGACCTTCAAATCAATTCTTTGGTCTTCTTTTACCATTTTTAAATGACAGACAACTGGGAAAAATAACCATATTTTCATAAAATCTAATTTTGCTCTCTCACATAATATTGATTCAAAAGCAATGTTATCAATAGCCACAAGTAAAAGAAAAGGAACTTCCAAAGCCATAAATTCTATTGGAACTGAGATACAAGCTTATGAGTAAAGATCAGCGAACAATTTTAGAAAAAGGCATTAAGGTTTGAGAAAACCCCAGAATGATGTGAACTTAGAAGGGCAGGCAGGAAGAGGAGGAACAGGAAAAATTTGTTTCCCAAAATGCCATTAAGTTCATTTTTTAATTCAGAAAAAGGAGTTTTTCTGTAAAAACTTTCCAAAGAAATGAATATTGAAACAGTTCAACCATGAGGCCAGCACTCTAAGACTTTTAAATAAATAAATATCAATCAAATCATTCTTCAGATGCTCTGGTTCTGATACAGTGATTGATCCATGTTGGGGATACAAGTTAAATAAAACGTGGTCCATGTCTTCAAGGCACTCACCACCTAGCCTGCAAGGTGACAGACATCTGTACAACTCATGACACAGAAAGATACCTGCTACAGCTGTCCCATGCAGCAGCGATTCGGGAACAGCGAGGAGGGCGTGATGAATGCTCCCTGAGGACTCTGATAAGGCTGGCCTTGCAGAGCAGTTGTCTTGCAGAGTCAGGGTCTGAGCAAGTCTCTGAATTAAGGCGACACTGGCTTTTTTAATTTGCATGGAGCTCCCTCTTGGGCCTCCTGCCCAATTCTCATGACAAACTCTTCTTGGTGAGTCCTTCACATACACATTTTCAGATAACATCTGTATGTTTGTGACTCCCAAACCTGTGTCCTGAGACAAAACCTCCTGTCTGAGTCTCAGAGGCATAGCCAGATCGTCTTCCGGACATACAGGCTCCTCAAGTTCAACATGTCTAAACCTAAATCCATCAACTTTCCCTCCTCCCTACCCTCTGCCCAAAGCTCTTCATCCTCTGCTATTTGTGTTTTCAGTAAATAGCACAGCCACCCACCCAGTTGCCCGAGACAGAAATTATCCATAAGCCCAGACTCCTTCCTCTCCTCCAAGCCCAGCCTCTGCCACTAAAATCTCTCACCCTCTTCTTACTCCACAGCTCCAGTCTTAGCTGACGCTCTCCACCTGCTTTACCTGGTGTCTCTGTCTCCAGTCTTCTTCCCTTCCAGGTCATCCCCGGCGCTTCTGCCAGAGTGAGGGATCGTAACTGGTGGCTAGTGATTTTGCTTTTCTCATTAACACCCTTCCATGGTGCCTCAGCACTTCAGGATAAAGTCTGCACCCAGCATAAACTCAGTCCTCTCCTCCGCCATCCTCTTCCCCCTTGCCTCCCGCAAGTACTGATGTCCTCCCTCGCAGCTCCACTTCCTGTGCCTTGACCCACGATGTCTTCTCTGGACTGGGCATCCCCCCCTTCCCATCTACCGACCGCCTTCCCGCCGTCTACCTTCTGCTCAGCTCAGTGCCCTCCTCCTCCAGGAAGCCTCTCCGGCATCCCAGGCTGCTCAGGTCACCCTCTGTGCCCCCAAGTCCCCGTGGATGAGACTTCTGAGCACTCCTCCCCCTGTTCCGCAGTAGCAGGACTGTTCCCGCTGCCTCTCCCGAGCTGCCCGTGTGACGCTGGAGGGCAGAACTGTGCTCTGCTCACCCCTATGTCCCTCATTCCTACCACAACGCTTGTCACATACGAAGAATCAAGTGTTTACGGATTATCTTATTTAATTAATGCCATTCACTGAGCTTCACAATTATTCCCACTCGAGAATGAATAGTTAAAAATCTCAGGAAGCAAATGACTATTCAACAAATTGTGCCCCTCAAAAACAAACTACCAACAAGAAAAATCAGCATTCTCGAGTTACATTACAACTATCACACAAAAACAACTGGTTGGATATGGAAAATTTGGTCAATTTTTTTTTGTTGTTTTTTGGGGTTTTTTTTCCTCCATTGTACCAAATACCTGATTTGGTGGTGGTGGTTGTTCCGGCTGCCTTTGTTGTTGTTGAAGCCATTATATTATCTGATACTTTCAAGGCAGCTGAGTCAGCAGGGTGCTGGTTTAAGTATCACGCAGGGTCGATCTGTGCAGCTGTGGCAGGTCCTACTGCAGCGCGGTAACCAATGCTCTCAAGTGCTTTTCTGAGCACCTACTTCATGCAGGCACAGGCCCTGCCTCAGGCCTTCCCCAGGTGTAGCCCAGGGGCCATCTCCATCCACATCACCTGAGGTCTTGCTAAAAATGCCAATTCTTGCATCCTACCCAAGATGTCCTAAACCAGAACCTCTAGAGGCAGGGGCTGGGTATGTGTATCTCAAGAAAGTCCACCCTCCTGATACTATTCAAACTAAAGTTCTAGAGCCATTGGGCTACACTGGGGACAGTCCCACAGAAGGTGGAAGAGAAGGATGAAGAATTGGGGTGATGAGAGAGTGAGGGGGGTCAGGGAAGAGCAGGTGAGGTATTAGGACATGAGGACAGCTACTGACAAGGAGGCCCACTACAGTGTTGGTACAAACGAAAAGAGTGTATTTCCATTGCACGTAGCAGTCTGGCTCCATTGGGTCCTGGGCTGATATGGGGGCATCGTGGTGTCAGGGACCCCCAATTCTCCTTGTTGCTTGGACATCCTTAGAGTCTTTCTCTTATCTATATGGTCCGAGATGGCTCATTAGCTCTTCCTCACTCCAACCAAAGGAGAAAGAAAGAAGGAGGGTCCCTTCCCCTAAGGCACAAGCCAGAAGGTGCCCTTCCCACATGTTCAGAGTCCTCAGTTTACCCTGCAGCTAAATCCAACTGCAAAGAAGACAAGAAATGTACTGGGGAAAGGAAAAGTCCACGTACCCAGCTAAAAATGAGGATTCTGTCACAGTTGAGGAAAGGGGAAATAGATAACGGGGTCAACTTGCAGTCTCTGTCACCTGGAGCAGAAGGGGGAGGAGGGGAAGGGTGAGAATAGGAGGTAAAAGGGAATGGAAAAGAATGTAAAAATAACCGCTGTCAAGTTTTCAAAAGGCCCAACCCCCACCACTACACATCAACTTAGGGTCTGGTGTTCCTCATTTTCTAAGCTTCTTTAATCAAGATTGTTGAATTCACTTTCACTCATACCCCTCTAGCCTTGGCCTTGGACATTGACTTTGATTGGAAAATAATCTGCTGCCAATTTTTCCAGTATCATCGGCATGATGGGCTACAGGCACAAGCAGATTCTCCAAGTTCTCTGCTTTGTATTAGAAGTTATAGGCTCGAAGATTAATTTTAAATAGCACAGTTTTGTCTGGTGTGGTTGAAGATGGTGCTGTTTGATCAGTTGGTCCTATCGCGGCACTCGTGCTAGGTGGGTGGTGCTCCCTGGAACTGGGCGATGTCATGGCCCTGTGCTGGGTGAATTGAATTCCCAATTGAATAATCATCCTGACTTAGTCTGGCTGCTGGAGAACATGTGAAGCATGAAGGGACAGGCAGCTTCAGTGTCATCCCTACACGCAAGCTACCGTCCCGTGGGAGGACTGCTATGGCCTCGTGCCCGGAAGGCTGACCTCACAAGAACCATCCTCAGCCTTTCACGCACCCAAGACAAACCATGTGACATCCATTCCATGGATCAGACGTCAGGTCAGATCTTATTACTTTTGGACAACAGCCACTATGTGATTTACAGCGCAAAGAATAGGTACAATGCAAACCTCAGAGTCCCTTACAAAGTTAGAGGGTATTTGTAAGCATGAAAATATGCAACATTTCAGGAGTAATGTCAAAAAAAGAAGCATAAGACCAAGAGATCACTGTCTCCGTTTAACTGTAATCTCTAAAAATAACTTTAGCTCTCATTTCTGAGAGTCAGAGAAACTTTAGACGTTACATTCATGTTTTTAGGAGTCAACATGTAACCTAACTTTTCCAAAACTGAACTTAAATATAATCAAGTTAGAATTCAACCCCCCAAGGACATTTCAGCATAGATTCAGATTCACGAAGCAGAGTAAAAGATAATGTGGTTTTATTCTGAAGCACAAACTTAAACACATGGCAACACTCATCATTTTCCAAGTTCTCAATTGCTTCATTTGCTCCCAAGAGTCAAGTGGCTTCTATAAGAAAATTATATGTGGTCAGAAAATTACAGGAGGCCTGGTTCTTTGGGAGTAATGATCATTCATTTGATAATTTGCTAAATGCTTACTCTTGCTGCTCGTCATTTTTCCGTCTTGGTTAGTACATCGTGCAAATTGTGACAAGAGATAAAGAAATGGAAACGCTCCCAGAAAAATGGCCAAAAACGGTGACAAAAAATAAGACACAAAATATCTTTTAAAATAAACTTAATATTTTTTTTAAAAAATGCCTTTCATGAAAAATATCAGTGGAAAAAACGTAAATGTCCTATTGCAGCCACACAGACACCGATCTTTCGAATGGTGGTGCCATCTGCCCCACCACTGGCGTGGATCCCAGTGGCCTCTGGGGACATCTTGTTGCCACCTAAACAGGCATCTGTCTTTAGGCAAATCCTGCTTATCTCCAGAGACTTCTAAAAGTTTCCAACTCTGATTTTTAAAATGTGAGTATATGAGAAACTCGGATCTGCAGGCTATTGTTTTGTAGTTGAACCCTTGCATTTAATTATTCTGAGGTTGATTTTCTCACTCGTTGGCTCTTCTTGCCAGTTTTCACCTTCTTGATGAACACCTTTCGGTGCTCACCGGGACCCGGCCCAGCAGCAGGGCAGACTGAGGACAGCGGCTCTATATTACTGCTTGTGACAACGCCCGCTGACGCGTGGGGGTGAGAAGGGTAAGGCTGCTTTCCACTCGGCAATGCAGGGTAAGCACAGGGACGAAGGAAGGGGCCCAACCCAGCAAGTCCACAAAGCGTCGGTGTCGGGGGCCCTGGAGCTGTGAAAATCAGGCAAATTTCTGCCGTGCTTAATAGCAAGGATTTTGAATATGTCAGCTCTTTTTGGTGTGATTTAATACAGCCTCCTGTATTAAAAGAAAAGAGAGAAAATCGATGTGAACAGTTTCCAGCTGTTGGCTCTAGTTTCCCATGGTGGTCCGTGGCAGGGAGCTCACAGTGTCACTGCACGGCTATGGTGACATCAGAAAAGGGCTGATTGGAGCTGGTTCTCCCTCTTCTACTTCTCTTTGTCAATGTCCTCAGGAAACGTGCCACGTTCTCAGGCTTCTCCAGCCAAGCAGGACAGCAGGCAAAAAGGCATTTACGCTGGACGACTTCTAAAAATATTCTGTATGAATTTCAGTATTTTAGGAAAATAACTGTCCAATATGCCAATATTAACACAAGAAAGAAAATACTTCTTCAAAGATACCTATCTGCTCGTTCCCCTATATTTCCTATCTTGGACAAAAAGGTTCCATTCTTTTCGTGAAACCAATTAGTTACAAAGCTGAAAAGTCAAACAGATGTTAGGTTTCAGTGAATTTCTCTATTCCTCTTTTAAGCGAAGATGAGAGTAAAACACAGAGAAATACTCTCTGGGCAAGTTTGTGATCTATTCAGTGTTGAACACCAAGCTCAGTACCTGGCATTTAATAGTTGCTCAATAAATTTTTTGCTATATGCTGAATGTTCTTTCTAATAAGTAATTAGGTTTTTCTGCCACTCCCATCTCCCTAAGGTTCTAACAAAGATCTTTTTAAAGGTACGAACCTATGATTTCTATTTAAGAGTTTTTCAATGCAACTTGTCTTCTTCTACCTAATAGCTTTCCCTTGTATACCCAAAGGTTACTCTTTGGCTTAGTAATGGAGTACAAGAGCTTTGAAGTCAAACATGGATTCAACTACCTGGTTCTGCCACTTGCTATTGTGGTTACCTTCAGCAAGTTGCTTAATTTCCGTGAGCCTCATTTTCCCCACTTGTAAATGATCATGATACTTTACAAGGCTATCTATGGATTAAATGAACACTACGTATAAAGCAGCCAGCAAAACGCCTGATAATAAATAGTCTATAATGACTACCTTATTATTAATATTACTATAATCATTAGCATTAATTGTTATCTAGCTGAAACTTTGTAACAATCCCATAGCATGCCTTATAAGAAAAACACTGTTGTACATCTAATTAAGAAAGTTTTCCTGCTCATAAACTCATAAGCTGGTCCTTTGTACTGTATAATACCAAAGCAAATTTACCTATAGTTTTTGTAATGTTCAGGGACAGATAAAATTAAAGTACACAAATTCTTGGATGCAAATTTCTCTGGAGCCTTTTTGAATACTTTAAAATATAAATATAAATAATTGACCACTATAAGCTAGCTGGAATTTTCCCAAAATCAACAGATAGTGGTCACAAAATGCAAAGGAGAAAGTAGCAGCCATGCACACATCCTCCAAAGTGTAAAACTCTAAAAGGCCTGGGCAGGAAACATGCAGTCTAACTGCACCTGTGCTCTTCCTCCAGAAGGCCTTAGACTAGGTCAGAGGTGAGAGAGGACAAAGATGGGAGCCACTGACCAGCCCCTAACTCCACACACATCCAATTTCCACCCTGGAGAGGCACATGATTGGTTCATTTCTACTTTCAATTCAGAAATACTAACTGGGCGTCTGCAATGTGCCCAAACACTGCGGTGTTTTCAACGATGGAGAAAAAGTGATGCACAAAACAAGTACAGTGCCTGCCCTCAGGGAGCTTGCATTCCAGAGTGATTTGTTTCTTGGCAGTGAGAAAAAGGAAGCTGAGTAACAAACTTCATGATTGGTATATGATATATTTTTCAGTCTTTCTAAAAGTTCTTAATTGTTCCCAGTCTAATTTCTAAACCAAATTTCATTCCTTCGGTGCAAAATTGCATGGCCAGTCTGACCACCAAGTACCAAGGGTCTTTCTTAGCTATTCAAGTACACTGTTGGCCAAAGATAGCAGGCTGCTCCAAACGACATGGCTAAACATGTAGAGTGATTTTAATCAATTCTTTCAGCCAATTTCTAAGGTATTTATCACAAAGTAACACAGTCTTGCTAAAATATTTCTTTAAATACAAAGAGTGCTTTGTTCCCAAACCTCCAAGAAATAAAGGGAGTGTCCAGATACTGTAGCTGTTTTGTAAGTTAAAGTGAAAAAATACTATACTGAAACTCACAGTTGATATCTCTTCAGAGGAGAAATTCATCAGCGAGGTAATAATTCCCAGTAGCTACACAAAGAAACCACAGTCTTCAGAAAAACCACATAACAGAGAATGGAATACTGTGAGCAGCCCACATAATTACTCATGATAGATAACTGTATTAAAAATTAAATATAAATTATTGTGGGCATTACAGTTTTGGCACAAGATGAAAAAAGTGTTTTATGTTACTTAAAAGTTTCAATAACTGCCTTAAATTTGGCTCAGTTGAAAATAAGCCTACCCTGAGTAAATATAAAACATTTATTATTTGAAGTATTGCTTCCAATACAATGTAGGTTGAAAAAAATCTCTTTAATTTTCTAAAAGCTGCTACATGGCATTGATATTTTTTAAAAGTACTAAAAAGGGATACAAATAGGTGAATTTTAAACAGGTTCCTAAGGAGGATTACGTTAGCATATGAAAATATTTTACTGAAACTCTCCTAAATACTAAAATCAATTCCAGATGATTTTTGAATCTAAATATGAGCAGGAAAAAAAAATAAATCTTTTAAAGAAAAACATAGGAGAACATCTTCATGACCTTGGAGTATGCAAGGAAGGATTCCTTAAATAATACAAAAAGCTCTAACCTTAAAACCAAAAAAAAAAAAAAAAGAATTAGATTATATTAAACTAAGAATTTCTGTTTATCACTATTAAGAGAGTGAAAAGGAACCCACAGAGAAAAAAAAGACACTTGCAATACATCTCTCCAACAAAGAACTGATACCCGGAATATATAAGGAATTCCTATAATCCAATAAGGAAAAGAAAGACGACCCAATAGAAAAATGAACACAGCACTTCAATACATATTTCACATAAAAAGATATCCTAGCAGTCAATAAACATATGGAAAGCAACTCAACTTCATTATTCATCAGGGAAACGTAAATTAAAACCACAAGGAGACATTACTCTTCCATCAGGTGGCCAAAATTTAAAAAGAAGGCAAATAACCCAGTAGAGCAACTGACACTCACATATGCGGCTGGTGGGAATGTAAATTGGTGAAAATACTTGGAAAACTATTTGGCAGTATCTTCTCCTCAGAGGTCTTCAAAGTGTGGTACCTGGACCAGTAGCTTCAGCATCACCTAGCACTTGCCAGAAGGGCAAATTCTGGGCCCCACCCTGCACTACTGAATCAGAAACTCTCCAGGTAAGTCCCAGAGATCTGTTTCCACAAACCCTGCAAGGCGATTCTGATGTGTGTGAAATCTTGAGGACCAGAGTGCTAAAGCTAAACACATGCATTACCTGTAACTCAGCAACTGCACTCCAAGGTACAACTCACAGAAATATGTTCACATATTTACCAAAAAACATGTACAAGAATGTCTGCAGTCGCACCACTTAGAATAGCCAAAACAGGAAATGCCATCCTCAGTAGAATGGATAAATAAATCATGATATAGTCACTAAATAGAAATCTATGCAGCAATGAGGATGAACGAGCTACAGTTTCATACAGCAATGATATGGACCTCACATGCGTAAAGTTGAACAAAAGAAGCCAAACACGAAGGAAGACATCTTGTGTGATTCCGTTTGTATCGGAAGCACAAAAGCACAAAACCAAGCAAAACCCATGTCTGCTGTTGCAAGTCAGGATGTGGTGATGTGGGGAGAGAGGCCAGGGGGAAAGACCAGCAGTGGCCCAAACAGGGTTTCCAGGTACTGCCAAGGCCGTTTCTTGAGTGGGGGTTGGTCACACTAGTGGCGAGTTTACGAAAATTCACTGTGCTGTACACTTGTACTATGGGCACATTTCTATGCATATACTTCAATGAAAAGTTCATTTTTTACACTTGATCAAAATAGTTCTTTTCAAATGGCATGATAAGTGAGAATGACTTCAGGTAGAATATTTGCATTGGAAAAAGGGGTGGAGAATGGGCGGCCGTAAGGCCTCGTGTGGCCTTCTAGGTCCTTAAGTGCAGCCTTTTGACTGAATTCAACTTTTACAGAACAAATCCTTTCATTAAAAGGGGTGCAGCAGAGAAAGATGAAGCTTTTCTTGCCTCCTCTGGTTCTTAAAAAAGAACAATCTTGAAATCAGAAGGCCACAGGTTCCCCAATTCCATAAAAACAAAAGCTTACAAGATGAAATACTGATGAAAGCTTCCCTGGACGGCTGCATCTAGGTACTAAAAACGGTCCCTGGGGTCAGATTGAGCAGTAGAACCCACCAGTGAGCATATTTCATCAGTAAATCTACACTTTAATAATTCAGAGGTAAGCACTGTGTTTATATATCCCTTAACTCCATGAGAATTTTCCGTGGCTGTAATTGCATTAACCTACTCACCGGTCAGGTTAAGCGGCCCTCAGCAGAGTGTGAGAAGCAGAGGGAAGGCCGGGCACTTTAACCAGCTGGTGTTTGCTTCTGATTGAGGTTGGCTAGTTCTTTGCCAGCAGAGTCAGTAGATTTGAAAAAGGCAATGAATGTCATCTCACCTCTGTCACCAGCAAAGCCTTCATTCCACCTTGAGCTCCCTTTTGCATAGCTTCAGGGCTCTGGTTTAGATGTGGGTTCAGTCTGGTTTTTACCAACTAGGATGCTGGTCTTGGTCAGTTACATCACTTACGTAACTGAGTACAAGCCATAAACTTGCACTTTTTTCCTTGAAAACTTTTTCTCTTCAAAAATTCCCTCTGTTTTTTTCTTTTACTTTTTGAAAAAGTAATTTGCTTACATAGTTCAAAACTCAAGTAGAAAGGATTATGCAGAAAAATGTCTCCTTCATCATCTTGTTTCCCTGTCATTAGTTGCCCTCTCTAGAGACAACTAGTTTTCTGCATAACTTCCTAGGGATTGAATACTTTGGGCGAAAAATCTACAGCTATATCTATATGTTCCATTTTTACCCTTCCCTCTTTTTCATACCAATGGAAACATAGCACACTATCCGGCATTTAACATTTTAATCTTCCAACAGTTTTTTTTTTTTTTTAAAGGGGGCATCCTTGTTGCTTTTTATAGTTGCATAGTCATCCATTGAGACTGCAAGTACCACAATTTAACCTGTCACACCCTAACAGACATTTACATCTATCCTTTCTCATTGCAGGGTCCCATAACGAATACTGTTCTATGTATATCTCTGTAAACGTGTGTGTGTGTATGTGTCTGAGTATAAAATCTGAGTTATTTCTCATTTTATTATTAAATTCTTTCATTTGAAAACAAATTCCAGACCTAAAGGAAAATTGCAAGAATATTACATTGAACTACTGATAATATTTTGATAAGAATTTCTTAAGCTTTGTAACCTACTGACCATTTTACATGGAGAGGTACATCATTTACAACGAATCCTACGAAAGAAAGAGGCCCTGGATATTTGAGGTTTTTTTTTTTTTAATGCAGCCCAAAGGACAGCAAGAACTACACAGGGAGGCGTTAAAAGTCCCTCCCACCCCAACCTGCAAGACTGCTGCTGTGTGTCTGTGGTCTCTCAGCCTGGCACATCAGGACAGAGGAGTGGGAATGTTTTCTATAAAGAGCCACATGGCACATATTTTAGGCTTTGCCATCTATGTGGTCTCAGCTGCAACTATTCAACTCCTCTGTTGTAGCATGAAAGTAGTCATAGATACTACATAAACCAAAACGTGTGTCACAGTGTTCCACGTCATTTACAAAACTATTTACAAAAACAGGCAACGGGCTGGGTTGACTGCACTGGCTGTAGTTTGCCCGTCCGTACTCTTAGAGTTGATAAGAAAATTACTCCTGCCAAAGGAGACCAGCCTCTAGACTCATTCCAAATGGAGAAAAACGTTTTCAGCCATCCAAAATCAATTGCAGGCACTAGTTGCTGGCCTCTGACTTGAGATAACTAGATTGGCATCTCACTGTTAAATTGGGTTTCTTTACTCCTTGAGATCCTTTTGGGTCTGCACTGCTAATCGGTGTCAGTTTCAAGGGCTGGCCTGGGCACCCTCCTGGAATAGCCCTAATGTGCCCACACGTGTGAGCAGGACTGAGTCCTCTTGAAGGCAGGCACCTGTGACAGCCAGTAGGTCTGGGCGTGCGTAAGTATAGGTACAAAAACACATGGACTGGTCCAGAGAGAAAATATTTTGACATTTGGATCGTGACGCAGCAGTAAGTATGGTGAGATTGCTCAGGTGATGTGGTCCCTAAGATGTAAAATACAAAAATGTCTTCCAACCTGTTTCATAAATGAAACCTTTGTGGCTGATTTCTTTGAAGCCATATAATTTTGCCTCTTGGATCATATATTTTATTTCATTGGGTTATTATTTTCCCGGAGGTAAGGAACCCTGGCAGAACATCTTTACTGTCAAAAAATAAGCTCTGCTTTGGGTGCTTTGGGAATGTGTAGCAATAATTAAGCCAAGGCTTAGCCAGGGAGTAACTGGGTCTCCTATTCATGTTCTTCACTGATTTTTGCTCCTACTCATTCTCATTCTTGTTCTCACACTTATTCCTTCTTTTCCATCCGTATTTATGTTTCTATATCTTCTTCTCTTGCATCTAACCAATCAAAAACAAACCAACAAAAGGAAGTTAGGGTAGCAAGAAATGTCTATTGAAAAAGGCCTTAAAGAAAATGCCTTTCACATCCATTATTTTCTTTTATTATTATCATTATTCTGAGTCAGTTCTTTGAGAGCAAGAATACTATGCCTTTAACCCATTAAGATCAGAGTCACCTGAACCACAGCCAGAAATCTATTTATAGTAACTATACTCCAATGTTTTCTTTTATGATTTAATCTCAGAAAGTTTCTTTAATTAATATTTTCTATGGGTTTGTTATCAATGTCAATTAAAAGCAACATATTATGACCGTTATGCAATGAGACAGGAATAAGAAAACACAAATATATAGGTCTGCCATAGAATATGCAAATTTGATCATTATGGTAATAAATATGTTTGTTGAGAGGCTGACAAATAACCAATCGCTTATTGATAATATCCTCTAGCCCTCCTTTCCATCCCAAGAAAAAAAACATAGAACAAAAGTAAAAAGTGAAAAGATAACACTATAAAAAGGAGAAAGCAGAGTGTCCCCTTGATGCAACATGTAAGAACGTTCTCTCATGCCTTTGATCTATTTCATTCAAATGGGATGACACTGCCCATCTGCCCGTGCTGAGAGGAGCAAGTTAGAGACTCCATGGAAAAGTATCTTGAAACTAGCGGAGGGCTTTGCAAATGTAGGTCATTATGTATGAAAAAGGCAGGAGGGGGAGATCCACTGGTTCGAAATCTCTCCCCAGGATGCTTCCATATTATCTGCATGATCTAAAAGATGTGTTTGGTCAGGCGTGGTGGCTCATGCCTGTAATCCTAGCACTCTTGGAGGCCGAGGTGGGAGGATCGCTTGAGGTCAGGAGTTCAAGACCAGCCTGAGCAAGAGTGAGACCCCGTCTCTACTAAAAACAGGAAAATTAGCCAGGTGTGGTGGCACATGCCTGTAGTCCCAGCTACTCGGGAGACTGAGGCAGGAGGATCACTTGAGCCCAGGAGTGTGAGGTTGCTATGAACTAGGCTGACGCCATGGCACTCCAGCCTGGGTGTCTCAAAATAAATAAATAAAATAAAATAAAAGATATGTTTATCAAATTAGTTTTTAATTATGTGACATGGGCAAAAATAATTATATACACAATCAGATCCCATGGCTGACTACTCACACGTCATTTTTGTCTTTTTATCTGGGATGAGATTTGTTATGTTATTGGACCATTAAAAATTTCATCATCCCTTGGTTCATTGTTAATTCTTAGAGAACTGGAAGCTAGAATCCATTTCTTTTTTTTGTCTTTGGAATCTCTCTTTTGCATAGCCAATTGGATAGAAAAGAGAAGGTCCGTGAGATGTGAGGAACCATCAGTCAGTTGATGTGGAGGTTTCTAACGGTGTCGCTCCTGGAACCTCAGTTTTCAGCAGGAGTACAAGCTGAGGACGTTTCCACCACAGAAGGCCAAGTAGAAGCCTTCCAAGCCCAGTGTCTCAAGCCCTAGCCTGTTGGTCTTGAAATGCCCCAAGTATTGGTATCCCCCCGGTAGCATTATATATGGTGTGTCTCACAAAGACCCAGAAGCGATCAGATGAATGACATGTAGGAGTAATGCACACACTCATGAGCCAGTAGTCCGGGTTCCAACCCCTGGGCCATCACTTAAGGTTCTGAGACCCATGGATGCATCTCAGCATCCATTCCATGAGTTTCACTTCCTGTAGTGGATGTCTGTCATGCTTTGGGAATACACACACACACACACACACACACACCAACACGTTTCTTGAACGCTCTGCCTGTGTCTAGGGCAATTTCTCCTATATGGGTTTTATCTCTCCTAAAAGTAATCCAGAAACTCATTTCCTAAGACTTCCTTGCAGCTGGGATGCAGATACGTGAGCCAGGCTTTATGCATCAGATACACTCCCAGGGACTTCAAATCAGTAGCGAGCAATGTGCAGAAGCATAGGAACCCTACAGTCTTTTCTTTTGTGAGAGAGGCAAGGGAAGCCTTCAGATTGGAGAGCATCAGTCCTCCAGCATCAGTGAAGAACACTGTGGTATCTGTGACTCTGGGAAGTGGTCACCACAAAGACTTTCCACCCTTTTAAAAGTCTATGAGTTACCCAATCAATCCTATATTGAGGTCCCTTTATACTTAAGAAAATTAGAATATGTTATCCTGTTTCCAACTAGGAGCCCCAAGAAATTCAGTTATTTCATCTATCAGGTGGAAATGATAAGCTGTCTATCACAAAAATGTTGAGAATTACCTGGAACACCTACATAAAAGCACCTGGAACATAAACAAAAAGAACATGTCAAATGTTAGTTCTTCCCTCATTTTTTGATCATCAAAATACTTTTGTTATCTTATTTATTTTCTTTCTATTAACATATTAGTTATGTATTCTTTTACTGTTCTTATAATGGTTAACCCAAAAGTTGCAACATGCTTTCTTGATTTATCATAGTCTTATACACATTATAATTTTTATCACCCCAATCCTACCAGAACTTTAGAACTGTGACTCCATATACCTCCTTTGCTTTATTGTAACAATTTTAAATGCCAAGACATTATAATTATTGCTTTGCACAATCAAGAATCACTTCTATTTTGCCACATGTTGTTCCTCCTAGTATCATTCATTTCCTTCTGCATCTCCCTTTTACCACGTGGAGTTGTATTCCTTCTGCCTGGTGAAGAAAATAATATGGTTTTTTATTAATAGTATAGACCTGCTAGCAATGAATTATTTCCGTTGTTATTTGTTTTAAAAATATCTGTACTTCACTGTTGCAAAATACTGTTAATTCTATTAGTTTGGTAGTTTTTATTTTTTTGTCACTTTAAAGATGTAATAAAACATCTTTATTTCCCTGGATTCCATTGTTTTTTCTGAACATTCAGCTGTCAGTTTTCTTGTGGCTCTTTTAAGGGTAATGTGTCTTTTTTTAAGTTTTTTAAGACTTTATTTTTTTACTTTAGTTTTCAGCAGTTTTCCCATTATATGCCCAGGTATGTTTTTGTTGGTTTGTTTGTACTTCTATTGCTCAGGGTGCCATGAGTTTCTTGAATCTAGTGGTTCACTTGGTGAGATTCTCAGCCGTTATCACTGAAAATTATTTCTGCCACATTTTCTTCCTCCATTCGTTCAGGGAATTCAATTTTGTGCATGCTAGACCTTTTCAGCATATTCCACACAGGTCTCACACACTTATCTTTTTTTTAAATCTGAACTTGAATTTTCACTAGTCTTATGTTCTGCTGTGTCTAATCAACTGCTAAGCTCGATATAGTCTTAATTTCAGATATTGTATTTTTCTCATTGTAGAATATCTATTTTATTTCTTAGAATTTCAATTCTGTGGTAAAAGTCTATCCTTTTATCTTTTTTCCATTTTCTTTATTTTTGAGCATAGTTATTTTTAAATACTTACCTGCTAATTTTAATATTTGATCATCTGTGGGTCTTTTATCTGTTTTTTGTTTATTATCAATCATATAGTCTGGCCTCTTGCATGTCTTGTAATTTTTTATTATATGCCAGATATAAAAAAAAAAAACGCATCCAGGTGATTTTATTCATCCACCAGGGAGAATTTCTCTTTCCTCTGTTAGCTAGATAGGATAAAGGACTGATTATTTCTGTCCAGTAATGGGTTAAGCTGAAAATAGGCTAGGGTTTGGTTTTAGTGAGACTCATTATACTTCTGCTTTTCCTCTATTCCTGTGGTTATGAGTGACCTTGGTTTTTATGAAGATCCTGGTGTGGTCACCGTCTCTTCAGCCCTGAAATATTCTCAGAGTTTCAGCTTTGCCCTTCAGAGGTTTTGAACATATCTCTCTGTTCTCCCAACAAATCAGCCTCGAAATTTGGAAAATGTGGTGAGAGAGAGACTAGCCAAGTCCTCTCCTCCTGGAGAAGGGTCTCTGTTTTCCACCCCATATCCAGAATTGGCCAATGACCCCCAGAAGGATGGGGAATAGCTGATGATTGCCAACTAATCCTAGAAGGGTTTCCTCCTTGGAAGTTCAGTTTATCTAGTTCTTATTGTTTTCATAGCTCTCTGGTGTCTATAAAAATATGCTTCTTGTAAATTTATCTAGTATCTGTTTTCTCCTAATTATTGCATCGAGAGCATTGGCCAGGACCATCTACATCCTACCTAGGAGAGGAGGTCCCTCTGTCCTCCTTTCTAACAAATAATATAACTGGTGACTTGATGCTCATTAAAAGCCCCCCAATTTTTCATGAATAACAGAAGAAACCGGAATAAAAGGAGATCCCAAACAGCTTGATTGCTGGGTTTCAAGAAACTTTTAAATGGTGTTAGTTTCATTCTCAGATCTAAAGAACATTTTGTTTGAAATAAGAACCACCCCTTACAAAACAACCAGGTTGACAGAATTTAAATCACAATTTCTAGTTCAGATCCAATTCAATCATTCCATTTATACAAACCACAAATCAAAATAAAGCCATTGTGACAGAGGAGAATCGTTTTGCCTGTAAGTTTCACCCTTGTGATTAAGACATGCTTTTAATAAATTATTTGTTTTTGTTAGAATAATATTGATTCCCATTCCCCCACCTCCAGTCAAACTAAGCTTTACACTGACATAACAGAAAAAGAACTGATTGTTTAAAAAAGCCTGGAAAGCAGCCAAATTTACAACAGATCACTCCTCCTATTCATAAAAAGCTGCTAGATACAATTATTGCAAAAATTGCCTCTAAGCATCTGCATGTACAAATCTCTGCATTGGGAGAGATGGAAAGATAGAATTAGAATTTTACATGTAGTGTATAAATCTAACCAATGCAACATGGGAATGCGAGTGCTAGGAATCTGACAAGCTCCGTGGGAAAGTCTTCCTCCATGGTCCTTCGTGCCCTTTACTCCCGGGAGTGCAATGATTCTTGGGAGTCTATCCATGGCCCTTCTAGTTTAAAAAGTGAAAAGGCCTTGACATATTTATGTCATGAGCTACATGATGATTCTCTTCATTTCTGACCCTTTCCCATCTCCATAGCTATTTACCCTTTTCGGAACCCCTCCACAACCACCTAATTGATGTCTCCTTTTGCTCTAAATTGATGAGACCCTCTTTAAGGTATATCTCTTTAAAGGTACACCACCTCCACCTTCCTAGATTTATCACTGCCCTCCCCTCACACCCCGCTACTATGTTAATGTACCTTTGCTGGTGGAGACTTGCAAGGATAGTAGAATGGGAATTTAGAAAAGAGGCATTTTAAAGCCCTTCTGTGCTCACGGGGAGGCCCAGCCCACCTTGCATAATGCACAGGCCTGGTCTTGGCCAGAGCAATTGAGGAAATGGGTGGGGCTTCTTCTAGGATGGGCTGGGAGAATACTGCTAGCATTAATTGTTCACCATTTCCAGCCCATTCTTTGGATGTGCCATCTCTGTCGTGTCACAGCTGGTAAAAAATTCAAAGGCCACTTTTATTTTTTCAATCAACAACTTGACCGGATCCAATAAAAATGCAATCCCTCGAGGTATGAATACATGGTGAGTGCCAGGCGCACTGTCTGGAGAGTGGGAGCGGACGCGCTTGGGACTCTGACTCGGGGGGATGGGTGGGACAGGGACAATGTATATGACCTGAACTTATGTACCCCCATGATGAGCTGAAATAAAAAAAAAAAAAAAAAATGGCTTCCAAAGAGCAAAAAAAAAAAAAAAAAAAATGCAATCCCTTTAATGGACAGGTTAATGCACTGGCAAATTGAGGTCTAGGGCCCCTACCTGGCACACACACAATCTCTTCCCTGAAACAGCTCTTCCCTTCCCATCAAAGCGTATGAATTATTTGTCCAAACAATCTCCCACTCTGAACTTAATACAAAAGGTTGTTCGGTGTTGAAATTCGGGTGGGGCCCATCGAATCTTAAGCTCTATAGTTCAAGAGGAAAAAAAAAACAGATGTACAGTATAATAGAAGATCAAATGAAACCAAAACATTCCACCCCGCCAAGCATTTCCAACAGCCAAATACCGACGTTAGCTAGATTGAGCTGGATGGCTCAGGCTTAACAAGGTCAAAGAGGTGTTGCTTAAAGATCTTTCAATATCATTTCTTCAACAAATGGCCTGTTTCCTTACACTTTCATCAAAACAGGGTTCTTAAAAAGTTTCAAGATCTTGAAATGTGTGAATAGTTTCTTTGATATTTTGACATAAATATTATATACTTACTTATAATTTCTTAAGTTACTTTGACATATTAGAAGAGATATGCATTTTCTCAAAACACATAATATGCACTTTACAATGTCCATAAAAAACGGTGCATTGGTACATTTTTGCTCATATAAGTGAACAACGGCCAGACTACTGAGATGACGACTAAACAATCGCCCGTCTTGTTTGGCACATCCAGCTCTGGCCAGGAATTTTGCCACCAGGTACCCAAAACCAATTGAATCTCAACAAAGAGGTTAACTGAGCCAAGAACATTTTCATCTCCCGGTCATCCAACATGGCCACCCGACACTTGTCCCTCATTTCAACGTTTAGCCATTTCCAGAAACTTCATCCACGTTTTGAGACAGCTTCCTTTATAAACGGCCTAAAGTCTGCAATCTCCTGCCAGTTCGTGGTGTCATAATCTTTACCCACGGTTGCATCAACTTCTTGGCTATGGTGCCTTTAACTCAATAACACATGGATTTGGAGACCATGAGTCAAACCATGCCCACCCAGACAAAACTATACACAGAAAATTCCTGCTTGACAACAGTCTGTAAGGTGGATATTAGTTCTGGCTCCCTGCTCCAATTTTTAAAAAAGAATACACCATAAAATAACAATGGTTGATTCTGCAGAGCACCACAATTTTACCAAGCACTTTCACAACCACTGTCTCATTGAGTCTCACAAGAACTCTATGAAGCCAAAAAAAGCAGGCATGATATTTGTTTTCAAGGTTATGAAATTAGGACCCTACTTTCCCAACAGCCCCTAGCTGGTAAGTGGCAGAGTCCCAGTGGCCCAAGGGTCCCAGGACATGACACAGCCTCAGAAAAGTCTAATTAATGTAGTCTTAGCACAAAGTATAGGACCTATTAAAGCATTATAATCAGCAATCTTTGGGATAAATATCTCTTGAAATTAAGCCCTCTGAATGTAATGCCAAGTTGTTACAAAGGTCTAGCTCTTTATGACAGTGTTTCACATTGTTGTGCTTAAACTTTTCTCTCTCTTTCCACAAGTTCACACGGCTCTTCTTCATCCTTTTGCTGCTGCACATTTTAAACATTACAAATATCCCATCACGTTAAAACAGTTGGGAAGTACTATTAATACTTTATTGTTCAATTAGTGACGTGACATTATCCCATAGCAATAAGTGACTCTTTGTAGGATCCACCCTGCACTTGCCCAAATCCCCTTCCTGTCAGATCCTGTCTTTATTTAGAATTTTCATATATTGTTCATTACGGATTTTTGTATTATTTCTTAATTTTTAAAAAATATTGCAGGACTGTATCATTTATCTTGATGACTAAGTTTTTTGGTGACCCCGTAAATGTTGTACCCAGGGCAAGTGACTCCTTCTCCCCGCTCTGGTCCCAGCCTATTTTTTTGAAATCCTTCTTTTCTGATTAGACCAGATAGGTACTCTGGGGTCATGTAGACCTGAACTTGAGGCTGCCCCAGCCACTCAGGAGCTGTATGACTTTGGTCAACTTATTAACTGCTTCCATCCTCCAGGGCCCACTATAGTCTCGGGCTCAGAGAAGTATTTAACTCATAAGATTGTTTCAAAGATGTTCATAAAATGTCTGGCACATAGTAAACACAGTAAATAATAACCATTGTTAAAATTATTACTGTTTATTTTCTTTTAATTTTTATTTCTAATTGTGGTAAAATATAAATAATGTAAAATTTACCATCTTTACCATTTTTAAGTTTGATAGTGCTAAGGACATTCACATTATCGTGCAATCATCACCACCATCCATCTCCAAAACTCTTTCCATCTTGCAAAACTGAAATCCTGTACCCTTTAAACAATAACTCCTCACCCTCCCTCCACCATTCTACCTTCTATGAATTTGACTTCTCTATATACCTCATAAATGGGAACAGACAATATTTATCTTTTTATGACTGGTTTATTTCACTTAATATAATATCCTCACAGTTCATCCCTGTTGGAGCAGGTGGCAGAATAATTTTCCTTTTTAAGACTGAGTAATATTTCATTGCACAGATATGCCACATTTTGTTTATCCATCCATCCATCAATGGGCATTTTGGTTGCTTCCGCTTTGGGCTATTGTGAATAATACTGTTACGAATGTGACAAATGGTAGTAAATTATGACTACTATTTTTATTTTTATCATTACATTTTCTTTAATGCTTCTGACAGTGCACAGAATGAAGACTTGTCCACACAGTAAATGATAAAACCATCTTCAGATCATTCTGATGCTAACTTTGGTGCTAGTCTAGCTTCAGAGAGGTGCAATCTGCAGGGCTCAAAAATTGTAACTTCTCATCATTCACTGGTCAAGCCTGAAGTTGTGATGGCTCTAGTTCTGGACTTGTTCAGGCCAATGAGAAGGGAACACAGCACAAACCAGGGCTCATAAGTTCTCTGTCAAACGAGAAGCATCCACAGGAATTCCACGGAATCTGTCAGCCAACACCTGGTAGTAACTTTGGCAAAAACTGTGTGGCATTCAAAAAATTTGCCAAGATATTCTGTATTTGTATTAAGAAGTCTTAAAAGCTAGTGCCATCTGAATAATAAGTGAATCCTCGGGAACAAAATTCATCATATTATAGTCAAAACATGGTTTTATTCAGCTATGTTACAAAGGCTTTAATAGGTCATGAGACTTAAAATTCTCATCTTCTTTTTTTCTTTTTTTTTTTTTTTTTTGAGACAGAGTCTCTCTTTGTTGCCTGGGCTGGAGTGAGTGCCGTGGCATCAGCCTAGCTCACAGCAACCTCAAACTCCTGGGCTTAAGCGATCCTCCTGCCTCAGCCTCCCGAGTAGCTGGGACTACAGGCATGCGCCACCATGCCCGGCTAATTTTTTCTATATATATTTTTAGTTGTCCATATAATTTCTTTCCATTTTTAGTAGAGATGGGTTCTCACTCTTGCTCAGGCTGGTCTCGAACTCCTGAGCTCAAACGATCCACCCGCCTCAGCATCCCAGAGTGCTAGGATTACAGGCGTGAGCCACCACGGCGCCCAACCTTCTTTTTTTCATTCATTGATTCTCACAAGCACTGAGCACATAGGAAGATCCGGGCATTCTGCTGGGTGCTGATGGCCAGGACAGGCAGATCACAGTCTACTGTGACACACGCATGTGGAGAGATCACTTTAACAGTTTAATGTGCCCCCTTTAGAAACACCCTCCAGGACTGCCACAGGAGAATGAATCTTAATCAGAATACTTTCACAGGACATCCTAGGAGACTGTTGCAATTGGTCCTAGGCATTTTCTGTCCTCTGATCTTTACTCACTTTGGTAGCCTGGGGATGAGTCAATTATATGGTTTGTGCATTAGCCAAGGTTCTCCAGAAAAACAGAACCAATAAGAGAGAGAGCAGAGAGAGAGAGAGAGAGAGAGAGATTGATTTATTCTAAGGAACTGGATTACACAACTGTGTGGACAGGCTGGAGATTCAGGTAAGAGTTGATATTGGTGCCTTGAGTCCAAAACCTTCAGAGCAGGCAAACAAGCTGGAAACTGAGGCAAGGTTTCTATGTCACAGTCTCGGAACAAACAGAATTCCTTCTTCTTCAGGAAAACCTCAGTCTTTGCTCCTAAGGCCTTCAACTGATTGGATGAGGCCCACACACATTATGCAGGTAATCTTTACTCAAAGTCTATGAATTTAAATGATAATCATATCTAAAAAAATGCCTTCACAGCAACATCTAGATTGTGGTTGACCAAACAACTGGGCACCACAGCCTAGCTAAGATGACACAAAATTAATCATCACAGTATGTGAATTATATCTCAATTTTTTAAAGCTCAATAATTAGAAAGCAATTTATTCAATACAAAAAAAAATGAGCAAGAGATTTTGAAAAGATACTTCACCAAAAAAGATATACAGATGGCAAATAATCACATGAAAAGATGATTAACAACATTAGGCAAGTGAGAAACTAAAAAGCATTTTCAAGTCCACGTTTTTAAAAATCCCACTCCAACTTTAGTTGATCTGAAATGGTCACTTACCGTGGGAAATGAAGTGACCCATGCCTCTATAGAGAACACATTGGTTTTATTCCCTTAAGGCCTTAACATGACCCCAGCAACGAAATACATTTTTTTTTAAGAGACAGGGTCTCATTCTGCCACCCAGCCTGGAGTACAGGAGTGGAGTGTAGGGGCGTCACCATAGCTCACAGCAACCTCAAACTTCTGGGCTCAAGCGATCCTTCTGCCTCAGCCTCCTGAGTCACTGAGACCACAAGCACTCGCCACCACGCCTGGCTCATGCAATGTTTTTTACAGTCAAGTAAGTGTTAACCCTGGATTCTGCTTTTGCCGCCCAGTACCTTACCAGCATCATGCCCTGTGTCTAGTTTCGTGATGTGAGCAGCAACTCTCTCCTTGCACCTTCCTATCAGCTTCTGTTTGGCTGAATGTTTGATCTCAGCTTCTTAACTTCAAACGTCTCTTGTCTTCAAACTGTTGATTATCTGTGGAGCTAATGGTCCCTGTAAATCCTCTAGACCAGGCATCAAAAAATGTTGCAAAAGGCTGGATGGTAAATGTTTTAGCTTTTGTGGACCAGAGGGTCTGTTTCAACCACTCACCTCTGCGCCTTGTAATACAAGAGCAGCCACAGACAAAGCATAAAAAAAACTGGCATGGCTGTGTTGTAACAAAACTTTATTTACCAAAATAGGTGGCAGGCTCGATTTGGCCCATAGGCCCTAATTTATTGATTCTTACTGTATACAACAACCCTGTTCTGTTGTTTTGTTTTGTTTTGTTTTGTTTTATTTCATTAGAAATTCAAACTGTGAAATTATGTCTTTGTATCTGCAAAATGCATGATCATTATCAATTTAATGGAAAGGGTGCATTTTAGGAATGGAGGAAGACATAGATACCCTGCAAAGCCAGAGCCATTCACATCAAACTCTCACGACATCACTAACGGTCCTAATGCCTGGCAGAGAGGAGATGCTCAAATGAAGGTGGATATCGTTACTATCAGGACTAGATTGGTACAGTATATGTTACTGAAGTTGTAACAACTATCATGACTAAAGAAAGATACAAACTGCTTTATAACCAACTTCATTTCATAGTTTATGGAACACGAACTGCCAGCTTCCTTTTCAGGGGAAGAAACCAAGGGCTTGGTGGTCAAAAACAGTCTCAAGTGCCAGGCATTCCAGGTAAGAGGAGAAAGTGGTAAAGCCAGGTTTGAGACCTTTGCCAACAGTAGGCATGTGTGGGTACCTCTCATGGCTGTTTTCTCAAGTAAAATGACCCATGAGCTACTTGTAGATTTAAGCCATTATGCCCAATAACAATTAATTTTATTGTAGCAACTTGAGACTCTTAAGTTACCCCTAAACTTTAAATGTCTCCTAGTTCACATAGAGGTTTTATATGTGGAGGCAACCACATTTTAATGGAAAGAGCATGCCACACCCTGGGGTGCCGCAGAGGTTTAGGTTCAAGTCCTTGCATTGCCACTTGCCTGCTATGTGACTCTGGTGGAGTTATGTGGATTCTCTGAGTCTTAGTTCACTCACCTGATGAAATACAGATGATAATGCCTAACATAAGGAAATGCGTGAGTGTTACGGATTGAACTGCATCCCCCAAAAAGATATGTTGGAGTTCTCACCCCCAGTACCTGTGAATGTGAGCTTATTTGGAAATAAAGTCTTTACAGAAGTAATCAAGTGAAAACAAGGTCATTGGGGTGGGCTCTAATCCAGTATGATTGGTGTCCTTATAAACAGGAGGAAATTCGGACCCAGAAACAAGATACACACGCAGGGCAGACAAAAGGAAGACAACAGCAGAGACTGGGATTATGCTGCCACAAACCAAACAAGGTCTGGGGGTACCAGAAAAGCTGGGCAAGGCGAGGAAGGGTCCTTCCCCTACAGGTATCAGAGAGAACAGGATCCTGCCTACACCGGGATTTTTCACTTCTAGGCTCCAGTCCTGTGAAACAATAAATTTCTGTTGTTCTAAGCCGCTCAGTTTGTGTTACTTTGTTACAGCAGCCTTTGCAAACTAATATGGTGAGGATTCAATTAGATAATGGACTGGAAGCTCGTAGCTCAGTGGCCGACACGTAATGGATGCTCCAACATGTTCGTGGGAGACATAAATGTTCTTTTAAAATCTAGTTTCCATTTATGGAACCCCTAGTATGTGGTGCACTAGGACACTTTGTGCATGTTCTCATCTATAATTCTTACAATTGTGCTATGAAATATGGGGCATTATCAGGCTTGCCCACATTGTAGACAAGGAAACTGGAGCTCAGGGAAGTTAAATACCTCATGCAAGGTGACACAGCTGGAAAGTGGTCACTGTGTGGCACTGACCCATTTACAGTAAGTCACCAGGGTACCCTGGATGTAGCAATGACATTAAAGGAATCAAGCAGTCAGAGTTGTTTATATGTCATATAAGGGATCCATACCATCCTATAGTATAGTCTCTGTCCACCTTCAGTGGTGGACTTCATACTATAGGCTTCCAGAAGTGTTGGGTAGTTTAATTCCACAAAAAGATCCATCATTGGAACCCGGAGCAGACAGTGGACATGGACATGTGCTGCCTGCCCTGTCCTCCTTCGGAGAAGGGCCTGTGGCCCTCGCTGTCCGAGAAAAGACTCCATGCTAAACACAGTCACCCGCATCTCCTGCATGAGGGGAGCCTGGCACATTAGCCCTAAACCCTGCCTTTTGGGCTGTCTGATTATCCCTTATAAGGGGCCATTAGTGTGTGATAATAGCAACCAATCCATTGTTCAGCTTTAATTTCTTGAAAGAAAAGTCTCCTTTGGTATGCAACTCCTCCCCTTGTGTACCCCATGGACTCAAGCAAGGAATAAAGATACCTGGAAAGATATGGCACCAAAAAGGGATGCCACTTTCTGCCAACCCCCAAATGCACCATTCCATGCCATAGAGCAACACCACCTTCTTGCCTGCAACTCTGCTGGGTACCAGAAAGATGAAATGCCACACAATAGTTAATATGATGATTACAAAATATGTAGCATCCCAGAGTCAACGGGACTGTGAGATCTTTCAGCCCAGCCTCTTCTGTTTATGGGTCAGGAAACAAATTCACAGTCACACGGAGCAGTAGAGGTTGAGCCCAGATTTCCAGTTTCCAAGCCAGGCATATTTCTGATATATCACTTCACCACCTACATCATATCATTTTTTTCCCGACAGTATGACTTAGGGAGAAAACAAACTATTCAGCTTGATTTGTCTCAGGAATGTCATCTCCCCTTTGCCGTTGCATACCTTGTGGCATTTATAGACATTGTAAAGATAATTCTAACAAATTGGGATCCACAAATGGATCCCCAAGAATAATGACTATGGGGAAAAAATCCACTTTGAAATAAACATTCCGGGGATATTGGCCTCTGGTTAAAACGTGGGCTCTCCCTAGTTTCCCCTACGGAGGAACAAAATACAGAAAATAAGATAAACAGAAAAGGTGGTGGAACCTCACAAAAAGAGTGAAACTACGACTGGCAGGCAAATTTTTACCATAATATGGAAGAAAATGCCACTAATTATGAAGACAAATCCAATATCTGCCTCTCCAGAGCTCCGATTCTCTTCTGTCTCCACACTCAGAACCCCAGGCCCGCACACACCAGAAAACACTCAGTCACCACCGTGTGTGTGTGTGTGTGTGTGTGTGTGTGTGTGTGTGTGTGTGTTGGGGGTGGGTGGGTTGCTAGTTAGAATCCCTTCAGAGCCTCACTGTATACCTTTGTCTCAAGGAGGAGGAAACTAACTGAATGGCTTAGTGGCTGGGAGAGAGAGGTGACCAAGGTGGGGCAGCTCTGAGAGCTGGAGTGAGCAAGAGCTTCAGTAGGAGGAGATGCCACGCAAGGGCAGAACCTTCCATAGGTTCTGTCTGTTCGCTGTCAGGAAAGCAAACGACTGAGAGAAAGAGCCAGGGGTAAGACGCAAATGAGGTGCATGAAATAGAAAGTGTAGCCCGTGAGACCAGGAGGAATGGCAAGGGAACAACATTTGCCATCTTAAAGTGAATATCTGCTTTATGTTTAATGAAAACAATAAAAATCAGACTTGATCGTGTAGAAGACGGAATCCGGGATTTGGAGGCAACACTGAGTGTTCAGGATGAAAGGGAAGTGACAAGTGGATAAAAATGAAGATTGAGACACCTAGAACGACACCTCCAACCTAAATACTGTGAATTCCCCAGGAGGAAGCAAGAAAGATTGAAAAGAAAGCTTTGATTTCAACAAATTTACCATAAACTTTTAAGGAGTTCAAAAAACACCCAAGTATGTAGAAGAAAAGGGTCATTCACCATGATCCAACCTAAGCTGATGAGAGAAGCCCCCAACTGAGACGTGTTCTAACAACTCTTAAATCATATGAATGGATTAAAAAGGCATATAAGTATTTGGCCAGAAAAAAAAGAGAAAAAGAAGTTACCTACAACAAAGCAAAAATAAAGTAGCTTTAGTTGTCCCTTCTGTAACACTGAAAACTATGAGGAAATGCAACTACAATTTTTGCTAAATTTAAACAGAAAAAAAGGTTATTAGGAGATGTATACCAAACAGTCAAGAGATGACTTGAAAGAAAATAGGCCTTTGTGATGTAAAAGGCCTGGCGGTGAGCATTAAAATTCATTACAGGTGGTCTAAGTAAATGTTCTTAAGATGCTGACCAAACAAAATATAAATGTAAAACACCTCTCAGAATAATAGGTAAAAAAGTCATTTAATAGCAATAATCTGAATCTTAAAACCCAGTTCATAGTTTTAAGATCTTAGAAATGGGGAAGTGCAGTAAAAACATATGAAACCTCTTGCTTGATGTAGGAAAACTTTCTTTAAATTATCATATCCTTAATTTCGATTAGTATAAAAATACACATTTTAAATGATTTCATAAGTGTAAAGAGCCACTGGCAATTGACACAGTCTCAGGAGAGTGCAAAGGTTAAAAATCAGTACATTAAAAAAAAAAAACTGAAAATATTAGAAAGACAGAAAACGTTCAAAAAAAAGGCAGAAATATTATGGCAAAAATAAATAAAAACATTAAAAGGTGATCAGATCGAATTTTTAAAATCAAATATATTTTTCTCTCTTGAGATATGTTGAAAATAAAATGACCAAGAAGAGTTTTTTCAAAATGAGAAAAAATGTATTAGACAAATTTTAGAAGTGAATTTAAAAAATAGGAAAGTGTAGCAATATTTATTTCTGACAAAGCTGAATTTCAGGTAGAATATTAAACAGGATGAAGATAAACTTTATACTGATAAAGACGAAATCCAAATGAATATGTAACAATAAATATTTGCTGAATAGCAGAGCATGAATATATGAAGCCAACATTATTTCAGAACGCACTGTATGGAGGAGGGACACGCTTGTAGCCCTGGGCAGGGCAAACACATTACATGTAACCAAAATGTACTCCCATAATATCTGGGATATCTAAATGTACTCCCATAATATCTAAAAAAAATTATTTCAGATGAATAATATTTAAAGAATAGGAGCCATTCCTTAGAAATTAGTACACATTCCTAAATAACTCTTGATTAAAAAATTAAAACAAACCAATAAGCAAACGTTTTTAAATGAGTAAAATTTTAAAACAATATAATCAAAACTTCTGAGCTAAGATAAAATAACTGTCAAAGGAAAGTTCACATTTAAATTCTCTTCATATTAAAAAGGAAAGAATAAAAGTAAATGAACTTAGCTCTCAAGTCAAAAAGCAAACAAATCTAAGAGAGGTTAAAAAAATTAGTGCTATTAAACAAACTATAGAATTAATAGATAAATCCTGGAGCTGATTCCTTGGCAAACGTACGTAAACACACAAACACTTCTAGTATTCAAATTAAGAAAATAAAATCAGAAAAAATTATCTATATAAATGAAGAAGTAGAAATGATCACAAATAAAAAGATTAAAAGACACAAAAGCATATTTTGTAGAGCTCTCTAATGAAATCTTCAGAAAATGGCAGATTCTTTTAAGAAAATGTTCATTATCAAAACAATAGTGAGAGCTTCTCCCTTGGATAAGCCAAAAACTATGGAAAAAATTTCAAAAGTTATCTAACATTCACCTCCTAGAGGCTACAGACCATAACAGGTATTTAAGTAAGCTTTTAAAAATAAGGAATAGATTATTTTTATGATCTATAAATCACTTTAGAGCATAGAAAATATAGACAGCCAGCCAGCACAATTTACACAGTTGGGCTAACCCAACCAGAGAAGAGAGGAAAGAGGAAAACCAAAAGAAGGAAAGAGAAAAAAAAACCCTATCATAGACCAATCTCATGACAATAGACAAAAAGATTCTATATAAAGTACCACAAAGCAAATGCTATTATTTTAGAAGAATGATCCACCGTGATAAGACTCACACAAGGAATGCATGGACCACTTACTATCAGGTGCTGTATTAATGTTACACAATATGACAGGCCAGGGTTAATTAAGAAAATAGCGTGACACACTTCAACTATGTCGAGTTTCTAAAGTCAGCTGTTCACCTACCATCTAGATACTGAAGAGTAACAATAAGTTTCCAGATATCCAGATAATTCTCTAAGAAAAAAAAAATCAAAGTCTAAGTTACCTAGATATCTGAGATTAAAATATTTATTCATCCAAATAGAATGTCCTCTGGGAAAGAGAAACAGTACACCACTCGCCATTTCCTCGTTATCATGAGCAATGGAAACTCCCTGCTCCACCCAAGAAAGCCAAGCCCTCCAGAGCTGCAATCTTACTGTCATTTGTCACAGGCCATTGCCCCTCTGTTAGGCCCGTCGATTCCCTCTTGTCCACCTCAGTGTCTGGACTCAGCTCAAGTCCCACTTCTTCCCCTCCAGGCAGTTCCTGCCAACACTCTCCTGTCCTCCTTCCCTCGCAGCCCCAGGGCAAAGCTGGCTCAGGACACTCTGTCCTGATAATTATTTTCTTGTCTGTCTCCCCAGAGACCACAAACTCCTGAGGCCCTGATTCGTGCCATATAATTTCGTTATCCAACCCTGAAACACAGAGGAAGCACTCATTTAGTGTTGATTCTTGTTTAATTAATCAATATACCAAAAATTTGCAAGTACATATCTGTATTGATTGCTGTGCAGCAAAACAATTCTGAATTAATAATTGAGTCCAATTTTCCTGCAACAGATCCCTCCAAAACACTGACGCAGGCATGCACATACGTACACGCTGAGCAAGTTTGAAGGGATTTCCTGATTCCAGCCTGGCACGTGAGCTCTTAAGACTTGCCACATGAATCTGGGCACAAAAGCTGAAAAGCATTCCACTGTCACTTCCCTTCCTGGTGCCATTTCATCTGTGAAGACAATGAGAAAGTACAACTGGCCAATCCAGGTTTCCCGTTTCAATTATCCGCTGGCAAGAGGTAATTCAGCAAATGAGACTTTAACCCAAAGAATTTAGCTTCCTCAGCTAATGCCTGAACAACTCCTGCAGCAAAACTCAAGGAAATTCCCCTCTCTTTTAAGAGGCAACTTTCTATTTTTTCACATTTCCCATACTAAGTTATACTAACCAAGACCACACTAACGTGGCCACCTTCCACCCATGAACCAGTTCTCCAGTATTCGTGGGAATAAAAATAGCTCCAAGAACCAAGAATCCTAAATACTGTACATGTTACTGAGGGGGAGGCCATTCTGCTTCATTATTCCCACACTGAAATCATAACATATATGAACCCTCTCCCCCCTAGAATCCAGCAAGAAATTAACTGAAACAAATATTCAAGGAAATGGCAAAGGAAAACTGTTCAAATTTTGTGTGCCTTGATGCATTTTGGGCTTAGAGTTCTAAGGAGTTGGCTGTTTTGTTTTCTAATTGAGTTTTGAAATGAATTTTTTTAAAAGAATGAGGCCAGTCTTAAAAGTTCAGTTAAACAGCAGGGGGGCAGCCTAGGAGGATGCTAGCAGATTGTCTAAAGAAAGAGAACAGCAGACAGACAAGATTAGCATTAGCAGCAAGACCACATCTGCATGACACAAAGGCAGAGGAGGCTGGCCAGGATCCAGGAAACCTGAGCTATGAAGTCAGCAAATCCAAATTATTCCGTACAAATCCCCATTCTCAAAAGATGGACCAGGTCCTTAAATATATCCATAAGCCTGTCTGTTAAACTCGTAGACGCCTGCCTAAATATTTTAGATGTGAAAGTAAAGCATCTTCTAAGTTATAAAGCAATTTTTACCCATCGTTTTATATCACAAGGCAATTATTGCTCACTCGCCACTTTAATTTGTACTGACAACCTAATGTCAGATACTACCAAAGAAAACAAATGAAAAATAGAAAGAATAGTTAGTCTCTTCTATGATATATGTTTATGCCAAAAAAAGATTAGTTAAAAATCCATCTTCCTCCACCTGAATCCAGAGTATGTTTGAGGGAACTGTCAGTAAAATCATTACTAATGAAGTACCAGACTATGGGAAACAATGGTTAGGAAGGAAATTTAGAAGATAAATGCAATCGCAGATGTCACAAATTTTTCATTAGTGAAGGAAGATGCTGGGAATCTTCACGTTCTTGGAACAGCCCATGATAATGACAAGTAACCAGACAGCGTCAAATCTTACCCAATCCCATATTCCCATCCAACTCTCAGCCTTTTCCCTGCGCTCAAACTCCTGCTATGATCTCGACCTTTCCCAGGGAAATTGGAAAGGAAACTATTATGATTCTCTACCCTCACCCACCCACCAAACACCAAACCTACTTTGTGGCTAGCATTGTCTGCAGTATTAATAAGCCGTCTGTTAAATTACTCATTACTAGTTCTAAGTGACCTGTACACATGCAAACCAGCATAACTCACCCAGCTGCCTGAGACATCCCAATGTCCCACCAAGGGGCCCACAAGAAGATAGCTCTACTCCTGAAAGGGATGGGGCTTGGTCTAAAGATGTACACCCAACTGCACCTCTGGCCACCGGGTTCTGGTGTGGCGGACAGAGAACAGGGACCATCACAGAGGGTGCGGAAAAGACAAGGGGCAGGCATGGGGCTGGAGGGTGGTGGTTTGCAAACTAGGTCCAAACAACTCATCTCTGCACATGGACATTCCCTCTACATCCTTGTCTAGCAACTTCATCTTTAGAACTGGGAAAAGAGCCCGGCTCTTTTTCCAAGGAATGGGGAGGTATGTCAGCAGGAAGAGCAAGAATTCACTGTTCCCTAGATTTCTCCTACAACATTTTAATCTCCATTTCCATTTATTGCCCATGTCAACTTGCAAAACCAAACACACTTCCAGTGGCTCAGACCACCCTAAACTTTTCTTTCTCCCGAAGTTGAGGGCATTGGCCAACATCACCTTCCATTGGTGCTAATGAGAAGAGCAATTGTATCTCACGCTTAGAATGAAAAACGAATGAATTACCGGGAATTGTTTGGCTCCATAGCTACCATTTCTACAAAATATGTTTTTTTTAAAAAACTCTCAACAGAGATACTAATAAAAACCTTCACGGTGAGGGACTATAAACCTATGAACAAACTCAAAGCCTCCAATATCCCATTTTCACATGCACCAAATGCCAAAAACCAGAGTCACAGCAGTTGTGGGATTGCTCAGGTGAGAACCCCCCCAAATGTGTACCAACCCCTCAGCCTGGACTTTACCTCCAAATCCACATAAATAATATTCCCATTGTATCAAGTGCATTTTTAGTTAGAAGTAATACGGTTCTTATTTCAGTGATGGGCAATTAGGATTCTTTTGCTTTGAGCAAAACCCATAACACTGAAGACCCGGCTCCCTTGTGCAGAGGAGAGGGAACCCTGCCAAGTGCTGAGACCTAATCCTAGAGCTGGACCTGAGCGCTATTTGGGAGGGAAGAGGAAGGCAGTGGCTCTGACTCTAAACTGCTCCAGGAATACAGCCTGCACAGTGTCGGGAGCTCAAGAGCCCATGGAGACAGAGGGTGCAAGACTCAGGGAGACAGTGTCCCAGCCAAGCTAGGGTCAGGCAGGGCTCCAGTTCCTGTGGGAAATTAGTGTGCAAACTAGGGGCTGAGGAAGAAGTCTCTTCAATGGACTGCTCACTCCCGGTCTCAGGAGAGATGAGGGTAAAATAAGACTGAAATTTGCAGATGGAGTAGGCAGGACACCTGGAGCTCACCAGACTTAAAGTGGAAGAGAATGGAAATCAGTCCAGTCCCTTGCACTGGTGGGAAAGGGCACTCACTACGCTGGTGAGGACAGGCTGAAGGACCAAGCCTACAGGTGGATGGGCATTGGCTGCGGCTGGCTAGGCCGGGTTGGACACAGTCACAGCGAAGCAGATACCTAGAGACAAGGAGGACATTAGCCCAGGCCCATCTCGTGTCAATAGGGGAGCTCTACAGCCTATGTGCCCAGAAGCAGAACTTTAATCACAGGAGCTGCCAATGGGCTGAGTGACACGTTAAGTGATGCATTTGCCGTTGAACAGAAATCACTCAGGAGCTCATACTGTCTTCATTCCTCAAATATTTTATGAGCATGTGCAAGATGCTGGCATCTGAAGATGAGGAGGTGGTAAGCGCGACCCTCAGTCCTCACGACGTGTTAAGGGAGCACAGAACATTTAAGGGCCCACTTGTAAGGGAATCTTGGCTTAAGAGTCCCAGTTTACACTGACAACAACCTTTCCAAGTTTTTTTGTTTGCTTTTTTTAACCAAGTTTTATCTCCATGGCTTTTATTTATTTGTTTGTTTGTTTGTTTTTTACTAAATTCACTTTACACGTAGCTTTTTTTCCTATGTGGATTTTTTGATGCATTTAATATGGATTGTGTTAAGGACATGCAGCAGGTTTTTAGGATCTGGTATTGTTTATAACTTAGCACTTTGGAAACTACAGAATTAATAAGAACTTTCTTTTTTTACTTACCACTTGGTGCCATTGTGACGTAGCCAACATACGATGCACTAGGAAGGACACATCACAGTTTCTCATTGCTCTTATGAATGGTATAAGACAGGATTCCATCAAGCTGAGTAACACGCAGACCCTCTCTGTGAGAAAACAATTGCTCACATTTACCCCTGCTCACCTTTAGACCTCACAGGCTCAGGAAGTGTTTGAGGATGGAACGGAGGATGTGCTTGTGGTGGTTGATTTTACATGTCAGCTTAACTCGCCACAAAGTGCCCGGAATAAACATTATTTCTGGGTGACATCAGCATTTGAATCTGTGGACTCAGTAAAGCAGGTGGCCCTCCCAGCGTGGGTGGCCTCATCCAGTCTTCTGAGGGCCCAAATAGAACCAAAGGCAGAGGATGGGGGGATTTGCCCCTTTTTAGTCCCCACCTGCCTGCTCGAGCTGGGGTGGCTCATGTCACCTTCTACCACCCTCTTGACTGGGAGTCACACCGTCAGCGTCCTTGGTTCTCAGGCCTTCGAACTTGTGCTAAATTACACCACCAGCCTTCCTGGGCCTTTAGCCTTCAGACATCATGGGACTCCTCATCCTCTGTGATGAAGTAAGCCATGTCTCGCAATAAATCTCCTTTTATATCTCTAACAGGAGATTTTATATACATATGAACCCACCAAAAACTAGAAATAAATCCCCTCTGATTAGAGCACTTCCACAACTATAAAATTAAAATAATATTTGAAATAAACACAATCAAAATGGCAAAAAGCCACAACGCTTCAAACTGACAAATCTGTTTTCACATGGCAGGTAATGATGCGACTGTAAATGCGGCTGCTAAGGCACCTGTGGTCTGACCTGCGGCGTCACCACGTGTGCCCGAGCTTCGTGCCTTCCCATTGTTCTTATGGGTTCTCAGGAGCTGCTGCCCTTCTCCCAGCACTTCTCTCTACTCAGAGTGGTGGATCTTTGCTTGTACAGCACTAGGTGGCAACCGGGTCCTTTGCACAGATAGAAATCCCATCGTTCATATCCTAGGTCCACCTCTGTTCCTTTCTGTGACAATGTGACATAAGACAGTGTGACAATGAGTATTAAAGTCTCGGCTGCTTAGCTATGCCAGGGTCTCTGCACCACGGCATGCCCACAGAGTGCTTATCATTGTCTAATTACTGAATCAAGTTCACAACGAAACATCTCCCTACTGTCTCTAACTTTAGCCCCTCTTCTACAGAGGAAGGATGCTGAAATGCCTCCCCAAATCAAACTTAGAATGACAGTTCCAGACTGTGCTAGATTCTAAGACTCCAGATGGACTTTGGGTTCTAAAATAAGCACCCAGGGCAAAAATATTAAAGTCTAAATGACCTTGAAATTTTCTTAAATTGCTAATCAAGCATGAGATACAGGGCTGTATCTATATAGCCTTGTATAGCAATGCTTATGCTCACTGAAGTTTGAAAGCCACTGAAACAGACTGCTATAGACTGAATGTTCGTGCCCTCTCCAAATTTGTAGGTTGAAATCCTACCCTGCAATGTGGTGGTATTTGGAGGTGGGGCCTTTGGAAGGTAATTCGGTCACCTCATGAATGGGATTAGTGCCCTTATAAAAGAGACCTCAGGGAGCTCTCTCACCCCCTCCACCACGTAAGGACTCAGCAAGAAAGCAGTCTTCCATGAACGAGGAAATGGGCCCCCACCAAACACCAGATCTGCTGGTGCCTTGATTTTGGACTTCCCAGCCTCTAGAACCATGAGAAATAAATTTCTGTTGTTCACAAGTCACCCAGTCTATGGTACGTTGTTATAGTGGCCCAAACTGACCAAGCCATGGACTAAAGAAAAGAACAGAAGGGAATTCTGTCCACAGATGTCTGGGCATCCAAATCATCCCACATGCCCTGTGTTGAATGGGAGGCCAGCACAGAATTCTAGGGTGTTCTTGCTTGCCAAAAAAATGTACTCCATTCTTTTCTGATGTTGAGCTTCTAAATTTAACATGTTAGTAGACACAGTCATGTTGTGAGGTCTAAACAAGAAAATTGTCTAAACAATAACATATACTTGTCTCATCCCAGGACAAGTATATAAAGTAAGCTGTTCAGTTAAAAGTGCATGCGATGCAATTCTGTAAATTCAGTGTTGCACTGAGGGTTGATTATCTTTCTTTATTCAGTCCCACGATTAATTCATGCCAAAAGACATTTCCCTAAAATCTTTTTTGCATATAAGGTTAATTTTGTTGAAATACCCAATTTCTTTTGTATTTACTGAAGGAAAAAAAATGAATCTTATTAAAAATCAAGGATAGTACACTGTGCCCAAAGAATCCGATCTTCCTGGGGCTGAGAATCAGAAGAAATATATGTTGCACCTGAAGGTGCCACAAGCAAGGAAGCAAAAAGAATGCTTAGTTATTAAGCTAGAGAGGCTGAACTATGAGGATAGATTTGTTACCCTTAATCAAACCAAACCAACAATCAGAATATTTGGTCTGCATAACTTTCCCAACCACATTTGAACATGGTGTGTGGAGGCTAAAGCAACTCCATCCTGGAAGCTAATCTACCACTTTGACTTCTGATGAACCTCTGTTCTGGGAATGCCTCTAGATTCCTACTTTTTCTATTGTTTCTGTAAATCCTGTCCTTAGGTCAAAATAACCTTGACCACAAATCCTCCCTTAGGCAGGTTCACACAGCATCCTTGCCTTCCTCTGAGGGGTTCAATGGTCCTACGCATTCCTTCCCCATGGCAATTAGCCCTGGGTCCAGGGGATAATTGTGCGGGGATCCGACCACCTCACGCACCTGGGACATGGCCTCTGTTCATAAATTCCTATTAAATGTTTCTTTCTGAGAAACTGGATATGTCAGCCTCTTTCTGTAGCCTCTCAGCTTCCTCAGGCTTTGGGGGTGGGTTTGCCTAGACCAGCTCACCACGTGATACATTTGGGTCCTCTTAAAGCAGTACAGTCTCTATAAATATTCAATTATAAGACCCAAAATGATTAAAATATTAAAAAATAATAATAATCAAATAAAATAAATTGTAAGGCAAAATAAATAAATAAAAATAATCAAAATGATTAATTCTGTCAAATTTTCCCTGGTTTTCCCCCCTCAGCTCCGGCCTCCTCCTCATTGCCTTTGTTCCTTCTACAGCCACTTGGCTCTAATCATCCCCCTCCCCGCCCACGCCAGTTATCCCGCCCAGAAACCCGTCTGTGACGCTTCCCTCTCCCTGACCCCCATATCCAAGCAAACACCAAGCCCTGATGTTCACCCTGGCCTGGAGCCCAGACTGTCCCCTCTTCACCTGTGCTGCCACCATGCAGTCCAGACCATCCACCTCTCCCACCTGAACCACCCACTCTTGCTCCCTGCTGAGCTGTTCTCCACCCAGCAGCCAGAATGATCCTCTGAAAATGCAAACCAGTCATGTCCCCTACTTGACCCTGTTACTGCCTCTTTCCCCAGACTCATGGCGACCCCCTCCCCGCCTGCAAGGCACGTCCCTCCTCGTAAGCCAGGCCCCACCACCCTCTCCACCCACAGCAGGGGCTGCTCTCCACTCACTCTTCCAGACCTCACAGGGCCTTCACACATCCTCCGTCCCCAGCCTGCGGGGCCTGGTCCTCCCCATGCATCTGGCCCACCCCACCACCCCTAACGTCTTTCCTCCTAGGAAGCCTGAGCCCCCCAAATATCTCCAGACCTTTCTCCTTGTTACATCTTCTCATGGTACAGTAGGCGGAATAACAGTCCCCAAGGATGCCCTAATCCTCAGAACCTGTGCATATGTTACTCACCGTGACAAAGAGGCGTGAGGATGCAGGTGTGGCTAAGAATCTTGAGAAGAGGAGTGGAGCTTGGACTATCCAGGTGGGCTCAATGCAGTCAAATGAGTCCTTAAAAGTAAAGAACCTTTCTCACCTGCCAAGGGGTGTGAGGACAGAAGATGGGTCTGAGAGAAGTGATTTTGCAGGTGGATGAAGGGGACCACAAGTCAAGGGATGTGGGTGGCCGCTAGAAGGCGGAAAAGGCAAGGACATGGATCTCCCCCCAGAGCCTCCAGAGGCAGCACAGTCACGACCACAACCTGGTTTTAGCCTGGTGGGACCTGTGTCGGGTTTCTGACTTACACAACTGTGAGATAATCAACTGGTGTTGTTTCAAGGCACTAAGTTTGTGGTAATTTGTTATATAGCAATAGGAAACCAACACACATGGTATTTGTCATCACTGTAATATTGGTAATTATTTATATCGTGGTAGTAAAAACACAAGCGCTGGAGCCCGACAGACTGGGACAGGCTCCCGCTGTCCTGCCCCCAGCCAAGGCTTTGGACAAGTTAACCCAACAAACTCACTAAGCCTCGATTCCCCGGTCTGTCAGAAGGAGACGATCGTGCTTACCTGCAAAGGGTGTACTGAGAACGCAATAAAATAGTCTGAGGAAAGTATGTAGCACAGGAGCTGGCATAGAGTGAGCCTTCATTACAGGTGAGCCCTAACAAATATTGTCATTGTCATTTGTGTGATTGTTTTTCCCTGGAGGTTATAAGCCCTGTGAAGACACCATAACTTTATTGCTCATTGCTGTATTTCCAGAGACAAGCACAGAGCTTGACAGAGGAGGTACTCAAGGAAGAAATGAATGAATGTGTCTATACGTGAGCTACTTAAGGTACCAAGCGTTCCAAAGAGGCATAGCTCACAGTGTGCTCAACATGCGCTGAGAGCCGCTCCATGTGCCAGGCATTATGTCAAGTGCTGACAAGCAGAAAAGGGGGAGGAAACTGTCCCTTATTTCCCACGAGCTTTCAGCAGCCCAGGGTTCCCAACAGGTGTATACGGGGTGACAGCACTAGACAGCCTGGGCTGTGTGTCATGAAGATGACAAAGCCAGGGGACACTTTAGAGGTACAAAGAGGAAATAGTCTCACTTATCTTGGGTGATCTGGGAAGGTTTCCTGGAGGTGGTGAGATGTGAGTGTGTCTGAGCGTAGGCAAAGTTTCTGTTGAATGGGAGCAAAGAAGGAAAAACACTCTGGGTGTTGCTAGACGGCATTGGCAAAGGCACTGAGGCAGGCAGGTTGAAGGTGCACGTGGGTGATTTTGATTCTGGTGAAGAATACATGCTGAGGAGTGGAGAATGTGAGCTGCAAGAGTAAGTGTGGGCCCATTCTGAACGCCCACTAAGGACTGTGGACTGTCCCCTAAACAGAAAGGAAGGCGTGATCGGAGACTTGCCCTTGACGGTCTGCACACCTCAGTCTGTTTGCTACCCCGCTGCACTCACTGACCTCCTCTTTGCTCAGGATGTGGAAGACTGGGGAGCTCTTCTGCTGTAGGTTCCATAGTGGATTTATTAATACCCCTTCCAGGGGTGCCAGCATTTCAGTCTTGTGCTCTCTGGCGGAGCAAGGCCTCAGGCACTGGGCAGTGTTGAGAGTGGAATGAAGGGGAGGAAGTCAGACCCTCAGCAGTCCCTGCCAAGAACCCCAAAATCTCAGTCTGTGGGTGCTAACCCTCCCCATCTAGCCATAATACTGGCCTCCCCAAGAAAAGCAAGTTGGTCCCATCAGTGGCTGACGCAGATGTGGGGACCAAAAGCCGACCCTCTCCTTGGAACCTCTGCTCTCAAGCTGGTATCTTTGCCTTGTGATGCCAAACTCTATTATAAAACATTTACTTGAGAAGGATATCAAACTGGAATTTATTTCTATTACAAATAGCACTCAAATATTTTCCAGATAGTTTCTGCAATCAGTTAGGCGCACTTTTCCAGAGTTTTAAATGTTTCCAAACTCTTCTGAAAGGTACAGTGATTGATACAGGTTTTTAAGTTTAGTATTACCGCTCATGTCACATTTTCACCTGATTTCCAGTCTTTTGTGGTATCCTTGATTGGTAAGTCATTTGATTTTATCTTTTAGTGAGGGCCTTTGAATTTAGCACAATGTTGAAATGATTCATCAATTATAATAAAAGACTTCAAAGGGACCCAGGTTAAACTTCGGGATTCTGAAGAGCTTACCGGACAGTCAACTTCTTGTATTTCAACTTCAGGACAATAAGCCTAGTGGAGAATTTTGCTATAAAGGCCTGATGAGTATGTTAGTCACATCTAAAGAATCATCTGCTGTCCACATGTTCACGTTTATATACATATATAGTATGTGTGTGTGCGCGCATTTCAGGGCATTTCATCCGATATTCATTTATTCTATAGCGAGACATGTTTTAGGCTATTCATTTCCACTGACCCATTCGCTAAGAATCAGAGGTCACTTTTATAAAAGAAAAATCAGGTGACTCCCTAGAGCGGAGCCCCGCCTAACCAAATGCAGAGAAACTGCGTGGTACTTGATTCCAGCTTTGTCTACCTGGGCTCCAGTTGGAAGCATAAAGTTGAAACTGAAACCCATCAAACGACTGTTTTTAAATCAACAATTTAGAAATATTTTTCAGTCATATTTATATGAATTCAACCACAGGTTTTCGAAGTCACTAAGTTTGACTGTATCAAATTTTTAAAAAGACAAATGGTAGGGTGTATTTAACAGTGTTGATGATTTTAGAAATAATAATAGATTAAAAAAAGATTTAAAAAAGGACCACGCAACCAAACATAAAGAACTCTCTTTTCGAAATGTAAATTTAAAACACAGGATCTTGCATTGCTTACGATGGATTACGTGAGTGGCTACTAAATGAGGTGGTGAAGAGCACAAACTGCAATTAAACACACCCCTAAGGCGTCCAGAAAAGACAGATTCCTGAGTCCCCGTAATGCCAGGTAGACTGTGACAAACAGCAAAACAGGGGTGTAAGTTGCATAGAGACCGCAAAAGAAAAGGCACTCTGCTCTCATGGTGGAATCTGGAAGGACTTCACAGGGTAGTTCCAGTGAAATTAGCTCTTCGAGGGTAAGCAGGACTTCAGCACCCAGGGGACAACAGCCCTGCCACCCACCACTGGACGCCAGGGTATTGTTATTGAAACCACGAGGGGGTTTGGCCTAGGTCCAGTTACTCACCCCACAGATAGTCACTTATTGAGACAACAAGGATTGCCAGCGCAGAAAAGAAATTTTAATGCAAAAGACGTCTTGCTGGGAGAACTGGAGGAGCAGCCTCCAAGCCCTCTCTCTAAGTCTCCAGGTCTCCTGACAAGACTTCCAGTTCCCCGGCTGCCTCTGCCAGAGCTGTGCCGTCATTCTCATGCCTCCCATCTGTGGCAGGGGGCAGGTGACTGAGGGATGGTGAGTTTTAGCATCAGGAAGTCTTTCTTCCCAGGGACCTTCCAGGATCTCAACTCTTTTGTCTTCAGAGATTCCGCCATTTCTGGGAAACAACTCGTTAAGGGCAATAATTAGTTAAAAGTTGCAGCGTTCTGATGATCAAGCCCTAGTTCCCTGAGAATCTAAAACATGAGAGAGAGAGGATTATAGAAAACCATATCAGGGTCATTGAAACCTTGAAATTTGTTCATAGAGCCGGGTACAGAGGCTGGGGCATGACAGCACCTGTCGCTAACACGGTAAATTGAGGTCAGACTGTTAAGGGCTCCGAATGCCAACCCGGGGAGTTGGGACCTTTCCCTGTAGGACATAGGTCCAGAGAAGGCTTTGAACAAAGTGCTTTAGGAAAATGACTCTGATGGTAAACGAGGACAGCGTGAAATCGGAGAAAGAGGAGGAAAGATTCTCTAAGAGAAAATCAGGTGGGCTTATTTAAGCCTGGAAGGCGACAGTGGAGACAGGAAAGAAAATAGGCAAAATGGAGCAGTAAGTTGACACTAGGTGACTGACACCATGGGGGGAGAGTGATGATTCAAAACTTTCTAACCAGGAGAGGCAGGGAGAAAAGGATGACATCAAAGAACTTCAAAAAAAAACAGAGAATGGTCAGATGTTAAAGACAAGTAATTAATATTTCCTTTAAAATAAGAGGTGATACCTGACATGAGTCTTAAAGTTAAAATTCACTAGTTGTAAAAAAAAAAAAAGGGAAGGAGGGGGAAAAGGGCAGCCACAGAGGGTAGGGTGCGAGGTTGTCGAGGTGGAAGAGGGCCCAGGCGTGAAGCAGGGCCCAGGGAAGAAGTGGTGGGAGGGGACTGAGAAACAGTCAAGAGCCAAAATCGATACCATCAGATGACCACTGAGAAGTCAAGGACAAGGGAGTCAGGGGACCAAGAAAGTTTCTCAGGTTTCAAGCTTAAGTGACCCCTGGGATTGTGCCTCCACATTTGAAATGGAGAATAGATGTAGAAATAGAGGAAAGATGATTGATGCTGAATCTAAGGCACCTGGGAGGCAGCAGGGACGAGTCCCACCTGGTGCCGGAGGTGCAGCGCCAAGCCGAGGGGAAGGAAGAGCCAGTACAAAGAGAAAAGACACAAGGGCATTACTGTCCAGCTAGGCGCAAATAAAACCACGCGTGTAGGTGGTATCACTTTGAGACAGCAAAGAAAAGAAAAGCCCATGGCATCTCTCTACAGACAAAACAGCCTAAGAGTGAGTACCATTTAGATCAGAAAAAAGAAATAATCTTATAGTAGTGTCATAAAGAGGTATTGATGTCAAAAGACTAAATAGAACTACAGCTATGGTGGCAAAGGACAATTCACAGATTTGTTCATTAGCATGCTGCTTATGGTTCCATTCAGGTTTAATTGCAAAAATTTAGCCTTTCATTAAAGTTATTAATTTCCACCCATCAATGGAAATGTCTTTTAATTGCCACCGGGCTATCAGGAGCGATGCACCCAGCTTTCTAGACCCATGTTCCAGTTTAATCCATGCTTCACATTCCAATAGGGGCTGACAGAGGAATGAACATTCCAACAGGGCACAGCAACCGAGTGGCAGCACCATTTGTAGAACAGATTAGAAAATGTCCATCCGATGCTCTATCCGAAGATGAGCAAGGTTTTGATCCTAGGATCCTATTCATTGAAGAATTTAGGTGTCCTTTATAAACAAAATCCTTTGGAAAACTAAACATCTTTAAAAAAAAAAAAAAAACAGAGCTGGTGAAACAGAACCAGGCTAACTTCTTGTCACCAGGATTCACCCTCACAAATTTTGTGGGTCCCACCTGAGCAGCCCATGGAGTTCTCCTTTTGAGACCCGCATACATGTAGAGAATGAACGGCACCACCTCAAAAGGGGGCTCTCTGAGGAGCTGACACCACGTGTGGCAGAAGCCTGAGAAATTCAGCAACTCGGCTCCAACAGGCGAGGCCACTTAACACGACCTACCAGCAATTCTCCCTCCCGGAGCTCTCCAAAATCATGATAAACGTCTAGGAACTTTTGGTCTTCAATTATTAAATGGAGCGACTTATGTAACCAAAGTCAAATACCCTCCTGGGCTTACTGATACCCCTATGTGAAAGCAACACCCAGTCGTCCATGCCAGTCACACTGATCGGCTCAGGCAGACAGAGGGAGAGAGAGAGGCAGAGGAGGGCTCAGACCAGCTTAACCCTCAGTGACAGGCGTGCGAGGCTCATTCATGGCTTCCCCACCCCCCGAGTTTCTATCTCCTCTGTCTCTGCCTGCATGCACCCCCTCCTCCCCTGGGAGGTTGTGCCCTTCTTTCATTTCTTGTGTCAGGTTTCGGGCTGACACGTGGTAATTGATTCCGCTGCTGGTTAGACGGGTGTTAAGTGGGAGGGATGAAGTTTCACTGAAAACAAATAGCACTTCATGGGTCTGACCTTTCCTCTCGGAGCTTTTGTTGTGGTCGGCCGGGGTGTGCAGTTCAAACTTGTGTGAGCCAGTTGTGTCTATGTCTGCAGTTCCCCCTGAATCACCTTCACCGGCTCCCAACGTGCGATGACAGCCAGATTGTCTCATTGTCACTCTGGCTCGATGACAGCCCAGCGTCAGGTGGAAGCTCCGATTCACACCCGAGAACTGGTGTCCAGGAGTCAGAGATGGCTGAGTGTGGCTTGTGCCTTCAGGATCGCACACCTTCATGGAAAAGATACACATTCGGGAAGCAAGAAGGATAAATCTTGGGATGACAGCACAGCTGGGATACATGTGACTGCCAGCTTGTGGCACCATGTCAGCACTCCACCCCCCCACCACCACCACCAACAGAAGCCATCAGCACTGGTCCTTGACCCATGTGAAGTTCAAGGTTCCCCCTGTGAAACCTTTGGGCTATGGTCGTGGGTGTCCTCTGCCGTGCCCACATCCTCCTCCACGACTAAAGGATGCATTTCCCCAGGGCTGGGAGGATGCCAGCCCAAAGCGCCCAACTGTCCATCCTCTGCAGGTGCTGGCTGAGGGGAGCCACCGTGCCCAAGATCACACCCTTCTCTGTGACAGGTGACATGCACTGAGCAACGGACAGGTCACTGACAGGTCAGGAGCATGACGCTCTGACTCTCCAGCCCCAGCTCAGCATGACTCTACAGCCCATGCCGGCTTCCCACAGCATGACAGCAGCACTGTCCAATTCTCCTCTGTGTCCCCCGCCTCCTTCCCCCTGACCACAGGACTGGCCCCTTGGAGTCTGTCCCTGGGAACCCAGGCTAGGATTTGGGAGCTGTATCACCCACTGCCCAGCCACCACTGAGGACCCCATCACATAGCCCCTGCTCAAAGAAACAGTGGAATTTTTAAATCTCTTACAAGTGTGGTGCTATATCAGGGGCAGGAAATGCAGGAGCCTGTGCTAAGCACCAGCTGCTTGAGAATTACATACGGGAAAGAGTGATGATAAAGTCGGTGAAGTTGCCTGGCTATTGCTGAGGACAAGTGACGTTTGGGAGAGTGACAAGGAAAGGCTGAGGACAATAATTATGAATTAAATGCTATGTGTGAGAGCCAGAGGCCTCCTGGCCAGCATGTGAAGGGACTCTGTCACTTGTATTCAAAAGGCAGAAAAAACTAAGGATGGGGTCCAAGACTTAGTCATAAAAATGGCAGAGCTCCACAGAATTTTAACCCCCAACCAGGAGAGTCTGCTATGGCAAAAATTAGAGCTTCCATTGGGAGAAAATGATGATGCCCTGAGATATGGGGCTAAGTATCCAAGTTGATGCAACTGGATCAATGATCTTGAACCCCTGGAACCCTGAACTCTGAGGCTCCAGAAGGCTCATCCTGCCTTGTGGTGGGCTTGCACCTCCCCCTGGCTGGGAGATACTCTTCAGAGGCCTCTGCCTGCAAGACAACACACACACACCCAAGATCTGCCCCCTCCTCCCCTTCTGGCCCCCAGGCCAATGTCAAGGGAAGAGACCCTGAAGGAGCTACAGGCCCCAGGCAACATGTGCTGGTAGGAGCCAAGAGATGGGGGAAGGATTCAGTCCTCTGGCCTCTGTATCGAGGCAGGTAGAACACAAAGTCAGATAAAGGAGTTTATTAACACCAGGACATTCTCCTACAGTACAGGATTTAGCACCTGCGTTAGTCTGCTAAAGCTACCATAACAAAGTACCACAGCCTGTGTGGCTTCAACAACAGACAATCCTGGAAGCTATAAGCCTGAGATAAAGGTGTATTAGCCAGGGTTCTCCAAAGAAAGAGAACCTAGATAGATGATAGATAGATAGATAGATAGATAGATAGATAGATAGATAGATAATAGATAGATAGATGATAGATGGATGAGATTTATAATGAGAATTAGTTCACACATTTATGGAGGCTGAGAAGTCCCCTAATCTGCTGTCTGCAAGCTGGAGAAACAGGAAAGCCATTGGTGTCACTAAGTCCAAATCCAAAGGCCTGAGAACCAGGGAGCCACTGGTGTAAGTCCCAGAGTTTGAAGGATTGAGATCTAGTAGGTCTGACATCTAAGGGCAGAGAAGATGGTTATCCCAGCTCAAGAAGAGAGATAGAGAATTCTCCCTTCTTCCACCTTCTTATTCCACACAGGCCCTCAGTGGACTGGATGGTGCTGCCCACATCAGTGAGGGTGGATCTTCTTTCCTCAGTCTACTGATTCAAATGCTAATGTCTTCCAGAAACACCCTTACAGATGCACCCAGAAGTAATGTTCTTATCAGCTATCTGGGCATCCCTTAGCCCAGTAAAGTTACTCATGCAATTTACCATCACAGAAGATGTTGGCAGGGCTGGTTTCTTCTGAAGCCTTTCACTCGTCTTGCAGATGCCCATCTTCTCCCTGTGTCCTCACATGGTCATCCCTCTGTAACTGTGTCCAAATCTTCTCTTTGTATAAGGACACCAGTCCTTGGATTAGGGCCCACCTACATGACCTCAGGTAATCTTAACTGTCTCTTGAAAGACCCTGTTTCCAAATATACCCACATTTGGAGGTACTGGAGGTTAGGGCTTCAACATACAAATTGGGTGGTGAGGAACACAACACCCCAACAAGAATTACAGGAGGTGGTATTAGCATGATGCTGGGATGGTTCTTAGAAGCTTGGAGCAAGCAATGACCACACTAAGTGAGGTAGAAATACCAGAACTATCATGGCAGACACTGGAGAAAGAGGCAAGGAGTGGCCAGCTAGAGTGAACATACCATTTAAGGCCAGAAAACACACCAGAGGCCATGCCATGGAAAGATCCAGGAAGTACTCCACTTACAAAGTAATAAGAAATGTGCTGCTAGGAGATGCCAGAATCATGAAAACCTCAGTGGCTGCCACTCTGGGCCAATGGTAGGAGACACCTAGTGATGGGGATGAAAGGATCTCAAAATCTTAGAGACCAGGTGCCTATGTTCAGCTATCAGAAGCCAGATAGACAATAACCCTGAGTGTCAAGGTCAGAGTGGCACCCTCTGGGGTCTTCCAGGCATAGATGGTTGTTAGAGAACAGTATCTCTTAAAGGCCAGGCAGAGCAGCAACCAAAGTATTACTCAATCTATACTGTCAGAAGAATCAATGTTGGATGATCAGGAAGCTGAAGACCACTGCCCCAATAGCAAGTCAGGGTCCTCCGCCTTGTTTCCAGACCCGCATGAATTTTCAGACCCAGAATGAGTGACATTGATATACACAGACCTGAAGTGTCCTCATGGTCTGCCTGTTATATGACATTATTTCCCAGGTAATGACCTACTTATGGCACCCAGGCCTAGGTATGGTTCACAGTAGGTCCACCAGTGAATGAACCCATCCCACGGTCATTTCTCCAATCCCCAAATGTATAATGGAAGTAGACAACTATCCAGGAAGTCTCTGTGGGTGTTTGCAACTATCCACCTACACAGATTTCTCAGCACGTGGGATAAGAGCTATCAGTGAATGCCAAGGGGAAGCTTCTAAAACTGTCCCCACTCAGCCAAAAGAGTAAATCAAAAATAATATCACATCCTGTGGCAGGGGGAGGTTGAAATTTGAAAGCTTAGAATTACCCTTAAAGACTTAAAGGTTGCAGGAGTGTGGTTCCTACCATATCATCATTTAATTAATTTAGTCCCTGCAGAAACCAGACAGGTCCCAGAGGATGTCAGACTCCTGAAAACTTAAGCAAGTAGCAGCCCACAGCTGGCACTGAAGCTTCCTTGCCAGATGTTGTGTCTTCACTAAGGCGCATGCTCAGGTACACGGGATGCAGGCTTTGATCTGGGCACTGTGTTCTTTTCATCTGTATCAAAAAGGAGGATGAGAAACAGCTCACATTTGCTTAGAATGGACAACGGTATTCACTTACAGCATTGACCCAGGGCCGTGTTCACTCTCCCTGCTCTGTCATAACATAGCCTGAGGAGACCTGGCCCAGCTGGACCTCTGCGGAACCAGAGTGATGACATCATGTGAACCAGACCCAGTGAGCGAGAAGTGGCAATTAGATCTGACCTTCAAAGTCAGACTCATGCAATCAAGAAAATGGGGAGGAACCCTATGAAGATTCAGGGGCCTGCACATGAGTATACTTTTAAAAGTCCAGGATCTGGGGCATGCCAGGACATCTTGGCCAAAGTAAAGATTTTGTATCTCGTCCCTCCTAAAACAAAGACTGTAACACAACACCTGGTAGGCTTCTTCGGGTTGTGGAGATATTAATCCACAGTTGGGAATATTGCTCACACCCATATAGCAAGGGACACGAAAGGCTGCCAGTTGTAATGGGAGCCCAAACAGGAAAGGCTCTGCAAAAGGTCCAAGTTGCATGGCAAGTGGCCATATGACCCAGCAGCCCCCATGGTACTATAGGTATTGGTGATGGAAAAAGACACGGTGTAGAGTTTTTGGCAATCCATGTTTGGAAAATTGCAGCTCAGACACTTAGAGTTCTAGACCAACTCCACACCAACTATAGCAAAGAACAATATAACTTCAGAAAGAACAACTCCTAGCATGCTATTCAGCCCTGGAAGAAATGGCGCACTTGACCATGGAACACCAAGTAACAAATCATTCATGATGGGCCAGATTCTGTCACACTCACAAAGACATAGTCGGGCAGGCCTGGCAGCAGCTCATTGTAAGCTGGAAGTGGTCCATGCAGTCAGGAGTGCAGCCCTACAAGCAGGTAGCCCAGACCCACATTATTCACCATGGCTGCGTCAGTGTCTCGCCTCAGCTCACACCTGTGACCACATGGGAGGCCCCTATGGCCACGTGATGGAGGAAGAAAGAGCTCAAGTGGCTTTACCACGGGTCAACTGCACATGAGGGTACAATCAAAAGTAGCCAGTGGCTGTGGTGCAGCCTCATTGGGGGGGGGGGACCTTGAAAGACAGTGCTGAGAGGAAATCCTCCCAAGGGACAGAGCTTTGGATGGTGCACACTCCATATTGAAGGGGAACTGGAACTTGACAGTGGGCAAATATTGTTAGCTTCATACACTTTGACTGGACTTGGGTAGACAGCCACATCCAGGAGCAGTTTACATCCCCGAATCTAGCCAAGCCTTAGCATCACCTGAGAAACTTCTGAAGAACATGGATCCCTAAGCCCCATCCCCAAATTACTGAAATAGATGCTCCAGATATGGAGCCCAGAAATCTACATCTTAAGTCATATCCTTACATTCTGATACTGCTAGTCCTTGAACTAATAGGTAGGAAAATTTGTCTAAGTGATTAGCAATGCCATAACAAAAAACAAAAGCATTAATGATGAATGCAAACACAAAAAACACTGTGTGCTTAATATATACTTTTTAATTCTCATGGCCACTCTATGAGGTATGTGTTATTATTAATCCCACTTTGTAGACGAGAAAATGGTAGTGAGGTGACTTACCCAAGGTCATTGGCAAGTGACTATTGGAGGTAGCAGTTGAACTTAGTCTGACTCTAGAGTCCTGCTTAATGATGATGCCACAGTGAGAAACGCAGTCAGGGAAAGAGAAGGTTGCTGAAAAAGCTGTAATCCAAAAAGTGCATATACCTTATAGGGCCAAGTCCTGTATTTACCTAAAATGAAGACAAAATGTTTTTCCAAATAGTTTAACGTCAATGTCAGAATCTTTCATGATAGCATTGGAATGCCACCTAGTGGCTCCGCAGGGCTGCTGGCACCGTAACTGCTCTCTCTCTCGGATTATGTAGGATCAGCTCAGAAGAACAGAAAAGTTGTTATTAAAATTTGGTAGATGCAAGTGTCCAATTCCAGAAGAATGAATTCTATGACTGCCAGGAAAAGTTTTAAAAATATAGTGAGAATATAAAAATTAAGGAAAAAGTCAAAACAGGTGAAGTCAATAATAGCAATAAGAATGATAACATTCTTTTTTTAATAAAAAGACTATAGTAATAAAATGTGAAAGAGAAAAGACAATATGCAAATCATTTTAAATTTATATTCAGATAATGAATTTATTATATGCATACCCTAAAAACTTTTTATGACTAATCCCTTCTTCCATGAATTATCCTGATTCAGCATCTTCTTCCTGTCCAGGTGTAAGAAACCATCTGCTCCCACCTCTGTCCCATGAGACCTCATGGCAATTGAACAAAATCAAAAGCACTGGAGGATTAGAAGCCCACCCTTGTCTTCTCCTCAATTTCTGTGAGATTCATTTTCTCTCAAGCTCTGTTGAATCCAGATATACAGAGGTGAGGCAACCTCAGCAGGGCAAGGTGTCAGCATTGAGCACCCACGGTGGGATGTGAGAAACAAGGTGGGAAAGAACGAAGCATTGGCCAGGAGCAAGCGATGATGTTAAGGCCTCAGGAATCATCATTCGGGGCCAGAGCCGGGATGCAGCAGTCAGAAGACAGCGGTGGTCCTGTGAACAGGCCCAGCCTCTGCAGCTTCTGCTGATCTTTCCAGGGACATGCTAGTGTCAGGGTTTCTTAAAGCTGCCATTCGGCATTAAATAGGAGAGAGAACATCCCTTCCACAAGACTTATATATGGATGAACCTCAGCAACGTGACACCAAGTGAAAGAAGCTGCACACAAAAGACTACAGACATTGCATGATCCCATTTATATGAAATACTCAGAATAGGAAACCCCACAGGAATAGAAAGCAGATCGGTGTTTGCCAGAGGCTGGGGGAGGAGGAAACCGAGAGAAACTGCCTAATGGGCCCAGGGTTTCACTTCCCAACATCTTTCATGCACCAACTGCTACTGAACTGTTTGCTTTAAAATGGTTACTTTCCATTCTATAACAAAGACACCTGTACCCGAATGTTTATAGCAGCACAATTCACAATCGCAAAGATGTGGAAACAACCCAAGTGCCCATCAATCCACGAATGGATTAGTAAACTGTGGTATATGTATACCATGGAGTACTACTCAGCTATAAGAAATAACGATGATACGACATCTCTTTGGTTCTCCTGGAGAGAGCTGGAACCCATCATACTAAGTGAAGTATCCAAAGAATGGAAAAACAAGCATCACATGTACTCACCAGAAAACTGGTTTCCCTGATCATCACCTAAATGCACATCGGGGAAGGATACCAACTGGATATCAGACTGAGATGGGGGGGTGGCGGGAGGGGATGGGTATATGCCTACATGATGAGTGCGTTGCGCACCGTCTGGGGAATGGTCATGCTTGAAGGTGCTGACTCGGGGAGGTGGGGGGGAGGGGATGGAGGTATGACTACATGGTGAGTGCCAGGCGCACTGTCTGGAGAATGGACACGCTTGAGGCTCTGACTCAGGGGGATGGGCAGGACATGGACAATGTATATAACCTGAACTTATGTACCCCCATGATGAGCTGAAATGAAAAAAAAAAGAAAAAAAAAAAGAAAAGAAAATGGTTACTTTCACATTATTTGAATTTCACCTCAATCAAAATATACCTATATACCACCTTATGTGGCTAATGCCATAAGTATCACAAATAAAAAATATATTTTGTCTAAAATGACCAGGGCGTTTTAAATTTTGAATATTGTGATGGTTGATTTGGGGTGTCAGCTTGACTGGATTAAGGGGTCCCCAGACAGCTGGTAAAGAAAGCATGAGTTATTCTCAATGCTTCGTGGGCACTGAGCCCACTCTGCTGCTGCTGCAAAGGAAACCCAGGTGGTTTGCCGGTTGATTAGAATGATTGGGCTGCCCCACGTGCATCTGGGAGGGTGTTTCCAGAGGAGACTGGCCTGGGAGTAAGGACTGAGTGGGGAAGATCCGCCTTCAATGGGGGCAGGCGGCACCCTCCAATCAGCTGGGGCCCCTACGGAACAAAAGCTGGAGGAGGAGAAATTTGAGCTTTCTTCTGAACCCAGGACACCCTTCCTATCCAGTCCTGGGCTATCAGAACTCCACGTTCTCCAACCTTTGGACTCTGGGACTTGCACCGGACTTGGATGGAGAGTTACACCGTCCGCTCCCCTAGCCTGCGGCCTTGGGGCTGGGACCGAGCCACCCCACTGACATCCCTGGGTCTCCAGCTTGTAGACACCTTCTCATGGGACTTCTCAGCCTCCCTAATGGAGAGACCCAATGCCTCTAATAAGCCCCTTCTCAATACCTCTCTATACATATCCTATCAGTTCTGTCTTTCGGGAGAACCCTGACTAAAACCCACGCTTAGTATTATTTATAAGATTTAGCCGGTGACCTCAGACCACTCTCTAAGGAAAGAAGGTCACTACAGAGTTCTCGAGAACAGGGTCTGATAGGGAGAACGGGGAGAAAAACAAAGTCACCTGGGCTCCTGGGAAGGGAAAAGAGAGCTCGTAGTAGCAGGGAAGTTGTTAAAAGAAACAACTAGAAAAGCAGCTACTCCAGCTTTGGATCTTTGCTTGGGGAAGGCTCGGCATTCAGGTGAGTGGGGCAGGTTTCCTGAAGGTTTGGCCCTGTCTCTGGGAAGTTCCCAGCTTGGGGATCCTGTGGCACAAGAAACCTGAGTCTAGAAGGATCCGAGGCCTCCTCTGCAAGCCTTTCTCTTGAGCCTCAGAAGGAAATCAGCAAGTGGCCGACAAGCGTGCATGCCAGACACACGCCCGGTTAATGAAAACCACACACGCAAAACCAGAAATGTGTTCTACCTGCCTGTGACAATCTGGAGCAGGAAAGGCAGATGGAAAATGGCCTCGGGAGCTTTATTCCCAACCCTCTGCATCTAAGGGGGAATTGAGTTTCTCAAAAATAAAGCCTTTCTGTTTACAAACATACTGTTTTTGCCAAAGAGAATTCTTTATTTTAGGTGCTTTGGGAAAACTGCAGAGTCCTGGGGTTTGGGGCCAAAGACGCCCAAATGTTGCAATCCTAAACCTTTGGCAGTGACAAAAACATGTTTGCAAGTGGAAAGTTTTTGGTGTGGGGCTTTCGTGTTGTTTTGTTTGGGTGTGTGTTTGTTTGCTTGCTTCGTGCCAAAGGATTTCCTCTGCATCTTCCCAGAACCGGGGACCAGGGGTCGGTGCTCTGCTTGGGATGTTGGCCCCAAACCACCTGCACCCCTCTTGTATGTCCTACATGGTTTGAGAAAAAAAAAAAAGCATCCTTTGAGCTTAGGGAGCCACCTTCTTTCTACCTTCAAACCCTAAGGGAAGCCTCGAAGGGTCAGAGGGGGTGATATGAAGAGTTCTGTGTTCGTCACTGCGGATTTCATGAGGGCCGAGTGGATTTCCGCATCTCGGTCTCTGATTAACCTGCACTCGGTTCTTCCTTATCTCCTGCCCAGCAGCCCATATTTCTGTCTCTCTGGCTACTACCTGCACCGAGGCGTCAGTCTGATGTATGAACTACAGCTTCCTGCCTATTAAAGCTGGACTTTCCGAGATGACTAGCCCAGCAGGATGCAGAGACATAAAACGTGGAATTCCCAGATTACAGACCAGGGACCATAGTCTTGAAAGCCAAGGCTTCTGGCGGACAAGACTCGGCCACTTTGGAACTCACAAGGCTAAGCCTGCTCCCAGGTATAAATATTGGACCATTCGGGAATACAGGAGGGTCCGAGTGCCCCATGCAGACACCGAATGGGGCAGGGAACTCGGGATGGGTGGGCCTGGGCCCGATGTAGGACCAAGCGGGATGGCGTGGGGAGAGCCAGTGGGCGCTCAAGCCTGTCTGTCCCCACCCTGGACGGGGAGCTGAGGGGGAGCACACCTGCACCCCGATTCCATCCTGTGGATGTTCTAGAGAGCTCTGAGCTCAGGGCCACCCTGGCCACCCAACCTCTGCATGGCGTGGCCATCAGCACCTTGTGCTCAAGAAACCCACAGTGGGTGGCTGCAGCCCCTGTCCTCTCACCACCTGCCCCCTGCTCCAGCCTAGTCCTCCTCCTGACTCGCTTTCACGAGAACCGCATCTTCTGAGTCACCCGGACCAGGCTCCTGGCATCAGCTTTGCTGTCTCCGTCCCCTCCGCGGCTCATCTAAAGCCAGACACCATGGATTCTACCTCCCTGGTGGCTTTTCCATCCATCCCTGGTGCCAAAGCCTGATTCAGGAATCTCATTTTCTGTCTCAGTGAATGGAACCAATTTAATAGTCTCCTAATTCCTACCCCACCCTCAGTCTCACCAGCACGAATCCTCATAAACTTCCATCTTTGTTTCTAACCTGGCTCCTGTTCTGTCTCCTGGCCTCATCCCTCTCTACTCCTCCTCCTCCTTCCCCATCTTTACCCGTGTGTCACAGCCCCCGTGCCATGTGCCAGACAGACGACATTTTTCAGTGTCTCCAATGCAAGAGTGATAGTCTCACCCCTTCAAGGCTTCATAGACACCCTTCTTTCTGCCTAGACCATGCTACCCCTTTTCTCCCATCTCATGCCTACTCCTCTCTCACAAGTACTGGGTGCCACTTCCTCCAGGAAGGCCACCATACTTTCATCAACAGGTGGCAGAAACACTGATTCCCACTGCCTGAAACCTTAGGATGCATACTCATGTCACTTAACAGGAGCCTCAAAGGGTGGAGTCAGTGGTGCCACACTGTCCTCAGGACCCTATCGCTTTCTCTGTTGTTTCTTTGCGTCCCTGATGTTGGCTTTATCTTCAGGCTGGTAGCAAGACGTCTGCTCCAGTTCTGGACATCAGACACATCCAGAAACTACCATGTCTAGAGGAAGAAGGGAGTTTGCCTTTCTGTTCCTTCCACCAGGTGTGAGGAGACATTTCCAGAAGTTTCTCCTATTTCCCTGCCCCCCACCAGAATTCCCCTTACATTTCGTTGGCCAAAATTAGTTCAGGTGTCTATGGCTCTGCCAACCACGGGCGAGGGGAGTGGCAGTCATCTTTTAAAGAGCTCAGTGTCAAGGTGTTAGCTGTTAGGCCACCACACGGGCTGAGTGTGGGGTCAGTGTCCCCTGCAGTGCACAGCTGTGCTGAAGACAGCGAGGAGACCTGACCCAAACCCACATTTCATTTGGAAAGAAGTAGGGGGCAACAGGCAACCCACAGCGTCTGTTCTCCTTTGCTACGTCCTTTCAGAGTCTCATCTTCCTCTCCTGCCTCCTCGCCCGGCCCCTTGTCCCCACCATCTCTTGACCTCGAAGGCCAAGTCCAACCACACGTACTAGTCCCGAGTATTCAGACTGACACCGTCTAATGACACCACAGAGCACCCTTCTCATCATCTCTTGACCACATGACTTCTTTGAAAGTTCCCTGACGGCCAAGCAGATGTGACTTGCCACCGCACCCCCTCTCGCACCTGCGCCCTGCTGCACACACGTGCGGTGGCCATAAATGGCCGTGAGTGGGTGGGCGGAACACTGAGCTCGGGGTCCACAGCCTCGCATGGCAGCCTGAGCTCAGCTGTGCACCTACTGTGTGCACTTGGGCGAGTCACTGGGCCGCTCAAGACTGAAATGAGGCTCTCGGACCAGACGTCTCCACGACTCCTTACAATTCTCTGTTTGTTTCCCAGGGCTGCCACTGCAACAAGTTACCACCAACTGGATGACTCAAAACAACAGAAATCTAGCCTCTCCCAGTTCCCAAGGCCGCGGAACTCAAGGTGTCGGCAGATTTGGTGCTTCCTGGGGGATCTGAGGGAAAATCTGCTCCGTGACTCTCTCCTGGATTCTGCGGGCGGCTTGCAGCTCTTGACACTCCTTGGCTTGTAGCAGCATCACTCCAATCTCTGCCTCCATTTTTACATTCCTTCTCCTCCGTGTGTCTCTGTGTCTCAAAGCTCCTCCTCCTTTCTCTTATAGGGACAGCAGCCATTGGACTTAGGGCTTACCCTAAATCCAGGATGATCTCATCCTAAAATTCTTAACTTGGCGACATCTGCAAAGACTCTATTTCCAAATAAGGGCACATTCACAGGTACCAGGTATTAGGCCTTCAACATACCTTTTTAAGTAGCACGAGCTTAGGAGATCTATTAGATATTCAAGCCTGGCTAGACATCATAGAGAAAACACAACTAAGGACCACTCAACGCTGAAATGTTTCCTTTCTTTTTCTTTCTGTTTTTTTCTTAAATTACCTACAAACACATTGTGGACCCTTAATTTGAAGGCTGAGTGCTTTTTTGTTGTTGTTATTTTTCTCTTTTCATTTCTTAAACTACTGGCAGCGAGTCTGTCTCCAAATCTCAGATACTGATCTTGAACACTACCTCCATGCTCTAGGATCATTTATTTTGGCTTCCATTACCCATTCACAGCCTGCAAGTCCCTAGAATCACTGCCGCAGGGGCATGTATAGATCCCAGCTGCCTCTTCAATTCCTAGTGCCTTAAAGTCTTGACGACGAAGGCCGGGACCCTCAGAAGAATCACATGGAGGCCTCCATGTTTACTGAGCCTCGTGGCTCACTCAAGAAGCAGACAGTCTCGACTGAGCCACAGGAGACCAGGAGCACCGCTGTAACCACAGACATTGCACAAAGTGTCCCAGCACATCCCAAGCAAGCATCACTCTTTAATGCATCTGCAGTGGGGAAAGGTACTTCTGATACCTCTGTACCTAGTCGTACCAAATGATGCTTGATGCAGTTGATGCATGAGGTGGTTCATTCATCAGCAAACAAAAGCGATCATTTTTCTTCCTTGATGAATGTATCTCTGCAGCCTTCGTGGCTGGCAAATCAATCCTATAGAATGCGAATCCTCAGAGAAGGAAACAAGGCCAAGCTGTGCGCTGCTCTTACGTTATGTCTATTTTAAAAGTTGACTTTGGCAGATGGGTGGACCACGCACACAATATATCTACTTCCAGAAAGATAAGGGGGCAGTGAGGAATCAAACATTGCATTTTCTTTAAATTCCCCCTTGGAAGCGACTGACTTGGCTTGAGAAGGGGAGTAGAATACTTGCCTCAATAATGATGAACAAGTTGGAACAAATGATAAAGAAAATATTGAAGCTATCAATAATTCATTTTTGAAGAAACTGTGGGCTAAAGTATTTCTCGACTAGTGAATTCTAAAGAACGTAAATCTCCAGATTATATTCTATCTGAGCCAGTGTTTTTTTCCAGAACTTTGGGAATGTGTCTAAGTGATGAAATAAACTCGATACTGTTTTTTAAAGAGTTCTCTGTTAGGAGATGCGAGTAGCAAGGGGATGATTGTGCACTCGGGGCTGTCCCTTCAGAACAGGAAAACAAGAACCTTAAATCATCCAGATGAGGAAGCTGTACAGCCCGACTGCCCTGGTCCAAATAATCAGGAATGTTTCAGTCCAACGCCCCCTCTCTCCTTTACAACAGTGAAGGACTAGAGACGGTAAATCCGAAAGGGACCCTGACAACTCCTTCTAGTGCCCACCCCTGTCCTACCTCAAAACACCTTAAAACTCTCCCCACTCCCCTTTTTCCTCTACCCCAAAACAAAACAACAAAATTAAACTTTAGAAAAGTTCATGAAACAAAACCTTACGAAACCTGCTTTGGAGGTTCAACAATGTATTTTTAAACCAATAACGTGAATTTTTCCATGCTGAAGAGTCATGTAATTGGGTCACCAAATAAAAAAAGACACAGCTGTAATGGAAACCATTTAGGGGGGAAAAAGAAAAAGCCCTGACTAATCATAAAGTGATGCAAATTTGAAAGGAAATACTTAGACTGTATTTTTACCCAGCTGAGCAGTCAGATGTTTGGAAATGCCCTGGATTTTTCTAAATATTTCCTGCTGTTAATAGCAAAAGGGCTCAGATGCTTCAGAAACAAAGGACACGCATTAAAACTTGTTTTCTGTGCCCTTTTCTTATTTACAGCTGCTCAATTTGCAGTTGCAAGGGGAGGCCTAACTGTGAAGACTTGAAAGCTTAGATGTTTACCCTGAGCTGCCACACAGTTATTTTTGTGAAAATTACTGAGAAGCGTGTGTCTGGGAGGACGCAGAGAACTGCAAATGAGAGGCTGGAAAGAGAAGGAGGTGATGAAGGACTTAGCACATTTTCGGCTTGTTTCTCTTACAACCTGCAGGAGAACCCAGGCAGTTCACGGGCTCCAGGAGAAAGCCCCAGATGGCTGCGCTCCAGGGGGTTTGGCGAGGCCCCGCCAGCACCAGAGGCCTGTGGTGAGCTGGCCTCCAGGACAGGAAGGTGGTGACAGCGGCGGCCCAGTTACATGGCGCGAGAGCCCAGAGGACAAGTTCTGGCAACCACCTGAGCGGTCCCCTGTGGCCTTTTCTTCAAAAGTGAAGATGGGGAGAGGAGAGCCTGGGCAACCACAGGTGAGGTGGCAGCTCGGGTGAAGCCTGTAAACCGTCGGCCCAGCCAGCCCTAATGAGAACCAGACACCCAGAAGTATTTGCAGACTCGGCAGGGGCGGCAGCGAGAACCACTGGCGGAGCGGGGCTGCTCGCCAGGGCGGAGGGCCCGAGTGTCTTCTGGAACTCCCAGGGCAAAAGGCAGCATTAGCGACGTAAATTCAAAACAGGCCGGGGGGAGCTGGTGCCAGGTTTGGCCCTGGGTGACTGCGTGGCTCCTTCCCCAAAATAGCACGTGGAACCTTTGAAAAATGTGCTCTGGCCCCTTTTAGACCCTAACCCTGAAGACACAGGGTGGGAACTAGAGTGGATTTGCTCAAAGTCCCTATCACCCTTACTGGCTTTCAACCCAGCTCAGAACCCGTCCCTAAGAAGCAAGAAGAAAACCCGCAGCCCCCAAACAGCTCCCAGCGGCAGAGCCCAGAGAGTTCCATGCTGTGACCCTCTGAGGCCAGCGTCTCTGCAGAGGGGTGGTCTGCAGAACTCCAGTGTCCTGTTCAGGGAGCAGCCTTAACTCTCTGAAGATGTCACGCTCAGCTCTTCCTAGGGTAAAGATTCCTTTTTTAGATTGCTAAATCCGGCCATCTTCGATTAGAAGTTAGGTCAAAAAATAAAATGTTCCAATCAAATCCTGCAACGTAATTTTCACAGTGTCCTTGTGGGAACATTTACCCATTAGCACGGCTGGTGCCGGGGGCAGTGGCCTTTCCTTTTATCTCTTTAGGGGCGGGGCGAAGGGGGACCTGTAACCACAGAAAACCATAAGCCACGTGGCTCTCACATAGTTCCCACATCAAGCACAGCCTAGTGGTTACAAAGGGGGAGAGAGGCAGGGACACCCCCAGGAATCTGGGACCACTGCTATGGGCTCAATTGTCCCCCATACATATGTTAACATCCTAAAGCCCAGTACCTCGGAATATGCCCTTATTTGGAAATAGGGTCATTGCAGATGTGATTTAAGATGAGGTCATGCTGGCACAGGGTGAGCCCCTAATTCAATAGGACTGGACTCCTTATGAAAAAAGAATGTCACGTGAAGAGACAGAAGCAAGTGCAGAGAGAAGCAGCTGTGAAGACACAGGGGAAACACAGCCACCTGCAAGCCAGGGGGTGCCTTCTTGAGCCCACCAGAGCTAGGAGAGAGGCCTGGAACAGATTCTCCCTCGTGGCCTTCAGCCCTACCGACACCTTGATCTCGGACATCAGGCCTCCAGAACTGTGAGACAGTGGATGTCTGTTGTCTAAGCCACCCGGCCCGTGGCAGCCATGGGAAACTAACACAGTCACGTGTGACTTTCATGGGCCCTAAGCATTTCTCCTTCGTGGGGCTCCATCCTTCCTAAAAAATATTCAAAGTGACTTTGCAACTGTGTTGGTGTAAACACAGATGAAATCCAGGCTGGGTCATGTTCATTTTCTTCTTCTGATTTTAAAAGAAATGACAACATTTTCATGGACACCTAAAAGTCCCATGGGCCCTCAGCTCTGTGTCTTGTGGGCTTGGGAACAGTCACTGAAGTCCCCAGACAGGGTCAGGTGCCTCCCGGGCTTTCTCTGTCTTGGCACCATATGGAATTTACCTGTTATCGTGTCTAATGTCTCCTTGCCCCCCTCCCCCTGCTGAACACACTCCAGCACCAAGACTTCATCTTACTTATCTCTGTGGCCCTGGCACAGCCTGGCGCATAGTAAGTGCTCAATAAATAACTCCTGCACCAACTTGAACTGAACAGACAGGGATCTAGGGTTACTCAAGGTCATTACTGAAACATGAAGCAAGAAAAGAGCAAAAGAAGGAAATTTTGGCAAGAACAGAGCTTTAATAGCTAGAGCCTCAGCTTCTGGTAGCAGGGTGAGGATCTGGGAGCTCAGCCCAGGAAAGTTTTTGAAACTGAAATAATAAAATGAGTGTTTTATAACCATCCATTCTGTTCCTTCTCTCTCTCTCTCTCACCCTCCCTCTCTCTCTCTCTCTCCCTCTCCATCTTTAAATATTATTTTTCACTCTCCAGGGCTCGGTGGCATTTTCTTATATCAGGATTATTTGCCTTCCTTCAGATGAGGCTTTATCAAATTCTCACTTTTCCACTGAGATTTTCTGACAGTAGATTTGGCCTTTCTACACCCAGCCTCCCTTACGGTTCATGACAAATTTATACTCTAAGTTGTTCTCATCTTGGGACAATTTCTCCTTTTCCTGCCTACCACACTTCATCTTTGCCGTGTCTGAGCATGGAAAGGGTCCTTTTCTCCACCGGGAACTCACATGAGTGACAAGCAAACCTGAAAAACCCTAAACTAGCAAAGATCTGTTGAGTTCCAAAGCAGAAACACTCTATCTGCACGAGGACTTTCTGTGCAAGGACTATTCACTGTGGGCTGAAGCAGTGGGAGAGGGTGTCTTCAAAGTCGTATGATTTGTGTTTGTGCTTAAAACACAACCAGATAAGCCTTTGGGGAGTGAGAGAGGGGGAGTGTGAGAGAGCAAGATGTCTACGCTGGGAAAACAGCTTCAGCAAAGCTGTATTTGAAGAGCACAGGAAGACTTGCGTGGAAGGGATGCTGTCGATGACACCAGGTGACCTCTGAGGAGTGGGAGACGCGGGCGGGAAGGAGCCTTAGAACCCGGCCGTGAATAAGAACCCCATCCTGTGTGCTGCGTGGGAGACAAGAACTCGACTTCAAAGCAGAAGCACAGACAGACCTTGGGTGCTGGGAGAGCATCACCGAGTTAGGCCATAATCCATAAAAATGCTGCCTGCTGTCTGCCTGGCAGGGAGGAAAGCGGGTTTCAGAGAACCAGGCCGTGAACTCGGCGCATGGCGGTGCCGCGGCAGCGTAGGGGCGAGAGCCCAGGCACATGAGGGGACTCAAACTCCACACCCAGTGCTCCCACGACTTTGGACCTCCTGGGGATTCAAGATCCTCACCTGTAAAATAAGAGGAACTGACGAGACCCAAGGTCTTCCCACTCTGATGACACCCGGACAGTCTATGATGACACCCAGATCACATCTCCCCGGAGCCGGGCAGGCCTGGAGTGAAGGGGGCATTCTGAGGTCACACGCCGCACCCCCCTGCCACTGTGAGCGTGGCAGAGCCGGGCTCCGGGGAGCCTCTCCCCAGAGGGACCGCAGCCGCCCCAGTCTGAGCAGCCGTGCAGCCGAACACAGCCGCCGCGGCATCTCGGGCAAGGGGTGGGGTCTCCTCGGAACCCGAGACACCCGAGTTCTGAGAGAATAAAGCGACAATATCTTGGGAAACAAGAGGGCGAAAGAATTGCGGGGGCATCTCCTTCCCTTTCGAAATCAGACGAGATCATCACTGAACTGTCCTGAATCCTCAACGATGGGATTTATGTTTTCTAATCAGGTTTATGTTTTCTAATTCCCCAACCGCAGAGAATCAATTAACAGTTCCCGACTCTGTAAGATTAAGAAATTAGCGATGGCTTCATAGAGTTTCAGAGTGGATTGAATGGCACAGGTTTTATAAAACACGAAACCCCGTGCCTGGCTCAGAGTGACAAGTCAATGAACGTTCACGGCTTTGGAGTCTGCGTGTGTTGGGCTCAAACCTGATCATTCCCCAGAATGCATCACGGTGTGCGCCCCCCTCCCCCGCCACCTGTCTCACCCCAATGCTCCCCTGCCTGCCGGTGGCACTGGGCTGCAGGCACTCAGGGCTTCCTTCATTCCAATGCCACAGTGGACAAAAGGACAAAGAAAACACAGGCCCACTTGGGCATTTTAAGCTCCTTTTTTACTTACAGCTGACTCTAAAGTTTTAGCTAAAATGTTGGAAAAACTTTTGTTTTCTATTATTAGCATGATTCTTCCTGAGATGAAATATGATTTCCTCTGGTAAAAGAAAAAAATGCCCAATGTGTCTTAAAAGATGAAGTAATGCTTAGTAACCTTGGCTGTTTTTAAAACCCCTTCTATCAACTGCTTTGGGGACAGGTTGTAATGTTGACCCACGCCACAGTGTATCTGCCTCACTTCCTGCTTCTGGCTTAGCCCTTAATAGGAAAATTAATTGGGTAACATGAGTCAATTAATCAGAATGCAGTTATTTTTATGGACTCTACTGCCGGTGCATTAATTCATGACATGTGTTTCAAAAATTGGAAGAATGGCTAAAATATAAGCATGGATTGTTTATGATATATGATGCCAAAAGTCAGACACTATGAATAATTCATCCATTCATTCATTCAAAAAGTGTTTACTAACTACCTACTAAGAGCCAGCCACCATTCCAAGCATGGGAGGTAATCGATGAGTCCAGTCCATTGCATAGGCATGCAAACAAATCCTCTCACACAGATTGAGGAAGGAGGAGAGGACAGGGTGTCCTCGTGCCCCAAGTGGGGGCCATACCCCACCAGAGGGTCAGCCAAGCTTTCAGAGGGGCAGACTTGCAGCTAAAACAGTGATTAGGGACTCCCTTGATGGACACACAGGGAGAGATGATGATAAAGTGACAGAAAGGCATTCAAGGTCATGGAAATGTCCCATGAAAGTGCCCCGAGGCTCCAGGGAGCAGAGTAATTCAGAAGGGCGGGAATGTAAGGTCCAGAGAGAGGGGAAGTGAGAACAGGAGAGAAGAGGAGGAAAACCTGAGTGACACACCGAGGAGCTTGGGCCACACCTGAAGGCAATGTAGAATTTCCAAAGGGTTTTAAGGGGGAGGCCGACTGTGGCCAGATGTTTAGACCAGTCTGGAGACAATGAGGCTGATGGATGGCGGGGAGCAGGACTGGGGGGATGGAGACCCGCTCAGAAGCTGGTATCAAGGCCCAGATAAGGGGCGATGGGGGTCTGGAGTTGCACTAGGGAAGAAAACCAGAGAGTAGATTTCAGCCTATTTAACAGTGCGAATCAGCAGCCCGTGCTCATAGCTAGAAGTGAGGTGAGAGGGAGTCCGGGCTGGCGACTGGGTGAAAGGCGGCTCCATCCCCTCGAATGCAGGAGGGAGGCAGAGAACCAGGTGCAGGAGAAATAACGTGAGCTCCACTCAGCCACGGGGGGCAGAGCGACCCGTGTGACCCCCAAAACACAGGTACTCGACAGGCTGTTGTTTGTGTGGGTCTGAAGCTCAGGAAGTAAGTGTGGGCTGGTGGAAGACATCAGGAAATCATCATGCGCTCACAGTGGGAAACTCAAGAGGGTGGGCCACAGATCCCGGGAGAGGCAGGCAGAGAGGGTCCAGGAGAGGAGAGGGAGCTGCCCAAGAGTGATGTTGGGAGACAGAGGTTTGTACGTGGAAACCACCAGAGTAGAGCATTTCCAAAATGTGTAGTGACAGTGTCACTGAAGCGTCAATGTTTGCAAATTTCAGTTCCAAGAAGCTCATCAAATAGCACTGGGTGCCCACCAAGAACAAGGAGGAGCCGTTGATTTAAAAAAAGAGATAAAAATCCAAAGGCTCTCCAACCACAAGGTGTATCAGAAATACCTGGAGGGTTTATTTAAATACAGATCCGTGGGCCCCCCCTAGAGACTTTGATACAGGGGGTCCTTGGGAGACCCCTGAAACCTGCATGACAAGTGTTTCTACCAGGACAGTCAGGGAACCGCCCCGCTTGTGAAATAGAAGGTGGTTTTTGCGAAACAAAAACTGCAAAAGTGCCCTCTCCTTAAGTCAAAAGTGAGGACTTTCTTTTAACAAGAGTATTTTAATAACAGAAGTGTCTCCCGGGAGTCCATGTTTATCAGTTTCTCTTCCACTCAGAAGAACCCCGGAGACTTCAGGATGGGTTCAATCTTCCAACCGACTTCAACCCTGTCACCCTCAGTGTCCTCAAAATGAGATCAGCAGTTCCCACAACCGGAAGAATAACCTGGGTGTCTAAGAAAACACATCTGTAATGTCCTCTCCCACCCTGCCTCCTGAATCAGCCTCCAGACGCGAAGCCAGAAACCCAGAAATGTCTAAAATCTCCTCAGTAGATTCCACGGTTCAGCCAAGTCTAGGAACAACTGAACAGATAATCTCTAATCCAATGTCAATCCTTAATAGTCCGTGAATTCAATGAGCATCTGCAAGAGGAATTGCGCTGGGACTGCCAAAACAAGGCCCCAGTAAACCTCCCTGACAAAAAGGAAGTTTAAGATTCCTGGATGTCAGCAGAGCCTGCAATAGAAACTTCGGTCCAACTGAGAGTTTTCAGAGTAAATATTATTACAATGATGCAGAATTGTAGCTGGCCTGATTAATAATGCAGTGAAAGCACTTCAATGGATTGCGGGTGCCCTAATGTAAGCACTCGGTTCTCTAATTGTCACTATCAAGTTCAACAGCCTCCTCGAATCAATCAGCAAGGATTTAGCATTGTTGTGATAACAACAAGAGGAGCCCGGGAAGAACAAGTCCTTTGGCCAGCTCTGAAACAGAAAGATTCAAGTCAGTGCCGAACAATAGATCGTCTGGCTAATAGGGATTATTATTAGGGAAATGAGATGCCTGATAAGTCACACAAATGGGGCTGTCATTTCAGAAGTCCTATTTCTCCAGAGGCAAAGGTGACAAATACTTGCAAATGTGCAGGTTCCACACCTTGGCCTTTTCTTCTCTCCTGCTGCGGTGATCTCTGTCCAGTGCTAGCAATGGCTGGTGTCCCCAGACTGGGATTTGCTGGAGGAGAGTGGAGAGTGAGGAAGCACAGGGCAGATGAGCACCAAAGACCCAGGATTTCCTCTTGTGATAGCCCCGGGGAACTGCCTGCACATCGGCTGCCTGCAAGACGGGGAGCATTCCTCAGGGTGCCCAGTGCCTACATATAAAATTCACATTGCTTAGAGAAGCAAGCAAGAGCATTTCCCACCCGGCTCTCCCCTGTGCTTCCTCCCACCCACCCTTCCCTACCCTCGTTCCCCCACACCCATACTCGCCCTCCATTCCCTGAACACAAACTTACTTCCCAGGACGGATGCAGGGTCTTTCTCTGCATGTCCTGATGCCTCCCAGGCAGTGCCCTTCCTGCTCCCTCGCCTCACCTGGAAAATAAACAAATGCCTCTGGTCTCTCAAGGCTCAGCTCAAATAGCACTTCCTTGGGGAAGCCATCTGGGGTTACTCCAAGCATAGCGGATTGGCCCTTGTGATCTGGAGCCCCGTGTTCAAACTCCCTCAATACCAGGCACCGTGACAAACCATTATTGATCCAACTGCCCATCCAACTCTGCCACCGAGCACAGCAGCTCAAGGCCAAGCACATAGTAGAGTCTCAAAACAATCTGTCGATGGATGGAAGAAAGGAAGGAAGGATGGGAGGGGTATGGAGGGCAGGGAGAGGAAGGATGCATGGATGGAGGGGAAGACAAGGGAAAGAAAAGGAAGGAAGAGAAAGGAGAACCGGAGGCCAATATTTCTTCATCCATTGACACAGCAAACCTGTGCTAGAAGTAACTGTGAAGTTCAAGGCAACATGCCAGGCATACTGAGACAGGACACGTCTTTGACCCACACTTAAGAGCTCACAGGCCAACAAGGAAAAAAATGAGATAAGCGAGTAGACAATTAAATTAAAGGCTGTAAAGTCCAGTGGAGGCACACGCAGGGTTCTATGAGTTGACACAGGAGAATCTGCCAAAACAGTCCAGGGTGTCGAATCAAAAGCTGGATCCTAGGGCTCGAGTTGCACGTGTAAAGCAACTTACATTTCCAGTAGAGGGACAGAATGTGCAAAGGCATGAAAATAAAGAAAAGCTTGGGCAAAGAATCAGAAAAGAATGCTGGAAGTGTGTGCTAGCAGCAGGCAGGAGGGGTGAAGCTGGAGGCAGAAGAAGGTGCGGCCACGAAGGCGCCTAGAGGAAGCGTGGATGTGACAGTAGCCTGAGGGGAAGCTCTGGCTGAACCCTGGGCCTTCGTATGCACTGTCCCTTCTACTGGGAATATACTCAGGCTCCCCCTGCCCAATCCTGCCACACCTCTAATGAGGTCCCAGGCATCATGGCACCCATCAAAATTCGTTGAACGCTTCTGTCTAATATCTGGCTGCTCCAGTAACTGGAAGGTTCACAGGGCAGGCATCCTATCTGCCTCGTTTATCTTTGTATCCCAAACACCTAGAAAGTACCTGGCCCTCTACAGATATTGGTTAAATGAATGCAAGAAATGCACGCTCTTGTTGACCAAGTCTTCCCATCATGGAATCTGGGAAACCATAAAGAGTCCCACTTGGGAAAATGTTTGAGAAAAGTCTGTGAGGTGGAAAGGCCCCTGGAAGACAGCTGGTGCTCTGCCAGCCTCTGTCACTCAGACATGACCTGTCCCTAGCGAGACGCGTCAGCTCACCCGGTCTCCATCTCCCCTTTGTCAAACGGAGCTGCCTTGCACTGAAGCAACTCTAAGGATGCCTTTTCTCCTAAAGTCAACGCTTTTTACCTTGCAGTAGCTCCAGAGCCATAGTGACCCAGGAAGGGAGATCTTTGCCAATACGCAGATGGAGGACTCAGTGCCACTCACCTCCAGGACTGTGGTCTCATTGAACTTTTCCTGTGGAAGGCAGCTGCCAAGTCCTCTCTCAACTTTATTAGATGTGAAAACAGTCAGAGATGGAAGGAAAGGTCACCTCTCCTAGGCAAATAAACTTTCTTTCAGTAAGTCCCTAGGAGGTGGATACGGAAAGCCCAATGCTTTCCATTTTCAAGTTTAAAATCCCCAGAAAGAGACACTATCCCTAAAGCCAAACCCAGGAGATGGGCTCGAAGGGCCTCCGGTGGCCAAGAGCCAGGTGGTCTGCTCTACATGCCCAGGAGATTCAGAGGGTTGGAAACACACTAAAGCCAGGATGAAAGTAATTTCATCTATGTGTTTCCAGAGATTAATTATATTTATTGCATCTGACACCAGTCAGGGAGAGCAAACCTCTTTTGTGAGCCTTACAACAAAAGTTAAAAAGCATTACTCGTAATGGCTGATTTTATTTTATTATACCTGACTCCAAGCCAAAGGTAGACAGCACTTAGGGATGTCTACGGACATTAATGTTTGAAAGCAACACAGACAGCTCCCCTCTCCGGCTTCCTACCAGCACCTGCACGCGCTGCCCAGCCCTCTCAGTGCACATGCAAGCAGGGGTGGAGGGTAGGGGGCAGTTGACCACCTCTAGAATTTGTTGTGCAGCCACCATATCCAAAGCACACTGCTAGGCATGGCTGGATCCTCTCGGGTGGGTAAGACAAGAGTCCCTGCCCTCCAGGGATATGCAGGGGTGGATAACAGTACGTGCCATAAGACAGGTAAGATAATAGTGGGATGAGACTACATCAAGAGGGAAAAAGTGAGCTCTAGTTGGGAGAAATCACCAAAGGAGATAGCATATGAGGTGATCCAGCAAAGAAGAGGTATCTCTTAGGCAGACACAAATGGGAATTAGATTTTTGGTGCCAAGAACAGCAAGCAAAGGTGGGAAATTGAGGAAGGGTAGGGCATGTTCAATCAAAGCTTTAGAGAACATGTGTTCATGTGTAGAAATAGCACACAGTGGGACGGGAAAGATGAAACATGTTGTCGAAGTACTCAAATATTGCCTGAAAAGTAGACATGTATTTGATGGTCGGTAAGGAGCATTGCAGTGCAGGAATAAGGTGAGAGGAGCTACACTCTGTGGAGATTCATGCAGGGGAGGTGTCAGGGACCCAGGCCACCAGGGCCTTTAGGAAATCGTCTTTGTTGGTCGTGTTGAGAACCACCACTCCGAAACTCAGTCGCACCTGATGTTGGGGTCTCTCATATTGCTTCAGAACCACAGAAACTGACAGGACGGGCTTGGTAACACTTAGTCAACTGGCCTAGGGACCCAACTATCACGTGTCCACAGATAAATGCAATTTTGAATTTCTAGCCGTTGCGTTAGAAACAGCCTTTAAAGACAACCCATTCATGTGTCATGGACTGTCCCCCAAATGGCAAAGGTGTGCTTCAGATCTTTAAGAGGTGTTTCCACTTTTAAAGAAATTTGCAATCTATTAGAAAAGATGAAAATATTTTAGACAAAGGATCCAGGAGCTCCAAGAATGTAAGTATTTACACCCACTTGTGCCCATGACACCAGGACAAGAACACAACCCACCAGGGAGGGCCCTACTAGCTACACAGTGGCCTGTCTATATGACCCTTAAACACACGCATGCGCACACACACGTGCACAAACACCAAAGTGGGATGTCTTTAAAATCCATGAAGTCCACAGAGAGTTAATTTCACTGGAAAACTGTTCTCCCTGTTTAGAACATTGGTCCCTAAGGACAGAGTGTGGGGGGAAAAAATTGTTTTTATGAACTTGCCTAAGAAAATTATTACACCCTAAAGCCCATCATGGTTACAAAATTCCATTGCATCTGTCTGTTGTTTATTTACTTTGAAACCACCATTCTAAATCTACTTGGGATACTCAATGCAAAATAATAATAGTCCTGTTTATTTTTATTTGGCTTTAAAGGAAAAAAAGTAGTGGAAGAAGGAGGACAAGATCTCAGTTAATGGTCAAGAAAATATGGCAGAAATTGACATCCACACGAGATGAATCAAGATTGAATCTTTGTATCTCTGCCTTGTCGATGGATCCTTCCTTCTTCCCAAATAAGACATTTATGTCTTTCTTCCCTGCATATTTTCTGAATCCATAATCAATATCCCATATCCTATAGTGCCAAGCCAAAATCCTTAAACATCAAAAGAAGTTTCTACCGCTTATCTTTGAAAAACTAGAACTCAAAATAGACCAAAAATATTGTACCATAAAATTATGGGTGCTAATATAAGTGTGAATATGTATGCATTTATATGTTTATTGAGAAACACATATCCATGTAAATATTTTTACCTTTTTATTTTGACATAATTTTAGGCTTACAGAAAAGTTGAAAAATAACATAAAGAACTCAGAAATCCCATATACCTTTCACCTCTATTTTCCAAATATTTAATATTAACATTTATCATGTGTGTGTGCCTGTGTGTAAATAGATATGTAAGCTGCAAACATAATGTCCTTTTATCCCCAAACCCTGAAGGTTGTGTCTCCTAAAAACAAAAGTGTATCTCCTGAAAACAAGAACATTCTCTTACATAACCACCATATAATGATCAAAGTGAAAAAATTGACAATACCATTGTTCAGACCTATTATACAGACTTTATCCATGCTTTGCCAATCGTCCAGTGTCTTTCATAGCCAAAGAAAATTCAGGATCACACGTCGCATTCATTCATCATAGGTTCATCAAAATCAGGTTTCATACATAAAGAGCAGAGACAAATTGTTGTCATCATGCAGGAACTCAGAAAATATTGTTCCCTCAAGATCTTCCTGAAGAATTTTCTAGAGCACGTTGGCTAGAGCCAGCCACACAAGGTGGTGAGCACCCAAACTGCAGTGACTTGTAGTTACTTGTAGAACTAAGACTAATGAAGGTGAAAAGGGAGACCTTACAGCGCAGACGCCTCTGTGGATGTAAATCTAACAATGTGGACGTAACACAAGCCGTAAAAATGGAGGGAAAGTGAAGGTAGCAAATGCACAAAAACAGAGTTAACTGTTTTCAGGAATCATGATTGATGGTGGAGTGTTATGTTGCTGTTCTAAGACTGTTGTGTGCATTCTATGGGATAAAGCAAGTGAGCAACTATGGGATATTCTAATTCTGTGTGCTTGAGAACTAGGATTCTTAGTGTGAAAGAAAGGAGATACAGATGTACTAAAGAGGAGTTGAAGTAAAACCCTATGGTCTTGAATTTGAATTGGAAATGACTATGAGATGACAAAGTATTTTATCTTTATACAGAGAGATGATAGATAGACAGACAGACAGACAGATGATAGATACACACATACAAACATATGTGCATATATTTTCCTAGCTCTCTCCACTGAAAAATCTTAGAACAGTAACCAACCCAGTAGCAATAAACATCTCTGGCACCAAGATTGTGGTCTTGAAATACCATTTCCCACTTAAGAAACTAGGACTTCTTGGAGAAATGGCTGGTTCCAAGTCTGGGGCAAGAAATATGTAAGATGAGCTGGAACTGTAGCAGACGGCAAGGCAGCTATCAACGATTTCTAGAGTCCTGCCAAGAAGTCTCAAGAGCCACTGGTCAAAGTGGCTCCGCCTGTCAAAGATGGGACAATTTGAACTCCCATGAGGATGAGAATTATTTCAATGGATTGAAACTCATCAAATATGTTTAAATCTATGAGTTCATAACACTTTTTTCAAACCTAGCTGGTAAACTTCTGAAAATCAATACATTATCTTAAAAGGAAACCATCAAACATTTATCTTCATTTCCCACATGAGCTATACCACTAGATAACAAATTAGTAGATGAAAGGGAGTATCTTCTTATGAAATCATTCCAGCTAATAAATGAAAACAGAATGATAGAACGAGAACATCACCATTCTTCACCACCCCTGTTAGGCAGAGACCAAATCTGCAAAATCTGCAGGTGGCAGATACAGGCCAGGAGGACGGTTCCTAGGGGCGGAGAAGCCAGGGGGTTGGAGTGGGGGGCGGGGAGGGACTGCAGGAAAACACAGCTAACAACCACTAAGAACCAGAACTTGAGGTTTTGAGGCATAAACACCTGTGGAGCTGCAACTTTGTGATAAGTACACCTGTCAATCATGTATATCAGTCACCTGGTAACATCCCACATCTCCCATAAGCCCGCCCCCAGACCAGGCCAATAAAAGGAAACCACCTGGGAGTCCTCAACATCTTTCTCCGCTCCTGGAGACTGACCCGTTCCTCTCTGGAACGTACTCTCGCTTCGTATAGCTCCCTTCTCTTCTGCAACAAAAGCTGTTTGTGTGGAACTGCTTCCTGTCTGCGGTTACTGCGTCACACCGGCCCTGCTTGTGAATTTTCCAAACGAGGAGCCAAAGAACCAGGACAACAGTCCACCAAGAGGCCAGACCTGACCCCCACCTCCCCCCCGCCCCCTGGCCCATGAATCTGGGCAAAATGCATCACATCTGCCAACATCGAAAACAAGGGGCAACCAGGCACGTGAAGGAGCACAGCCCCACCTACAATCTGCCAGCCCACGAGACTGAACCTGAAGCTGGTGAAGCCTCTGGATCCAGCTACCAATTTATAAAAGGACAAAAAACAGAGGAGCATGTTGAACTGCACCATAGTGCACAATCTTCAAAATCCAGACTGGGGACACTGCATGGGTCTCCTAGCCCAGGTTCCTCAATAGATAAACTGTAAGGAAAATAAATAGAGGGAGGGGAGAACTGTAAGTTAAGCAAGAGTTAAAATGGATATATATATTTATACATATAAACTTTTCAAAGGATAAAACTATAGTATTTAGAGCTACACACTTTTATTAATTAATCAAAAAAAATGAAAAGACTATATTAATATAAAATCCAGGATAGTGATTACTTTTGGCAGTTTTTGGAGTGTGTTGCAAAGTTGTAGCACAATAAAAAGGTTTAAAAGTAAATTTAAAATAAAATAAATATTTAATAGTTATTATTAAAAGATTTTTAGAAAAGGAATCCACTCTGATTATGGCTATGACATTGGAAAACCCTTATGGTATTCATCTAGGAATAAAAATACCTTGAAGTCTTGAAACTTGTGCACCAAACCACCAGTTCTGAGTTGGGAGGTCTACTGAGGGTCTGAAAGTCAGATGAGGGGGACCCAGGAGGCTCAGGACAGGAGTGCATTCACATTTTGCTCAATTTATTTTTATACTGTTTGCATTTTTACAAGCAACTTTTCATGTATTATTCATATAGATTAAATGACTCAATCAATCTGGGAGTGAGTGAGCGAGCTAACTAGTGCCTGAGCAAGAAGAACATGAGTGAGTGAGTGTGTGAGCAATTGAATGGAGAAGGGAGAAAGTGCCCCGATATGATATGCAGATCCTAATAAAAAACGGTGAGCCACAGGGGGAAAAAATAAATCATGAAAATCTGATCAACCCAGATATTTTAGAGCCTGCCTATTTGAAGACACTGAAATGCCTAGTCACAGACTCAATGAGATTATATGCTAAAATTTTATAAATGAAAAATGAATGGGGAAACTTGATAATAGACCAGTCAAGTATGGATTCGGAACCAGATATCACCTTGAATGATCCCTGGGCCCGTCCTAGTGCTATCCTGCCTGCCCTCCAGAGGCCCCCAGTCATGAGCTCCTACCAAGAAGTCTTGCTGCCCCTTTAAATTCCATGATCCCCAAAGTATTTGAAAGCACATCTCTGCACCCACCCAGAATTAGTTCTTTGCAAACATCCTTTTTAAAAACAGAACCAAACCCTCCAACTCACCACCCACTGTCCAAATTTAGAGCAGAGCCACATTCTTTAAAAACTGAAGCAATTGAAAGAAAAAAAAATAATAATTCTACCTTCAACCAAAAATCATCATATGTAACTCTGGGAAACCACGTTTCCAGATGCTTGTGAGAGGGAGAATGTGCTGTAAAAATTTCCCTTGGCCTCAGTCAGGTCCCTCATCAATAAAATGGGAGGAAAACCACCATCTGTCTCACCAAAGAGTATGTAGACAAAATGAAATTATGTGAAATACTTAATACGGTGCTAGGTAGATAGCAAGTGCTCAGTAGGTGTTTTCTATAGTTTTAATTTTTTATTGAAGTGTGTTTTAACCATATTGCCCAGGGTAAGGTGTGGTGAGGCCAGAGGCTGATCAGGAGAGAGAAGTTGGAAGGAGTTTTATGGTTTCTGACCCACAGCTCCCTGGGCAGAATGGGCCGGGCCACGCCAGGATGCACCAGGGCTGGTGAAGAGGCAGAGGGAGAGGGAAGGGTCTGAGCAAACGCTTTTACTGTGGTTCCCTCAGGAAGGAAGAGGTGTGGTGGGGCGGGCAGGCTCAGCATTGGCTGGTCTGAATAATTTCAGTGGCCTCCAGGGCACTGAGTAACCTGGCACCTGGCCCTGGGATGATTAGGGCAGGTGATAGTGGCCCCGAGTGTGACAGGCTAGGACGGGAGGTGGCTGGGAGTGTGGGCTTAACCAGCTGCCCAAGAAGGGGAGCTGACTGGCTTCTAGCCAAGTCCTCAAAACTGGGTCAAGACAGCATTTTAAAAACTACATTACAAGGAGAAAGTCACATAACATGAAATCAACAGTTTTAAAATGAAAAATTCAGTGGCATTTAGTGTATTCATAGCATTGTGCAGCCACCACCTCTGTCTAGTTCCAAAACATTTTCATTGTCCCAAAAGAAACCCTGAACTCATTAAGCAGCTGGTCCCCAGCACCTCACTGCCCAGCCCCTGGCACCCCCTGGCCAGCACCAATCCACCTTCTGTCTCTATGGATTTACCCACTCTGGATACATCCTATAAATGGAAACATACAATATGTGACTCTTACGGACTAAATTATGTCTCCCAAAATTCATGTGTTGAAGCCCTAAATCCCCAGTGTGACTGTAGAGGGAGAGTGGCCTTTTCAGGAGGTGTTAAGGTTAGATGGGGTCATAGGGTGGGGCCCAAGTCCAATAGGACTGGTGTCCTTGTAAGGAGAGGAAGGGACACCGGGGATGTGAGCACACAGAGAAAAGGCCACGTGAGGACAAGCAAGAAGGTGCCACCTGCAAGCCGTGGAGAGAGGCCTCTGGAGAAACCGACACTGCCAATACCTTGATCTTGGACTTCCAGCCTCCAGAACTGTGAGAAATAAATTTCTATTCTCTAAGCTGCCCAGTCTATGATAGTTTGTTATGTCAGCCTGAGCAGACTAGCACAGGGACCTTTTGTGGCACTTAGTGTAAAGTTTTTGATACATTGTAGCAGGTGTCAGATCTTCACTCCTTTTCCTGGCAGGATAATATTCCATCATATGGATAGACCGCAATAATTTTTACCCATTCATCTGTTAGTGGATATTTGGGTCATTTCTACCTTTGGGCTATTGTGAATAATGCTGCTGTGAGCATTCATGTGAGTCTATGTATTTGAGTGCTCTTATTCAATTCTTTTATGTATATACCTAAGAATGAAATTGCTGGGTCATGTGGTAATTCTATATTTAACTTTTTCAGGAACCGCCAAATTATGATTAATTTTAAAGCATTCATTTCAGTGACTATTCAGTGCAGGCATTGTTTGGGGGAGTGTAAATATCTACAAGCCATCACCCCTGCCCTATAGCTGACTGCCTGTGAAAATCATTCCTCCAAAAGGAAAGAAGACATTAAAATTTCCCATGGGCTCTTGATTTTATTCACAATGAGTACCTAGGCAAACTCCTGACACTGGAACCTCAAATTTAAAAGTAGCTTTTAGGTGATGATCAGTGAAACCAATTTGATGGTGAGTACATGAGGTGGGGCAAGGGCAATATACGTAACCTAAACTTTTGTACCCCCACAATATGCTGAAATAAGAATAAAAATAAAAATAAAATAATAAAATAAAAGCAACTTTTACCCCCAAATATTTATACCTCAAATGTTTATGGGTAAATAAACCTATTCTCTTAAGTAATGTTGATACTTTCTAAGTAGGCCAAACTTGACCTTCTACAGCATCAGATTAATAAAATATATCCCTAGGCCTTAAATCATACACCCATACACATGCACGAACACACAAATGCACAGTGGCAGAAAGCCTGCCTGGGGTCATTGCTCAGGTGGACCCACAGCTCAGCAAAGGCAGGTCAGAGAAACAAAAGCTGCAAGCGATGAACAGAGATCACAGAAACACGGAAGACAAGACGACATAGTAGGCCCCTGAAAAACTAAGCCAGGGCAGTGATTCAAAGAGCAGAACAGCACAAGAACGCCAGGATGTGGAGAGGACTTCCCAGGTATGGAAGGAGACAGGGTTGAGAGACGAGAGAGGAATGTTAGCTCCGTGCCCTTGCCAATATCCTTCATGGCTAATTACACCCTGACAGCCTATAAATTCCTCTAATAGTTTTCAATGAAGAAACTATTCTTCTGCCCACCCCTGCAAATATTAAGCAGCACAGCTAGTTTAGACTAGCTTCCAGAATCACCCAAATGGTGTTGATTATCAATGGTGGGTGTGGACAAGGGAGAGAACAAGAATGCATTCTTCTGGGAGCCTTTTTGGCAAAAATCACCATGTATGGTAAATACTAGATTCCACACAACAAATGTCCCTGTTTCCCAACTGAAACAAATACCTGAGGACCACCCCCATGTCTCTCCCCACTCTACTGCCCCTGAGAGTAAGACCCACACAATAGCTAAGCTCTCCAACCAATGGACCTTCAGAGACAAGGTATTTCTCTCTCTCTCTCACTATGAAAGGGTTCCAGTTTCACACATGTCAGCTAAAAGACAAAAATTGAGTGTTTCAGAGCAAAAAGCTCACTCATCTCCAACCAGCTGCTTCTTTCCTGGTTCCGGATGAGGATGATAATATAAAGCATTTGCACGCACCTTTCATCTGCAGGTACTTTACAGACATGGGCCAGGAAAGGGGGGAGCGGGCGTGGGATGCCAGATCCCCTTCAAAACCCTACAGCACAGTTCTTCACGGGTGGCTAGTCTACACCTTGACTGTTTCAATAAAGCAGAAGCCGGACAAAAGCACGTTCAAAGGAACTAGTTCTAGAAAGAGAGTGAACTATCCCTGGGGCAAAAGAAAACAATAAAATATGAGTCAAGTCCCCCAAAAGAAAGGTCCATATCTGCTAAAGGTCACTGACTTTGGAGTCAGGCACACTTGTTTCAAATTCTTATCCTGCCACTTACTGCCTCTGTATCTTTTAAAAGCATTACTATTCCCATTGGAAGAATGGGAGAAATAACACCACCTACCAAACAGGGTTAAGTGAGTCAGCGTCCAGCCTAGTGGTCAGTCATGGTGGTGGCAGTAACCGTAACGTGCCTTGTATTGACGACCCAACTTTTAGAATAAAATTTATGATCGTATAGGACTAAATCTTTCTAAAATATTAAATAGTTTGGGGATCCTTGAAAATGTTGAAAAAGTAGTAAGTATTTTGCATTTTTCTTTTAGAAGTTTGGGGTTGGTTTCTTAATGACTTTTAGAGCCTTTGCAGTTAATAACAGGGCATTAGTACTGTAGCATGGGGGGGATGAGCCAGGGCCCTTCCAAGCCGCTTATGTGAGCATATCTGGGTGTGAGAGACGTACCATGTTGAAGCCACACAGTCTGTCACCAAGCACGCCACCATTATTTCCTTGTGTGCATGGCCTGGAAGGTGATGTCATTTGTGGGAGGAATTTCTCCCAAGCACAGAAAACCTTCCTGAGAAGTACTGATTTAAGGCTCAAAGTGGTTTGTTACTTTCATGGGCGAAGCTAGGGGTGAAGAACATTGAGAGATACAATTGTTCTCTCATCAGCAGAGAACTCAGACATGTGAAATTATTTTTTAACATTGTAGACTTAGTCACAATATCTCTCCTTAAATACAACCAGTCAAATTGGGCCTGCCCAGAGAATTTTGAATGTCCGACTACGTATGTACTGGTGACTTCAAAATCTCTATCTCCAGCCCCGACCTTGCCTATGAATCCCCAAACCACAAATCCCACGTGGGCACCTCAATTCCACGTGTCCAAACAGAACTTAATGATCTTCTCCCCAAATCTGGGACTGTCTTCCCCTCCTCCTCTGTATCTCTCAGTGCATCTTCCTGTATCCGATTTTGCTGGGGGGAAACTGAGGCACCATCCTTGGCACCGTTTTCTCCATCTCCCCGACACGCCTCACAGCCAGCCCATCACCAGCTCTGGTCCATTTGCCCTCATGTAATAATCAGTCTCTTTGCTTCTCTCCAGTTCGACAGCACCAACCTACAGCCCAATACTTGTTGCATGAACTAGTCCCCCAGCACCTTCCCTGGCCCTGTCGTGCTCTCTTTCCCACAGTTGCCAGAATAATCTTTTCAAAATTCAAAGTTCCACCTTAAAACCCACTTTGGCTTCCCATCGTCCTCTGGAAAAGAAGCCCCTGAGCCTGGCCTAGAACACTCACCGTGATCTGACCTCACAGACACTTCCCCACCTTGAGCTCCAGCCAGAGGACTTCAACCATGTGCCCACGGGTGTCAGAGGGTCTTATCCTTCCACACTCACCCCCTCTCAGAGGCTCTCTTTCCTGGAACTTCCCTTCCATCTGGACAGTTCCTACTCATCCTTCAAACCTCCATGCAAAATCGCTCTCCAGGAAACTGTATGGGTCAGATGCATTGGTCTCACGTGGTTCCATATGTTCATGGGGGCCATATCTCTTTCCTTCATGGCTCTCCTCTCAGCCGGCCTTTATTCTCTCCCTGTCATGCCCATGGCACTGTCCGCTCCCCCATTAGACAGGAGCTCAGTGACAGCAGGACTGTGCCTGGTCTGCCCACCATTGCACCCTCACTACTAAGCCCTGGTAAAAAGTAGGTGCTTGGTAAAAGCCGATGTTGAATGAATGAATGTGAAAAGTACATGACACATCTAATAGGAGGAAAAGGGAAATTTAAGTGTAACCTTTAAAAGGGTCTGTAGGGCCAGGCGTGGTGGGGCACACCAGGTATTCAGGAGGCTGAGGCAGGAGGATTGCTTGAGCCAGGTTCCAGCCTGTAGTGCACCATGATACTGCCAGTGAATAGCCACTGCACTCCAGCCTGGGCAACACAGTAAGATCCCCGTCTCTGAAAAAAAAAATTTAAGAAAACAGGATCTGGAAGAAAATATCCCAGAATATGGCAAAGGAAGGTCAGAGGGGCTCTTGTTCTCCAGGGAAATGCCACAAAGATTCTCATCTTTGTCACTCCTAGGCCATCCTTTAGGAAGAGAGGGTGCAAACGCTGTCACCACTCCACATCGCAGCTGGCAAGTGGAGGGTCAGCAGTGGGGTGGGAACAAGTAGACAAAAGGAGGAAAACATCATTGCAAAACGTTCTAAAGCTGTCAGGACAAAATGTGAACGTGCCAGAAGCTATCAGAATATGGAAATTGTACTTGTCTATAGTTTCGGAAAATGAACAAGGAGATCTTATAAATACCCATGCATTTTACATCGCTTACAAATCCTATAGCACCTCCCCCATCTTAAAATCTGGTGGAAATTTCCAACTAACGGGGAGAAATAATGCTCAGCCTTCTTCAAGGTGTCCAAGGAGGTGAGACTAAGCAGAGGTTTGGGGATGTGTCACAAAGGCCACATCATGTTTCCTAAGGAAGGTGGAAAGAGATCTACCCTGCCCCGTGAGCAGAGACTAGATCTACCTCCAGGCCGAGAACGGTGGAAGTTGTTCACCTAAATGCTGAAAAGACTCCAGTCATGCACTTTTCCGTTTCGGTAATTACTCGTTCATTAAAAAAAAGAAGACAGACATGAAAATGAACATTTCTCTGACATGTGTGGCGATGTTTAAAATAAACCTTCCGTGAAGCATCTTGAAGGAACTGAAACCCTCACGATGCAGGACAAAACCACCCTGCAGAAAAACTGGCACCGAAAAGCGATCGTGCAGTCCTTCCCAGCACTAGAGGTGAAAGTGTGTTTCCATGTTTACCTTTAAAACTTCAGCTTTAAAGCGATCCATATGATGATCTGACATTGCCTTTCAAGTAGAACAAGAGCATTCTCAACTCTAGCTTTACATAAAAAGTGAAAAATCGATACGTGGCTTCCCTCGCCCTGGCTCGGAAGATTGAGAAAATGCTCAAAAACTAGATCCCACGAATTGCACGTGGTGTTGCCACGCATCCAGCTCTGTCTCACCCTCCTGGATGGCTCCATTCTGAACACCCCACCTGTATTACCACCTTCTCCACCTGAACCACCTCCAAGCCAACACAGAGCCCTTTTCTCCTAAGTTTACTAAACTTTCATCTTTACCCCTCTGACATTTTCTTGCCTTGGCACCAACCCTAAAGCTTTCAGGGAGGTTCACAAACAGTAGGTGTCAGCCTAAGGGTTAAGAATCCAGGCTCCCAGATGATAGTCATCAGTATATTGTTCTGGAAAATTAAATACACCTGGGCCAAGTTTCTTAAGGCTGTACTCTTTGGAGATGTTTCAATTTTTTAAAAAAGAAGAAACAGTTCAAGAATGTGAACTTCATTTCTCATGTATATTTTCCTGGGCTTCTTTTCTTTCTCTCCCTCTTTCTTTCTCTCCTTTTTTTTGGGGGGTATTTCATTGGATATTTCGCTGGGTTGTCCCCAGATTTTGACCTACCCTGACATATGAAAAATGTCCTTGCTTTTGGCCATCTTAGTAGGAGCATCAGATGACAAAAGAAACTGCTCATTCAAGAAGTCCTGACAGCACCCTTGTTAGACTCAGACTGATCTGTCTGCACAGACCTCCAGAGACAAGGGTGAACAGCACACAGTAATGCAACCGCAGGGCACATGCGTTCAGAAGGGCTCGCCAAATGCCTGCCTTGCACCAAACATTAATCCGAGAAACTAATGAGGACATTCTAGTTCTTGAGGATTTCACCTCTGCTGGGAGTGACAGGCTAGGACAAAAGTGGGCATAGGCTCTACCAGAGGAGTGGACACGCGTTACAGAAGGGAGACCGGGAACACAAAACCAGGAGAAGGATGAGAAGGGACTTGAAGCTGAGGCTGGGAGGGCAGGCGGGTCACACCTCCCCACCTCCCTTGCAGCTGGGTGTGCCCCTGTGGCATGTGAGCAGAAGTGTTGTGCCCACTGCCAGACCTGCCACCAAAGCTCCCAGAGGATCTCTTCATTGCCTCTTCCCTTCCAGTGGCGGGGATGACATTGACCTCAGGGTGGCCCTGGAAGCCCAGTGAACACAGCTGAGCCTCCCTCAGCCTGAATCCCTGAATGCCGGCACGGACTCATGAATGCATGGGCGGTGCCACACTGGGGACCAGCTTACTCACCCAGTACTGTCACACAAGCAAAAACTAGCCTGTTGGTTCTGTGCCATTTTATACTTGGGGAGCTGCTCATCATACCAGCGATGCCTGCCCTGCTAACATTGGCCTCTACTGCGATGGCGGCAGTAGGGATGGAAAGAGACAGTCAAGAGACGTCTCACTTCAACTGCAAGGTGAGAGTCAAAGATGGCGCCAACATGCCCAGCCTGGATGAAGGGGACTGTGAGCCCATTAATCTGCAGGAACGACCATGGAAGGAGAAGGCTTTAGGGAAGGGCAATAAGATCCCTCTGGGACCTGCAGGAGTTGGGGTATCTGTGGGGCACCCAGGTGGGGCCGTCCAGCAGGCAGTGAGGACCACCAGCAAGGGCCCTAACCACAGCAGCCGGCAGCGCTGCACGGACGGCTCCAGAACAGCCCAAGCGGCCCAGGAAGCTCCACTTGTACTTCCCCCAATGTCACAAATGTCAAGGATGCACCGATTGTATTAATCAATTATTTAAGATATTATTGGTAACCTTTTAAGGTGAACATTGAATGAGTTATAGGTGATAAACCTTCCTGGGTTTAAAAAAAAAATCCCAGCTCTGCCACTTATAGGCATAGCAAGAAACTTCCTCTCCCAGGTACCCTGTTTTCTCCTGTGAAAAGTGGATACCTCTGTCCTTACAGTGCGGTTGTGAGGAATTAAATGAGTTAACGTCATCACCAGCCCATCACACGGGACCCAGCACCCGTATGTGTCATTACTATAAACCATTATTTTAATAACGACAAGAGCTGGCATTTATTGACTTATTCTAGGTGTTCTACCTGAGTCACCCACTTAATGTTGATAACGCCCCTAGGTAAGTGCTACCGTTTTTCCCATTATAGAGATGAGGACCAGACCAGAGAGGTTAAGTAACTTGCTCAAGGTCACACAGCTAGTGGCAAAGCAGGCAAAGTCTGACTCGTGGGCTCGTTCCTGCCACATGACAGACCCATGGCAGAGCACTTGTCCTAACAAGGCCCAGCCCTCTCAGGAACACGCTGTCCCTCTTTCTCCTCAGCCCTGACCCGGGCTGCATCTCCAGCAGCTGGAAGCACTTGTGCAGCATTTTTATCGAGCATTCTTCAGGGGAGCTGGCAGTTCTCGGCAGGCTCCAAGTGGTCATGAGAACCTCGACTCATGCTTCAAGAGCAGTTTCACAATAACGGGGAAAAGTCAAGAATGCCAGAGAAACGGGTGCCGGTCAGGCAAGGGAGTCATCCCAGGGCTTACAGAACGCTCTTCATTTTCCAAAGCGTGTCCCCAAGCTGCATCTCATCCCACCGAAGGACATCAGGACACAGGCCACGCTAGGATTCAGACAGGGACCTGGCAGAAATGGGAAGAGGCTGTCTAAAGCACCTGGTCCTTCTCTCTCTCCTCTGGACCATCACGAGCCGGAAGGACAGGTGTGACGGGAGAGAGGGCAGAGATGGGTCGTCCGGGCGGCTCTGGCCTTGCCGTCGATTGCAGGACTCGCCCCATTTGGAAATGGCCCTGCTGGGACAGGAGCCTCCTGGGAGGCCACCCCACGCTCGTTGCCATCGGTCTCTCTCTTCCAGGCTGACCTAGTGCTCGTCTCCCTCTGGGGACCGAGGTTAGACTGGAGCACGGGCTCTGCTGCAACATGCCGAGTGGTAAAGCACCACAAGGCTGAAAGCAGAGCAGCAGGACGATGCTCACGTGGAGACGTGCCCGGGCGGGGGAAGCTCAGCCCACGATGCTCGGCTTGGTGGATCACAAACTCCCAGCAGCAGCCCCAGGGCGCCCTGCAGCCTCTACCTCCCTCGCAGGGTTGTCCTGAGGATTAAATGGGTTAATCCGTACCAAGGTTCTTAGATATAATCAATGTTATTCACTGTTGTTATCACGGCATTGTTATTTTATGGACTCTGACTCCTCATCTTGCACTTCCAGCATCACACGGACCCCCGGAAGGAGATGCCACTGAAGAGGGTTGTGCGACCCCAGACATCCTTCCAAGCACAGACCACGCACAGGGTACCCAGTTTCCTTCTGGCGGCTCGATTTTTTTTCTTTGTTTTTATGAAAATGAAATGTAAGTCAAATGGAAAACAAAAAGATGAGACACAGATTTTAAAAATCAGTATCCTTCTAACCTTCAAATACAATTAATCACTAATTGCATTCATTAATTAATTATGTTAATACCTACGCAGAGCCGTAAGTCTCATCACGTGTAGGTCTATCTTATTAGATAGAATTCAAATGTGTTTCCCCCCTCAACACTTTGAGCAGGCGAGTAGCAATTCAGACGGGGGTCCTTTCCTGTGTTTGCACTCTGGCTCCCTGGTGCTGCATTTTTCAGAGAAGTTTGCCTGGAACTTCCACGCACCCACTCCCACCCCCTGCAAATTTACACACAGAGCACCTTTGTGAACAGAGACTGGGCCAGGAGGGGCACAAAGAGCGCTTGTCAAGCCAAACAAGTTGATTCATGTGCAAAAATCCCCCAACTGCGTTTACAGATTAAATTGGAAAAATTTCCAGCTGCTTCTGGTTGAAAATGCCACTCAAATTCTTTATTGGGTGCCTGTGCCTTCAACACACGGAGTGCCAGTGCTTGCGAACAGTCTACATGTGCAAACACACAGCTCTGTGGTCCTTGAGGGGAGTGTGGCCTCAAGAGTCCAGTGTCATCCTATGACCAATGCTTTTCTGCGTATTGCTGTATAAACATATCCCTGTCCACGGGTGTGCTGAATCAGTGATGTGCCCACAAAGTTGAACAAGTTTCGGGTGGCAGGGCTTTTGGATTTTTGAACTTTACAACACTAGATGCTTGAATGCCTCTGGCAATGGGGAGTTCATTACTTTGTTGGCAGCTCAAGCCTTTTTATGAAGAGTCCCACTGATTTGGGAAGGAATGGTTGTAGATCTACACTGTCCCATATGAAAGCCACTGACCACTGTGGCTTTGAATACTTGAATTGTGGCTAATCCAAATTAAGGTATGCCATAAAATACATACCAAATTTCACAGACTTAGTGCAAAAAACAGTCAAATAACTCATTAATAACTTTTTATAGAGATTATATGTTAAAATGATAATTTGGTTGTATTGAATTACATAAAACATATTCATAAAATTTCATTTGTTTCTCTTTACCTTTTTCATGTGGCCACTAGGAAAATTTAAATTACACACCGGGCTCACATTATATTTTGATTGCAGAGTGGCAACACAGCGTATTTATTAAAATCAACATCTCAGAAGCACCCCAGGAATCTGCATGGTTAACAAGCAGCCAGGTGACTGAGCTCACTGTCATTTGGGGACACCCTTTGAAGAAGCAGACAGTGACCCGATCCATGAGTCAGAACACCAAGATTCTACACTTTGCTCAGCTCCTCTTCCTACCTGGGCATCAGTCGCCTCATCCACAGAATGAAGGGCTTGGATTGGACCTGGAAAGACGTTTGATTTAATGCATCCAATGCCATGGATTACACACTGATTGCATGTCTATCAACCCATGGACCAGCAGAGACCCCCAGACACTGAGTGGACCCACATGGAAAACAGATTCAGGCCAGTGTGACCTTAGGAAGGCATTCCCGGTCCCAGGTACTACAGAGGACTCTGAAAGGACAGGTCACCTGGGGGAGTCCCAGGGGATGGCAGCTGACTCCCGCTAAACCAGACAGAACCTACCTATGTCAACATCACCATCTCTGCCACCAACTGACCAAGGACCTGCTGCATGTAAAGCACAGCCCCTCGGCAGGTCCAAGAGCAAACTCACACCCTCAGGCTGCCCTGAAAGTGTCCAAGATTCCATGGACCAACCAGTGGCAGAACCCAGCCCACCCCAGGGCAGGTCACTTGATCCAACCCACCCACCCATTCAGCCAGAAGAATTTCTTTTCAAATAGAGAGGGGGGAAACCAATCTTTTTTTTTTTTTTTTACTTTATAGAACTATCAATTTCACCTAAGAGGGCGCTAACAAAAGTTACCAATCCAGTCTTTTTTTTTTTTTATTTCAGCATATTTTGGGGGTACAAATGTTTAGGTTACATATTTTGTCTTTGTCCCACCCGAGTCAGAGCTTCAAGCGTGTCCAGCCCCCTCAACTCTTATTAACTGATCAACACTTATGTGTACATATAGTAATAACATTCATTCAGGGGACAGGTATATATACACCTAATAGGTGCGGTGCCAACCCAGTCTTAAGAACCTTTGAAATTCACCTTCCTAATTGAAAAGAGGCTTTCCATTGCAAAAATAATGGCTCAATCAAAATAAGGAAACATATTTTTATTTTACATAAGGTGGAAAATGTCTGGTATTGGGATATGGCTGGTGGTTTTATATTAATAATGGTTATGATAAAATGAATAGCTCCTAAAATTGATGAAGTACCTGCTAAGTGTAATTAATAAGAAAATGGTAAGATCCACAGAGGCCCTGCACATGCTGAATTTCCAGCTAAAGGTGGGTCAACTGTTCATTCTAGACCAGTGCTGGCTTCTACTACTGAGGGAGTAACCAAAGCAAAAATGATGGTGGAAGAAGTCAGAAGCTTGTATTGTTTATTTGGGGGGATGCTATATCTTGGGCTCCAATCGTTGAGGGAACTAATCAGATACCAAATCCTCAAATTATAATTGGTATAACTATGAAAAAGATTATTGCAAACACATGGGCAGTTATGATGACATAAATTTGATTATCACCTAATACCGTTCCTGGATGCCCCAGTTCAGCTCACATTAAGAGACTGAAGGCAGTTCCTACAATTCTGTCTCAAGCACCAAATTGTATAGTGTACCAATATCTTTATGTTTTGTTGAAAATAATCAATAATTAATGAACATAGGTAGAAGGGTAAGGTGACTAAGTAAGCATTAGACTGTAAGTCTAAAGACAGAGGTTGAACCTTCTTTTAACCAAGCCTCAAGGTAAATATTTACATTGAATTGAAAATTCCAAGGAGCAGATGCAGTTCTGCCAGGGCTTCTCCTGCTTTTTTTCCCTCACCTGTGGGAGAAGTAGACTGAAGCCAGGTTATTAGGGTATTTGCTGTTAACTAAAGTTTCATGGGGTTGGATACTACCAATCTAGTAAGAATTTAGTTAAAGTGTTTGATTGCATTCAATTGATGTAAGACAGAGTCTTGCAATCCTTAATTTAAAAAAAAATATTTGAAAAAGCCTTTGGTAGAGCTTTCAAGGCCCTGGGTCTGCCTAACTTAAATTCCTAATCCAATGTTGAGAATATTGTTACAAGTGGGAGGGAAAAGGTTGACAATATTAACACAATAAGTGACGGTAGGAATAATGTTTGTTTTATATTTTGGAATTGTCATTATGTTTTTATGTTGGTTGTTGGGAACAATAATGTAGAATAGATTAATTGCATATAAAAATATGAGTTGAGCAGTGCTGTGATAGCTATAAATGTATAATAATGCTGCTATTTTTTGTTAGTTCTTGGATAATGATTGATTTGGGTAAACATCCTGTGTGGAGAGGGAGGTCTCCTAGAGATAACAGAGTTACAAGGGTAGTGGACGTTGTTAGTGGTAATTTATCTCCTGTATGTGATAATGATAATGTTGTGGTAGTTATATTTAAATTAAATATTATGCATACAGTGATTGCTAATATAATGTACTTAGTAGACTTACGATTACTGTAGAAGGATTGTAGGTTAGAATGGCTGTTATACAGCCTATCTGTGCAACTGATAAATAGGCTAAAATTTTTTGTAGTTGTGTCTGATTTCATCCTCCTCATCCTCCTACTAGAATTGATAATATAGTGATAATTAATAATATATTTAGGTTAATTGATAATGATACTTGAAATAGGACTGAGGTTGGTGCCAGTCTCTGTCATGTGAATGAGACTATGCTGGGTACTACTGGAATTACTGTGTTACTTCTGAGACCCAGAAACGGGATGGGGAACCCCAAGTTTCACAACTACTGCTATCACGATTGTTATGGATGCTGTTGGGCTGGGAATTTTTGCGGCTGTTCACTCCAAAATATAATATATTAGTAATAATGGCTATTTGGGGGAGTATAGATGCAGTTGTTTGTGTTAAGAAACATTTAGTAGTTGCTTCTGCAGATCGTGGATGTGATTGTTTATTAAAAATAATGGTTAGTATTTTTATTTCTAGTCCAATTCAGATTATCATCAGTGCAAGCTAAATATTATAATTACACTTCCTGTAAAGTTCTGACTCGTGCTTCTTGTCATTGTTTGCTATATATTTATATTTTTTTTTCTAAAAATAACCAATAAAATGGCTTTAGTAAGTAATGCCATGGGATTTTTGGAGGGGGAAGATAGAAAGCCAAGAAGAAAGTGGGTATGATCTGGCCCAACCTAAATCTCGAGTGTGCTTAACGTAGAGCGCTCCGGAGAAGCCTCTGCATCCCTCTACTACCAGAGAGCAACAGCAGGTGGGAGACCTGAGATGATCGTATTTCAGATCAGTGTTTGCTGACTCACATGTAAGGAGAAAATCCACCAGACGGCCTCAAAGGAAAAGATCTTGGCCCACACCCTCTCCTCAGTCAGTATGAGGATCCCCACTTTCTGCCCTGGCTTTATCGACACAACACAGGAGTGAAGAGCCAGCAGCAAGGTGGTCTGGCTGCACCAGTTAGGCATCAGCGCAAGGATCTCCTGTGGCCCAGAATCTACAATGCACAGGAAAAGCACTTTTTCTCTCCTTATATATTAATAATAATATAACAATAATAATTCCAGGGCTGCAACACTGGAAGATTCCAATTCCTGTATCTTGTTTTGCTGAGGACGCCCACAATTTTAGCCACAGACCTTCCTAGATTACACGGTAGCATTAGTTCATATTCTCATGCTTGTCCTACATTTCAGCCTCCAACCAAGCTCATTAAACAGGAGCTGACCCTTCCCCCAGGGACCTCACCCTCTCAGCCAGACACGTCTTGCCAGCAGGCAAGAGGAAGAACACAAACAAACTCATAAAAAGTGTCATAAATGAAACCGGAATCCAAATTATGAGCCAAGGCCATGAATAAACACACACAGAGACATTCCAGGTAGGCTATGGAACAGGGAGTTCTTTCCTAGGACTTCTCCTCCTAGCTTATCTGATTAGCAGCTCCTCATTCACACAAGCTCCTTCTCAAGTTTCCCATTGCCACAGGTACAGGTAATGGTATGTTGCACAAGAAGATAAGCGTGGCTAAACAGAGGCAGGTTGGTCCAGGTAATCAGCCTCATAAATTGCCATATGTGACTTCCAGTAATATCCCCAATTGCATGGCCATCTAGCAGTTACGGCTGCTGCACAGAAATAATTCGTGTCTTTTTTGCTGTCCTTGGTTATGGCTAAAGTACTTGGGGGGCAGAGGTGCTGGGTCACCAGGAATCTGTTAATGAGCAACCAAAGATCTTCTGGAAGAAGATGGCAAAATAAGCACCCCCCACCCAGGCCTATGTGAAGATGTGACTCTGGGAAGACCTTGGTCCTTGCCTGGTCCCCTGAGCCCCGCCCCCCACCCCCGCCAGCCCAGCCTGCCGTGTGTACAGACTGTATTTAAGGCATTGAGGACAGGACAGCCCTGCTTCAGTCATCTGTCATGAAGTGCACACTAGGTAAAAAGAGGACCTCCCGGCTTCACCACTTCATCAGCACAAGAGGAGGAGATGCCGCCCCAGGGAAGCAGGGGGGTCTGGGTGGGAAATGTCACTCACCCCTGGGGGGAGCAGGTGCTCTCCTGTAGACTGTGACGACAGTGAAGAAGTCCCTCCAGGCAGCTTTCCAGGCCTCACAGGAATAAAATGGCAGCTGCCACATGGTCACTAAGCTCATGAATCATTAGGTTTCTGAGGGCCAATGTCCCAAAACAGCAAGAAAAAATATGGTCACCAATACTAGTGTGGGCCTTTGTTAAACTCCACCAGTTTTGTGATCTTAACAACAGTTTACAAATTCAAATCTGTTCTGGGAGACAAAAATTGCAGACACACTGAGAGGTTGTGGGTTCCTCCAAAGGGCAGCTCAGAGATCTCCTCTGCTCTGACCTCCCTTCAGAATCGGGCATCTTCACAAGCTTAACCTGGAATTTAAAGGAGCTGAAAGACGGGGCTCTCAGGTGAGTAGGTGAGACTTCAGAACAGAAATTTTTAGCTGTCAGTAGAACCCAGTGCCAAAGGGTTAGCCTGTGGGGTCCACCTGTCTGGTGAATGGTCATTTTCACTAAGTTAAGGCCCCACCTCTGCCTGTGCAATGCCGTAGAATAGGAGAGTAGAAAGAGCACTGGCTTGGGAATCATGCAGGTGTGAATTTAAGTCCCAGCTCTGCCACTCGCTCATAGCACGAATTTTAACAAATGAGGTGGCCTCTCTGTACCTTGGATCCCTCGGCTATCAAATGGGATACATCAAATGGGATCTCTGGCAGGACTTTCTTGGGGGTTAAATATCTAAAGCTCCTAATAGAGTTCCTGACATATAGTAGTTGCTTAAAAAAAATAATAAAGTAGCTACTGCTATTAACCAGCCAATTTTAAGCAGTTTCCCTTATACATAAAGTAAACACCAACAAATTAGTGATGAATCCTACTAACGGAGGGTCAGGAACAGTAAGTGTGGTTGTAAAGCCACAGAATTTGTAAGATAAAATCTCACAGTTAACATGGTCCAACCCCCTCATTTTCTAGATATAGAAGTGGGGCTAAGTGTCAAATGAGACCACATACTCCATGAAGGACAAAACAGAACCCAAATCCATGTGTGGCTACTGTTAGGCATTGAATTTTGTCCTCAAAATAAGGTATGTTGAAGTCTTAGCCCCAGTACCTCTCAATGTGGCCTTATTTGGAGGTCGGGTCTTTACAGAGGTGATCAAGTTAACATGAGGTCACTGGGTAGCCCCTGACCCAGTATGACTAGTATCCTCACAAAAAGGGAAGTTTGGACACAGAGACGCTCACACAGGGAGGACACCGTGTGAAGACTGGAGTTATGCTGCCACAGGTCAAGGACCTCCCAGGAGCTGGGGAAGAAGTCTGGGACAGACCCTTCCCTGGCACCCTCAGACAGAGCAGGGCCCTGCAGACACCTGCTTGTCTCCAGAACTCTGAGATAATACATATCTGTTGTAGAAGCCACTCAGGTTTTGGTACTTTTTTAGGCAGCCCTGGCAAACTAATACAGCTATTTTGCAGTATACTAAGCTGCTACACTGGCAGTTTTCAAATTTTGCTCCACAGGCCCCTAGGAGCCCTGGTAAATGTGCTGGTAAACATTTACTAAGCGGGTCTCAGGAGGCGGTGGGGGGAGACCTGATGTGTAGTAACTGCCAATTTCCATGGTGTAAATACGCCCACCACGGCCAATTTCAAGCCACCAGTGTGCAGTCACTGAATACAGAGCTGGGAATCACCGCACAAAATCAGGCTCTCAAGCCAATATAAGCCCGCTAGGAAGCCTGGCACAAAGGCAAGACCAAAGCAGCAGGACTCCCGCGCCACCACTAGCCCAAAACATGCACTGCATCCATCTACGAGAGTAATGCTACGGGAAAGCGCGACTCCGCGGCGGTAGACCGTGACACCCAGGCAAATAAATCCACCTCTTTTTTCAACCTGCAGTTCCAGTGATGTCTGTTACCTGCACAAACCTCTGGGACCCCAGATAACGGTCTGCAAAGGTCGCACGGCTGCAGAGGCCCCCCAGGAGGCTGTTTGTCAGGGTCACCTCCTCATTCCTGGCCTCCACTTCCTGCACATTAGAGGTCGTGCAGCTTTTCACTCACCTAGAGATACATTTCAAAAAGAGTTTCCTTCTTTCACATTCAGCAGAGGGCCAAATTCTTTGCCCCTTCCACTTAAAAATATTTCTTTAGGAAAAAAAAATTCATAAGAATCTACTCACAGATTCTAAGTCCTTAATCTAGCTATCCGATGTGACGTAGAACCCAGACACTGTGAGGTTTTCCTTTTATGGGGCCGGTTCTCCCAGTCTATGGTTGTTAATTATAACTAACACTCATGTCTCAGGCCTTCACAGGCCAGTTCAACTAAGAGGACTCAGTGTTGGTGGTAACTTTATCCAAGTTTCTTTGCCAAGATGACAGATTCATCCTACTGTTCAATTGTCTCTAACAAACTAAATATATAGACTAAGAACGTCCAACAATAATGGTGAAGGGGAGAGCAGTGCAGTGGTCCTCAACTGGGGGCAATTTTGCTCCCTGGGAGGCATTTGGCAATGTTTGGACACATTTTTTATGGTCACAACTAGGGCAGGGGCATACTGACATCCAGTAGTCAGAAACCAGGGCTGCTGTTACATAACCTACAAGGCACAGGACAGGTCCCCAAGATAAAGAATTAGCCTAAATGTCAAGACTGGGAGGTTGAGGAACCCTGAGTTAGTGAAATGGAGGACCCAGAACACATTGGGATCGATCTGGTCATTGTCCCATCACCAGACTAAAGCACCGGCCAACAAGGTGACCTCAAGATAGTGGCACATCTTACATATTTGACACCCAGAGAAGAGCCCCTATACAACTGAATTATTTTCAGTAACAATTATGTAATAACAAGTAATAACTCTTACAACTGAATTGCAAAAACTCAAATGACCCAATCTAAAAATGGACAAATGAGCAGACATTTCTGTTCTGAAGAAGACATATAAAAGTCCAACATGTATATGAAAAGATGCTCAGTACCATTAATTATCAAGGAAATGCAAATCAAAACAACAATGAGATATCACCTCATACCAGTTAAGAAGGCTATGATCAAAAAGACAAGAGATAGTAAGCGTTGGAGAGGATGTGGAGAAATTGGAACCTTTGTACACTGTTGGCAGGGATGTAAAATGACACAGCAGCTGTGGAAAACAGCATGGAGGCTCCTCAAAAAATTAAAAATAGAGCTGCCATATGATGCAACGATTCTACTCCTAGGCATCTATCCAAAAGAGTTGAAATCAGGATCTCAAAGAGATATCTGCACTCCCACGGTCATTGCAACATTATTCACAATAGCAAAGACACAGAAGTAACCCACACGTCCACTGAGAGATGCATACAGAAAACATGGCATACACCTGCACCAGGATGTTACCCGGCCTTCAGGACGAAGAAATCCTGCTGTTGGCGACAACATGCATGAACCTTGAGGGCACTATGCTGGGTGAAATATGCCGGTCACAGGACGACAACTACTGCATGACTCTGGTAGATGGACTCATAGCAGCTGAAGACACAGCGCTGGTTTCCAGGGCCCAGGAGATGGAGGAAACAGGGAGCTGTTCAGTGGGTATAAGGTTTCAGTTATGCTGGATAAATGAGTTCTATAGATCCGTACAACATAGTATGTGACGAAGAGTACAGTAGTGTGCATTTCAGAATGTGTAAAGAAGGTAGATCTCGTGTTAAGCTTTCTTGACACAAAAAACAAGCAAACAAACACGGAAACTTCGGGAGGTTTGTGGAATATACGTATTACCTTGATTGTGGTGACAGCATCATGGTGTCTGCATATGTCCAAACTCATCAAATCGTTCACACTAAATATGTTTGATTCTTTGTAGATCAATGATACCTCAATAAAGCTGTTAAAAAAAATAGTATGAGGCAGATTTCAGAGTTGCTATCATCGTAAAAAGCAAATTAACCAAGAAAAAAATAATTCCAATAACACTCCTCTTTTTTGTTGTTTAGTTTGAGACATTCCAGCCAGATAATTTCTTTTTTAAAGTTAAATATTTTCTGTAAGAGTATCATTCTGACCATAATGCCGCCCACCACACCCTCCCGAGCTCTAGCACATCTGAGTGTGTTAATGCATCAGACACCTAAGGAGATACCCACCACCGTGAACTACAGCGTGGGGCAAAGGGTGAGCGCCAAAATGGACAACAGAGTGTATAGAGAAAACTCCAGAAGAACTAGGAACCCGTCTCTCTCTTTCCATTTGGTCTATTTCTGTTTGTGTGTGTACACATGTGTGTGCACATGTGTGTATCTCTTCCATGTTATCTCAAAAACACCAGATCACCAACAACTCAGAGCCCAGCAGGCTGAACTTCCTGAGCAGCAACAACTCTAATGGTAGGTTCTATTTTCCCACAAGGAAAGAATGAAGACGGCAGGATTGAGGAATGTGTCAACAAGATGCTGTTGTCTAAAGGAGAAAAAGGAGCGGAGCGAAAGCGTCCAAGGTTCCCTGTTTTGGGGACTGGAGGAACAACAAGAGGAAAATGATAGTAAAAATGAACCGGAGTAGAAGTGTTGACTCCTGGAAGCTCTCATATTCCTCTTCAACTCAAAACTTGGCAATATAAATTTGAGTACCACTGAGGCAGGAAGGGTAGGTTTTCAAGTTACATGCTGAGAGCTGCATGTGATTCACCAAAAGAGTAAGGGCTGAGGTCCTCAAAGGCAGGGGAGGGCCCCAGGGTGGGAGGAGGAGGAGGAACGCTCAGAAAGAAAACAGCAGAGGCAGGCACAGTGAGGGAGGCCAGGGAGGGGACAGAGAGAACAAATCTCCATCAAGGCAAAGGCAAGGAGGTGTTTTAAGAAAGAATGGGGGGGTCAACTATGCCGAATGTTGGAAAGAGATTAAGGTAGAGAGAAGGAAGACTGAGATACAACCAAGAGCTTTGCCAGTAAGGAAGCCGTTGGTATCTTTGGGTGAATATTTGTAATAGAATGGTGGGGACACGAGTGCTTGCCAGGTGGGGGACAACTACCAATCATTAGAGGTCACATTACCTCTGAAACATACACCAGCAAGGAGAGCCCACACATGAGGAGACAAGATAGCAAAACTAGAACAGAGAAATGACAGCACAGGAAAAATGGGATCCAAGCAGGTGTGCGATTTGGGCACAAGACACGTGGCTGGCCAACTGCGGTAGGATGGAGGAGCTATGAAGGTCCCAACCTAGAACTTGAAGGACTCACTGGGGTGAGGATAGGACAGACCCAGCCAACATCACCCAGGGGCGCAGACAGTGTGGGGCGGGGGCGGGAAAAGGAGCACATTTGTTAGCATGGCAAACCATGAAGTTTTCCGACAAGTAAAATAAATCAGGAACAGGAAGGAAGCAGGAGCAAGAACTGTTCTAGACGATAACCTGAAGGCAGCCAAGCAACACTAGAGAATCGGGAGATAACCAGGCACCTATCAATGAACTCTGGTCCAGGGACAAGACTCCAGTCCCTGGGGAGAACTGGCCCGGTCCACAGAGGAATGGAGAGATTGAGTGTCAGGCAGGTTCCAGAGAGGGAGCAGGTCCCAGAGACTTCATGGACGCCAATAAGCAGACCTGAATGCAAAGCAGACCTTTGGAAGGGCCAAAAGGGTAACCTGTCGCAGCCCAGAGCCTGGCCAGCATGCCCCAGCTCCTTCCACTAACAGGGCAGAAAACGCCCGGCACGAGCGTGTTTGGCTCAAAGGATGCCAGCAGCAGAGGTCTGCAGGGATTCAGAATCTAGCGGAGGCCAGGGGAGGGGTGCTCTAAGATAATGGGGGGCTTACACAGAACCGGAAAAGGAAGAAGGAGGCCGAGGGAGAGCTCAGGGAGAAGGTCATGGGCATTTTGTGGAGAGGAGGCCAAGGAAGAGGTGGGGAGGCATAAAATCCCCAAGGAATGCTCAGCCTTGGCATGCCCAGGCCTAACCAGTCGCAGACACAGGGCTACTCTAGAACAATCACTGATCGAATGCGATTACCCCTGAAATGCACCCAGTCAGGAGATTTGAGGTTGATCTGCTGTGTGAGGGCCAAGGGAGGATTTCTTGACTGCAGGGACCGGTAAACACCCATGCAATTCCGCACAAGAGGTTATGAACATTTCTTCTTTAGAAATTACCTTTTTGTAACACAGATTCACATATTCTGAGATACTTCATGAGTATGGTTCCAACTGAAGGCCAAGCAATGAGAATGATAACTTTTCACAGAACTCGGCACCCCATTCCTTGTCTTCCAAACTTGCCCTCCGACCCCTGCCAGCAGCTGGGTTTCAGTTTTGCAGCTCTTGAAGTTCAGGTTAGTAGCTGGGGCTCCCTTTTAGTAGAGGTGACAAAAAATATATATTTCTTCTTAGCCAAACAAAGACTTTAAAATCATCACTTACAATTTTAAGCTTTGTAAATGGCTCTGAATTCATGAGTATGAACAATAATTTTTAAACACTTTCTAACTTTAGATTGCCACCCCAAAAATCATATGCTTAATTTTGCCTTAAAGGGAGAATATTTAGGATTTACTTTTGTTAGTTTCAAATGAACCACTTCATCTTCAGGTTAACATCTTAACCCAAAGGGTGAACGGGCCGTGCTCTTTGAGCCCAGGAGCCCAGTACCCTGAAGGAGGACGAAGAGGCATTCAGAGAGATCTTGCAGAGAAGGAGCTAGCCTGGGAAGTCTTCCATATCTTTCTAGAGATTACATCACAAGGGCCCCCCAGGCAACCAGACTGATCTTGATCATAGATTTCATAAAAGAAACGAGGAGAACATCCTGACCCAAAAGCCCCCTGGCCCACATTTCAGAGTTATGCTAAGGGTACGTGAGGACAAGATTGGACAAAGAGTCCAGATGAGAAGGCGCTTCCCTCTGCATCCAGTTCCTACCCCAACAAATCAAGAACTTGAACTAGACAACAATAACAAAAAAAAAATCAGTTCTTAGCTACAGTTTATTTTCAAATCCAATAAAACATAGAACACAGGGCATTCTCAAATTCCAGTTGAAAAAAAAAAAATCAAACATGAAATTCCTGGGAGTCAGGTACCAGGTCATGATATGTGTACTGTTTTGAAATCCTGCTCAATACCGTGTGTGAGATGCCTTAATGTGGGCAAAAAAAAAGATACCCATGGCAATAAAATCATCTATTTCTGTGGCTTATAAACCCCCCACACACAGACCAGGAATCACTCCATCCTTTCTTTCCTCTTCCTGCATCATCGGTTAGAATTTCCCTGCAGAAAGACCCGTGAGAGCAGATTCCAGTTAGCATGGAAGGCCATGAGCAAGCCACAGTCGTTCTGGCTTCACCGATGCAGGTTTATTCCACGAGCCCCAGCATCAGCTTCGCAACACCCGCGGGCCCCAGCACAGCGCGTCCCATCTCCTCCTTCCTCTGTCCTTACTCCCCGCCGTGGATCGCCTCCGCGGGAATCCCCTCTCCCTGCTCCCAGGAGCACCACGGGATTTGCGGTGAGATGGCCCTGGGCTCCACTCCTACCTCCAACGCGTAAGAACTGTGTGACCCTAACCCATCGTCCAACCTCTGAGCCTCACGTTTCTGGTCTATAACATAGGCTATGATAGGGCTGTGCTATTTCAAGCCACAGGTGACCCATCAACACAACGTGCTTGCTGTGCAAGTGCAGTGTGACCACGTCTCCTCCCCACCTATCCCTCCAGCCCAACGCCGAGAAGGTAAATGAAACCCTACACGGAAAGCACTGGTGTGAGATGGTGCTCCAGTAACCACTGTTCCCTTCCTTCTTTCCTCTTCAATTTACTGGTGAAGAAATGTTAACCAAACACTCAAGGAATAACTTTAAAAGAGCTTAAGGTAGTGTTCATTCCACAAGAAATACATAATAAGTTACAGAATGTTCAAAGAAGGATAAGGAAGGTGCTCAAGAGGATGAAGAGTTTCCCAGGAGGGAAATGAAGGAGAACATGAACTTCAATCTGCAAAGACAAAGGGAGATACAGGCTGGATGGAATCAAATCTGCAGACTCGGCTCAGAGTGAACACAGGACATTTGCAACAAGCTCTCACATGTTGGAGCTGTCCTGAGCTACCTGATCTTTCTAAACTGTCTGCTCTTCTGCAAAATGAGGATATTTAATAATATAACCTATCTCAGGAGATGGTGGAGAGAATTACCTTTAGATGTATGTATAAAAAACTTAGCACAAGGCCTGTGTGTGTGTTTTCTATTGCTGCTGTAACAAATCACCACACATGTAGTGGCTTAGACAACATGGATGTATCATGTTACAACTCTAAAGACCAAAGTCCGAAGTGGGTCTTACTGGGCTAAATCAAGGTGTCATCAGGGCTGCGTTTCTCCTGGGGGCACCAGGGGAGAATCGTGTCCTTGTGTTTTCCAGGAGGCCATCTGCATGCCTCAGTTTACCTTCCTCCATCCTCAAAGCCAGCAGTGTAGCATCTTCAGGCCTCCATCTGAGAGTCGTCTTCCCATCTTCACTTATTAGCACCTCTGTGATTACACTGAGACATTGAGCCCACCTCAAAATCTTTAAATTAATCACTCACAAAGTCCTTTTTGCTATGCAAGATAACATAGTCACAGGCCCTGGAGATGAGGGTGTCAACATCTCTGGTGGCCATCATTCATGGCTGCAAGCTTGGTGTGTCTTAATAGTATGTTCTCAGTACCTGGAAGCGCAATGATATAGGAGGAGGAAGAGAGAAGTAGTAGTAGTGGCCTAATGAAATTCATTGCCTGAATATTAAAACCATTCAAAAATAAGTTCAAATGAATCCACAGATGGCACATCCAAAAAGGTCTAAGAGATCTTTTTCATCCCAGATCGGCATTTTTAACTAGAAACCCAGGTGGTCTGTGGACCACAAATGGAGAAAACCTGGCCTACTGGACTACTTTGAGAAAAATTCTGCCTGTGCTTATGAAATAATAAATGCTCAAGGCATAATTTCATATCATCCCAGTAGGAATCTAGTTTTTCCAAGGCTGAAGTAGGAGGAGGTGAAGTTCTGGAGCTCTGACTTGAGACACGGCCGTCGAGTCTGGCAGAAAAAATGATTAGCACAGACGTGTCTTAAACCAGCACCCACAGTCCCCATCCAGCTCTGGACCAGTCGTCCTCGAGGTTAAGGACACCAACGAGTGGCAGAAGGGCAGGTTGTCTGTCCTTTTTTCTAAATAAAAACAGATCCATGTGCTTTGGATTCCTGAAACACAGGTGTATAGTTAACTTTTAAAGTTTTTTTGATGATACAGATTTAAGAGCCTGACTACTTGCTCTGCTGCTTGCGTGGCGTGAGTGGGAATGCACCCCACAGATACTGAACTGCTGCCCTTGGGTCTCACTTTGCATTTACTCAGGTCCAGATAATGAACTCCGATGCAGTGCCCAGGGCTATGCTCTGAAGATGCAAGAAGGAGAGATCTTACATTAGAAGATCTTTTGAAGGTAAAATGAAGCTTTGTGCGGTTCCCCAAGAACTTCTGACTTGATGAGTACTAACAGCCCCCCAAAATAAACCAGGGGCTAACGTCCCCCAGGAAACAAAATGCATTGAACCACTGGGTGGAAGTAATTAATAATTATCTCTCTCAATACTACAGAAGCCCTTTTAGAATTATCTTGGCTATCTTTCTGATATTCATTTGTGAGGCAAGACGATTATTATTATAGATAATGATTGCTAGTTATTTATTGAGAATTTATATTCTACACTGTACTAGTCTTAGACATATTAACTCACTTAAATTCTCAACAATCTAATGAGGTTTTACCATTTTCCATCCTAGATAACCAAGGAATACAGACAGAGGTTAAATTCCTTGCTCAAAATCTTGTAGGTGGCAGAACAAAGATTCAAACCCAAGCACTCTGAGTTTCAGGCCCAAACTCTTAACCACTCCACTCTATTCCTCTCAACAATTAGCAGATTCATTCATAGTGGTCCTACTTACATTTCTAAGCATAAACATTTTTGTCTTAAGTTATTTTGACCCTGTTAAAGTTAACTGTGCTGTGCACTGGGATTTTCTTGTTTCACTTTCAGAGCAAGGATGCAGGCTCATTCAATGTTGAAGTATACTGGTGCCAAAAATCAAAAAAATACAATCTTTTTGTTTTAACAAAAGACCATGCTTCAAATAAAAGTGGTCTCTTTGCTCACTTACTGAATCACTGCCTTGCCCATCTGTTGGCATCACCAGTACCTGAGCCTTCAGCCGTAATGTGCTTACCCAAGAACACAGAGACAATGTCTTTATCTTCCAGATGTCTTTCCAGAATGACCCCCAGCATCTGAAACATAGCTCAGGCTAGACTTCTTCTCCAAAATATGCATGTTATAAGATTTTCAGATACCTCTTGGGTTATATGTATGGTGAAAAAAGGGAGCTTTGATCGTAGAACACACCCCAACAAAACATTTTCATTCCAAACCTCAGCCAAAACATTGTTAAAAAACAAAATTGTAAAGAGTTTCCTTTCATGATGTTAACCAAATAGAGGTTGTCTGAAAAACAGTTCTGGGAGCTGGGCTTCAGGTCTGGGCCCCGTAACAGGGTTGGACTGGCACCGGTTTACACGGAGGATTACATAAACCACTGGATGCTGTACTGAACAATTTTGCCAGTTTGGGCTGTCTAGCATCTTAGCCTCTTTTCCCTGTTTGGGGACTTCCTCCCACATCTACTATCCATTACAAAATTCTATCAATACAGAAGCTAAAAATGCCACGGCCCCACTCGGAAAGCTGGTCACATCACCTCTCATGGCCAATCAGATTCTCTGGCTGGCACTTGGACTCTGGACTGGGCGACCCAGCTTTAATTTTCTTCTCCATGTTCACCGCTACATTTGACAGTTCATTTATTGTATTTCCCCAGACAAATGCAAGGTTCAGGTCCACTGCTACATTCCTAGTGCCTAAAATAATACTTGGCTCATAAAAAGAAGACAATACACATTTCTTGAACAAATGAATAAATGGATGGATGGATGGGTGCATCTGCAAAGAAAGGCTAATTTATCATAATATAACCTTTCCCCCCATATCATGCCTAGTAAAGAAGCTCATTCATGCATTCTTTCATCCAGCCATTGTTACTAAGAGAAAGACACAATGGGGCAAAACAAGAACATTTTATTGTTTTGCAAGAGGATGTGTCCACTCCTTCTTTGCAACTTGTTCTCCTGAGCGAAACTCACATACTCTTTCCCATGACAGTGCCTAACTTAAAAGGATATTTTCAAAAGAGTAGATTTTCACTAGTGTCATGACTAGAACTTTCAAACTCCCAAAAGAAAGAAGATGGTACAAAGTATTCCAGACATATCAGATTATCAGCCACTGTTGATCACCTTAGAGAACAAGGAGAAGTATTTAGGAATAGAGTTAGGCAAATATTACTTCGAAATTTAAAAGGAGGGAGGGTATTCATAGAATAGACCCCAATACTTAATGCCAAACCCCTTACAATCTACAGCAAGTTAACAAACAGCTGTCCTAAAATCTGGATATTTTGACATGTATCCATCTCCATCAACTTTACATTTTACTCTCTAGGCAGAAACATACAGCAAGTAGAAGAGGATTAACATAAGTGTCGTGTTTGGAAATAAATATAGGAGTAGCTATCATATCCATGCATTAGGAATCAGGTATTATACAAGAGAATTTGAGATCTTAAAAAATTTTTTTAATTAATTCAGATAATAAAACCCTCATTGGATAAATAGGATTGGAAAAAGCTCACGGTTAAATAGTAACTTGTTGATATGGAAAATTGGGCCAAGGGATTATTTAAGAATATATCATCAAAAGAGAAAAATGGAAAATAGCTTTTTAAAAAGACATAAAGTGCCAATATCCATCTAGTGAAAATTCTAGAAATAGAGAACAGAGAAAATTTAAGAAATGGAAAAGAACAAATAATTAAGAAACAAAAAAAATTTATTAGGACCAAATAAACACTTAAATTAAAAATGCTCATCACTTGTGAAAAGACCTGCCCTTAGACATACCGCTATAAAATTCAGAAGTTCAAGGATTAGAAGAAAATCCTAAATGCTTCATGAAAGAATAAACAGCCTACCTAACATTAACGAGTATTTGACCAGCACCAGCTTTCTCCTTGACAGTACTTGAGGCTGAAAGACAATAGAGTAATACATTAAAAGTTCTGAGGAGGAATTACTTTGAATCTAGAATCTGATTCTTATCCAAATCAGCACTCAAAGGAAAAATAAAATAAGGGCATTTACATACACAAAGATTCCAAAAGTTAACCCTCCATACACAGACCTTCTCTAATAGATTTAATCAAGCAAAAAAGAGAAATTAATTCAAAAGGGGTAAGATGTGAGACACAAGAATCAACAGTAAACAGAGAAACCAATAAAGTATATTCTGGAGATATATTTTGAAATTTTAACAACAATCTGCAACTAAACCAGAAGATCTCAACATAAGAGGCTGTGGGGTTGAAAGAGTGAAGAGGATGAAGCAGAAACATGCTAAGGTGATAGTTTGGTTTTGGGGTGTGCAGCAAAAATAGACATCCACTGATTCCCAGTGTTAATTAACAACCTAGCAATGAGAAAGGGGATATAACTCTTGATATGGGATTTCATTAAATAAAAGCAAATAAACACTATATAAAAAATAAATTTGACTATCTCAGCAAGTACAGGATTTTCTCTAAAAATCTGAATTCATCAAAATTGATCCAAGAAGAGGTAGGAGATGGGGCTAGATCAACAATACTTTTATAAAAACTGAAAACATAGTCAAAGCTTTAATCCATTTTTTTAAAAACAGTACCAAATCCAAATACTTTTATGAGGATTTCTATTCTTTGAAGCAAGTGATAATCATAAAGTACATATCTGTCTGACAGTACACAAAGATAGCTTTTAGACTCTACATAGATATCATTCTATGTAACAAGCATCACCTTGATTCCAAAATTAGACAAGATTATCACACACACACACACAAAATGAAGCCATTGGTCAAGGTTGCCTATGAACATAGATTTAAAATTCTAAAAAGTGTATTATCAAATCAAATTCAATAATATATCATTTTTTAATCCTGGTCACGCAGAATTTACATGGAAATGCAAAAGTATTGATAGTTCAATATTAGGAAATTTATGATATAGTTGACTATATTAACAGATTTAAGGGTAATAACATTATGCTTATCTTAATGTATACCAAAAATGCATTGATAAAATTCAACACCCTTTCCAGATTAAAAAAAAAAACTCTTATACTAAGAAAAGATGTAAAATCATGTAACCTAGGAAAAAACCCATAGAAAATATTATACTTAATAATGAAATATTAAGAAGTTTCTGTTAAGGTCAAGAACAAGACAACCATACCCACCATCATAGCTACCATCTGTCATTGTTCTATAGGTCCTATCCAAAAAGGGAGAAAAATAAAGGAAATAAGAAATATATACTGTGGACAAAAAGATAAAATTTTTCCTACTTGTAGACAAATTGTTAACCCAAGAGAATTGACAAAAATACTATTCAAAATAATAAGATCAGATATAAAATCAATAGCTTTCTAATACATAAGTAATAAGAAATTGAGTATCTGTCATATTTTCTTCTAATACTTTTATAGTTTTGTTTTTTTATATTTAGTGCTGGAATTCATTTTGGCATGTAATATTAATAATAATAATAAACAGATATATAATAGACCTAGAAATAAACCTGATTAAAAGTGTGCAGGAACTAATTAAAAAGAAAAAACTATAGAAGAATGATTTTGTCCCCTGCATGGATGTTGGAATCACTACAAGACTAATTAAATCCGAGTCTCTGGAGGGGGGACCCAGGCATTAATATGTGCAGCCATGATTTTAAAATCTCTATTATAAAATGTAATGATGTTATTTTTTAAATAATGCAAATGCAGTTATTTTGGATGAAAAAATTTTAAAGAGGTCACTTCTCTCCAAATTAAGCTATAAATTCAATGCAATCTGAATCGACATCCAACAGAATTTTTTATAGGGCTGGCAAGTTGGTTTCAAAATTCATCAGGAAGAGAAAATATATAAGAATAGTTAAATGATTTGAAAAAAATCAAAGGGAACTCCTATTAAATATCAGAACATACTTCAAATCTACATTAATAAAAGAGTGTGCTATTAGAACAGGAATAGACAAATCAACAAAATAAAACAGAGTACAGAAACAGTCCTAGATATATATTTCATTTTTGTAAAGCTTCAATTCAGTAGAAAAAGGATGGATCACTAAATAAATCGTGTTGAGACGATATGTTTAGCAAGAGAAATTAAGTTAGATCTCCCTCATAGCACACTCCAAAATAAATTCCAGGTGGATATAAAATAAAAAACCATAAGCCAGTCATGGTGGCTCATGCTTATGATCTCAACACTTTGGGAGGCTGAGATGGGAGAATCACATGAGCCCAGGAACTCAAGACCACTTTGGGCAACATATTGAGACCTCATCTCTACAAAAAATTTAAAAACTAACTGGCCATGGTGGCATACACTTCTAGTCCTAGCTCCTCAGGAGGCTGAGGCAGGAGGATTGCTTGAAACCCAGGAGTTCAAGGCTGCAGTGAGCTATGATTATGCCACTGCACTCCAGCCTGGGTGATAGAGTGAGGGCCTGTCTCTTAAAAAATAAAAAATAAAATAAAATTTTAAAAAGAATTATAAATATTAGAAGAAAATACAGGGAATTTATAACCTATGAACAAGGTGTTCCTAACCACTTCAAAACCAGAGGCTCCAAAAGCAATAATTGAAAGATGTTCTCATGAAAACTTAAAGCCTCAATAAGAAAAGATTCCTTAAGCAAAATTAAAATACAAGCAAAAGACTTGAAGAAAGTCTTTGCAACAGTTAACGGAAATAATATCTACAATATTTAAAGAACTCATGCAAATTCAGAAGGAAAAAAGATTTAAAAAAAAAAAAAAGAAAGCAGGAAAAGACATTTAACATGAAGTCCTTGAAAAAAAAATATGTATGTATATCTATGGCTAAAAGCAAATGAAATGATCTAGTAAACAGGAAAATGTAAATTAAAACAATAGCACTCTATTTTCTCATCAGTATGGCAAAAACTTAACAGATTGATAAAGCACTGTTCATAGGATAGGGGAGAGGAGAATTGGCCCTTTCGTTCATTCTTGGTAGAAGTACAAATTGGTAAAGTTTTTCTGGCAATAATTTTCAAAAATTGCAATCATAATCTTTGAGTCAACAATTCCTAAAGAAATATGTATGTGTGCTGTATATATAAAGATATCTGATGCACTGCTGTGTTGCAATAGCAAAAAGAATATCGAAACATCTAATAGGAGAGAAGTTTAATAAATTATGGTCATCAATTTAGAATATTGGTCTCATATACCTATAATAGGAAAAGGTAAATCATACACTATTTATAGTACATTATCACTTTTTTATTGAATCATGTATACTAGTACTGTCTATATCTCTCTGCAGGTACAAAATCTACTGAGAAAGAACTGAAAATGTAGTTGTATCCCTTCACTTCGGCTCTCAGAGAACGTAATATACAACTCTTCTGGTACACGTTATACTGAACTGTATTTATTTGCTTTCATGTCTGTCTCTTCCTCTAAGTTATCACTTTTTTCCTCCACAAGAAGTAACTCTATAGATGTCTGATAAATGGCTGAATGGCTCCCTTGCCTTTAACCCTGTTTAACTCAACATTTTAGAGGTTAAAAGAATGATACATTGCCCAGTTTGGATCCCATTATCGCCATTCATTACTTGTATGACTTTGTGCATGTCACTTAAACTCATTAAGCCGTAGTTTTCTCATCTATTTGGAAGAGAAAATAATACCTATGTCACAACCTCATTTGGAGGATTAAATAATAAAACATATGAAAAGGTGCTAGCACAATGCCCGGAGCTGCTATGGCTTCCAAATAAACACCTCCAAACTTAGTAGCTTAAAACAACATTACTGTGCATATGAATCTGACTTTGAGCAGGGCCCCCAGGGGCAGCTCATATCTGCTCCACTGCTATAAGCTGGGGCAGCACGACTGGGGCTGAAGGATCACTCCCAAGGTAGCTCCCTCGTGTGGCTGGCAGGTTGTTCTGGGTGTTGGATCCTCCCCATAAGAACTTCACACAGCAGCTTGGGCTTCCTCTCAACATGGTGGCCGGATTCCAAGACTAAGTCTCTCAGGAGATAGAAAGTAGAAGATACCAGTTCCTTATGGCTGAGGCCTGGAAACTGGCACAATGTCACTTCACCATATTCTGTTAGTCAAGCAGTTATAGAGCCCAGATCCAGTCTGCCTCTGGACACAAATTATTGACATCCCTCACGCATGCAAAACACTCATCCCTCCCAAGACCCCCCAAAAGCCTCAACCCTCTAAATCATGTCCAAGAAGAAAAGAAGGTCCCTGAGTTGGCACTTTGGGTACAACACATCAAGTACTGTTCATCACCATCTGAATTCTATGAACTAGAGAGACAGGCTATCTTTACTCCCCCACATACTCCACATACAACAGTGCAGCAAGCACAAGAGATCCACAATAGACACTCTGGTTAAAAGGGGGGAAACTAGGCACACAGCCAGCGGTGGTCCAAAGCACTGCTGCATCCCAGCTGCACAGGTGTTGCAAATTCCCACTACTCTGCAGTGCTCTTGGTTGCACCCTCTGGTCTCTTGTTTCTGTCCCTGAGTACCCTTCCTTTCTATAAGAACAGAGTTGGAGATTTTGTAGTTCTCAGCCTACTTCCTGCCCACGGGGGTTGGGGGTCCATCTCTGTCTCTTTCAATCCAAGCTGCTGGTGCTTCCAGCCAGTAAAGTGCTCACGGTCCACAAACAGAGGCTATTATTATTGTTACTTATAACATGATAAGTTATCATGTTATAAGGATTCCTTATCATGTTATAAGGAATCTAAGGATTCCTTACCAAATTGGCTCTATTTACCAACACTTTTGGAGCACAGAATTAAATAGGTTAAACCCAACAAGATGAAATTTAGTAAGGGTAAATAAAAGTCCTGCATTTAGACTTTTAAAATCAATTTCATAATTACAGGATGGGGAAGCTTTGGTTTACTGGCATGCTTATCTCCCCGACTAAGCTATAAGCTTTTAGTGGGAGAAAATTGGGGGGATTTAGCTGACAGCAATCCCACAATGAAACAAAAGCATGAAGAGACACACTCTATTAAGTGGCATCCTGGCAGTGTAGCTTGCGAACAGGATGGTGCAGAGATCAAACCACATCACAGCAGTAACTTGTGACGAGACAAGTGACTTCGTCTGGAGAAGAAAAAACCTTAGGGGAGTGATGGGACAGGTTATCGACTCCACATGTGTGAAAGTCTGTCATGTAAAAGAGGAAATGAACTTAGCTCCAGAGGACAGAACGAGCACGGATGGGTGGTAGTTCCAGAAAAGCTGACTTCCATCCAATAAAAAAACATTTCCTAGTGCCCAGAGCCATTGTGCTCACCTCAGTTGCTCGTCAGCAACACCTGAGGAATTTTAAATAACACTGATGCCAGCGCTCTCCCTAGAACAATTCTATCAGAGTCCCTGAGAGTGGGCCACAAGCAGCAAAGATTGTGTAAATTTCAGCAGGTGATCACGTTGTACTGCCATGACTGGGTATGTTGAACTGACCCAAACAAACACCAAAGAATGAGCTGACCCACAAAGAACTGACTTACCCATCACCAAAAGTGTTTAGACAGGAGTCTGAGTGACTGTCATAGCATTATTACAACAAGGTCCCGCATCAAGTGAGACAGTAGATGAGACCCAACTCCAGGACATTCAGAGTTAAGGGTAGAAAGTGATTAAATTCCACTGAACCACAGAAAGCTCTCAGAGATTCCCACATGCCACTCCAAGGGAGCTGTGCCCACATGTTCCAACCACAGTTCTTTTCCTCCCCAACCTCCTAGGACAGGAAGCTGGGTCCAGTCCTCAGAGTCGTTCTTCCTTGCCCAGATGGACAGTTTGAGTCAGAGAACTGTGTTTAGAATGGTTAAAGAAATGGAAAGTTTAGGGTGGTGAGAGAGGGAAGGGGGTACTCAATGCCCATGATGTGGGTATTTTAATTTGACCTTCTATGACCTCATTCCCACAAGCAGACTCTCCTGTCTCCCAACTGTAGCTCTACCAGCTAAATGATTCTCCTTTTTTTGAATTACACTCTGTTCAAGTGTGTGCAGATAGCTAATGTTTCCCACCACTTGCTGTTGCCATGTCAAAGTCCACACGAGGTATTCAGTTCTCATAAATATAAACAGGAGCCTAGAGCATCAAATACCTGACTCTCTGCCCCTCTCTGATCTCTCTCCAGTTCTATTTCCACACCTTTCCATTACCAAAGCGCCACAAATGTATTAAAACATCCCAGCTGTGTTACCAGCAGCCCAGAACAAAAAATAAATCACACTGATCTCACTCCTGAAAACAGCGTATTTCACAGAGTTCTTCCTCGTTTTCATACACAGTAACTCTCATCAGGAGAGAAGACACCACTGCAGCCCCACATCCCGGGAGCCAAGGGCAGATATCCAGCACCTACCAAGTGTGTATCTCCCTTTCCCATGTGAAATTGTGTTTCATTGTTTTTCTATTTGCAGATACAAGTCTCCTTCACACTGGGCATTGACCAAGATGGGTGGCCAGAAAGACAGAAGATTCTCTTGAATATGAATACAGATTAAAGGGGAGGGGGGAATTGTTATAAATCATGGCACTGTCTTCCAAAGCCCAAGTGCACATCGTAAAATTTTCCCGGTTCATTTCGAGCAACTGCTTAGTTCATCAATGCTTTATTTGTGAAAGCAAACGCTTGCCCTTACAAAACATCTATTCAAACATCAATGAGTCAGAATTCTGGGACTTTCCTGCTAGTCTGGGAATCATGTTTATGGTACAAATGCCGAGTTAATAAAAGCCTGCCTTCCACGCGTCAAAGACCTTTACGATCTTGAAGAAAGAAAGAAAAAGGGAGGAAAAAGCTGCACTGGCTGCTTTCCTTTGTTCTCCTTTTGCTACGCAGATGGCATGTGTGAGGTTTCATGGCACTTGTAATCAACCAGTGGCTTTTTAGGGTGGTGAAACTACTGTGTATGACCCTATAATGCTGGGTACGTGTCATTCTACGTTTGTCCAAACCCACGGAATGTGGGTGAGGGTGAACTCTAATATAAACTATGGACTCTGGGTGATTGTGACGTGTCATTGTAGGTTCATACACTGTGACAAATGGACCACTCTGGCAGGGGATGTTGATGACAGGGGAGACTGCGCATGGGTGGGGGCAGCATATGTGTACACAGGAAATCTCTACACCTTCCTCTCAATTTTGCTGTGAACTAAAACTGCTCTAAAAAAATAAAGTCTATTTAAAAATAGATAAATAACCAATCCTGTTTGAAGTTGGCCTTGCTAGTGCTCTCACGGGCTCTTAAACAATTTGGAGAGAATGTTTTCCTTCAAAATACAAGAAATAACGGTGATATAGAATCTCTTATGTTCTCCTGGATAGAGTTGGAACCCATTCTACTAAGTGAAGTATCCCAAGAATGGAAAAATAAGCACCACATGTACTCACCAGAAAATTTCTTCCCTGATCATCACCTAAGTGCACATTTGGGAATAACACCAACTGGGTGCTGGGCAGATGGGGGGGGCGCACAGAGGATGGGTGTATACCTACGTAATGAGTGCGATGCGCACTGTCTGGGGAATGGACATGCTTGAAGCTCTGACTCGGGGCGGGGGGCATGGGCAATACACATAACCTAAACTTTTGTACCCCCATAATATGCTGAAATAAAAAAAATACACAAGAAAGCGTGGGTTCATTGTACAAGGCAGCTTTTGGAAGTTGCAGTTTTTAGGAGAGGTTGTTACTCCTTTGAGATGTTCACACCTGCTGTTCTCCTTACCTGGAAATCTCTTCCCCTAGATTTCTGCATGGCTTATTCCTCCTTGCCATGAAGAACTCAATTTAAATGTCATATCCCCAGAGAAGTCGTCCCTGGTTTGCCTAAATTAGCCATTGGAGAGAGAGAATGTAGTCTGAATGATTGGCCCCATTGTAGCCTCTCTCTGTCCACACCCTCACCCAGCCTTGTCCTTTCTGGATGTACTTTCTGTCCCTTGACTTTCGGCTTGGCCGTGTGACTTGCTTTGCTGATGGCATGTGTGTGGAAGGAAAGTCTGCTAGTTCACAGCCTAGGCCTTAAGCGGCCTTTGGTGTTTCCATCTGCCTCCTATACCCCTGCCGTCACCTGAAGAGCACACCACGGTTAGCCCCAGGTAGAAGGAGGAGGGACACCGGGAGCACCACCCAGACACACCCCAGGATGCATGAGCCACCACAATTCATTCCAGTTTTCAGCCAGTGCATTTAGGGGTGCTCCTATGCAGCATTATGTGACAAATGATAACTGACACGTGAGGGATAGGATTTCTCTTCATAGCAAACTGAAGGCAGCCAGCATGCATTTATCCATTTGTCATTTCTTACCACTCTCCACATCGGTCTTGCAACCCCTTAAATGATATTTTTGTGTTTTGAAATTACAGATGAGTCCAGGGAATACTTAACGAGTATTTGTAAGTGCTTATTATTTTAACATCTTTCATATTTACATCAAATCATTCTCAATATACAAAAAATATAAGATGACCCATAAGGTTGAAATATGCTCTGAGGTCAGAAATTCCACTGTAACCCACCGAGGATGAGCCAGTGAAGTCCATGGTGGCTGCCCACATGGCCATCCACACTTTCCCGCCTGCTGCCATGTTGTCCGTGACACTGGTCTCCTTGGAGGAAGTTGGTCAGGGTTCAAAGGGGAGGGAAGGAGGACAAAGAAAGGGGAGTAATCCTTTAGAAGTTAAGAAATTCCACTGTCACTTGGCTAGGACCAATAGAATCGACCCCTACAGGGACATCATGTCCTGAGATATTTATGAAGATTGCAAAAGGGACCAAACATCATCACCCTCTTGGGAAAACAGCTTAAAAACTCAATGAGGCAGTTTATAAGTTCCGAAATATCCTAACCAATGGGTGGAAAATTTCTTTGGAGGTTCCATAGTTTGTTTGCCAACTCCCAAGAGTACACATACACACACAGGCACACACACAGCTGCATCCAGACCTTCTGCATCTCATGGCTCTCAGCTTTGTTAGCTGAGACCAACCAAGGCACACTCACCAGTCCTTTGCTGAGCTGTGACTCACTTCTAACATCCTCTTTCCCAACATCTGTCCTCCAGGCCACCTCCCCTTCCCACATTCCCCACCCCCAACCTCCCAAAAGGTACACAGTGGCCACAGCAGACTGGCACATTCCCTGGGGATTTATTTGGTTTCATCAATGCATTAGACTGCACACAGGGGGGAAAAAATGAATAAGTGTAAGAGAAAAGTTTCTTTGATCCTAAATCTGGAAACAAAATATATTGACATAAAGCAACGAGAAGCCAGAAATGGCAAATGAGAAACCACAGCTTGACTCTCAGAATTAAACATCATTATCAAGTTTTTGTATGTCCCTAACGGCTCCTAAAAGCTCCATTTAAAAACAAACCAAAACTATGGCAGGAGCTGAAGAGGCTCTTATAATCAGGGAGCCCTGGGCCTGGGTGAGATGCTCCAAGCTTGTAAACTTCTTACCCTACCCCTCGCCATCCTCACCCCTTGGCGTTAACACCTGCGAGCTTCACCCGGCTCAGCCACTCTTATTATCTTGGCAGCCTCTGGGAGCCTTTCGCCAAGGTTCTGGGCTCTTTCAGTCAACATGACCAATTCCACATCCTTTTATTAATTACTAACCATTTCCTCTTGTAGTCAGCCCTGAAATCCCTGCTTTGATCTGCCTGACAGGTCACATGGTGTGTCTGAAAGCAACCCCTCCCGTGGCCGACTTAGCACTGGCAAGCCTGGCAGACATACACACAAGCGAGAAAGACATTTCCTGTAGACACCAAAAAAAAAAGAGAATTCCACCAGTCAATCAATGGCCATAAGCAGAGAATTCATTGTGTTCGTTCACTCAGTATTTATTTATCGGTAGCCTATCGGTGTATGCTGAAGACCACAATACCAGAGGCTGTCCCCACACCCAGCATCCTGTCCAGTTAGAGGGACCATAACTATTTAGTTCAAGAAAAGATCATGATTCTGAAACCAGAAAATTCTAATGAGCTCAATTAGACGCTTAACCAAGAAGACTCACGGATAAGTCCTCTCGAAGTGTCTAGGAGCATTTGCTAAAAGTGCTGGGACATCCACACGCCCTGACCACAGTCCGAATGGCTGTGATGAGATGCTTGTCTTGTAACCAGGACAAAGGACATGAGCAGACGCCTTTCACCCAGACCCACTTTCTTCCTCGGACAGTCTTTCTGTTCTTTCCAGTTTGGCGGAACAGTCAGCCGGAGCATTTCCAAGGGCAGACTGATCCATCCCAAGGGTACAGGTCTAGTGTCTCCCTCGAGACTACAGCAGATACATCCAGGGAAATCTGAAGGCAAGCACTGTACTGAATTTAATGCAAATGACTGAATTTTTGCAGTCCATCCCCAGTATCAAAAATAAAATAGCCGTCACCAGACTGTAGTTGGCCGGCAAGCATCAGATTCCACACGAGCTGAAATTGGCCACATGGTTAAAATGTTAAATAATAAATGATTTACCTTTATTAGATATTCAGATCATTTCTATTTAAGAAAAACATGAGCCTTTTTCACCGCACAGCTTAAGATGCAGGTAAGCTAACAATCGTCTTTGCTTCCTCTTGGCAATGCCTACACATGCAGGTCGGTAATGCCCATCCCACGGCAATAAAAAAATACCATGTCGACTCTACTTCTGCTGAAATTACTGTCTGGTGCAAAGATCAAAGGGCCTTTTCCCCCAGCAGATTACTTGTCTACAGTTCCCTGGCCTGGCACTGAGGTCTCAGCTGCTCCCACTTGTCCCATGCTGCTCAGGAATAAGCAGCTGCCTAGATCTTCCAGCTATGTGACTGGGCTTGTAATGACAGTAATTGCCAGTATGTTAAGTCACCTCCAACCAAGGAGGAAAATGCCCTCCAGACACACTTCTCAGACCCACATGAAGAGGTAGGAATGAATTCATAAAAGAAAATTACCCAGTCCTATTTATACAATGCCACTATGACCAACAGGCTTTCTTTCTTTTTATTAACGGCCTTCCATCGCTGGTCCACACAGTGGAACAAAGGGCTTAGATGGCTGCTCCCTCAATGTCCTTGACTTGCTTTGACCATCAGAAGCCCAACAGGAGGCACAGGTCCATCCTTGTAGCATTTCCTACCTCTCTAAGGTATTTTGGGGGCTGGGGTAGCCTTTGGGGTTATACCAACAAACATAAAAATGAAACCAAAGCCATTTGGTTTCAAACCCAGAGAAAGAGCCATCTGGGTTCTTATCTGAAATGGAAGATACATGAGGTTAAGCTGAGTTTCATCTCATTTCTTCACTACCTTTTCTGTTTAAATTTGATCCTTTTGGGTTACTATAGGAAGACAGGATTGGCATGGTGAAGGGACAGGATATATGGGGTTTGGTCTTGTTTTAGCAACACAGTAACTCAGGTGGAATACAAGGCCAATTGGATAATTAGTCTAATAAATATTAACATGAACATTTTAAATATAGTAGCATCCACACAACTTTGGGATGGTATGCATGTGTTAGATTATAATCTCATAGGATTTCACAGAGATGGATTGAAAGAGATAATATCCTGGCCAGCAATAGAAGATTTTCTCATTAACTAATTTAATCAAGCAAAGCACAACTACTTTAAATTTATACAGGCTCTGTCCTTGGAAACGCAGGGTGCTGATGAGAGTCTCTTGTTCTCAGCTCCACACTCTCCTTTCTTTTTCCTCCTCTCTGACCCAGGAGTAAAAAGCCCAGAAACCACATTTCCCAGATCCTTGTGCCAGTCAGCTCTTGTTAGTTTCCAGCAAGATGAGGCACTAGTAACAAATTGGCAGGTGGGAGTAAGGGAGACGCTATTTTTTCCACCTTCTAGTGGTGCCTCTGGAGATGGTGGTGGCAGCAGCAAAGTCTGGCAAGGGTGGCTTCTGGGTTTCTGCTCTGTCAGCTCAGTTTTAGTGGCTCGGTGAGCATCATGTTCCCTTTGGCTTCCTCAAGCCTGGAGGACAGTGGCTTCTTGTATTCCTAACTTTAAGTGAGCTTGCCTCCCCCAATTTTCCTCTTCCATCCCTCTCAAGTCATGTAGTGTAAATGTGCTGTATTAAATTCCTTATCTTAAATACCTACAGTGATTTCTAAACAGCATAATGTAGATTGGACATAGACTGATACTCACCATGCAAGTAATTTATGCCCCATAAACTGTATTTGCAATGGAACAAATTTTAATCAGATGGTTTAAAGATGATCCTAAGGTCATTTTATTTCATCTCCAAATCCATGGCAGTATTAGGAATGAAAACGCAATTATATAAATTCTCCTTCTAAGACTTTATAAGACAGCCAGGTGAGTGGTCCAATCCCTGCTCCAAATGGCTTTGGTTTCAATTTTATGTTTGTTGGTTTGGGGTTTGTCCCTCTGGGTCGTGGATCTCAGGCATTGCCCTGAGTTTGCAAGGCTGTTCCCTGACCCGGCATGGCAGGTATTAGATGCCAGCACTTTGACCCATGCACATGCACAGGATATAGACATGAGAGCTTCCCAACCCAACTGGAGAGAGTCCCGGTGGGAATACTCCACGACATATTAATCAAAGTCAAGTGGCAGAGCAAATTGAACTGGTTCATTAATTATGAAAATTCTTCTACAAAGTGACATCTTGTTAACTATGGGGAAGCTTAGCACATTTTCACATGGTCCTTTTTGTCTACTTGGATCTAAAATGTCACATAGAGTAATGAATTGAGGTTTTTCTTTTTCTTAGGAAGAAAGAGCTATTTTATGCTTAACCCATATCTAAATATACATTTGTATGTTTACATATGCCCACTTTGTGGATAGAAGTAGCCTGTTGGCAAAAGGAAATTTACTATGCCAGGATTTGTTTTACAAAGATATATGGAAGGAATTAGAAAAACAAATGTTGATTATTTTAAAACCTTTGAATCCATGTCAAGTGCCTTTATACCCTGGACTAACTGGGTGAATTAGCTTTCTTATGGAAACCTGGCCTTATTTCTCTATGTACACTGGCTATCATAGTGAAAAGAATGCACACCTCTCCCCATCATCGCTGAAAGACACTTCAGTTCCCTGGTTCTTTGATTCCCTCCCCCCCAACACATGGGAGTGAGAATGTTAAGAAGCTCACAAAATGTTCCCTTTCTATATCCAAGCCTTTTATACAAACAGAGGTGGTCATTATATACCGTTTGACTTTATAAAGCTCCTGAATGTCCTGTCTGCCCAGTCTTACGACAATGCCTGATCATCAGAAATTCTTTCTGGATTAGTTACGTTACTGCTTCGGCTGCCATAAAAAAGGCCAAAGTAACAGTGACTTGAATTGACAGAAGCTTATTTCTTTCACATACAGTGTAATCACAAATATTCAAAGGCTGTCACAGCACTCCCTAGTGTCAGAGTCCCAGCTCTTTCTGTCTTGTTCTGCCATCTGAAACACACAGCTTCATTTTGGCAGCTACTGACAGGTGCACACCTTGGCCAGTGCTTAGAGGCCCAATGGCAGCTCTGCACAAAGCACGTAAGGTCACATCCCATTGGCCAGAACTTAGTCACATGGCACTTCTTGCCACAAGGGGAGCTGGGAAACACAGTCTTTGTTCTGGGTTCCATGTGCTCCACATAACTGAAGGAGGGAGTGGGGGGACTGGCTGCCTCTGCCACACACTCCTTGTCATCAATATGCAGTGTCTCCCCAAGTATTGGCACAGAGAAGGCCCAAAATAGATATTTGCTAAATAAACAAATAAATGAATGGACAAAATCCTTCAGAGAATGCTAATCTGGAAACAGACATGAGGACAGACTGCTAGGATATTCGTGGTTGGTTGTTTTCACCAATTTTCTCAGAAGTGAAATTTAGTTTAAATTAGATAATTATTAAGTCAACTTAGACAGACATATGTTTACATATCCAAATCATGAATAGCAATGTAAGTATCCTGTTGGTGACTCCATCATATTCTTCGCCACCATTTCCCAAACCCATACCACCATGGAACCCTTTTGTGGGAGAATATCCACTAACAATGCATTAGACTTTCATGAAAACCACTCTCCTGCCTAAAATCTTAGCTGGAAAATAGAATTCAACCATCCATCTGATCAGGATAAAACCTTGAAGAAGTCATCTACATATAGGTAAACTACATTTCTTTTTAAAAGGAATAATAGAGAAGTCTTTTCAGCACAGACTAATAATAGTTCTGTGGTATCTTCCCATGGCTGTGAATAACTAGCAGACTGACCTGCCACCTTACATGGAGGCCTCATTTCTCTAGTGATTTCCCAATGATCCTGGAAGACTAGAAATGGTAGTCACCTTGAAATGTCATCAAAGCCATCCATCTGCCTTCAGATCCTGAGGTCACTAAACTACTGAGGGAAAACAACATCAGAACAAAACATGACATGAGCTCATTCCGACCCAGCGTCTGGATAACATCACTTCCCCTGTAAGTAAACACTAAAAAGGGAAGATTATCCACACAGACGATCCTAGATGCACTCTGTTGGTGGACTAAGGGGCTATAACCAGCCATCCCAGGAAATCTGGCATTTGTTTGGAAAACAAGTCTGGATTTTGAAAGGGCTCTGCCTAACACATCCAGTCTATGCTCAGAGGTCTCTGAGGTAGTGCACTCGTAAGAGGAGACAACTGTTAGAAATGATGATTGAGGCTACATTCATGCTGGGACTCTCACTTAAAAGGGAAGTAAGGGCCAGTTCCCCTTTTGAAACAGTTTCTCAGCGGCAGGTAGCTGCCAATCACTCAGAAAGCAGGTGCGTGATGCCACAGTCTTAAAATTCTGCTGTTTTGTCATGATTCTCCATTTATCCATTAGAAGGATAGGACAGTGAGGACAGAGAGGGTGGAATTTTCGGTTGAAAATAGTCTCTTGCAATCACAGAACTCAATAGGTTTCAGAGAGCCTGGGTCATTTGTCCCATTTCAAAGAAATGGCATAAAATATTGATGAAGAGCTCAGTACTGGAGACCCTCTGTAAGCTTGGTTTGGGGGAAGATAGTCGAGGAGAAACTTGATCAAAAATAGTTTGGAACTATTAGCCAACTAGCTCTACTCTTGCACCACAGTTTTCATTATTCCACACTGAATGCTGAGTCTCTGGAAATTAAAGAAGACTGTCAACCTATCTAGGCTTGAATCCATTTTAATGAAGCTAAGTATAGACACAGAGGGAAGCTAGATAATAATAGAAATAATTGTGCTAATTCTAAAAAGAAAAGCAAAAGAGAGGTTAAGGTTAATTGCAGTAAATACTAATGAAAAATGTGTTATTTCATGTAGTCACTAAAAGGATGGAAATGTTTGCAAATGTGATTCATTCTAACTGAAACAGGAAGGGAAGTAAAAGCATGGACATTTGACAAGATGTTCAATTCTCTGAGAGCAGCGCTGCCCTGTGGGGGGAAACTGTCCTCCTCCCAGTCGGGCAGAACCGGCTCACTCCAGCCAGGCACCCCTGGAGAACGTCACTGAGCCACACATATGTACGTGCACACGTTCAAACACACACACACTTGGCCACAGCAAGCAGAGAGTGTGAAAGAGAGAGGGTCGATGCCAACCACTAAAGGACCATGGCAGACAGTAGACATCTTTTGAGAAGGAAATGAATCAAGAGAAAAATGAATGGATAACTTAGATCAAAGTCATGTTGGGAGACGGTTGACTAGTTCGCTGGACGCAGGGGTCCTGACCGAAAGAGTAAATGGGCTCAGATGTCTCAGTAGGCACTTCTGGTAAGGAGCCCAGAGCTGACTCGAAAAGAAATAATAAATCAGAAATAATAAAGCAAGAATGAGATCACTTAAATACACCACATATGTTCCAATTTACAGATCCTGTGGATTTGCAACTTGAAGAAAATGACCAAAAGTTATTTCTGAAGACTAGAAAAATGTACAGAAAACACACGCTTCCAAAAAGTAGTGGTGGTGGGAGTGGGAGAAAGGGATGACCTTGGCTTCTGCAAATCTATGTCCCTACCTTAATTTCCTTAACTAGAAAAATACTTTTGTGTAAATGATACTTTTAAACCCATAAGCAGAAACCTAGCTGAGAAATAATCAGCGTGATTTGGCAGAGTACAGATACTCTTGCATTTATCTAATTTCCTTGTTTTAAAAAAAAAGCTATAAGCTTCGCATTGCAGAGTAATGAAAGGGATGTCATTTGTTCTAATTTTGTTAAGATTTTGATTTAATCTAATCAAGGTTTTGGCGGGGGTGGTGTCAACTACGCTAGGAAGGCAGATAGAATTAGAGCCTTGAGATGCAACTCAGGTCAGTATATGCGCTGCCACAGCAAACGCGAGGTGCAGCTCAAACCTAGACGTTCCCTCCTGACTTGCCCGCAGCTCAGCCTCCCCCATTCAGCTGTCGTCAGAGCCTCCCCCGGGAAGTCCTGCAGACCCTCCACCTTGCACAGCCGGACTCAGTCCCTCCTTCCCTTTCCTCTTCCATGTTCATCTCTCCTCCTCTCAACCTTGTCGCGCTCTTTTCTAGATCTCAGTTAATGACGTCACCATCCATCCAATTTCCAAAGCAAGAAATATCTTGGTGCACGCCCGCTTAAAATAACTCTGTAACTTCCTTCATCTATAGGATAAAATCCAAACTCCCCCAGCATGATGGAGAAAAGCCCTTCACGTACAGGTCCCTATCTACCTTTCGAACCTGTCTCCTCCCTCCCCACCCTGGGCTCCCTGCACACCCAAGGGTCCTCCAAGCCTCCAAAGCCAATCACAGTCCCTTCACCTGAGATGCCTGGGGGAACTTCTACCTGCTTCAAGGTTCCGATGAAACGCTGCTTCTCAGTGAAGACCGCCTTAAGTCCCCATTTGCCTTGGGCTTCTATGATACCACTGACCCTGCTGGTGGGTGATTGTTCTGTTTTTGTTTTTGTTTTTGTAGATAAATTTTTATTGTGACACAGTCAGACTTGTTCATTTATTTATTATCTATTGCTGTTATCACACTACAATGGCAGATTTGAGTAGATGTGACAAAGACCTTATGGCCCCCAAAATCTAAAATATTTACTGTCTGGCTCTTTGCAGAGGAGTTTGCTGACTCCTGTTATAGAGTTGTCTACTCTAAGTATGGATCACTAATTACTTTAAATAATTTATGGCTTAAATTTATGGCTTACATAATCTCTAAGTTTCCTTCAAATTCTGAAATTCATATCATAATAATTCTGTGCATTCTATAATAAAGACATCTGTACCCGAATGTTTATGGCAGCACAATTCACTATTGCAAGGATGTGGAAACAACCCAAGTGCCCATCAATCCATGAGTGGATTACTAAAATTTGGGATATGTCTACAATGGAATATTACTCAATTATAAGAAACGACAGTGATCTAGCACCTCTTATATTTTCCTGGATTGAGCTTGAGCCCATTATCTGCAGTGAGGTATCACAAAATCAGAGGAATAGCCTCCACATGTACTCGCCGTCAAATTGGCACTAACTGATCAACACTATGGTGCTCACACGGTAGTAATATTCTCCAGGGATTAGAGGGTTGGGGGGAATAAACTCACAACTAATGGTCACGGTGTGCATTGTAGAGGGGAAGGGCAAGGCTCTAAACCTCACTTGGGTGAGGCAAAGACATAAAATGTAACCAAAATGTTTGTACCCTCATAATATCTTGAAATAAATTTTAAAAAGTGATGCTGATAGAAAACAAACAAAAAAAAGACACAGTGGTGATCGTTCTGTTTTTAAGACTCTCTTCCCTAGAGAGTTACTGGAGGGAAAGAGGATATCTCCTTAATCTTTGCATGTGAGCACCAAGCACCTTAGTCACCTCACCTAAAGTTGCAACCTGCACAGGCACAATTCCTGCCGTGTTTGTCCTCACAGCACTAACATACACTTGCATGTTTATCTGTTCATTACCGACTCCCTCCACTAGAACACGAGCTCCAGGAAAGCAGGTATTTTTGTCTGTTCTGTTCTTCCCTGTACCACCAATGCCCAGAATAATGCCTGGCACATGGTAGGCACTTAATAATATTTGAACAAATGTGGATCCAAAATGACTGGAACAGTGTCTAACACATTCAACATATTAATTGTAACAAAGTCTGAGTTTCTTCTACTCCCTAGAACTTTTCTTGGCATTCTTCAACTTCTTCCTCCACCTCCTCTGAATTCCTACAATAACTACAGTGAGGTCCCATGACACTTGGCTATTCACTCTATAAATGCATTTTAATCTTGTCCCTCTAAGGAGATTATAAAAATCCCAAGGGCAGGTGCCATGTCTTTTAAGAAAGATAATATTGAGAATAACTAGCGCCAGGTCCTTCCAAACTTAGTGTATCATTTAATTTTCCCCCCAAACATACTGCAAAATTATTTAATTCTTCCAGTTTGACAAATAAGCTAACCAAGGTGCAGGTTTACCCAAGCTCACATGCTTTTAAATGGCCATTCGAATCAGCTTTGACCATCACATTTATGTTCTTGCCACTGCTTCACGCTGCCTCTGTTAATTTAGCTCTGTTAGGGACTAAATTGTGTTCCCCCAAAATTTATATGTTGAAGCCCCAACCCACTATATCCCTGTTAGATAGGGCCTTGAAAGATATAACTTAGGTCAAATGAGGTCATAAGTATGGGGCCCAAATCCAACAGGACTGCTGCTGTAAGAAGAGGAAGAGACACGGGGGAGCCACGTGCACAGAAAGAAGGCCACATGAGGACACAGAGAGAAGACAGCCACCTGCAAGCCACAGAGAGATGCCTCAGGGGAAACCAAACCTTCCAACACCTTGATCTTGGACTTCTGGCCTCTGGAACTGTGGAAAAATAAATATCTGTTGTTTAAGCCACCTGGTCTGTGGCATTCTGTTATAGGAACCCTAGAAGACTAATGCAAGCTCATTGTTAAATTTTTCCAAAACTATAAAAAAGCCAAAAGGAGAAAAACAATCACCCACAAACTCATCATCCAAAGGCAATCACTATTAACTTTTATTCTATGACCTGGTCTTTTTAACTCTACATATTTTTAAATAATTATAATTATAGTGTACATACAAATTGGTTACACCAAATTTCAATCAGTATTTTTAAGTTTGTGTACCATTTTTAAAATTAATATTATAATGATAGGATAATTATTGTCTACTTATAAGGATAAACTTTTTTGATGTATTTTTTAAATGCTTTGTGTAAAGAAGAAAAAAAAGTGTTTTCTCCTGTGAATTGTTTCTCCATTGTCTACTCATCTATTTTCTTACACATGATATAAAGAATACTTTCTTATCCTTTTTTCTGAATGATTTTCTATGTTATTTCTCAATTATCTCACCTAACACATGCCTAGCATTGTGCTGAGTGCAAAATGGGTATGAGACACAATATTGTTGATTAATCATTAAAAATTATGCACCCAACCAAGTGATCAAAGTCAATGTCACCAGTAATATTAATAAGTCATATTGATATCATGTACCCCTGACATGATGTAATGATAAGGGCACTTTGTATTTGTGGTTGTTCCCCAAATTTCATAACCCTGGTCTAATCATGAGAAAACATCACACAAATGCGAATGGAGAACTTCTACAAAACACCTGACCAGTCCTCTTCAGAAATGTCACCGTCATGAAACACAAGGAAAGACTGAGAAAATGTCACAGATTGGAGAAGACTAAAGATACGTAACAATTAAATATAACATGGTCTCCCGGATTAGAATGCAGAAGAGAAAAAGACATTAGTGGAAAAACTAATAAAATTAGAATAAAGTCTGTAGTCCAATTACTAGAATTGCACCAGTGTTAATTTCTTAGTTTTGATAAATATGCCCAGTTACATAGGAAGTTAACATTGGGGGAAACTGGGTGAAGAGTCTGCCGGAGCTCCCTGCACAACCTTTGCAACTCTCCCATGAACAAAAATTTATTTCAGCACAAAATAGTGGGATGTTTTAATGATTCACTCTAGTCACATGACTAGTGGCATTTCACAATCGCGCCTTTACCCAACAAAACCTCAGCTCTTTCATCAACAACCTTAAATGACAAAATAAAAGAAGTGTTTATTGGCTCATAGCAAATTAGAAGATAGCTAAGAGCCAGAAACAGATATCATGTATTGGATGCGAGTTCACCGAGCTGGAAAAGAGATCAGAAACAACAAAATTAGGTCCATAAGACAGGTCAAAATCATGTTCTTTGGGCAGGAACAGTGGATCACACGCACTGAAGACAAGTTCCCCCAAGGCAGCCGGTATGTTGGAAACATCTGGGTTCTAAAGCCAAATCCTGGCGCTGCCGATCTCTAGTTGGTCAGGAATCTTAGGAAAGTAAATGACCTTCCGGAGTCCTGGTTTCTACAAACTTGACATTGAAATGGCAATAGTTCTTTTATGAGGCTCTAGAGTAGGGATCAATAAACTTTTTCTGTAAGTTAGAAAATATTTTAGGTTTTCTGGGACAGACAGTCTGGGTCACAACTATGCCACACAGCTGCTGCTGCTTGGAAGGAGCCATAGACAATACATAAACATGTGTCCCAAGCCCTAAAGAAGAGCCTGGCTGGGGAGGAAGGAAAAAGAAGACATTAATAACTTCCATGTGCCACAGCACTCACCCAATTCCACAGCCGGGATAACGGCAGGAGGAGCACTGTGTACAGAGCCCTCATTTCCAAATGTGAATGTTGTTCTCAGAAAGCATCAGCTATCAGCACTCTGGGAACACAGCAGCTGCAACTTGTGTTTGCTGTGTCATTTTAAAAAATATTTAGTACAACTATAGAAGACAAGAAAAATAAATGAGAAGGATGAAACCCAAAGGATATACTACTTACTGTGATGGGTAATTTTATGTGCCAACTTAACTGGGCCACAAGGTGCCCAGATATTCAGTCAAACATTATTCTGGGTATTTTTCCATGAGGGTGTTTTTGGATGACTGTAACATTTAAATCAGTAGACTGAGCCAAGCAGATGAATAGAACAAAGGGGCTGAATTTTTCCCAAGTAAAAGAGAATTCCTCCTGCCTGGGGGTGTTTGAACTGCAACATTGGCTCTTCTATCTTGGAGGCCAAACTGTAACATTGGCTTTTCCTGGGACTTGAGCCTGATTGCCTTCAAGCTGCAAATACACCATCAGCTTTCCTGGTTTTTAGGCCTTCACACTTGGACTGGAACTAAACCATCAGCTCCCCTGGTCTCCAGCTGGCTGACTCACCCTGTAGATCTTGGAGCTTGTCAGCCTCCATAATTGCATGAGCCAGTTCCTTTAGATAGACAAATACATGCATACATATATACATACATAGATGTATAGATACACACATAGATATATAGATTCTGTTGGTTCTGTTTCTCTGCAACACTAACAAACTTACATAGATTTTTATAATGCAGGCAAAACTCATTAATGTGTTAAGTAAACTACTACATTCACAGTGAGTAAGCATGTAGCGTAATCCAGATGTATTACATAGAAACAGTAAGTGAGCAACATGTAGGATGTGTTGGAGATAGCTAGAATGAATTAAATTTATGACTTTAAAAGGGTGATGGAACAAACAAGAATGTTACCTACAGACAGAATTAGGTAGAAAGACCAGGTCCTAAGATACAGACCATGCGACCCCCAGGCTGTCAGTCTTGTCATCCCTAAATTGGCCATTCATCAGTGACACACCATAGGCCCATTCCGGCCCACGTGCTCTGCCCAGAAGAACACATGAAACCCACAAGATAGTGCATAAGTTTCCTATTGTTTCTGTAACAAATTATCACAAACATAGCAACTTAAAGGGGCACAAATGTAATCATCTTACGGTTCCGGAGGTCAGAACTCTAACACAGGTCTCACTGAACTAAAATCAAGGTGCTGTCAGGGTTGTATTCACTTCTGGAGGCCCTAAGAGAGAATCTGTTTTCTTGGTATATAACTTTGTGGGGTGCAGTAACAAAATCTTGTAGACTGCCTGACTTAAACAACATACATATATTTTCTCAGGGATCTGGAGGCTGCAAGTCCAAGATCAAGGTGTTGGCAGGTTGGTTCCTTCCGAGGGCCGTGAGGGAAGGACCTGTTCCAGCCTCTCTCTTCGGCCTGCAAATGCTGTCTTCTCTGTGTCTGCACATCATCTTCCCTCTGCCCGGGTCTGTGTTGGAATCTTCCTCTTCCTATAAGAATACCAGCCCTATTGGATTATGGCCCACTCATAAGACCTAATTTCAATTTAACTGCCTCTGCAAAGACCCTGTCTCCAAACACAGTCACACTGCAAGGTACTGGGAGTTAGGACTTCACTATATGAATTCGGGGAGGAGGTGGGGAACCAGAGGGCAGGAACTCGATTCAATCCATAACACTTAGGTCTTCCAGCTTCTAGAGGCCACCTACATTCCTTGGTTCGTGGCCCCTTCCTCGGTCTTCAGAGCCAGCAGTGTAACATCTCTACACAGCATCCCGCTCTGACCTCTGCTCCCATCACCCCATCTCTGACTCTGACTCACCTACCTCCCACTTTCCCTAAACACTGTGCTTACATTGCATAACCTCCCCTTCTCTGGGTCCTTAATCACATCTACAAAGTCCCTTTTGTCATGCACGGTGACATATTCACAGATCTAGGAATTAAGACACAGACATCTTTGGGGAGCCATTACTCTGCCTAACACAGACACTCAGCAGGTTAACTGGGAGCTGGAGCTACCCGACCCCACCGCCCCCCATCCTTGTTCCTGCGTTACTCCAAGACAGGAAGTATGTACTGGCTCCAGGCATCTTTCCTCTGCTGAGCCCTTGCTGAACTCAACTCCAGTTCTTGTAACCACACCAGTGGCAGGAAAGGCAGACGCAGCGGGTAAAGAGACAGGACCTGTGAACGACACATAGCCCACAGGGTTCCAGGTGTGGTCATTCCACCTGCAGGCACCCAATCCTAAGCGTGTCCACTACCCCATCACCTTTTCATTGCTTCTCATGCTGTGTTTTCAATTGATTCAATAATCTGGATGATTTGTGCATCTCAATTTGTTCTGTGAGCCTTTCTCTTCTGTGACAGCAAGGAGAGCCTACCTGGTGGGCATCAAGGTAATTTTCCACATGCTATCAGCTTTCATACAGAAGCAGATTTTTAAGACAACAGAACATGGTGAAATTTGAGAGGGAGGGTGTGGTTCAGGACATGGGGCTTGGACTCAGAGAGGGAAGACTTGGGTGGAATCCAGCAAGGAGCAGCTCAGAGCCCACTGGGGGCCTGAGTATCTGAGGCTTGGGGTGGCAGGACAGCCAGCAGCAGTGAGGGGACCCTGCAGGCCAGCCTCTCCCCAGCACGCTGCCCCAACCAGCCCTGCTAGCACAGCCCCATGGCTCAGGGCAGGCCAGACGGCAAGAGCATTGGGCAACTGGCTTTGAGGTGGTTAGACACACCAATGAACTTGGAATAATGTGGGAAACTGACGGATAGTACCCAACCCAGAGGACCAGGAAAGGAACATCGAACAGAAGCAGCCTTGGTTCTTCTTTTGTGCTGTCTCTGAGCTATGACTTCCATAATCCAAAGCATAAAAAGAGCATTAAAAGACTTGTGCATACACAGGTTTTAAAAAATGTTCTTCCCTTTTCCCAAAACACCAAAAGCAGAAGCATTCCAGATTTCAGGGAGGAAAGACATGTTTAAGTTCATTTCATTTCATTTTTCAAAAAGAACTCCATTTGAAAACAAATAAGAGGTTCTCCTATATCAAAATACTGACTTTTAGAAATGAATTAATTTTTATTTCAAAAAGACTTTAAAAGTTAAATTAACATCCCTTTTATTCAATGTCAATCTTTTAAAACAAATTTTTAAAAGAGCTCTTCTCAACAGTAATTGTCACTGAAATGCTTTCAACCCCCTACATTTTGGATCTCCTATTAGAATGGGAATAAAATGTGTCCTTTCTAGTGAAAGAACATGGATAGTTACAAGGACCATGCCCAAAACTCTTCCCTTGAGAGCCCAAATTCTAAATCAGGATAAACCGCCCGTGTGTCACCTGCATTAAACCCACCAGTGATTTGGAGTAACATATCAGAGTGAACAATGAGCGCCCTTAATAATGCACAAGAAACCACTCACGGGTCTCTCCAGGTGATAGAAGACCATATAAACACACCCCAGGGTTAGGAAAAAGCAGCCATTTCTGATAGAAACCTTCAGAGTTAAGCTGTCAGGAAATAAATGATAGTGGTGTAAGGCAAGGAGAATCCATTTGCAAAACAGACAGCCTGGGCTTCCTCCCCATCACATAGCCTTATATGAAAAGATGCCACAGGAGAAATGCTTTTCAGAACTCAGATACCATCCTGATTTCAGAATTCCTCAATCCAGCCCTGAGTTTATAACCACAAAGGTGAAGAACTCTTCCTGAGAAAAGTCACGTTTTGCTTCCACAACCAGAAGCCATTAGTCCTGCCTTTAATTCCAGCTACAGAGATTTGTGCTAAGGAATTAATCAGAGATGTGAGAAAAATGCCTCCATAACAGTATTTATTTCAGCACCTTTTCTGCAAATAGAGAATTCAAAACAAAACCTAAGTGTCCATCAATAGGAAAATGATTGAATAAAATGCAGCACAGGCAAAAGGAAGAAGAATAATTTTTGCTGTCAAAAATCAGGTTTTCGAAAAGTATTTTTTTATTTTGTATTTTTTTCTTAATTTTTATTTTTAATGATTATAGGTATATAATGTAATAGTTACATGTATATATTTTTTTAGTGGGATATACATGATGTTTTGATACAGGCATATAATGTATAATAATCAAATCAGGGTGATTGGGGCATCCATCACCTCAAGCACATATCATTTCTTTGTGTTAGGAACATTCCAATTCCACTCTTAGTCATTTTTAAATATACTATAAACTATAGTCTCCTTGTTGTGCTACTGAGCACTAGATCTTATTCTTTCTACCTAACTGTATTTTTGTGCTCATTAACTATCTTCACTTCATCCTCCCCTTCCTCTCTACCCTTCCCACCCTCCGTAACCATCATTCTACTCGCTGTCTCCATGAGTTCAATTTTTTTTTTTCTTTTTAGCTACTGCACATGAGTGAGAACATGCAGTATTTGTGCCTGGCTTATTTCACTTAACATAATGGCCTCCAGTCCCATCCATGTTGCTGCAAATGACAGGATTTCATTCTTTTTATGGCTAAACAGTATAACATGGTGCAATATACCACATTTTCCTTAAGCATTCATCCATGGAGGGACACTTGGGTTGATTCCATGTCTTGGCTATTATGGTAAGTGCTGCAACAAACTTGGGAGTGTGCAGGTATCTTCGATAGACTGATTTCCTTGGATGTACAATCACCAGTGGGATTGCTGGATCATATGGTAGTTCTGTTTTTAGTTTTTTGCGGAACCTCCACACTGTTCTCTATCGTAGCTATGCTAATTTACATTCCCACCAACAGCGTACAAGGGTTCCCCTTTCTCCACATCCTCACCAGCCTCTGCTATTGCCTGTCTTGTGGACAAAAGCCATCTTAACTGGGGTGAGATGATATCTCGTTGAAGAGTTTTTAATGATCCAGGACACAGTATGTTCATGATACAATGTAATATGAAAAGGATGACATGAAATTATACATACAATATGATTTTAATTTTTTTCTCTAAAATGGTAAGAATTCTTGTTTTCATGATACTCTTCTGTATTTTCCAAATTTTCTACAATGGAATTGTATCACTTCCATAATCAGGGGAAAAAATTACATTGTTCAAAGAAATGGATTTGTCCCAGAGAAAACTCCTCCTTCTCAGTGCTGCTATTTTTACAAGAGCACAGCACGTGGCTGTGAGAAGTGACTACAGGAAAGGCGACCATGATCACAACCTCTAAAACTTTTTCTACCAAGGCCGCACAAAGCATCCCCCTGTTTAAGATTGTGGCTCCACCCGTGGAGGGGATACTATTACAGACACTGTAGAGAACCAGGCCAACCATGACTTTTCAGTTACACCAAGTTTGACCACAATAGCATTAGCAGAGCGGGGTCTGTCTGTTCACCAGCAGAGGATCCTGCCTTCGAGTAGTCACAGATAAGCAGTTCAGCAAATGCACCACCATCCCAGACAACACTTGCAGGGGACTAGCACTGTGTGTGATGAGCGTTCATGCGAACTACTAACATCCATGCCTGGCTAATTTAAAAATCTGCTGACCATAAAATGTTCCTAGCATTTCTATTATAGGGCAGAACAGATCCTCTGTTTCTTCTTTCAACAACTTAACATTAACATCACCAGCTTTGTCTTACGCTTCTGTGTACACCAATGGTCTAGAGGATTTGACACTGGTGCCCAGTGAAATGGGAAACTTGAGCGCTGCTGGAGCATTTCCTAGCCTGTTTTCTCTGCATGCATTCATAAGGATGGATATTAATGGGATTTAGCATGGATACAGAGGGACATCTAGTGACCAGGTGGGTAAAAAACAAGGCAGCCTACAGACTACCCAGAGGAGCAACCGATCATTCACCTGAAGTTGCCCTTTATTTTGATGAATAATTATCAAACATCTAATGTGTCCAAGGCACTGCACTAAGTTTGGGGATTACAAGGAACAAGAAAAAAAATCCTTCCACAAAGGATTTCTCATAATTTAAGTCTGATGGAAATGTATCCCATTAGAAAATGCCTTTTATTATCTCTATTTATGAAAGACAAAACAAAATTTTCACCCTCAAAACAGAACATCCCTCAAAGGAAAACCAAATTATTTGCTTTCCTATTGCAAAATGATAATTTGCCCAAAGCACTAGAAATAAAAGAATATTCTATGTCAGTAATTCTAAATTTGCAACACTTGGGACAGGGTATTTTCATTCTTTGATTTTTATAACAACTTTCCCATATTCCTTCTCCAAACCCAAAGTGCTGAGTAGTATAGAAATAGATAGAAATAGTGCTTTTAAAATGACTTAAAACAAACTTAGTTCTGTTAATTTTAGAAATTGCTTTCATAGCACTCAAGTTAATCAGTTCAAATATTGGGCTCACAAACTAATCAAAGGTAAATGCAAAACTGCAAAATTCTGAATTCAGGTCTCCAAAACAACTATCAAAAACAAATAGGCAGGGCCAAGCGCGGTGGCTCACGCCTGTAATCCCAGCACTATGGGAGGCCAAGGCGGGTGGATCGTTTGAGCTCAGGAGTTCGAGACCAGCCTGAGCAAGAGCGAGACCCTGTCTCTACTAAAAATAGAAAGAAATGATTTGGACAGCTAAAAATACATATAGAAAAAATCAGCCGGGCATGGTGGCACATGCCTGTAATCCCAGCTACTTGGGAGGCTGAGGCAGGAGGATCGCTTGAGCCCAGGAGTTTGAGGTTGCTGTGAGCTAGGCTGACGCCACCGCACTCACTCTAGCCCAGGCAACAGAGTGAGACTCTGTCTCAAAAAAAAAAAAAAATAGGCAGAAAATTTTCCAGGACAACAATGGAAAGGAATCAATGTGTGTGTGTTGGAGGGGGCAGTATTTAATCCCTCACTGCCTACCGCTAAGAACTACCAATATGTGGAAGTTGTTTGATTTTGAATCCTATCATAATGCTTTGCACTTGTAAAATGGCACTTTGCAAAGCACACCCTCATGCATCTCTTTTCAGTTAGAAGGGGAGGAAAAGACTTTAACATCACTGTGCACGGAGCCTGTAGAGACGTTTGTGAGCAATCGCACAGAGGGGGCTGAGTGCCTTTCTTCGTTCAGGGCCACTGACAACCCAAGTTGTCATAGCACCTACGACCCATACAGGAAAAAGCAACTCGACTTAGAGTTCACTTTATAAGAGTTTGGGTTAATAAGAAGTACAGGATAGTGTCACTGTTTTAAAAGTGAAGACTAAGAAACACTAAATTATCCAATAAATTCAGTAAGTAAAAATAAGGCACATTATGCACGTATCAGGAAAAGAGGTGGTGATGGGGTGAGGGAGGATAAAGAAGAGACTATGAGGCTAACAAAGATGTTACCATTTGCCATGTGCCCTGAAGGCACAGTGCCTTTCTTTGGGAAATCTCAACGCTTTAGACTAAAAGGGTGAGTGAATATTGCCATGCTTCCCAAGCTTCACGGTGTCTCCCTGCAGCCCTGTCAAACCACCCACGTCACATGTGTCCCACGCAGCTGAGCCCTGTGACCAGGTTTTCAGCCCTGCCTCTCTCTCCCCCACGGCCTGTAGCAGCCCCTCGTCCCCATGCTGGTGGAGGAAGGCCAGGTGGCCTGGCACACGAAACTCCATGCCCGTCTCAGCCAAAACCCTTTCTTCCCAGCCTTTGATACAGTCACGGCCCTGAAATGGCTCACCAGTCCCCGTCTCCTTCCCATCAAATACCTTCCTAATGGCTTAGAGTACCATCAGCACGTGCCAGCTGAGCCTGCAGAGGCGACTGACCAGACAGGCCACTGAGCTGGGGCTGGGGTCAGACCTACCTGACCCCATGAATGCTGCGTACACACCGGTGTGCAGCACGGGCACACACACGTATCTCTATTAGCAACCTCCTCGTTTACCCACACACACTTTGCTAAGAATAATCTTATGAGATAAATGAACAACTGGTAGCCACTGTCATTTAACCAGGCTTGCTCACCCCGATTTAGAAAGTGTTGGCTTCCACAAGAGGAGGCCAGCTCACACTGCTCTGTCGGAGAAAGGACTGTGTGCTTCCAAATACCCAGGGATGTTGCAAAGAGAGTTACAGTGGTTAATCAAATTGGAGGAGTTAGAATTTACTTTGAACAGGATTTCTCTCATGCCTCCATTCATGCAGCGTAGGAATGTCCACCCTGGGACAGGACAGTGGCCCAGCATGTCCACATTGGGACAGGACAGTGGCCCAGCGTATCCACATTTGGACACACCAGTCACCCAGCATGTCCACATTGGGACAGGACAGTGGTCCAGTGTGTCCACCTCTGGAAAGAACAGTGACCTAGCATGTGACATCATGTGACCTAGCATGTGACACTTTGCCCAGCATGTCCACATCAAGACAGACCAGTGGCCCAGCATGTCCACACTGGGACAGTGTGTCCATCTCTGGGCAGGACAGTGGCCCAACATGTTCACACCAGAGGACAAGTGGCCCAGCATGACCTCCATCCAGATAGCTCCAGCCTGCCCTCCTGTCACAACCCCCAGCAAGGACCCTCATGCTCCCCCTCCCAGCCCTCCCAGGTCCCCAGTGCCCTCTCAGCCTTATGGACTGGAGGTAGGGTGGCCTCACCCTGTTGGCCAGGACTGTCCCTCTTTGCTCCCGTTACTTAGGCATAATTATTATTAGCACCCTCTTTTGATTCTGAAAAGAGCTTTGGTTTGGATGATAAATTACATGACCACTTACTTACCTGTTGGGATGTTCCCCCCACGAGCACACCTTCCCTACCTGTTCAGGTGTAAGCCGGTGTAAGCATGGGATACTGGCCCTTGCACGTTCCTGTAATTATGCCTTGTCCTCATCCATGGTTCCCAGAGGCCAGAGAGGACACCTGGTAGGCTCTGTGCTGGCTGTCCAGGGTAAATGGATCTCACGTGCCTTCTGCCTTCTACCTGCTGGGAGGTGGAACTCTAAGCTGCATCAGGTATACATGTGAACGTTTACTCAGCAATAGAGAAGAATGCCAATGTATTGGGTCCTGTTAACCGATCCGTATAAAAAAAATAATAATCTCTAAGCTCAGGGAAGACACTCAGCTACTCAGTAGGAAATAATCACTTGTGAAACCTTTCATGGAAGTTCAATTCAAAATTCAAATAGAATAAAATTCACAAACCTCGTTCTTTACTCTTAATCACTAGTGAACGTAGAGAAGGCAGCTGAGCATAGTTCAAATGAATTGCTAGGGCTGACACTCCGGTGTAAATCAGTCCTTCATTTATAAGCGTCATCATTATTCTGTCGGACTTTGCCATGTACCTACCACCTCACGACAGACGCTCAGCAACTGTTTGTCGACTCATTTATCAACAGAGGGAGAAGCATTTCTCAGGCCCCGTCTGCAGACACAGCTGGTTTGAAAGCCTGGCTCTGCCTTCTCACTGGCTCTTTGACTTTGAACGTCAGTTCAGCTCTATGCGTTTGTCTCCTCCTCTTGGAAGCAGGGAGACTCGTAACCACCCCCTTAGCACGGTCACAAGACTGCATTTCAAGGGCTTTACGCCGTGCCTGGCACCTAGGAAGCTTCTGGTCATTATTTTTATCTACCAAATTGACACTGTGCTGAGCACTTGCATATATCAATCTATTTAATCCTCTTAACAACCCCACACTATAGATATTAGATTTTAGCTTTATCCTCATTTTACAGAGGAGCAACTGACACAGAATTTAGGACCCTGCCCACAGCCCACAGTTTGTTCCACTCCATCAGTCTGGCTCCCCGCGACCCTCCTCACCCCTGCGCTAGGCTGCAGCTGTGGTTTGAATGTGTCTCCTCCAAAACTCAGATGTTGAAACTTAACGGCCAATGGGATAGTATTAAGAGGTGGGGCTTTTAAGAGGTGATTAGGCCATGATGGCTCCTCCCTTGTGAGAGGGACCGAGGCGGCAGCAGGGGACTAGGCTGCCCGTCTGCCTCCCGCTGCGTGAGGACGCAGCATCCCTCCCGCCATAGGATGCAGGTCCTCCCCGGTCAACCAAACCTGCCATCGCCTTGATCTTGGACTTCTCAGCCTCCAGAGATAAATTTCTGCTCTTTATGAATTTCCTGGTCTCCAGTATTCTGCTACAGCAGCACGAAACAGACCAAGATAACTGCTATCGTATTTTTCAACATTGATTGAACCCACAAATAGAATCATTAGCACCCACTGAGACCAAAAACTCCGGGTACTGAGTTAGAAGCTCCACTGGTAGCACCTGGCACACAGACTTGAACGTGGGACAGCTACTGTTACCGTGACCCTCCAACACCGTGACCCACCAGCACGGTGACCCACTGAGACACCAATAGCCAGAAAATTCTAACTTAAACCCAGATGGATCCTGCATCACCTTCCATCACTTTAAATAACTACTTCTCCAGATAAAAACGCAATGCTGAATGATTCCTTCAAAGTGGAAGTGTTTCAAAGGAACCTGCTTTTACTTTTAGAAGGAATAAATAGTTCAAACTTTATTTCGGAGATACAGTCAGCTGAATGTCGTAATTTACTGATAGCTTGAAGGACTTCCTGAGCTCGCTGGCATGACAGCTGGTGAGGAATGAGGGCCTGTTGTGGGTTGAATTATGTCCTTCAAAAAATACATGCTGGAATTCTAAGCCCTAGTACCTTATCTGGAGACAGGGTCTTTACGGAGTAATCAAGTTAAAATAAGGCCATTAGGCTGGGTCTTGATCCAATACCACTGGTGTCCTTATAAAAAGGGTAAGTTTGAACAGAGACAGACACAACTGGAGGGAAGATCTGAAGCGATACCGGGAGAAGGCAGCCATCTACAAGCCACAGAGTGAGGCCCCGACAGATTCTCCTCAGAAGGAATCAGCCCTGCTGACACCTTTGTCCCAGACTTCTGGCCTCCAGAACTGTGAGACAGTACATTTCTGCTATTTAAGCCACCCAGTTTGTGGTTCCTTGTTACAGCAGCCCTAGAAAAATAATACAGATTTTGGTACCAGGAGTGGGGTAACCTAACCCAGAAGAACTCAGGGGCACCCAAGGGACACAAGAAGGAGCCGGTGTCAGTTGGACAGTAGGCAGAGACAGGAAGCCCGGTGCCCCCAGGCAAGACCAGCAGATCCCCATCTTTGGGCCTGGAGGGTGCACACGCTCTGAGGGGAGGCCCACCTGATGTGGCCCATCAACACCGCAGCCAGTTCAGGCCAGGCTGAGTGGTGCCCAAGCTCCCTGCTTCCCACAGAGAAAGGCCGGCCACCCAGCCCAACAAACACCCACTCCCCCCCACCCCCCGCCCTCCCATCTGACTTGCGACTGAGGAAACCCCAAGGGAGTCCCCAGTCTCTCATGGGGATCACCTGCCTACTGAAGCCAAGAGAAGCCGCTCTGCTGTCCCCATCCATCAGCAGAAGTGTAGCAAATGAAGCCAGTTGAACCCAAGGGTGTGACCCTGACAAGTAGAGGTCCTTCCATATATACTCTTGTCTCTGTCCTTGACCTCAAGCCTTCCCTAAAAAGTAACCATTGGCCTGTGTACCCCAAGACCCTCTGCTATCTCTGGCCACTTGCCCGGGAGCGTGCCACCTGCCCTCTTAAATCCCACTCCTCCAAATCCTCAGTGATCACCGACCTGAGTCTGATGTCATGGAGAGAAAGGACACATACCAGGGCATCGGGAATGACCTGCACTGTGTAAAATATTGCATTTCCATTCAATGCCAGCTGGAGCTAAACCTTCCAGGTTTGTAGGAATTACCTCTCTTACTGAGGTTTAATTATTTCTGTGATTTTGGTCGACCAGGAGAACAAAGAAAATGTACAGGATATAAATAAGAAACAGAATAGGCAGCACCAGAGATCTGACTACACTTTTCTTAATATAAAACATAGAGATCCTAATTGCCTTCACACGGCCCTCACCCTGTGGATGAAATAGAGATGTCTTTACTTTTAATAAAGAAGGAGAAAAGAATCCTTTATGCAATGTTGGCTTGGAAGCACCAAATATCTAGCCATGCCAACCTTAAATTGACCAATTAAAGCCTTAACCATTCCTAGCACTGTCAAAGAATATTCAATAATATGGGGAAAATATTTGTACATCAGTGTTAAAGGGGAGAAAAGTAGAATTCAGAATTATATATCATGTAATGTATATATAATCACATACAATGACTCTGTACATGCATACACAAAAAGGAAATACCTCAAATAATAGCAATTCTAGTGGAGTGATGGGTTCCAAATCCCTTTCAAGTGATTCGGGCACCTTCCTGTATTTTCCAAATTTACTAAAATGAGCTTATATTACTTTTTTAATCAAAGAAAAATGTTATATTGTATCCTAAGCATTTAATAATAACATACATTCTTTATAAGCATATGAATACCTAATTACTTTTGCATATTAGGCTGCTAGCCCATTAGGTAAAATTTTATTACCAAACACAAAAGCCATTACAAACTGTGTACTGGAATTCATAGACACCCAAGATATGCACCTGCAGGCCGGGTGCGATGGCTCATGCCTGTAATCCTAGCATTCTGGGAGGCCGAGGCGGGCAGATTGTTTGAGCTCAGGAGTTCGAGACCAGCCTGAGCAAGAGCGAGACCCTGTCTCAACTAAAAATAGAAAAAAATTATATAGACAGCTAAAAATATACGTAGAAAAAATTAGCCTGGAATGGCGGCACATGCCTGTAGTCCCAGCTACTCGGGAGACTGAGGCAGGAGGATTGCTGGAGCCCAGGAGTGTGAGGTTGCTGTGAGCTAGGCTGATGCCAGGGCACTCTAGCCTGGGCAACAGAGTGAGAGTCTGCCTCAAAAAAAAAAAAAAAAAAAATATGCACTTGCAAACAAAAATTTAAAAAAATACATGGGCTGTTATCACCTGAGCAAGGATAGTTTTTGGTAACTGATTCTGTTTTTGTGTGCCACTAGAAATACAGTCTCCTCATTTATGTGCTCTCTTGCTTTCTCTGGGTATATAAAATGACAGCTTGTGCGGAAATCAAGTCGAGGTCAAATTACCAGTATTCTGCGTGTGGCTGGAGGTCAGAATTACCTTTGTAAAGAGCCCTGAGCCCCAGAGTGGATTTCTATTTATTCAGCATTCTACTTCCCAATCTCAGCTGACAAAAAAGGAGAAAAGGGCAAAAGGTGTCCCAAGCTCAGAGTTGAGGTTGTGTTTGCAAATGACTGAGAAAATGAAAGGCTCGGGCAGGCACAACCAAACAGAGTATGGGTGAGAGGTTCCTTGTATTTATAAAGGCAAATGCTTAATTATTTCAATTCAGCTTGCATAATTCTGGTTGCATGATATTAGAGAAAGAAAAAATTGTACACTTGCAGATGGCTAAGAAATCCTTGATATGCTCTGTGGACCCCCATATTCATTATTTTTTCAGTTTGGTGGCCACCTACCATGTGCTGCACACAGCACTAGGAATGTAAGATGCCGTGCTGAGTAAATGTGGCCCTAGACCCCTGGAAGAGTGGGGCCACTTCTTTCCCACGTGGTGACCATTTGTTCTATTTTTTGTTTTAATATGTATCATGGAAGTATAATTCCCCTTCCAGAAATATCTGGTGACTAACATTGGTTTAATTGTTAATAATGCTTATTTTGGCTCTAACAAAAAGGCAAGGGGAGGCTGCCTTTCCCTCTCCTCCCCGTTCCTCTTTCTCCTACTTCAAGCTGCCTTGTTTGAAAAGGTTGGTTGTGCTGGGTTACCCAGGATAACGGAATGTCATTCTTCACACACTGCTCCTAACTATTTGTGCTGCTTTTGCACGTACATTGCTACTTCTATCTCATTTGTGCTTCGTGACATCTTTGAGAGACGGATGGAAAAGGAAATGTGATACGATTTAAGATGTAGAATGTTCTAAAGCCCTGCAACTCAAGACCAAACTACACTTTGCTACTTACTACTCACTTGCATGATCTGCTAGCTGTTTTCTCTGCCTCCTCCACCCTCATCCCAATGTAACCCAGTCACTACCATGGCACCAAATGGCCTCTTTCAAAAATTCAAATCTGGCCAGGCGGGGTGGCTCATACCTGTAATCCCAGAGCTTTGGGAGGCCAAGGCAGGAGGACCACTTCAGGCTTGAGACTAACCTGGGCAACACAGGGAGACCCCATCTCTACAAAAAAAAATAATAATAATTTAAAAGTTAGCCAGACCTGGTGGCGTGCCCTTGCAGTCTCAGCTACTTGGTAGGCTGAGGCGGGAAGATCACTTGAGTCCAAGTGTTCAAGGTTACAGTGAGCTATGATCACACTGCTGTACTCCAGCCTGGGTGGCAGAGACCCTGTGTCTAAATAAATAAATAAATAAAATCTGATCATGATATTCCCAGGTCTAATCTTCCCTGATGGCCCCATGTCACCTACCAAGAATAGTCAGGACTGCTCAGTGTGTGTGCCAGGCCTTCCTGGTCATCCCTGCTGGCTGCTTCCCTGCCCCTGCAGCCAATGTTACAGCCCACCAAAGCCCATGCACACACATCCCCCAACCCAGGCCACCCTCATCCCACCTCATCACCAGAAAAGCAACTCCTGCTCATCCTCCAAAAGCAGCACAAGCATTCCATCTTCCATGAAACGTGTTTCTTAGAAAAACTCAGTTTTTATTAGGAAAGACATTTGTTATCAGCACCTTATTTGAAGGAGACAGGAGGGATGAGGTTAGCCCTGGAAGAAAGTTACACCCAACCTTAGAGAACTTTATCTCTGCTTTTTCCTTTGTCTGGTACTCAGTAACTACTGACAAGTGGGCTCTGGACTACACATTGACTTCACTACTGAAGCCCCCAGAGAAGAGACAAGTCATAGAACCAACCAGAACTGGCATGACCTCATGGGAAAATGTGCATAGAAATAAAAAAATAATAATACAAAAAAGGTATTTTTAGTCTTTGTGGAATATGCTTCCTGCAGAAGTGCATTTTCCACTTTCATCGCTATCCCCAAGAATGTTTGGGGAATAAGGTGGCCACTCTGAGACTTAAGCTGCAACGCTGTCAGAAGATGAGCACAAAAGGAAAGGCTTAAGAGAAGGAATAGGTTCCAGGCCAGCAAGACCCACGTGGATGGATTACGGTGTCTAGAGACAAAATGTGTCCTTGTAAAAGACAGTGGCCAGCCACAGAAGCTGCCCAGCCCTGTGGGCAGATGTTGGCAGGACCCATCTAAGCAACATGCAGAGAAGGGGCTGGCCAGAGGACTCCAGGGGCGGCTTTGTCTAAATGGAGAGTGTAGCAGTGTGCTAGGGCTGCCATAACAAATTACTGCAGAGTGCACAGCTGAAAACAACAGAAATTTATTGTTTCGCAGTTTTGGAGGCCAGAAAGCCAATATTGAGATGTCATCAGGGTTGCTGGCTCCTTCTAAAGGCTCTGAGACTCTTTTTCCAAATAAGATTACACTCACGGATATGTCCAGGTGGACATATCTTTTGGGTGGGCCACCATTCAACCCCCCACAGAGAGCACACATCATTCTGGCTTATGCTTTGTCACTAACACTCCCAGTTCTGAAGCCAGGCTGATCACACTTCCTTCTGCTGCAACTTCATTCCCCAGGCGGCAAGACCTGCCTGTAGTTCTTGAGAATCCAGCCTCTCTGCAGTTATAGTTCTCATGGAGATCAATGGATTGAAATTCTGCTTTTACAGTTGAGTCTCCTGAGTGAAGTAACTGTGTGTCTGTGCTAGACAGAGAAGGGGCCATCTCTTAATGTGTTTACCCAATCCTCTTTCTGAGCCACAAGCCTGGGCCCAAACCCAAACCTGGTAAATTCTCTAAGGTAAGTCACTCCAGGGAGGCCCCCAGAGAGACTGCCTGTCCACAAAAGACCCTCTCCCATGCCCGGCCAAGCAAGGACAGAGAAGCAGAGAGGATGGGAGGTCCTTGGTGAGCCAGTAGTCACTCCAGATCCTTCACCCTATTTCCGTGCTGACCAGTGGTATGCGTGGTCGTGTGCACTAGTGGTGTGATCCTTTGGAGCAATCTCCAGGAAGATGAAGAGTAGAAGCAGTCAAGATGGCAGAAGAAAAGGTAAGGAAGAACCTTCAAGGTCATCCTGACCCCTAATGAACCCTCTCAGAGCCAGCAATGCCCACTGTTCAAACACAAGTGGGATCACCCCATGGCCAGGTGGCTGCTGCCTGAGAAGCACGGACCTCCTGCCCTGGAATGTGACATGCCACCCCGCCTCCTCTACCGCACCCTGACATATGCCGTTGAAGCTGAAGTCATACATTCAAAGTTTTCTCACTTGCCTACTATCAAAAAAGCCAATAGGAATAGATCTACACAGAGACTTTTTACCCCATTTTGCATTGCTAGTTTTGTTACTGCTTTTGGTGTTTTGCATGATTTCCAAAGGATCTGGCTTCCTGGAGAAGCTGGCAGTTTTCCAGTGATTAGAAGTATTCTCTGTGATAGGAAAAGGGTTAAGAAGGAAGATGGTGTCACGACGACACTTTGTGTGTGGCCTCAGAAAGACTTTTCAGCTGAGAGATAAAAGCTTCCAGAAGCCTTCACCTGTGAGCTCCCAGAAAACCTGTGAGCTTCTGGAAACTGTCGAATTTTTCAGATTGCACATGTACTCATTTCCAGACCCACGGATGCCGAAACAAGGAAGAAATACCCAATGTAAAAGGACAAAAGTAAGGGCCACTTTGTAGAGCCAGAGCTAGTGACTGCAGACTTAACAGTGCTCTTACTGGACTCATCCTGGGTTATGCTTCTGAGCCTAATTCAACTGAAAACACGTTTTTCTTTATGTGTGAAGTACATGGTGGTATTGAGTGCCCTGCCCCACTTCTCTTCAGTTTCTATACCAAAACCAGCCAAGTGCTGTGTCTGCCCATCACTTCTGGCCAACTGAGTGGAAATGCAGGGGCTGGGGGCTCCAGCACATTCCTGTCCAATCTCTTCCCAGTTCCCTGTGTCACCAGCATCAACAGAAGATTGTCCAAAAGTAGCAGTAGTTTCTGGAGGGAAGAAAATGACTCACTAGTGGGAAGGTCCAAGGCAGGGGCTATGCATGTTTTTATGTTTCATAGCAGAACTAACACCTCTGCGTCACTGCCTCATAGAAAAGAAAGAGTGAATATTCCGGAGAACATGAGCTCTGGAATCGTTAAGTGAACACTCTTAGGGACAGTGTTCTAGAGACCTGCCGCATGACTGTTCAGACAGGAAATAGCAATATTATATCAGGAAATATCAGTGAACTTGATAACTTAACATTTCCTGTAAAGAGAAAATGGAAGGAATGACACATTCGGCTTGCAAAACCTTCAGTGTCTAATGTGCCAATTCCTATTCCTCTAACGGCTTCAAAAGCTAACCTCAGCGTGAAGGCAGAAACATCGACTAAGAAGACTGTGGTTATTAAATATACTCCTGTCACAATGACACTTCCAAATGCTAGCTCAGAGTTTTCTGTAGGGATTTTGGAATATGTTATATAAACCAATGACTATTTGATAGCAGATATTTTTGTTACATTGAAGAGGTTTTTACCCTGAGGTAAGGATCAGACAAGAGTCTTAAATGACAATTTTTTAAAACCTGTCTACGTTTTTTTTTTAATGGACGTTTTCTTTTTCAAAAGTGAAGTATGTTGTTTTCCGTGACAGCTTTGTTGCCATCAACAGAAGTTCAAAGTCGAGATCCGAAGGTGAATCAGGTAGGATTACTTATATGCTGTTCTTGGAACTCAGCTCAGCCTATGGGAGAATTGTCAACTATTTTAATATTCTATTTTCCAGGAAAACATAGTCCATGTTCCACAGAAGCCCATTAAATTCCAAAGTGGCCAACTAACAAAGCGCACTCTGTCACCAGGCAAGATACGACTCCATCTGGGTCAACAACATGAAGAAATACATTATCAACGTGTAAACACGAACAGTTCCAGGAAGTAAACCTTTGCATTCCTGCCTTTTGTGTCACTAAAACCAGGACATGGAGCTCACGCTTCCAGATAAAAGTCAAGTCCACTTTGACCGTTGCTTCCACCATGCACACGAACACTCCAGGAAAGCAGAGAGTTGCCTGGCTGAAACCAAAGAATCTTCTGGCAACCCCCAACGCTGTCCCTGGCCGTGGCCTATACAAAACGCATCTGAGAAATTTAATACATCCTAGGAATGCACCTGGCAAACAGCAATATTATATCCACCAGGGGAAAAGTCTTCCTGGGGATTATTGTGTGCTCTGAAATTTGAGGCTTCTCAAGCTTTCATAATTGTTATCCCAATTAATGTAACTGCAGACACCAGTCTTGTGTCCCCAGGTACAATAGTGTCCCGCTCCTTTGAAGCTCGCCAAACCATTTGCTCCAACACTTGCTTCCAAGAGGGAGCCTCGAGGTTCATGACCCTCCACCTAAGCCTGTCACCCACCTCCCATACAAATGTGTTTTCTTTGCATTTCAGTTACGCCTTGACCTTGGAGAGGGCAATGTAAAGGGAAATGCCTGATTAACTTTCCATTTGTAAACCAATTATTTTCCTATTGGCACCTTCATTCTGCCATCACTGACACAAAATCCTTTGCAAAACAAAATGTAATAAATGAGAAATCAATTGGATTTTTTGAAGTTTGCTTTGAAGTCATCCATTAATAAGAAACGTCCTTTAATAAGAAAGGTCTGTCTGTAGAAGTTACTTGACATCAGAACCCAGCTGTGCTGCTGCAGGAGGAAAAGTAGCCACATTCAGTCGAGGTGTAGAAACTCCTTCTCATTCTTTCCTTTGGTTTTTGTTTGTTTGTTTTTTGAGACAGGGTCTCCCTCTGTCACCCAAGCTGGAGTGCAGTGGCCCAGTCATAGCTCACTGCAGCCTCAAACTCCTGGCCTCAAGCGATCCTCACGCCTCCACCTCTCAAAGCGCTGGGATTACAGGCGTGGGGCACACTCATTCATTTTTAACTGCATTCATGGAGAAGTACTATTTTCTACCTACAAAGGAGGGAAAATCTGATTTAGTGTAGATCTTCGCATGCTAAAATTATGCCAAAAACCCACGCAAGGTCAACGGAGAACAAAGTTTTCTGTTCCCATCAAAGAACCTTTGCACTGACTGTGACTGTCCCAGACACTCGTCGGCACCTGGTTCCCTCCTTCGTCTTCCTCAGTCTTCATTCCAATGTCACCTTCTAGGGAGGCCTTCCCTAGCCATCTCATTGACAGCTCTGAACCAACAGCCTGACGTCTCCATCCCCTCTCTCGATTCAACTTTCCTTCCAGCACTTCCGTGTTTGACACTCTTTATATTTTGTCCACTCCTTTCTTTTGCTTATTGCACGCCTCTCCCCACAAGAACGTAAGCTCCCTGAGGACAGGAGGACCTCAGCAACACCTGGAACAGAAACCGTCATAGAGCAGGCACTCGATAAATACGACGACATAAACTGTTTAAAATGGAAAGTCAAAATAACACTGCCCACCATGAATAAGTAATCACCCTTCTCTCCACCAAGACAGACAGTAGGGCGAAGCCACTGCCCAGGTGAGCCAAGAACAAAGCAGAGGGAGGAGAATTGCTCCTGTCCTGGCACATCAGACACAAGCACCGGGCCTTCCATTTCACCTGGGAGCCCGGATTCAGGCACCAGCCACAATCCCTGCTCGCACCTCCGCCCAAAACTCTAGAGAGAAGAGGGGACGTGTTCCAGCTGGTTTCCAGCTTCCTTGTGACTCACCGGTGAGTTGTACCCAGGGCCAGCTTCGTGGGAACCTGTGCTGTTGCAAAGGCCCCACATTCAGGAGGGCCCTGTGCTGGGTTTCGTGTTCTGCTGTCACAGTCTGGAAATTCTTAACAATTTCACCTTTGAACTTGTGTTTTGTAAGTGAAATCCAATGGGACAGTGGAGCATGTGTGTGAGCAGAAGAGATACATGAAATAAGAAGAAAAGCTTCGTATTTCCATACCTTTACCAGCTCTTCTTTTTTTTTTTTTTTTTAAGACAAAGTCTCACTTTGTTGCCCCGGCTAGAGTGAGTGCCGTGGCGTCAGCCTAGCTCACAGCAACCTCACACTCCTGGGCTTAAGCGATCCTCCTGCCTCAGCCTCCCGAGTAGCTGGGACTACAGGCATGCGCCACCATGCCCAGCTAATTTTTTCTATATATATTTTTAGTTGTCCAGATAATGTTTATTTCTATTTTTAGTAGAGACGGGATCTCGCTCAGGCTGGTCTCAAACTCCTGACCTGGAGCGATCCACTCGCCTCGACCTCCCTGAGTGCTAGGATTACAGGCATGAGCCACCACGCCTGGCCAACCAACTCTTTTTCCCTGCTTTCTTAACAAGCAGCCCCACCCTGTCATGTTGCACTGGGCCCCAAAATTATGTAGATGTATCCGTGTTACTTCTGGAGAGCAATGAAAACTTTCTAAGGTGGAGAAAATCCCGTCTTATGGTCCTTGTTCTTTCAACTTGAAAGAGACGTGACCATCACTTTTTGGCTAACAACAATAGCAACAGCAAAGTTTAGATTCAATGACATTCAAAATTAAAAAGAGTAATTCAGGTGATGAGTCACTTTGAAGGAAAAAAATAATAGAGAAACTTCTTTTATAAAAATATTACTGAAAAAGTTAAGAGCAGCTGGGAAACTATTTTTGTTGCTTGGAAATATTTCAGAAAGTTATTTATTGAAATCATATGGCAATATCTACTGCACGGGCACCATGTGTTCTTAGGGAATTGTTGTTTAATCCACCTACTCCCTAGGGAAGAGTAGGGATTGGTGGACATGACCAAGGTTTTTCAAACACTGAAGACAATTTGGCCATTCAGCAATTATGCAAATTAATAAAAGGCAAAGTGCATCATTAATTCTACAACTTTCTAATTTTGAAAAAACTCCATGGACTCATGGGTTACATTAAAATAGAGAAAATTTAAATGGACTGCTGATAAATGAAAGTTAGATGGATCGTTCATATATTAAGTTTTCACGATATCCAAATTTGATAACTTTCAAGAAATCCAATGGTTTAACTTCATGTTGCCAACTGAGTAATATTTTCCTGATTGGCCGATCCTTTTCTATTTCTCTATCTCCACTACTCTTCAAAAGATAATACAAGACCTGGGGAATAAAATCAAACACTTACAGGAGCCAGACACGTAACATAAATGAGTGAATCAGGCTGAATACAAAATAATAGAAGAGATGAGACCATGGGAACTGCATGTGTGCCTTCTAAAACTTTTCTTTAAGAGAGGGCCTGCGTTAGTGGTGATGGCCTAAAAAGCAGAAACCAAGACAAGATTAAATGCACATGTAATTTATCAAGACAATTGCCCATGAGAGTCTTAATTCAGGCTGCCATGACAAAATACCGTAGACTGGGTGACTTATGCACAGCGGAACTTTATTTCTCACAGTGTTGGAGACTGGAAGTCTGCAATCAGGGTGCCAGGATGGTGGGTTCTGGGGAGGGCTCTCTTCTGGGCTGCAGACAGCCAACTTCTCATTCCATCTTCACGTGGCAAGACAAGGGAACTCTGAAGTGTCTTTATAAGGGCACTAATCCCATTCATGAGGGCTCCACCCTCATAACTTAATCACTCCCTGAAGGTCCCACTTCCTAAGACTATCACACCAGGGATTAGGGTTCCAACATATGGATTCTGTGGGAGACATGGACATTCAGTCCACAGCAGAGAGACCATGGAGAAGGAACCGGAGGAGGCTACAAGATCCATTAGATCAGGGTGCAGGTCTGACCCGCGTGAAGGAGAGATGGAAGGGAGGAAGTTGGAGTGGATGCCTCCCTGATTGAAGTGCAGTTTTCCAGAAAGTTCTGCAAGGCCAGTGGGGAGGCCTCGAGCCACAGTCAGAGGTGTTCTGTCTCTCCCAGAAACAGGCCTGCTCCCGTAACCCACCATGCTCAGTCACGGAAAGCGTGGTCAGCGATGGACTTCCACACATGGCAGCGGGGGCTGCAGGTCGGCTGTGCCCCCCATTTGGACATCTGAGGCCATTCTCATGGCCCAATGGAGTAAGCTTCCCAGCAACCGGAGACTCTGCCTGGGCCCTCGCTAGAGCTGTGTTCATTCTGTCACCAGCTCTCCTGGATGAATCCCTGTCATCTCTGCACACCTACATGTCACCACCGACCAAATGAGAATTCAGTCATCCTCCACCCCATTCAGAGACACGGAAAGGACTCACTAGCTGAGAAACAGACCTTGCACTGCTAGGAGCAGACACATTTTCCAACAAGTTGTCCTTCTGGACCTGTTGGAAGTCAGTCACCAGAGTTGCCTTCGTGCCAGAATATTTGACCCAGGTGTTCAGGATGTTCTGTTTCCCTGCAGAGGTCACAGTGCCCTTGGCAGAACGTGGCTCCATGGTTGGATAAGTTATGCAGGAACAAACAGCAATTCTTTTAAAAACTACTAAATTTTTAGGCCAATTTTTGAAAAATAAAGTGATCTCCCATCCTCTCCTCTTTAGGCAGAAAAGTGTTCCTCTTTGAGAAACTTCCAGTGATCCCTCTCCTCCTTCCATGGAGACAAGAAAATAGCATCAGTGTTGTGTTTAAAGACTTGGGAAGCCAAGAAGCCCCAGCACGGCCAAAGCCAGGACTGTGAAAACATCCGCGGAGCGTTGCCACACAGCGGGACTGAACACACAATGGCAGTGGGACTGAACACACAATGGCCGGCTCCCCACGGCAGTCTCAAGTTACCCAGATCATTCTGTGGAAGGCCGAAAGCAAATAAAGGGAAATGCCCGTGTTAATAGGGAACCAGTGACGAGAACAACAATAAAAGGGCAGCCTTTTAAAAACACGCTTGAAATATGAAACATGCAGGGGGATTAACAGCTAAGCCTTTACCAGGGAACCAGAAGAAAACAGACGACTGCCAGGAAGCCCAAGAATCCCCAGACCCAACGTGCCCCTCTGCAAACACCTGCCCAAGTGTTTGCTTTCAGGAAACAGCAGCCCCATCTCTTGCACGGTACGCACCAGACACCTCTCCATGTTGGACCGCTTGTCTCCACCACCCGTATGCGACCCTTCGTGCAGTCTTCTAGGTGTCGTTTTCTCTTGAATGCATCTACTTCTCCTAACCCTACCCCTGACGCCTGCCCGGTCCAAACAAAGGTCTCCTGTCACCTGCTGTGTGGCAATAGTCACCCAACTGGTCTCCTGATCGACCCTTCCTCTTCACCCCCACCCTTCTTCAAAGAGCCCTCAGTGGCCTTCGTAAAACACAGACAGGACCATGTTGTTCCACTGTGGTCTAAACCTCCCCAGTGCCTTCCAGTTCATCTTTCATGACAAGGACCTTCATCCTCCACATGCCCCATGAGATCCGGCATGTTTTGCACCCCCTCCCTCTCTAACCCACCCACCACTCAGCCCCCTACACAGCACCAATGCCTGCCTTCTTTGGGTTCTTCCAATACCATGCGCTATCTGCCTCAGAGCCTTTGCAAATACTGTTCCCGCTGCCTGTCCTCCCTCTCTTTGCCAATGACCTCCTGCCTCTCTGAAGTTCGGAAGCCATTTCCTCAGGAAAGCCTGTGCTAAATGCCCTCCCAACCCCATCCTGGGATAACTTGGTCCCTTCGTACACTTTTTTGCAGCATGGTTGACATGTGAGTGTATTTGTGGGTGATTTGACTCATCTCCATCTTTATATCTAGACTTAAGGTAGGAACTATGTTTGTTTTCTCAAGTATTTGCCTGTGGCTAGTCCGGCACCTGACACGTAGATGAATAATTATGGTGGATTGATCTATCAATCAATTGATGGCTGAATATAGGAAGATTATAAATCCATATGCCAAATACATCATTCCAGGGGCACAAGTGAATTTCAAAAGTAGATAGATGCTAATGGGTAAGTAGACCCCAGTTTCAATGTTTTAGGTGTTTTGAATAGCAACTGTATTCACACGGCTCTAATCTGAAAGATGTCTGCTGAGAAGATGCTGCCATCCCACACCCTTCTACTCCTTTCTTCACTGCCCTTGGAGCTAACTAGTTCAATAAGTATCTTATATCCTTTGTGTTCCTTTTCACAGATATAAGCAAATACTAATATATGATATATGTTCTTATTTTTTTTGCTTTCTTATCCAAAAGAGAGCATACTACACACAGTGTTTGACACATTGGGTTCTGTTGCTGTTTTTGTTTACCTTAACAACATACCCCAGAGACCTTCTCTGAATCATTCACTGAGAGCTTCCTTACTTTTTTGCACAGCTACATGGTATTCCATTGTATGGATGCATCACAGTTTGTTTAACTCTTTCCCTTACCACCCCTGCTGCATCCAGTCTTTTGCTATTTTAAACAAGATTGCAAAGAAGAGCATTGTGCGTGTGTTATTTTGTACATGTCCAGTTCTGAACATAAGGTCAATTCCTACAGAAGTGGGATACCTGGATCAAAGTGCAAATGCACTGGTAATGTTGATAAACTGCCATCCACAGATATTTTAAAGTCAAATCCCATAGAATTATGAAAAAAGGTAAGTTGCGAGATGGTGGAGTAAGCCTTAGAGGCAGAAATGCCTGGGTTAGAATTGATTAGTTCCATCATGTATCAGCTATGTCGACATGAGGCAGATAAACTCTCTGAGCCTCAGTTTCCTCATCAGTAATGGACACAATACTGCCCTCCAGAGTGGCTCTGAGAAACGTGATAATATACAGGAAGCATTTCCCTTCCTTGCTTGAATGATCTCACTCAACCCACAGCTTCAAACAACCCCCATCACATGAGGACTCCCAGTCCCCATCTTCAACTGAAACTCTCCCAATTTTCCAGTTGCCAGCTAGACGCTGCCTCTTGTGTGCCCCACATCTTTAAATAGCAAAATATCCAAAATAAAACTCATGATCTCCTCAAAGCTGTCACCTAAAACTGTGTTCTTTTCCTGTGTTCCCCAGTCACCCAAGGACCCAGCGACCTGGGAGTTTTTGTCTACGCCTCCTTCTCCCTCCACCCACTTTGCCAGCTCAGTCACCACATCCTGATAATTTCTTCTCCCAAATCTGTTGGTGTCTGTTTCTCCCTTTACTCTGTTTCCATCCTGTCCTGGTACAGGTGTCCACAGTTTCCCAGCCAGACATTGCGAAAGGGCCAGACTGGTCTCACTGACTCTGGTCTCATAGCCTTTCAGGACAGTCTCTCTACCCAGTCCTAAAGTGATCTTTCTAGAACACAAACCAGATGAAAACCACTGGTTTGCCCTCCTCCTTCTGTGGGCAGGTGTCTAATGAATAGCGTGTAAACCATATAAACCAAAGCCTTCTCCCAGGCTGCACCTCCAGCCCCTGTCTTGGCCTCTGGCGCAGTAAACTTCTACCTTCTTCTGGGAAACTGTCTCTCCCAAGCATCCTTCTCTTGCACAGGGAACTTTCCTGTATGCCATTCATTCACTTATTCATTCAGCAAATGTTTTTAAGTAACTCACATGTGCCATTTATCCTTTACCTTAAAAAAAAAAAAAAAGGATGTTCTAGCATGCCCCAGACTACTTAACCCCCAGAAACTTCATTAGTGTGACATTCCCCTGAATTTCCATAGGGTTAATCTCCCACCTCCATGTCCTCTAGGACAGTGTTTCCCAACCTTGGCACTCTTCGCATTCGGGGCCAGATAATTCCCTGTTGGGGCGGGGCGCTGACATTTGTACTGCAGGATGTGCACTGGCGGCCCTGGGCTCTGCCCACTAGATGCCAGTTGCTCACACTCCCCCAATTATAACAACCAAAAATGTCTCCAGACACCCCCAAATATCCCCTGAGGTTTAAAACTGCCCCTGGTTGAGAACCCCTGTATTAGAGTATCTATGACACTTGCCACTCCCTGATCAGCAAGTCCAAGTAGCATGGTGTCATTTACAGGTGGACCAGAGCGATGTTCTGTGGAATGTCAGCTTGATCAAGGTCCCCACAGACGTGTGCACGGTGAATGTGTACTGCTGTCCTTGCCGTATAAAGGCCAACCACTATAGATCCTCCTACAGATTTCTGAGAAGAAAGCATTTGCCAGACCAGTAGTCACATACAAGGTTTGAAAATGTGTATCGATCTTCACCAGTAAATACAGCACAACAGCTTTAAGGGAGCTATTACCTAATAGCATCTGCCATGATTTTTCTTGTTTTTACAGGGACACAATGGATAAATTGAATGGAGGTATTATGGGGATATGCATCTTTTATGTTTTTGATGATGGCAATAGTATCTGCAATTCCCCCAGGAACGTCGTGTTATTTCTGATTACCATCTTGGATACTGGGAAAGAACAGTCTCAGACACTTTACTTGGCTCTTCCTACCATAATGTCCCCTACTCCACAAGTCAGGAAACCTATTGGGAGTTCTGCTAACCACTAAATATATCTATCCAGTTACATATTTTGAGACCTGAGAAATAACCATAAGGTAGTTTTTTGGACCCAGTGGACCTAATAGACCCACTGTGAAATGGACTTGGGGTAAAACGTCATTTATCACCTGGCTTCCTAAAGCTGCCAATTTAACTGAAAGAAGGGGCAATGTAGGCACTTTAGATGCCCTGGTTTCAGTGTCAGCTCACACCTTGTGTATATTAACAGTAGTCCTTAAAAAGCCTGGATGTTCCCCATTCTCTAGTACTCGTTCCTTGAGGAAATGGCGGCAAATTCCTTAAAGAGAAGGATTAGAAGAATAAATGTTCATGTATACTTGTGGGAAATAGGGCTCTTCTTCAAGGAAACCTCAGCCTCCCCTTCAATCTATCAATTCTAGATCTATAAACTGGCTTACATTTGAAAGCTGAGTAAGAGGCCACAATTTCCCATTGCGGTGACTGATGCTAACTTTCTATTCTCCAGCTTTCTTTTTTATTATCATTATACAATCTTAGTAATACGCTAGTCAGCTATCCATCTTTCTCATGGCTAGGAGCATCGTGATCTGTTAGCCATTGCTATAAACCTCTGAAGGTTAAGGCACTCACTGCTACTCTGCAGTGCTTTTGACGATCGTCATGGCCACCTTGTCTCTGGTGGTTGTTCAGAGCTGGTTTTATGATTCTGGAATCTCATCATTCTCATTGACATAAAGGAGTTCAGTTCCATGGTGGTGTCTATCACCATCAAACCTGGTCTACAGAAGACAGACACTGAGCTTCTCAAAGATGTCAGTGAGCCCTTTCTTTGTACATCCCTGTCGCCTTCATAAAGGGTCTCCCAGTCTCTTTCAGGAAACATAGTTAGGTGGTAGGTTCTCAGGTTTAACACAGTAAATTCATTTTCACATTCACAACTCCTTCAGCTTTAACCTCTTCCTCAAAATAATGCCAAATATACTCCAGCACCTCCACCTTATCAATTGTAGAGCATCGTCCTGTCTAAATGTCAAGGAGCCACCCCAACAGACCAGCTCCAGCTGACCGTGACAAGCTAACACCCTCAAAATCCACCCCTATGTGCTTTTTGCTGATACATGTTTGCCAATTCCCTGTAAGTCCTTTGACACATAGATTGTTTTCTCTTGAATCAGGGATTATGCTTCCTCTCTGATGCAGTCCTCACACCTGACTCCGGTTATTAGCCAGGAAACAATGCATGATGTTGGGGACAGATCTAGAGATAAACAAGGGTCAACCTGCATAGCCCTCCAGGTAAGGCCATAGTGTAATCCCCGAGGAAGAGGAAGCTGTTCTCCTCAAGTTGTCGAGAACAGCTTCTGCCAACCAGGAAGCTTCAGGGAATTTGGGGATATAATAGTCTCAGTCTTAGCCAAGCGAATGTCATCATCCAAGGTCTCGGGGACCCACTCTTCCCCCATCAGGGACTTGACTCTGACATTGAGGAGCTGTGAAGTCTGTACAGTTAGCCCCTTTTGCATTTCTGCCACCCTTATAATCAAATCCTGAGTTTTAGAACCTTCTACCCTGTGGCTTTCAGAGATGAGGACTTCCTTTAAAGCTACCACAGTAATACTCTGGCTTTGACACAGAGCCTCAAGATGGCAATTAGCTGGGCTGCACCTATTATAATAGTATATTTTCTTTCTGCAATGCTCCCAATGCTTTCAAAAATCATCACCTCACATCACAGTCCTTGTGGTTATTATTGCCCCAAAATGGAGCAAGTGCCCCAGTATCTGGATAACTCAGCACGTTGCCTTCAACCTCTTCCTCGTCCTGATTAACTGCAGATAAAAGTTTTAGTAATTGTGAAGCTACAGGATGCCAAGGATTGTCACCATCCCCGTACCACGACCAAAGCCCATCAGGGGGTTTGCTCTCTGGGGCCAATACTGGTTCTAAGCCTCTTAGCCCAGGCTCCCTAGATAGCAGAGCCTGAGGCGCATGTTTGTGTGCTAACATTTCACTGCAAAGTGTGATCCAAGAAAGCAGGAGTGTGAGGGAGAGAGCAGTGCGGCAGGGGAGGGGGAGACCAAACACCAGGGTTACTGTTCTGACCAAGGATTTAGCAGCCTGGTTGGTTGCTCCGTCTCACATGTCTTCAGGAAGGTTGTACGGACCACTGCATCTCAGAATAGTCTCCGAGGGCAAAGGAGCATGCCGGGAAAGGAGAGGATTGACTGACCGGCCCATTGCTATCCACCACCTCCCTCTGGGCAAAGTCAGCCACATGGGGTTCTAACTTCTCCACACTTTCAAAATGCATCCACCAGCCTCTTCAGATGCAGTGTTCTCTTCTGGCCAGTCAGTGTTTCATGAAGAGCGCTTGACCTGGCGTGGTGGCAGCAGCAGTAAGCTGACTTTGTGACTGCAAGAACAGCCCCAGCCATTCCTGAGCCTTTCCAGCCAGTAGGCAAGAGAGCTGGGAAGCTCTGCAGTAGGACATAAACTGAGTCTGGGACAAGCCCTAAACTCAGGTCTCCCATTTTGATTTAACATATTAACTGCTATGTGAGTTGTATTTAACTCACACTAGTTTTGAGCCCGGGGCCTCATGAAGTATATGTAACTCACCCTTCTCTGTACCTTGGGAGCCACGTGAACTGTTTTGCAAGCTGCATATAACTCACACACAGAAAACAATAAAAAATAACAAATTTTTCATTAAATTAGAAAGCATTATTTTGCTTTCAAAGTTTGTATTCTATTTTTGTAATAAAACACCATAGCCCCCAGGAAAATAACTTCTTTTTTCAGTGTGGCAGTCATTGTGTTAAATATGATCATTTCTACACAGACACAAGATACAAGGACTTACAAAATCATGTGAAATCCTTTCTTATCTTCAAATGCATGTCCTTAAATTTTTTTTTAAAGAAAGCAAGCTACATAACAGCTAAGATATTGACATTTCCTTAATACATTAATTGAACCTTAGAAATTAACCGCAGATTTTCAGAGAATTATGCCTGTTCAACCAATAAGGTTAACGTAGAAAAAAAAATTGTTTCAAATGGTGAATTCTATCCCATTGTGCACATTCTTACAGCTCACAGTTGCTATTCTGTCCTGTGGATTTTTGCTTTAATTAGCCAGAAAAATTGCATAAATTCTGTAGCTCTATTTTTACTTTAATTATAGCCAAAGCTCCTTTTCAGTTTCTCATAGCTTTTCAGTTCTCTCTTCAGCTTCTAGACATCCCTGACTATAAGGAAACTCCAAGTGTGTGCTAGGGGCAGGAGTTTGTATGTCTGAAACTATAATTTGGTAAAATACAAGATAAAGGGAGAAAGAAAATGATAAGGGAGTCTCATTTGCACTTGCCATGAACCAAATTGAATTTGAGGGACTTGGGATATTTTAATTGTAAAACGTACTGTATCTGACTTCATTACAGATTCTGCTGTTAAAGTTGTACAAAAATTGACAATATCATATTGCATCTAAATTAGGAAAATTCTCTTTAAAGAAATTGCATTGAATCCTTTTCATGCTAAGTATCATTTTGCGATATGAATAATCACAAATTATTTTATCTGTTGCATATGCTCAAATCTATGCAAAAATGTTTCAGGAGGATATCCCTGTATTTTACATATTCAAATTTAGGATTTAATATCCAAAACGTGCTTTGCTTTTTTAAATGAATAATACAATGCAATATAGTCAATACAGACTAAAAACAGAAACAATAAGCATGCATTCACTGGCATAAGGGTAAATTCATGATGCCTACAGGGTTCCTCCTGTCAAAAAGTACCCAGCACAACCTGGCTTTGCATTTGGTAAACCAACATTCATCTGGCATTTGAATGCCAAGACAGGGCAAAGGTTAGACAGTTATCTTTCACTTTCATCTTCCATTATGATGAGATTTGATGTGTAGCCAGCCATCTTTGGAGTGCATGACTTGAACGTGTCCATTTAACTCCATGCATTGCCAAAGACCTACAAAGGGACAGGATTTATAGCCCTGAAATACACAAAGCCCACACAATGTAAATCTATAATATGACTAAGAGGGGGGGAGCTTTTCAATAGAAATATCCTCTATTCCAACATGAATCTTTCAGGCCAGACTAAAAATGGACTAGTTTCTTAGACACTCAAGCAAACAATTGGTCAACACTTGGTGAACCAGAGTGTACCACTAGGTACACGAAAGGGTCCATCACAAACATACTTTGCTTTAGGATATTAACTATTTTCCAACTTATTCATTTTCTGGAGTAAAATGGGAAAGAAAATTGTCCACATAGTACTCTCACAGATGAGAGCCACATAGGGAAAAAAAGTTAGAGATGTAACTTTATTTTTTTAATTTTTTAACTTCTTAAATCTTAGCTTGATTATTTTTTAATTTTACCAAATAGTAAGCAATTGCATAAACACAATTTGTTCGATAATCCGTCCTTTCCCCAATGATCTAAATGCCTCCTTTATCACAAAACCAACTTTCCATGTACATTTCGCATACAGTTGAAGACCTTAAGAGCAAAGACTGAGGTTTCCCAAAGAGGCTGTTCTCTCAAGACTGCAGCATGGAAAGCCTGCCCGAGACCCCAGGCTGCCCAGCCTGCCGTGCAGAATTCGGAACCAAGATTGCAACATCAACTCTTCATTTCATTCTGTTTGTCTCTCGTCCTATTCCCAAGGCCATCATTTCACTCTCATAATTACTAAAATTTTATTGTTCATTTTCACATCACAGAAAGTGAGAATCTCTCCACTGTTCTTCTTTTTCTAAAATATCTTGGCTCCTCTAGTGCATTTGCTTTTTCAGTCTAACTTCAGAATCAAATCTGCAACAGTATCATCACATACATTCTGCCTCAGAATGTCCTTCCTTCCTTCCTCCAATGTCCACTAAGTAAGCATCTTCTCTGTGTGGGCCATTGTGCCAGGGGCTGCTCTCACCGTGATCTCAAGCATCACAGAGCCCACCATCAAATACAGTGCAGACTAATAAACAGTGGCTTTCCAAGTATAATGTAACAGGGGAAATAAAGGATGGCTGGTGCTCAAAGGAGGGGCTCCCAGTCCAGATTTGGAGGTTTAGGAAAGATTTCCATAAGAAGTGATATCTAAGCCTCCACATAATCAGAGGAATTGGCCAAGAAAACAGAAAGGGGAGAATATTTCAGGCAGGCAGAGGAGCGAGGAAGTAGGTAAGAGAAGGCATATTGAACCAAAAGACTCAGTGGAAAATGTCCAATGTGACTAGAACATGGTGGCCAAGGCAAGGAGCCTACAAGCTATTAAGAAGTCTATATTCTTTAACAAGAGCCATGAGCTGCCTTAGAAATGGTTTTGAGAAGTAGAGAGTAAGGGGGAATGTATGCAAGACATGTGATGGTCACTGAGTACCCAAGCTTTCCCCCACACTTCCCAGCAGGGTGTGGCACTACAGCGAGGCAGTGCTCTGTGAGTAGCTCTGGCCATCGGGCCTTGGATGGACATGATCTGTGACATTTCCATGCCGAAGCATTTAAAAACTGGGGCTGGACCCTCCATGCTGGTTGCTGCAGCAACCTGGAAGCCAGGGGCTGAGATAATGGCTTCAATCTATGCAAGCAGCCCGCATCACCAAGTCGCTGCCCGGAGGACAGCTGCCCTGGAGACTCACCCAACCCACACCAGAATTTTCATGAGCCAAAAACAAATCTTTGTTGTGCAACCACTGAGATATCAAGCTTTATTTATTGCAACAGGATAGCCTAGTGCTAACCTGATTAATAAAGTTTGTAAACATGATCCAAAGATTGGAATCCAACTTTCTGAAGCTCCCTAACACCACTCAAAATCCTTGTCTTCTATAGCAAAGAACACACCTTCCTCCTTTTGGGAGAAAGAGACTAATAAAAATTCATGTCATTGCTATGCCCGCTCAGGAGGTTGCAAACTACTTCATTGATGAGCACTTTGCTCTACTGAGTGGATGTGGGGTTCCTCCTGCCTAGAGAACTGTAAATAATCAGCAATTTTCCTCTCTCTCCTTCTTCGTGGTTCCGCCTCCCTTTCCGTCTTTGTTCTCGCAGCCCTGGGCTTTCTCCTCTTTCTTCTGCAGTGAGATGGCCCCTGTTGATGACCCAAAGGTGGCCGTGGAGCAGCAACACCCCTACCAATGTCTTCACTTCCAGGCCTGCTGCACATGCAGGGGGGCCAGACAGCTTCTTACCCTGCTGCCCCTGCAGGCAGAGAGACCCAGGTTCAAATCCTGCCTAGTTTTGTATTCTTTTTATGAACTCGGATAAGTTCCTTAAATTCTCTGAGACCTAGTTTCCTCTTCTGCAAAATTAGGATCATAATACTTACTTGAAAGTCTCATGGAGATTATAGGAAATATCAAGTGTAACGTTACTAGCCCAGTGCCTGGCACAGAGTAGGAATTTCCCAAAAGCCTGTTTTCCTTTTTGGCTGGTTCTTTCTTCTGAGAAAGAAACTTACTCTTCTTGGATCTCAGTGGTTTAATTCCACATCTATTTATCTAGGCCTGTTGATGGGAAAAAGCCCATGTTTAAGTGTGGAGGATACAAAGATGGAACAATCTAGCTGCGGGGGTGAGGCGTACTCATGGGGAAAAGTTAACAGGCTTATTAAATTTGTAAATGCCCAGGTGTTTAACACAAGCTGTAAGTGCTGGCCAGGTGCAGTGGCTCACACCTGTAATCCTAGCACTCTGGGAGACTGAGGCGGGAGTTGAGCTCAGGAGTTTGAGACCAGCGTGAGCAAGAGTGAGACCCCCAACTCTACCAAAAATAGAAAAAACTAGCAAGGCGTGGTGGCACAAACCTATCATCCCAGCTACTCAGGAGGCTGAGGCAGGAGGATCGCTTGAACCCAGGAATTTGAGGTTGCTGTGAGCTATGATGATGCCACTGCAATCTAGACTGGGCAACAAAGTGAGACTGTGTCTTAAAAAAGAAAAAAAAATAAGCCGTAAGTGCTAAAGAAATTCAAAGAACAGAGAGACACACTTGGGCTCCTGAGATTTAAGCTAAAAGTTCAACACAGGGAGGTGGCAAGACAGAAGCTGTTCTTGCCTTCCTTCCCAAAAGCCAAGTCTCCCGTTGCTAAGTCAGTCACCCTTTCTAGTCCGAGATGGTCGTCAAATTGACAGTGACAGAGATGGAGATAGATTTTCTAATGGGCTCAGTCCACTCGAAGCAGATATGTCCACAGGTTCTACCTATTGCTTCAGGAAAGTATAACAGACACTTTCGAATGGATTTGCCCACCGGACACACGATTTTGGAGGGCCTGCCCTGGGGCAGTTACTCTAATACAAAGGCTGTACTTGATCTTGAAGGCTGGGGCTATGCCTAGCACAACTTTGCTCAGCCAGACCTGAACACCAGCACCAGGCTCACAAAGGGCATTTCCAGAATACCACAAGAATTTCCCCTGGCTCTGTAAACATCACACACAGATGCCCTCAAACTCCTACCTGTGGCAGGGGTAGCACTGTATGGAGGATACACCTTCAGCTTGTTGACCTGCTCAGGTGGCTATGACTGGCACATGCAGTTTTTTTCAAAATCTAACAAAGGTCCAGCCACCATTCCCAAAGAGAACATGGATATTAGTGTGGTCCTATCACATTAAATATGCAAAAATAGGTAAAGTACATAATATATCCACTTACCGAAGATTCTAACATAAAATGCCACAGACAGAGGCCTTGATAAAACAAGTCCGCAGTGACAAGGTCAAAATTTTTGTTTCTGCTTCTTTCCAGCTCCTCAGGTGTTTGAAAATTTGAGGGAACAGGAAGCTGACTGCTCTTCAGGTTTTAGGATAAGCAGAAGCTAAGAGCTGCTAAAAAAAAAAGAAGGAGAAAGAAAGAAACAATAAGCTCTTAAGATGGATTAATTAATAAAGATATAGTGTCATGAACAAAAGAGGCAACAGTTCCATATATGACCAGTTTTCCATATATGACCAACACATGGACCCCACAAGTTCAGAACCATGTGGCGATGAATTCCTTAGCAACAGAAAACAGTGAGGACAGTCAGACGGGAGACACCAGACAGAACAAACACTGGCGTCACCGCTAAATGTTGCAAGAACCATACTGTGAGGGGAAGCTGGGGTTTTCTGTATCATTCCAAAGGGCAGCACTAAGACCAACATATAAAAGTTACAGGGAGGAGATTTTCAGCTACAGGTGAGGGAGACTCCTCAAATAATTAAAGCCATTCAAAAACTGGAACAGTCTCAGGAGGTGACGAGCTTCCTGTCACTGCTGTATTCCTACAAGGGCTGCTTTCTGCTTTCTTGGCTGCATGGAAATTTAGGGGAAGATGAGATTCTTGAGGATTCAAGGTCAGGTTTTGTAGAAAGTTTCCCACATGGACAGAGAGGTTAGGCTGGGTGTCCTCAAATAACTGCACAGAGCTAACCAAAAGTTCTTGCTTCCTCTAATAATGTTTTCTCCTATTACAAAGGCTAAGACTTTCCCGGGTCAGATTTTCAGTGGGCACCCTAATCCCATCATTAACGTTTCTAGTCCTTTTCCCAGCCGGCGGGTCCCATGCACAGTGGCATGTCTTCCCCCCCTTTCTCCACCCAGAAGTCACATCCACACTCCTGCTAAAAGCCGTCCACTATAAACCTCATCATTTATAATGCAAAAAGGGAACCATTGATTCGGTTCTGATTAGTCATCACGATGCTTCTCTCTTACGTGTACGTAGTCACAGCGGTTGCTCTGAGGACGGAAAGCTTGCCTTTCTATGGGAGACTCTAAACAGCTCTAAACCGATACCAGCTGGGCAAACAGTGCAGAGGATTTCGGCACAATGTGATAAGAGCAGCCACACCCGCAATCCCAGCCAAGGAGCGTCTCAGGACGGCCGCCAAATGGCAAATAGCTGTGGAGCGGCTCCTTTTCATCTAACCGGAGGATGCTCCCATTTTTTTAAGAGACCGTCTGATCCAGTTTTGTGGCTAGTTGAAAAGGCTGAAAATGATAAATGTACTATATAATCAGAGTGTTTCCTTTCCAATCCTGGAAGACTGGACAGAGCCTTAGCAACACCCAAACAGGCAGGAAATAATAAAACGGTGGCCCGGCGACAGCGGTAATGACATGCTTCCCTTTAGTTCTCATGTCTGCAGGAGGCTTTCTCACCCTACACGGCATCTTCCTGCTGTGCTAGTCTTTGCACAGGGATGAGGCCTGAGGTGTCTGCCTCGGCCTCTTGTCCAGAAGGAAGCCAAGGTAGTTTGCCGTCTTGAACACAGGAAGCACAGAACTGGGTGTCCAAGAAAGCGTACTCTGCCTCCCTCTCTCAAGGACAATTGCCAGCAATTGTTGGCAAGCTGTGCCCACCCTACATCACATACTCGTCTGAGGCAGAATGAGATGGAATGAAAATAATGAATGGATGAATGAATGATTCCTGTAAGATTGCAGACTGTTGTATAACCAGATGAAAACCATCCCTTAAGGAATGTTCTAGCACGTGCATGGGTATAGGTAGAGGAACAAGGGCCTTGGCCGAGTAGAGAAGTTCCCTGGGGCTGGAGCTGGGACAAGTATTTCCAGCTCAATGCACCTGCGGGCACAGAAGCTAAAGGGGCAGAGGGAATAGGGCCTTCGATGCCAAGGCCACCTGATGTCTGACCCTGGGGACAGTCAGCCTCCATGATAGGCCACGTGAACTTAGAACCCACCTCTTAAGGGCAGGAGGGACCGCTTGACTCCTTGCTCTGGTGGAGGAATGAAGCCATGTCTTTCATTTGCATTTTCCCATTAAGTGGAGCCAAGCTCTTTTGGATCCTCGGATATTGTGGTTGACTTGATTGAACAGTGTCTTCACATGCCGAATTCCAAGTTACCAGCTACAAGCACACTTTTACTCATTTGCATTCTGTCTTCCTATAACCTGGGACATGCTCAGAATAAGCTAAGCTACATTCTGGAAGGGGGCACTGCTGACCTGGTTTTGCCCCCATTAGTAAAGTTGGGGCTGGATGGGCATTCAAGAAAGAAAGAAAAAGGAAGGAAGGAAGGAGAAAGAAAGGAAGGAAGGAAGGAATAAAGAAAGAAGGAAAAGTTGGGCTACCTAGTCCAAGTCTCAGTCAATGCTGAACCTTGACCAGAGGCCTTGAAATGCAGGCTGGCGTGAAAACAGCAGCACTATTAAAGCCCACTAGGAATTGAAAACTATGCTCTGTGCATATTTGCTCTCCTAGGAGTTGACGAGGGCACTAGCTACATCCACACCTAAGAATTATATTTAGCAAGCTCCTGATATCAGCACTGGTGGAGAAACAAGGAGCTCCCCTTCTTTCTCCATGGCAAAAAGGAAGGCAGCCAGGATGCAGGGCTCTGGGGAGGAGAGAGAGGCAGCTAGAGGTTTCGTTCGCTGTGCAGAAAAGCACACGGGAGCTGAGCGGGTGTCTGCCTTGGGCACAGGTGGCATCTGTCCTATGGACACAGACGTTGTAGGCGCCCTGAGAACCCAGCTAGCACTGGGAAGCCAGCGGGCAGCTCTCACAAAGCCCCCTCCCCCATGTTTCCCCCTGCCCCGACTTCCTTCCCCAGGCGTTTCCATGGAGGAGCTGACCCCGTGCGAGCCACGTTCCCTCAGCTCTGCCAACTTCGTGGCCCCACCCTGAGACACAGCTTCGGAGAGCAGCCCCTCCACTGTGGTCTGCATCTCTGCAGGGGCTCTGCCCACCCTCTTCTGTGTGTCCTGCTCTAGTTTTTGCACAGGACACACTGGGATGTCACTTTCCTTTTTGGGGGGACCTTGCTTTTGGTCTCTCCTTCTGAACTGCTCTAAGTCACCTTTATATATGTTCTTCATGGGGGGTTTTGCAGGGGTTTGCTTCCCTGTGCCCATAGCACACTTTGCTAACCCCCTGGCTGAAGCCCAGAGAGCTCTGTGTCTCCGTCCTCCACGCTGTCTGGCGACCACGGTCTCCCCCACAGTCTGTGCTCTGCAAGCTACAGGAGAGGACTCGCTGAGAGGAGCCGTTTTCTCAATTGGGTTCCAAGTTGGAAACCTATCACATGGAAGCATGAACACCATGACAATTTAGGAAGAAAACAGTAGCTGGTGATGAGATGTGAAGTGGGAGGGAGGATTCCTCGATGGTTGCCCAACTTCCAAGTTGGCTGACCGGGTGGATGGCAAATGCAGAGAGGAAGGCAAGACAGAGGCGGGTGTGGGTGGATATCCACCTGCAACCTCCCCCCAGAGCGCTCCCAAATATCTGGAATGTTACCTTCTCACGCTTCATCATATACATATGCGGTGCTGGGTTGGTAAATGCTTAGCAACCACCTCTCCAAAACTTAAATACATGTGTGTCTATATGTATGTATGTGCACTCCTTTTTAAACATATTATAAACTTTTTAAGCTTTCCCCAGCTTTATTAAGGTATAATTGACAAAGAAAAATTGTATATGTTTGCAGTGAACAACGTGATGTGAGATATATATATATACACATATACATTGTGAAATGACTAAATCAAGCTAATTAACACATCCATCACCTCATACACTTCTCTTGTTCTTGTGGTGAGAACACCTGGGATCTGCTCTCTCAGCAATTTTCGAGTATACAGTCCCGTTATGGTTTGAACGCTCGTATCCCCCTAAACCGCATAGCTGAAACCTAAGCCCAGTGCAGTAGTATTAAGAGGTGGGACCTTCAGGAGGTGATTAGGCCATGAGGGTGGAGCCCTCCTAAGTGGGATTAGTGCCCTTATAAAAAGCCTGGGGGAGCTTGTTTTTCCTTCCCCCTGTGAGGGCACCCCCTGGGCACCCCACCAAGCATGGACTGTATTTCCTCTCTGCCAGCATGGTTCACACTTTGACAACATTAAATGGCACGTTGTTCCTGAACATTCCATGATAGTTTATGCTTCCGTGCCTTTTGCCCGTTCTACTTCTGCTTCTGGGAACACTTTTTCTTCCCTTGTCTTTGGGTTGAAGCCCTGTGAATCCTTTAAAACCCAGTTCAGGTATCTCTTCCTCCATGAAGCCTTCTCAGACACCACCAACCTGAAATACCCTATTCTATGTCCTGAGCATCTTGCATATATTAATAGTTCCTTACACCTTGAGGGATACAGCGAGGTCTTCCCCCAGACAAAGAGCAGGCTTACTGCCTACTGTAAGAGCAGTGGGTTCCTCGAGCTCAGGGCTCCCAGCTATCATGTGAACTCACTACAGATTTAGCGTCCATGTCAGCCCCTCCATGTCACCCCTGTGGGACTGGGGGAGGGGGGACTGATGCCAACATCGTGCTCACTCAGCTTGCTATGCTGTGGATGATAAAGTCCTTTGTCTCTGACCCAGGGATCTGTGTCTTCTGCCACCATCCAAGAGACAGTAACAGGCTAACTTATCAGCTTGACAGTAGGGAAAAATCCCAGACCCTTCACAGATTCTGAACTGAGTCCTTGTCTTTTCATCCTTAGAGCCCCAGAGTCTAGCATGGGCCCTGATTAGTGTATCTTTGGAATTTCATCAAGTTCAATTGACTAAACCCGAGACAGAGAACTTTCCTTCCACTGAGTACCACTTAGAACAGTGTTTCTTAACTCAAGCACTATGGACATTTGGGGCAAAATAATTCACTGTTCTAGACGGGCTGTTCTGTGCATTATAGAATGTTTAATGGCATCCCTGGCTTCTACACAGTGGATGTCAGTAATACCCACCCCCTCAACTCGGGCAGCCAAAAATGTCTCCAGACATTGCCAAATGTTCCCTGGGGAGGCAACATCACCCCCTACCCCCACCACTGAAAACAACTTGTTTATTCTATCCAAGGGTGGGGGAGGGGTGAGGAGTAGAGAGCAAAGGGGCTATTACAAGATTACAGTCTAGTGTCGTTTGCGGTTGTGATCTACTGGAAGGGGTGTATAAAATATTGCACTCACTTGCCTTTCACTCAAGGATCATCTGTAAGTAATAATGTGTTGCAGTTAACAGTAAACACAGCTGCCGTGAGCACCTATGGGTGCCAGGCAGGGACATCAGCTGCATCGTCTCATCCACACGCCCAGCTGTTCTGCAAAGTGGGCATTTTCACTTTGTGAGAACCTGAGGCATGGGAGCCACATGGCTCACCCAAGTGGAATAGCCTGGACTTGAACACAGAGTAATTGGTCTCCAATGCTCATGTTCTTGATTATTAACCTAATGTTCTGATCTCCCAAAGGGGAAGATTACTTGGAAAGAAAGAGGGTTGGAAGTTATAAAATGGGAAATCAAAGTTTCCCTTAAGTGGAAAAAAAAAAAAATCAAACTTACATGTCAATACCATTCTCTTAAGGGTTAAAAATACACAACACTTTAGATATATTAAGTGCACAACTAGAGCCAGAACCTATAACAACATGTACTTTAATCCCTGCGTAAAATGTTAAAATATAAGCCCTCATGAGTCGCTCTTTCCTGCGTCCAGAAAAATGCAAACCATCTAGTCCAGAAAGGAGGAAAGTGTCAAAACCTGTTTTAAGCAAAGCAAGCGCTACGCTGAGCTTTCATGGAGCACCTTCTCCACCTGGTGGTGGCTTAAGGAATTGTCCCTGAAACACGTGAATCCACTCAGTACTTTGCAAAGTACCATCAGCGCCCACCTCGTTCCCAGCAGTTACACACATATTGCTCCTCTGAGTTGATTACTATAGCAGGTGACACCAGATTTTGGTAATTTGGAGGGCAGGTAAATTACTAATTGCCTATGGAATTACAAAGCCAAGTAACTCCTAAGGAAAAGCACTATTTGACTTTATTTAAAATTTTCCCTGAGAAGCTAACATTCCCCTACAGCATTAATTCTCAGAAGCATTTTAAGTGCATTGTAGTGTTTTGTCTCGGAGGCAGAGTAAAACAGCAGGAAAGAAGGAGGAAGAAAGAGAAGTAATGGAAGAGGGAAGTCATTGCTGTATTTGGTAGGAAGCCAGAAATAAGAATACATAATTATATTAAATATATATATGTATATTAATCAAAGACTTAAAAATGGGTGTGTCAATTTTTTCACAAGAATATTGAAAAATATAATCTAGAAAAATGAATAATTACTTCTTGGCTAAAATATTAAATTTACTTAACAGTAGAATTAATGCCCAATACTAAGATATATCTAGATAACTCATGTTGATAAAAATATCTCTCCAACAATTTGATGTTTTTCCAATATAATTGTCTCATGCCTTCATTCCCTCGGTCTTTAAACTGTTCTCTTCCTCTTCACAGTAATATCATGGAAAAATCTATGATACATTATTTATTCATTAATCTGGCAAATATTTAGTGAGCACCTACTATGTGCCAGGCATTGGGATATAGCCATGAATAAGACAAATCCTTGTCCTCATAGGGATTACATGCTAACCAGGAGACAGGCAATGGGCATGTTAACGTGTCTCAGGTTCATATGTAAAGCGCTAAATGTCATCTCATTTAATTCTCCCAACTCTCTGTGGTGAGTCTTATTATTCCCATTTTAAAAATGAGAAAACCAAGGCTCAGAGAGGTTAACTGGTTTGCCCAAGGACTCAGATGAGTAAGTGGCAGAACCAGAATTCAAAATCAAATATATCTTCTCCAAGGCCCAGCTCCTAAGACCAACTCTGCCCAGCTGCAAGTTTTCACCAGCAAATACAACCAGCGTGCACTGAGAGCTGACTGTGTGTGGGACACAGTGCCAGGCCCCGGGGAATACAGAGGTTGCTCGGGCGCTGCCCCCAAGAGTGAGTTCAGCATCTGCCTGCTGGCATTAGTGCACCAGGCTTCTGGTGCCCAGGAGCACACCCATCCATTTGCCAGCATTCATTAAAAATAACAAATTTTGGCTGGGAGCAGCAGCTCACGCCTGTAATCCTAGCACTCTGGGAGGCTGAGGCAGGAGGATTGCTTGAGGTCAGGAGTTCAAGACCAGCCTGAGCAAGAGTGAGACCTCGTCTCTACTAAAAATGGAAATTAGCTGGACGTGATGGCACATGCCTGTAGTTCCAGCTACTCTGGAGGCTGAGGCAGGAGGATCATTTGAGCCCAGGAGTTTGAGGTTGCTGTGAGCTAGGCTGATGCCAAAGCACTCTAGCCTGGGCAAAAAAAGTGATACCCTGTCTCAAAAAGAAAAAAAATTATAAAACTAAAAAAATAAAAATAAAAAAGTCTCCCAAACTCAACTCCAATGTTCTAAAAAAATTATTAAAAATTACAAAATAAAAAATTATAATAAAAGTGAAATTCAACAAAAGGATTAACATCAAGAGATTAACATCAAGATTGCCCACTGATCCTGTGATTTTCCTACAAAGGGCAGAAAAGTTAGGTTTGGGGCGACTTGGATTTTGTTGGACCCCTGCCATTTTATTTAGAATAATGATGGAGCCAAGTTACCGGAATGTTCAGGAGGCCTTGCTTCTATCCTAAGTGCATTTCGAAAGGCTCAGTGACACAGAACATCAAACGAAGAATGAAAAATTTCAAAAGATGCTCTGCTTGAACAAAGGTAACGTCAGTGCTGCAAAATATGACGTGCTTGTCGGGCACAGACCCTAATTCACGACAGCATCTCACAAAAGCTGGAGCTGGCAACCAGAGGAATGACCTGGCCATGCCCATCACCGATAAGGCCAGCTACTCCTGGCAATTTCTGGCAAACCCTTTGTTTCCACTTCTTGTCTGAAACACACTGTTTGCTTGGCAAGAGCCAGGAGACGTGAGAACCTCCTACAGCAAATGTTGATATAGAGAAAATGTCCTAAGTGACCAGTGATATTTATCCAGGTATTATTCCCACCACCTGCTCGGAGTTTACCAAGTAGGTGGGTAGGGTCGCTATCTTGTGTGCGTTCAGCTCGAGTTGCCCGGATACCACATCTTGAGCTCAACAGGGAACATAAATCTAATTGTTCCTCTCTTCACTTAAACCCTAAGGATTCCAAATTAGATCATATCGCTGAGTCACATGAGCGAAACTTGTGCATTTGAACTCTCTGTGTGGCTTGCCAGAGCTGCCCTCTGAAACCAGAGGCAGGAAGCTTTAGGACCGGAAAGATGTCAGGGTCTCATCAAACACAGCCAGTGTTTTAAAATCCCTCCCCCAGGCTAGTGTCTGTTTGGGGTCTGTCACTCTTAATTGCTGGCAATAGTAAGGAGCAGATCTGAAGTCCGATTCCCTTTCTGCAGCCAAACTGCAGATGCGCATTGCCAACACCCTCATCCGTGGGCTCGGCCAGTCATCAGCCCTCAGTCATTCAAAGACCTAATTGGCTTCCACGGGTCAAAAAAAGAGGAAATTTGGAAAAATGAGCCTAGAAAAGGACACGATTATAAATTTTATAACAGGAGCAAACTTTAAAGTTGCCACTACTCTAGAATGTTTAGAAAATCTTAAAATAAGATTACTAAACAGCATGGACATTTTTAAGGTCTCTTTTCATGAAATCATTTTTTTCCTTTTGACAATATTTTCATTTTATAGCACTTATCATAATTGTAATTAATAAGGCATCTGCATAATTGTGTATTAATGTCAGTCTCCCTGGTTATTCTGTAACCCCCTGGACAGAGGAACCAGAACTGATCTGTCTACATTCCCGATGCCCAATACGCTGACACATGCTAAGGACTCAAAAAAATACTGATGTTATCTCTGCATTAGACTGTGATTTCATTCTCACAATGTGTCACCCAGCTGTCTCAAAAGCACTTTGCTTCATTTAGTGACTCTCATCATCCTACAATTATGCAAGATGTTATGGGGTAAAGAGGACATAGGGTCTGGGAGTATTTTTTTTTTTTTTTTGCATCTTCCTATGAATCTATGATCATGTCAAAACAAGAGTTAAAAAAAAGGAGGGGGACTTTGCTTCCTGCCACCAACTTCTTGGATTTCACCTAGATAGCAGGAGACTTCTATTTCAATCCTTCCACATCCACAATATACTTGGCTTCCTGATTTCACCAGTGTTTTCCAGGAGCTTAACTTTCAACAATCTAATCACAGCTAGAATTATTTCCCGCCAACCCGTGACAAAGCAGATCACTTGGTACAACAGCTACTCTCTGAGACGGCCAACCAACATGCCAAGCGTGGTGCCAGTTTTCATACAGTTTATCCTTTTCTGTCTTCTCTGCACAGAGACCACCAAAAAGCTGTCACATGGTAGTAATTTTCAAGAACTAGCTGGAATACCAAAAGTCAAGGAGAAATGTTATGTTTTGACAAGCCAACCAAGCCCTCAAAATCTCTGGCTGGCCATAAAATTCACAGCATGCGTGCCCAGGTTCCCGGGCAATGAACCACACGCCATCCAGGTGTTATTTAGCCACGTCCACGGCGGCCTCATATCACGCAAAGAGTCAGGCCACCACCTAGCTGCCAAGAGCCTTGGAAAACTGTGCCAAGTGCATTAAAAGCAACAGAAAAGCTTCCCATGTCATGATATTCAGATAACTTCTTACTCCTCCAAGTTCCCTCCAAAAGCCACCCCTGGCGAACGTTTGACACTAGTGGCTTGAATCTCACAATCACATTCAAACTTTTAAACAAACCACAGAACAGATATTAACTTCCCTGTGAGCCTGGGACGGTCAGCGCTGCTGGATGCAAAGGCAGATTCAGTATCTGAGGGCAGAGCCACGTCTGGATTGCAGGGCATAATCAGAAAGTGGGTTTACCCGCTGCCCACACCAGCCCGAGCTGAGCCCGCTCTCTGTGGCTTTCTGATGCCCTTCCCCAGGACAGAAGCAAAGCAAAACCAAAGAACCGGCCTTCAGACCCACATCAGTCTCCGGGTCAGAAGACAAAGGCTGCCAAGCTCCCCAACACAGGCTAAAGCACAGCCTTCAGGTGACTCGTGCAAAGGTGACGGCAAATAACAGACACTCAAGGGGAAGTGGCTTTGACGGGCCTCTCCACACAGGGAGGCCAGGAAAGAGAAAGAGAAATGAAAACCAGTTTTCCTGCCTCATCGGCAGAAGTAGGGGCAGAGGGAAAGAAGGCCGAAAGCAGGAGAGAGATATGACCTTTATTATTAATTTTTCTTAATATGGCAGCATGATCAAGACTTTTACTCTCACTGCCAGGCAGTGAGTCCAGAGAGAGACAAACTGCACATCCTACTACGGCTTTTTGCAGAAAAGTAATGTCCATTGGCACAGCATTTTCAAATCAACAAAATACTTTCTTCTATAGAAACTCACTTAAGCTCTCAGCCATCCTGCGCTATTACGCCCAATTTACAGAAAAGGAAACTGAGTCTCAGAGAATCACAGAACTAGCAGTAAATGGCAGGACCAGGACAGTGCAATCAGTCAGATCAGCAGTTCAGGAGAGAGACGAAAGAAGCAGGTGAGAATTGGGAAGAGAGAAATATAGTTCCCTTGATGGGCAGGGGGCATCGCCATCCTTGTGGTGGGTCTGGGACTAAGGAAACAAGACTTCAGAGAGTTACATTTATTCTTATTCTAACAATTCAAAGAGAATAGTTCCTAAGCTGATAAATTCTCATTTCAAAGGTGATTCATAGAACATTGTCTCCAAAAAAGAAATCCACCCAGAAATGTGAGATGAGAGAGCTGTCAACAAAGGCCCCAGCTGTTTCTTAAATCGGCCGGTGCCTCAAATGGGACACCGGCTTAAGTCAAAATATCAAAGGACTTTAAAGTGAACAGCTTACCTTGAAGTGACTCTGGAACATGACCCGGGCCCCAGAGGGAGAGCAGGATCTCAAAGGCCAGGCCCTGGGAGGGAGCGGGAGGGTGAGCCTGGCCAGACCCCTGTCATCAGCCGTAAGGAAAGGACAGCAGGGCCACACCTCCAGCACCGGAGAAGCCCCTCTTCCCCAGGCTCCGGAGAGCACTTGCTTTAAACCCAAACACAATGTTCACAGTGCACAACGCTCAGCGTGCAAATGGGGGTGGCCTTGGGGGCCAGAGCGGGAGGGTGGGGAGGGAGGCAGGGCAGCAGATACACGGCACCAGGCGGTAGCCTGCGCTTGGCTGAGCCCACCATGCACATGTCACCGTTGGGGGGGAAAACACTCGGCCCGCCACCTCGCAGAGCCGCTGTGCAAAGCCAGTTTGGCCTGCACCCTTTGAATACAGAGAGACAAAGCCCAGTAACATGACCTTGAGGAAAATAATTTGCTGCCCAACTCAGTCCACAATTCCATTTTTTTATCTTTAATGAGGGTTTCTTGGGCTCGTTCTGGATGTGCAATCTGTTGCCACGCTGGTGTTTCTAAAGAGACCATTTGGGATTCCTGTCCTGAATCATTTCCAACGTGCTGAGTCCCGCTGTTGGGGTGGCCTGACCTCATTTCTCCTCCTGTTAGAGCCTTTAAGAGCACATCACCCTCGGCTTGGTGGCTGATGCTAAGGAGAGCAAAGAGTGCACCCCCAAGCGCTCACAGCCAGGATACTCAGGCTGGGTAGCAGGGACTGGAACAGCCATCGGTGGTAGCTAAAAGATACATCACATACTATGCACCATCTTGCCCGTTTTTAAGTATACAGCTCAGCAGCATGAAGTACCTTCACACCACTGTGCCACCACCATCACCACCCATCTCCAGAATTCTTCTCATCTTGCAAAACTGAAACTCTGGACCCATTAAGCCCCCAGGCCCTGGCAAACACCATTCTACTTCCGGCCTCTGAATTTGCCTACTCTAGGTAACTCAGGTAAGTGGAATCATACAGTATTTGTCTTTTCTGTGACTGCATTTCCCTTAGCACAATGTCCTCAAGGTCCATCCATGTCAAAGCATATGTCAGAATTCCCGTCCTTTTTAAGTCTGTATATTATAATATTCTGGGGGGGGACGGGGGGCAAGGGCAATATACGTAACCTAAACTTTTGTACCCCCACAATATGCTGAAATAATAATAAAAAAATAAAATAAATATTCTGATGCATGGATATACCAAATCGTGCCTATTCATTTATCCATCGGTGGACACCTGGCTATTTCCAACTCTTGGCTGTCGTGAATGAGGCTGCTACGAACATGAGAGTATAAGTATTTGTTGGAGTTTGTGGCCTTTTCTCACAGCTGCCCAAACTGAGATGAATGGAGGTGAACAGCGCATCTCAGAAGGTGGTGGTTTTGCTCATGCAATGTTGCTGCCCAAGTCGACCTAGGGATGAGGGCTGGGCCCCTCCGGCCCAAGCTGGGGCATAGGGGTCTGTCTCAGAGGCAGCCAATTTCCCTACTGTTCAGTGCCTCACACACACACACACACACACACACACACCACCCAACGCAATGCCTAAGCATCTCACAGCACACACCCAACACTCACACACCTCTCAACTCTGCATACACCCCAACTCTCACAACACACCCTATCAGACAAACCAACTCCTACATGTACCCCAACTCTCACACACACCAATTGTGGCACACCTCAACTCTCACATATACCCCAACTATCACACATGCCCTAACTCACACATATATCAACTCTCACACACCCCAACTCTAAAACAGGCCAACCCCCACACACATACCTCAGCTCCACCACTCAGAGGCTCCATCCTCTCCAGGGACTCCTCCAGGGAGTGGCCCCTCAGCCACCTGCACTCTGGGGACATCACACATGGGTCTCCAGCTTTCCTTTCCTGTCCCCCGTCTCTAGACAGGACCCTGTGCTTTTTAAAACAAAATGCCTCTTGACCACTCTAATTCTAGCTTATTTGGCCCCAGTTTTATTACATTATGTTCATTTTTCATTCAAAGGGAGGAATTGATTGGAAAAACATATTTTAAACACTCTCATAAGATTTTCCTCCCATGAAAGAAGGTCTCGGAGTAGATGGTACAGAGAGAGTAGAGAGAGAGCTTTTAAAGAAAAAAAATGTGTCTAGAGGACATTCTGCCAACTGGAGAGAAACGAACTGTGCAAGTCTCACTTATAGCTATATTCCCAGAGCAGACTGCAGGTATACAGCTGGTGCTCAATAGTAATAGTTGAGGTAATAAATGAATGAATGTTTGCAGTGAACAGGAGGAAGGGAGAGAACAGGGTACTCCCTAAGCACCCATCTTCACTTTGAATCAACCAAGAGCACACGTGCAGCTTAGGAGAGGGAGGTTCAGGGTGAGCCTGGAGCCGAGTCCAGTGGCTGTGGCTCTGAGCTCTCCACTAGAGTTTGGACAGAGCTGAAAATTCCCAGGCAGACACTGTGCCGCTCATCCATACAGTGAACGCTGGGACCTGCGTGACTCACTGGTCTCACCCAGCACTGCTCTAAGCAGGGCAGAAGGTCTAGTGCAATGAGAATTGCACAGACACTGGTTAATCACAGGGTAGTCGGGTCTTCCTGGACTCTCTTGACGTGGGTACCTATGGTGACAAGAGCAGCAAGTGGCCCCAGATTTCATCCTGTCCACTTTCCTGCTTTTGGGCTCCACCCCTCTGCAGGCTTAACCTCTCATCACACCAATAAATAAATCTCCCTTCAGCGTCAAGCAGTTCAAGCATCAGACAGTCAAAGTGCAGAGAAGGATGCTCCCCCACCTCTTTTTGGGAAGACTGGAGAAGAAGGAAAGTCCTTCCACCCACAGCGTACACATATTGCCTGGCTCTGCCAAGCCTGTGGATAGTTATGGCCACAGATGCATATAAGATGCACAAAACAAAATGGCACAGCCATCAGAGACCAGGCTGTGTCTCAGTAGGCTACAAGGAAGGAAACCAAATGACCAGTCAAGTACTCATGAAGAAACCCAGTCAGAAACACCGGAATGGACACCTGCTCAACCATCTCAATCTATGTGTCTTTTTCTGAGAAAGGCCTGCAGTTTTGTCATTGGAACCAGTGCATTCAGTCATGTCTCAAAAGACCCCCAGCTCCAGATCCAGCAGGCTTGAAACTGAGGTGGGAAGACTGGAAATCATTCTACCAGGAATCAGGAGGACAGTCTACTGAGGAGGACACGAGGCTATCAACTTGCCTCTTGTAGAACGGGTTGCCTTCCATTTATTTTTTTAAAGTAGGAAAACTGCAGGAATAATTACATGGTGTAAATATACTACTCCCCACTTCAAGCAACCTCTTCACAGCAACCAAGACCCAGGCGAGTCTGTCATTATAGTCCATGAAGGAACAAAAGTCATATCAACATTGAGGTTTCTGTGGTGAGCCGTGATGAAGTCTCCCCAGAGCTCGCTGGGACTCTCTCTCTGGGCTACTTTATCCCAACATGGCTGTGGTTTGGTCTTCAAACAAGTTGAAAGATAAGCAAATACCCTTCCTTCCAGGTTACATTTGACTGCCCTTAGTATCAAGTGTGTTTTGTGAATGTCAGCAGTCTAGCAGAAAGCCACAATTCGCCCACACTTGACCACAGAACCCCCATCTAGAATAAACCAGAATCGGGGCAGGGTTTCCCATCCAAAGAGCAAAATCGAATTTGATGAAAAGGTGATACAGTCAGCCTCTCAACCACCAATCTTTTTGAAGTGGGAAATGAGAGAATAAGGGCAATCAGACGGGTAACTGAAACCACTATAAAACCTCACCAAACATCACAAATGATTTCTTAGCAACACCGAGAACAAAGATTACAGAGTGTATTGATAGACTAAATTTCCACTGTCCAACTCAGTAGTCACCAGCCACATGTAGCTATTTCAGTTTATATTTTAATTCATTGAAATGAAATAAAATTTAAAATCCAACTCTTCAGTCATGCTAACCACACATTCCAAGTGTGTTCAAGAGCCACGAGTGGTTAGTGGCTACCATACTGGACAGAACACTTCTATCGTCACAGAAAGTTCTATTTTCCAACACAGGACTAAATACTAAGGAAGGGAGAAGGAAAGGAAGTAAAAAGGAAAATAGAAGCGTCTTTAAAAAAAAGAAAAAAGGCTCAGACACCTAAGTACTCATTGTGTACCTCTCTTGGAACTTCCTGAAGACTTATTCAAACACAGTAATGCTCAGTTGACTCTTTTGAGACTCTAGGACTAGATAACCAATGTTGTTCCATACAAATGTAGTAACAGTACATGTGCCATGTGTAATTATTTCTGTAATTATCATAGCTTTTTACATAAACTGAGAGCAACTCTTGCAACAAAAGGTTGGGTGCTGGCCTCACGTTCATTTTGGGACTTTGCTCTCCTGATTTCTAAGGCCATGATTTTAGATCTTTCTGGAAAGGACCAGGAAAACATCCCAATTACCACTTTAAGCACTCTTAGAATATATTTATTTATTGGCTTTCTTCTTTCCATAAATGTTTATCATAGATTAAATGGTTCTTTTTAATTTTAGGAACTGTCTTAGCACAAGCATCTGCCCCAGGACCACCCCAGCTTCGGATGCTAGCTACAGAACAGTAGAGACGGTTTTAGTCAAGGCTTTTTGCGTAACAGGTAACGGAAACCAATCTGGGCTACCTTAATTAGAAAAGGACATTTGTAAGAAGGATGCTGAGGTCCCCCCTGGAGCCTGAGGATAAGGAGACTTCATGATGGACCACAGGGCTTGGAAATCCACCCGTTCTCGCTGCCTCTTGTCTCTGCTTCTCTTTGTCCAACTACTTAGTTCATCGCTCTCTTCAGAAATTCATTCTTTGCTTCACTTCACGGGGTAGAAGAGGGCCACCCTACAGCCCTGAGGAACATGTGCTGTCAGGCCATGATGGCTTCTGGATGTTCACGTGCCCCTCGGTAGTCAGAATTTCTGAGACCCAATTCTGAGTACCTAAGAAAGCTGATTGGCCCAGCTGGTCTCCCCAGCGTCCAAACAGCTGTGGAGGGGGATGGCACCATCTTAGTGCAAACGCGGCAGCAGCAGTCTCTGAGGTCCGAGAGAGTAGGGAGGAGGTGGTTCTGAGAGAGGGGGAATCACCACCCTGTGAGCAGTGATATCAACCAAAGTTCTGAGGAGAAAAAAATACAAGTTTAGGAAATGGAGGGTTTGGCTGGGTGTGGTTGGCCACACCTGCAATGCCAGCACACTGGGAGGCCGAGGCAGGAGGATTGCTTGAGGCCAGGAGTTCAAGACCAGCCTAAGTGACATAGCGAGACCCCATCTCTACAAAAAAATAAAAATACTAGCCGGATGTGGTGGCACCTGCCTATAGTCCCAGCCACTCAGGAAGTTGAGGCAGGAGGATCGCTTGAACCCAGGAGTTGGAGGCTGCAGTGAGCTATGATGATGTCACTGCACTCTGGCTGACAGAGCAAGACCGTGTCTCAAAAAAAAAAAAAAGAAAGAAAAAAGGAACAAAAAGAAATAAGAAATGTTCAGCTGTACTCCAATATCCCAAAATATTACAGCACAGGGTGTCCACAAACTCTGGAAATATAGATAACAGTATTTTCCTTTTTAGCAGATTGAAGATGTCCTTCATGACAAGTATATTAATTCACCTGTGTTTCCAGATTTTACAGACACCCTTTACATTTTGTGTTTCTTCAGGAAACTGATGTTCACTGCTCAAAGGCAACAGATGTTTTTTTTTTTTTTTAAGTCCCAAACCAATAGGTATTTTATTGCATCATCAAAATTACAAATAGTTGTTAGGAATTAACTGGCATCTTCATGCGGCTGGACAACTCTTAGATCTTATTCATCAGCCTGCTGAACTGTTCCTTTTTCACAGACATGGATACTGTCCAAAACTTTTCTGATATCCTTGTTTTTAACTGTTGTGGCTGTTGCATCAGAGCAGCCGAATTTGAAACAAGCTCAATGTCGTTTCGTTTCCTTCAAGGATCAACTCATCTTTTGTGCTTCAGATACTGAACGAGCAACACCTGGCCTCATCCGAACCCTGTGGGTGTATTTTTCACCTAAGAAATTCCGTATTTCCACAAGAGACCCATTCTCCTGGACAACGGCGTTGACGAGGAAGTGAGCAGACACAGACCTCATCTTGTAATGGAAGCCCAGCGTGGCACCCTTGATCACGTTCTGTACGTGACTCAGTGCAAACTGTGGCCAGTTCCTTTCTACTTCCCCACCATTTGCCTCTTCTTTTTCTTTCCAAGGAGACTAAGTTCTACATGGATGTGATTGAGGTCCCTCCGCAGGGTTCCTCTGGGACCCTTCACAATAACTGTGATTTCGACATTTTCTGGAATGCCGGCAGTCTGATTGCTGAGAATGGTCTTCACTCTCTCAGTAGACACGGCAGAGAGAGGCAACAGATATTTTAGAAGGAGATTAAAGTTTAGGCAGGCAGATTTTTTCTCAATATACTTGCAAAGCTGAGATCTTTTTTTTTTTTTTTTTTATTTCAGCTCATCATGGGGGTACATAAGTTCAGGTCATATACATTGTCCTTGTCCTGCCCATCCCCCCGAGTCAGAGTCCCAAGCGCGTCCGTTCTCATTCTCCAGACAGTGCGCCTGGCACTCATCATGTATTCATACCTCGATCCCCTCCCCCCCCCACCTCCCCGGGTCTGCACCTTCAAGCATGACCATTCCCCAGAGGGTGCGCAACGCACTCGTCATGTAGGCATACACCCATCCCCTCCCCCCCACCCCCCCCATCCCAGTCTGATATCCAATTGGTATCCTTCCCCGATGTACATTTAGGTGATGATCAGGGAAACCAGTTTTCTGGTGAGTACATGTGATGCTTGTTTTTCCATTCTTTGGATACTTCACTTAGTATAATGGGTTCCAGCTCTCTCCAGGAGAACCAAAGAGATGTCGTATCATCGTTATTTCTTATAGCTGAGTAGTACTCCATGGTATACATATACCACAGTTTACTAATCCATTCGTGGATTGATGGGCACTTGGGTTGTTTCCACATCTTTGCGATTGTGAATTGTGCTGCTATAAACATTCGGGTACAGGTGTCTTTGTTAAAGAATGACTTTTGTTCTTCTGGGTAGATGCTCAATAATGGGATTGCTGGATCGAATGGTAGGTCTACTTGAATCTGTTTAAGGTATCTCCATATTGCTTTCCATAGGGGTTGCACTAGTTTGCATTCCCACCAGCAGTGTATGAGTGTTCCTGTCTCTCCGCATCCACGCCAACATGTGTTGTTTTGGGATTTTTTGATAAAGGCCATTCTCACCGGAGTTAAGTGGTATCCCACTGTCCCCATTACTTTTCAACATTGTATTGGAAGTCCTTGCGAGAGCTATCAGACAAGAGAGCAGAATCAAAGGTGTCCAAATAGGGACAGAAGAGATCAAACTCTCACTCTTCGCTGATGATATGATGTTGTATCTGGAAAACCCCAAGGACTCAACCAAGAGACTCCTGGAATTAATTAACGAATTCAGTAATGTCTCAGGTTACAAAGTCAATACACACAAATCAGAGGCATTTGTCCCGACCAGCGGGGCATACAACGCAGGGGTGCGAGGAGGACTACCTGCTGCTGGTGAAAGAAAAGAGACAAGAGACACACAAAATGGAGGCAAGACAAAATTCTGATCAAGCCCCAAAATTTTATTGCTGGGTGGCTGCTTATATGCACTGTAACGGGGGAGGGTAGGAATAAGGACTCGTGGCAGCTGCTGATAGGAGGAGAGGGTGGCGTGAGATGAGGAAGAGAAGTGGGAGGGGTGTTGCAGGCTTTACGCGGGCTTTCTTCGCAGGCTTTCTCTATGCAAGGAGGAAGAAGAAGACCTAAGATGGTGCCTAAGCCTAAAATGGCGCCTACATAAGGCTGAGCTGGCTCCTGACAGGCATTCATATATGCCAATACTATTCAATCGGAGAACCAAATTAAGGACTCAATACCTTTCAAAATAGCAACAAAGAAAATAAAATATCTAGGAATATATTTAACTAAAGAGGTAAAGGACCTCTATAAAGAGAACTATGAAACGCTAAGGAAGGAAATTGCAGAACACGTAAATAAGTGGAAATCCATACCATGCTCATGGATTGGAAGAATTAACATCGTTAAAATGTCTATACTACCCAAAGTAATCTATAGATTCAATGCAATTCCTATTAAATTACCAACATCATTTTTCACAGATTTAGAAAAAATAATTATACACTTTGTATGGAAACAGAGAAGACCCCGTATAGCAAAAGCAATCTTAAGCAATAAAAACAAAATGGGAGGTATTGATTTGCCAGACTTCAAACTATACTACAAAGCTGTGGTGCTTAAAACTGCTTGGTACTGGCACAAGGGCAGGGACACAGACCAGTGGAACAGAACAGAAAACCCAAATATAAAACCATCCTCATATAACCATCTAATCTTTGACAAAATAGACAAAAACATACTCTGGGGACAAGAGTCCCTATTCAATAAATGGTGCTGGGAAAACTGGATAGCCACATGTAGAAGACTGAAACAGGACCCACAGATTTCACCTCTCACAAAAATCAAATCACGGTGGATAACAGATTTAAACCTTAAATGGGAAACGATTAGAATTCTAGAAGAAAATGTAGGAAAGACTCTCACAGACATTGGTCTAGGCAAAGAATTTATGAAGAAAACCCCTAAGGCAATCGCAGCAACAACAAAAATAAACGAATGGGACCTGATTAAATTAAAAAGCTTCTGCACAGCCAAAGAAACAGTCACGAAAATAAACAGACAGCCTACAGAATGGGAAAAAATTTTCGCATACTACACATCAGATAAAAGACTGATAACAAGAATCTATTTAGAACTCAGGAAAATCAGCAAGAAAAAATCAAACAATCCTATCAAAAAATGGGCAAAGGACATGAATAGAAATTTTTCAAAAGAAGACATAAGAATGGCCAAAAAACGTATCAAAAAATGCTCAACATCCCTAATCATCAGGGAAATGCAAATCAAAACCACAATGAGATCATTTTTATACTTAAATTTCTGAATATGTTTGCTTTCTTTAAAATGAAAATAAGCTGAATCAGAGGAATTATAGTCATTTTTCACCATTTAAGTTAGTGTTTCAATAGTAGCCCTTATTTTAGAGCTATTCTGTTACGTTGTTTTTTTTACCAATTATCTCCCTACTGGTTTTTTCAAAGATATTAAATATTGACATTCTTTAAAAGAAATTGAAACAAAACAATAATAAAAGCCAAATTCTCATCTTCATATTTTTGCTGTGAAAAATTAAAACAATGAAAGCTTATAGGTCACTCATTGTAGCTAATCATTTCTTGCAAACATTAACACTGTATTTTCATTTTGAATAGTAGTTGCCCAAATTTTTTTCTTTCTTTCTTTCTTTTTTTTTTCTTAAGGCTGGTCAAGTGAAGCAGTGGGAGTGGAGAAGGAACAAAGGAATCTGTAACTGGTTGTGATCAATTAGGAACAAAGGAATCTGTTACTGGTTGTGATATTTAAAAAAATCACTTCTGAGGAAATACTTTAACCTTGGAAAAAAGAGAATTTGTTTGTATTTGGATATTTTTACCAAATATCCAAGTTTTTTAATCCCAGGAGATCCCAGAATAAAATAAAGTGCAAGTCGTTCAACATTCAACATGGACTCACCAGCCAGCACCCAGAATCTCTGAAGAGGGGTCCACTCCAGAGAAGCAGAGATGGGAAAGGTGTTTGCTGGCAGGACGAGGAGGGTTACGCCCCACCACACCTGAAGACCAGGAGGCCGCAGCCTCACTCCACTGCCTGAAGGCGTCTTAGAGCTCCAGAAGCAAAACAAGCTCTACCTACAAGTCCAGCGTAGAAAAGGAGGCCGATTGGCCCTGCTTGCTTCACCCGGTGACTCTGGACCAATCACCCTGGTGGGGAGGATGTGGCACCAAGAGTGGCACACCCCTGAGTCAGGAGCCCCCTGGGCTAGCCAGCCCCACACCCCACACAGGACGGACAGGGAATGGCAGGACCCCAGAGGTGAAGAGCGGAGCTGTTCCTGGAGGGAGAGCTGCTCAACACACCCAAACCGCAGATTCCTGCCACAGACTTGCAGCCTGAGCAATTTTTGGACCCTAACCTTAAAGGCAAAGAATAAAAGGTATGAACACACTGAAGTTCTTTTAGAGAGGAGTATCCAAAAAAGACACTAAGATAAGAACTTAAGGTTAGCCAAGGGGATAATATGGAAAAAGATAAGGCGCTAAGACAACCAAAAATAGAAGTACAGACATGAAGATGATAAAAGGAATTAAATAAAGACCAGTGAGGGTTGTCATGTCGTGGCACCTCCTAGCTCTCCATACGCTATTTCCTCTAGTCCCCCTAAACAACCCCCCACGATGCGTTATGGCCTCCAGCTAGAGCTGAGAACCCTGAGTTTCACAAGGCCAAATACCTCCCCCGAGCTCACTGAGTCAGTTCCGTGGCAGAATCGGAATTCCAGCCCAGGTCCGACTGACCTTAAACCTCTCCCGGCCCCCTTGCATCTCCCCCTACACCTGCCTGTCTCCCGCCTCCTGCAGGGTTTTAAAGCCAAGCATGAGGATTTGGACCTGGTGCAAACGTTACTGAAGAATTCAGTGACCACTCTGAGCGTAACTAGAATGGAGAGAAGAGAACCAGGAAGGCGTCCGGTTGGGCTTCTCGTGCGTCTCTGGGTGCTTGTTAAAACCGTACCTTCTGGGTTCTCATCCCCAGAGACTCCAATTCCCTGGGTCTGGAGTGAGGCCCAAGAATCCCAGCTTCACCGAGCATCGGCTGTTTCTGAGGCAGGTGTTCAGTCACCTGGGCGAGAAACCAGGGACAACGAATGACAGGAGGGTGTGAGGAAAATAGGCGGAAGATCTCTGTGCTCTGATACTGTGAGACTGGAAAAGAAGAAAAAGAAATGCATCAAAGGCAACCATGAAAGCTACTTGTCTGCCTTTGAAGATGGATGTAGCCTTTGTCCCAGGGAGGGAATATTCTAGAAGAGCTGGGCAACCCGTAAAGGGGAGGGGGTAGGAGGAGGTGCCGCCTGCGTCGCTAAGTGGCAAAGTACCAACCAAAGTGAAGGCTTAAAATAATTATTAATACTTGATCTGAGGTTATCAAAGAGTGAGGAATGAAACTAAGAGGAAAGAATGCACTAAGTCAATGTTATTGATTTACACTGTGAAAGAAATGCCAGAACTATTATTTAGATGTCAAAATAACTCCAAGAAGAGTACAAGGCTGTTTTGATAATTTGAAACCAAATACCTGTCTTCTTTGAGATGAGGCTTTCAGACATAGAGCCTCCTTAAATCCCACCGCGATGCTCTGCGCAGGTCGTATTTCCTCTTCAAAGGTTGCACCATGTTAAATTATATGCAATTTCAAAAAGAACAAGTCGTTGTCCTACTTTGAGTCCCCTTCTCTTAAAAGCATGTTTTGACTAAGATTAATTTATAGCCCAAGGAGATCTAGAGAAAGGAAAAAGCCTTGAGATTGCAAGTAAAAAGAACTAAGAATTCCCACCGCTGCTTAAATATCAAGTAACGCTGTTTTGGGACTAAGACTGGTTTGCAGAGCTACTGGACCGACTGTGGCTTTGCAAGTGTCCAGTGGACACCTCGGGGAGGGTCGGGGAATCTAGCCGGGTCCCGCAGTGCGTGGAGTGGCCTCAAGGGGAGCCCAGCGCAGGGCAGTTGGCCGGGCCTCGGGGCGGTTCATCAGATCAGCAGCAAAGTGGGAAGAACACAGACACTTAGATCCGCACGGAGGGTTGAGAGGCTACTGAGTGAAGGTCATGGAGCACTCGGGAAGGTTCAGTCCAGGTTCCATGTGACCAGGAAGAAAGAAAAGGAAAAAAAAGAGAGAGAGAGAGAGAGAGAGGGCGCGGCAGGATGGCTGGGCACATGTTTGTCCAGGCTTCTGCGAAGTGTGCTTGTCCCCTGTGGACACCTGCGAACCCAGAGCTCAGATCACAGCGGCCACACACGTGCTCATCAGAGTACTGTTGCCAGACTAAAGAAGACTCTTGACTGCCTTTATTAGATTTTTTCCATAATTTATCACTTCTTTAAAAAAAAAAAAAAAAGCATCTCCCTGTGCTATTTTTATGCCTGCTTTATGTATGTTAGGAGTCTCTCCATCAGTCACATACGGGACACTTGCTTACCAAACCGGTAACTAGTCATTAAGGTCACCTGAAGGGGCCCAGGAGCACCTACTGATGCCGGGCACACCACGGCTTATTCACCCGCCTTAAAAGACAAACTTCCTTATACCTCTCGGCTTTTACGCATACTCGCTTTGATAATTCCATTTCTTGCATTTTTTTTATCATTCAGATGCAAATTACTGGAAGGGAAAGATGTTTTAATAGGATAAGGGATTAAGTATTTGCACAGCAGCTTTGATCTGCTGGCATTTCCTGAGTCCTTGGATGTTCAGCTCTGGCCCGATACTTATTTCCTTAGAAAGAGGATCTATTCCTTTGCTCAGGCGGCTGTAACAAAATCCCACAGACTGGGTGGCTTTTATTTTCTCGCGTTTATTTTCTCACAGTTCTGGAGACTGGACGTCCAAGATCAAGGTGTTAGCAGGTTTGTTTTCTCCTGAGGACTCTATCCTTCGCTTGCTACTGTCTCACAAGGTCATCCATGCATGTGTACCCTGACATCTCCCCACACCCGTCGTATGAATTGTGTCCTCCCACCCTTATGACCTCATTTAACCCTAATCAACTCGTTAAAGGCGCTATCTCCAAATACAGTCGCATCAGGGGTTAGGACTTCAACATATGAATTTCAGGGGAATACAATTCAGTCCATGATACAGGATATCCCAGAAACATTAACAGAATCAATTACTAAAACTCTCTAGAATGGTGGAAGAGTTTAGGTCTTACTCTGTCATAGCTTGACCCATAACTCCATCAATGTGAAACATATCATGGGTTACCATACGTCTGAAATAAATCAACTACGTATATAATAAAAGCACTGTATCTGTGGGAAGGAATTGGTAGTATTTCTAATCTTTATTTTTAATATAATTAAAAGGGGCTTCCACTCAATCAGAAACCCTTAGACATTTGTTTCATATCCAAATGATAAATTATGTCAAAATACATATCTTAGAAGCCATTTGTACTTAACTTCTGATGGGGAAAAATATAGACATGACATTTAATAAATAAGGGGCAAGGGCTTTTCAATATTCTTATGATTGGAAAACTGCTGCTGTTAATAGCAGCTTAATAGCAGCTACTATTTCAGTAAACAATGAGACATAATACAGAAGGCACTTAATCCAAAATGTATAAAATCTGTGCAAATTATCAAATGTGATTAGCTGGTGGAGATTTATGGTTTCTGGGACTAAATCACTATTGGCTTGTGGCATTTACTATTTTTTTTATCGAGATACACAGCTATAAAACTCCATGAGGATTGACCAATATCTGTTCTGCAAATGGGATAATGTAGCCAAGAGGCAATGTATAACGTGATTATTTAAGGAGAGGTAAGGTCCTAGAAACGGTCCCAAATTGTGTTACATTGTATGCATGTAACCATTTCAGACAGATTTAACCAACCCCTACTGAGAGATCTTTCTGAGCCTCATCATGCCCTACCTTTTAGGCAGCTCCCAAATTTTCTATCAGTTGTCCCACACCTGACTTCATCACAGTGAAAATATGCCTGTGCCTTCTCAGCCTAACAGATACCATTAGCTCAGAGTCCCCACCACCACCTTTTTTTTTTTTTTTTTTGAGATATAATCTTGCTCTGTCACCTGGGTAGAGTGCAGAGGTGTCACCACAGCTCACTGCAATCTCAAACTCCTGGGCTCAAGCGATCCTCCTGCTTCAGCCTCCCAAGTAGCTGGGACTACAGGCGCACACCACGATGCCTGGCTAACTTTTCTATTTTTAGTAGAGACAGGGTCTCGCTTTTGCTCAGGCTGGTCTGGAACTCCTGATCTCAAGCAATCCTCCCACCTCAGCCTTCCAGAGTGCTAAGATTACAAGCGTGAGCCACCGCATCTGGACCCCCATTTATCTTTTTATTGTTTATTATTTTCTCCTTGCTTCCAGCTATGGGTTACTTTCTTCCAACCCACTTTTTTTGGTATGACTACACCTTTATCCAATGTTGCCAACTTCCCATCGAGTTTCCTCTTTAAACTTCTCTAATGCTAGAGAGTCATGGTGATAAAGATTCACTAACAATTATTAGCCAAGCAGGATGATAGAAAAGAAAGATACAATTATGATGGAAACATAAGAATGGCCCATAGTGCAGCCACAGTACAGATTTTTTTTTTTTTAGTAAAGATAGTTGTGTATTTATGGCATATTTTACCATAAGATACCTGATTCAATGCAAGCATGGCTGATGATAGCATCAGAATTGGGAAACACTCACGGTTAACACTTCCTCTAAAGCGGGAAGTAACCATAATCCAGTTCCTCCCGTCAATGGCAGTGAAGCTGTAGAGAACTTCCCCAGGCGGAAGCTACACTCTCCAATTCCTTTTCTGATTGACCCAAAAAGCAAAATACAGGAATATTAGCCACATTCTCCTATTGCTAATTCAAGGTACTGTTGTTCAGTAAAGAATATTTCCAGTGAGCAGCATAAAGCATCATACTCACATGAAAATCCCGAGTGGAAACCACTTGGTCAGTTGGTTTAGAGAAACCCAGACGGCCTTACCATCCCCCAGCTGTAATGAACGTTAGATGGGCTTATTCCTAAGTCTAGGCCCCCAAATCTCTTCTCTTACGGCATCTTCTTTAGAAAATTTGTAATGGTTAATTATTTCCTGGGCACTTTGAGATACGTGTAAATCTTTGTAAAGCCTTATGCCAGTTTGACACCCCAGGAATATCTTTCTCAAGGACCTGGAATCTATCCCTTTGCCACGTCATTCCACGGTGAGCAGGTCTATGCAAACATGTCAGGTTTCAGTCTGAAATGTTGGTTCTTGGAGCGCTCATGGCTGAAGTAAGGCAAGCATGAAAATGAGGTGTATTAAGGAGAGAAAGATAGGATTGTAGAGCAAGAGCAAGATATAGGTTTACAGAGTGTGATACATACGCCATAGCTGATGACTGAACCCATTGTCACAGCAAAGAGAGAGCAAAAGGAAGGGCCTGGTTATGGTCTCCATCTTGTTTTATAGTGCCCAGATTGGGACCTCCCTGTGGCTCAGACATCACCATGGAACCACTTTGATTGGACAGTTGGGAGTTGCATGACCTGAGTCTTAACTACACATGTGGGTTGTACTAGGTCAGTATCTGGACTCTATGGTACCTGTGTTGCTTGGCCCATGGGCTGGAGAGTCCTCTGCATTCTTTTGCAGCTGGCGCACTAAGTTATGATTGTTAGATTTGTAGGGTGTTCCCTCCTCCCCCAGGTATGGCAGTAGCTCAGGGCAGGATTAAGGTGGGACAGGACCAAGATGGGGGCCCGGGAGCCACCTTTGTCCTTCTTCCCAGGTGGGGCAATTGCACCAAAGCAAGGCACAATCTTTCTTGCCTAGGAGACCTGGAATCCCTTGCTAACTACCTAACAAACCCACCCCTAAAGGCCTGGGAAGCTGAAAGGCTGAAGAAAGAGGTTAACAAAACTATTTTCTCAGAAAGAAGCATTTCATAGGGGCTTATAAACAGAAGTTTCAGGCGGGGACGAGGCAAGATGGTGGATCCCAGAGCCATTACCCCCCATACCCAGGGTTTATACTCCAATAGGGAAGGAATGCATAGGACACTTGAAGTCAATGCCTCAGGGAAAGGTAAGAACTATGTGAATCTGCTTAAGGGCAGGATTTGTGGTCAAGGTTTTGCAGTAACAAGATAATGTAGAAATCTTAAAGGAATTCCAGGAACAGGGATTCATCAGAAGTCAGCACAGTAGATTAGTAACCAAGACCGAGTTGCTTTGGCCTCCACAAATGTAATCATCGAGAATGACTTTGCCGTGTTGCCTAGTCTCTATGGGAGGGGAGGAGCTTAATTTTGGGGCATCAATCAGCAAACACAGGGGGCCCAATCACAGAGGAAAACATTGGCAAACTCAGGAAATAACCATGCATGTGTTCAACACATCTCATTGCTCAACCTCCTCACTAACATCCTCCAGTACTTTTTCACTAACTCATTCTGTTCCTTAAAACCCTCCTGCTCTTTGTTCCAGCAGAGTTGAGTTCACACTTAGCTCTGGCCTTTCTCCCGTATTGCAACAGTCTCCAACAAAGTCTGCCTTGCCTGTTTAACTTTGGTCAGTGCAACTTTTGCTTTGACAAGTTTATCATTTCTATAACTTTACTCTTCACAGAGAAAAGGGAAAAAATATTTTTCATTCAGCTTCAAAGAGTTACTTATTTCCCAATTAACAAATGATTCATGATTTCTTCATGGCAAAATTTTATAAGACATCTGTTGTGGCCAGGAATGGTGGCTCACACCTATAATCCTAGCACTCTGGGAGGCCAAGCCGGGAGGATTGCTTGAGCTCAGGAGTTCAAGACCAACCTGAGCAAGAACAAGACCTCCACTGGACATTGTGGCCCTTGCCTGTAGTCCCAGCTACTCGGGAGGCTGAGGCAGGAGGATCGCTTGACTTCAGGAGCTTGACATTGCAGTGAGCTATGAAGATGCCACTACACTGGGCAACAGAGTAAGACTTTGTCTTTAAAAAAAAAAAAAAAAAAGACATCTGTTGTGAATTGCCAGCTCGCTGTTTGAGAAGTATATATATTTGTTTACAGTGAACTCAAATGCTATTAATCACCATCATCATTCATTTATTTTTTCATTCATTGAATAAGTATTCATTGAGTTTTGACCAGAAGCTACGTGTGGTCCTGAGGATGTGGCAGGTGGCAGGCAGCAAGCCCCAGCCTGCAGGAAGCTTCGGTCCAGCGTCAGCACAAAAGCAGCAGTTTGGAGAGCCAGAGTATGCTTTTCTCTTTCACCTTTCTCTTTGCCCTGATTTTGGAGACATCATCCCTCCGCCCAGGGGAGAGCTGATGGTTACAGAAGGAATGCAAAGAAATAGACGAAAGCTATATTCTCCTCCGTGCATTCAAAAGGAAGATTCTGCAGGAGAGTTCGCCATTCATGCTGGGCTGTGGACCTGCAAAAGAGTGTCCAGCTTTTCTCCTCCTCCTTTTGGCGTAACAAAAGCCAGGGGTGGAGGACTAAACTAGGAAATGTTCATAAGGGAGGTCTGGGCACGACCTGCCCCTGTCCGGCCTGCCTGAGTGAGCCGTGGTGAGGAGAAGGGAGCCCAGAGCCGAGAGGTCAAGCCAGGCCAACCGGTGCGCGGTTTTCAAGTGAGGATATCCACCCAGAAGTTTTGGGACTTTCTACATATGTCAGGTTATGGAAGGAGCCACCTGACTGGCTGTCCCATATCCCAGTCCAGGGCATGGACACATCCTAGTAAATTTGACAGCTTAAAAAGCAAAATCATTCCAAAGGAGACCTTGAAGATGAGCTGTCCGGGCCACTGCAGTGCCCACGGGGCACCAACCCTGAGCTGAGAGCCAGCAAGCCACAAGAGAGGCAGCTGGATCCCTGGCCTGGGGCCAGGCAGAGAGCAAGGCTCAGGGCTGTGCAGGCAGCAAAAGCCAGCAAGGGAGAGATAGCAGATGTGTCCCCAAGCTGGTGCCTGAGTCCAGGGAACAGACTGCCAGTTCACCAGTTACAGACAGGAGAACCAGTCTGGGAGGGAAGACATGCCAACACACAGCCCCTTCTCACACCCCAAAGCCATCTTAGGGACAGACCCTTTAGACTGTTACCTAAAGGAGCATTTAAAGTCAACTAGGGCTTTTTAAATTAAATTGAATGAGACCAAGATTTAAATTGGATGGGACTAAACTGGAAGCCGTATTTCACCCATAAACCTGGGGAGTGGGCTCAGGCGAAGACCAGACCAACTGCAGCTGAAATAAAGGAATCACATGTCCTCTGTATGTGAGTTGAACTGATGACCCTGCATGGTGCTCACCGCTTCTTGTGCCCATTTTACAGATGAAATGGTAGGTCACAGGGCAGATGTGGACTGTCCTCGGTCATAGAACTAGTCAGTGGTGCGTGAGGACTCAAACCAAGGGCCCACTCTAGGACTCGTGCCTGCAATACACACCCCCACGGCCCGGGGTGAGAAGGCAGCGAGGCGAACAGCTCAGCTCATCTGGACGGCCACTACATCAGAAGGAAGGTGGCCTGTGAAGTTCCAAATATCGAAGCGGAAGTCCCCTCCCAGCAAGGGAAGCTTTGCGATTGCCATGTATCTTGTGCCCAATGACACGACCTGCCCTCAACACTAAAAAATAAAAACAAAAAAATAAAAAGCACATAACAGCACCAGCAATAATTAAAGATGAGATGAGAACAATGAAGAGAAAAGGAAAGTTCAAAGGGGCCTCCTGTGAGAGTTGTATTTTTAGGGAAAGAAAGGGAGGGAAAAGAACGATCTTTCTCTTGATGACTCTGTATCAAATTCTGAGGTTTGATTAAAGAAATGACCTTGAACCACAGCAGAGAAAAATAAAAGACAACTTCCAGTAAGTATGCCAGTTCAAATTAATGATTTACTTTTTATTTTTAAACTGAATTCAGTAGAGATTTACATGCATTAGGTTACAACGATTAACATTTGAAATTTGACCTTGAAATAATCTTTACATTCTAAATTCTTAATGATCAAAACAATGTTCTCAGTGACTAAAACATATTAGCAATTAATTATTAAAGGAGAATAATTGCAAATACACATTCCTAAAATCTCAAGGCTTTTAAACCATTTGTATAAATGACTGGACATTTTTTAAATTTGCAAAAGGAAGAAAAACCATCTGATTCTCACTTCCATTGTCAATACAACAACAACAAAAGGTACATACTTATTTTCCATTGTCTTGCAAGCTACTTCTGATCCCATCAAAGCCAAAGAAAGACAACAAAATTGTCCTGTATAAATTTGTGACATTAAAAAATAACCCCCGAAATTTCTTAAGTAAGGTTAATAAAAGGTCAGCCATTTTGATTATTTTGATATATAATTTAACAGCACATACATAGGACATGATTGTCATGCTACACCCAACAAATGATTGCTCCCAAACTCGTAATAGGACAGGTTGAGCTGCCTAGAAAACTGGATCTTCCTGAACAATTTTTATGGAGTAACAAGCTTTCAAGAACCCACGGCCTACACCACGACTAATAATTAACCCCACACCTCCATAAATAGGAGAAGGTTCTGAAGAAAAACTTAACCATATCTCATGCCATAGAGAAAAACAATTCAACCAGATATTTGTCCCATGTAGTGTAAGCAATCTCTCCCAATGCCGTGGCTTCTCTCGGCTCGGATGCTCCTACCTGAGTAGATTTCTTCTGACAGAAGGAACCCGAATGTGCACAAGCTGAGGCTGATTGTGGCTTCCACTGGACAAGGTTGTCCCAGGGCCAGGACAGGGCGGCCTAGGTGCCCTGGCCTCCCAAGGGCTGATGACCACATGTGGCCACTGTCTGGAGGAAGATAAAACACACCCCTAAACTCTCCCCAGTCCAGCCTCTTGCCCAGGGGTCCCATCAAAAATGACAAAATTTAATGAAAAAAAAAAAGCTAAGGCAATTTGCTGGGGCATTTAACCTGTCATTTCCTGGGTTGTCAAACATTACTTTTCACAATTTGCTGTTTGTCAATCATTATCATATTTTTTCCAATATAAAGGAGCAATATTTGAAATGGTACCTGTGTTAACTCTTTCTTTTTTCTTTTTTTTTTTTTTTTTTTAGAGACAGGGCTTCACTCTATTGCCCAGGCTGTGGTGCAGGGGTGTGACCGTAGCTCACCCAGCCTCAAATTCCTGGCCTCAGGCGATCCCTCCCCACCCACAATTCAGCTTCCCAAAGTGCTGGGACTATAGGCGTGAGCCACCATGCCCGGCCCTATGTTAATTTTCCATTGCTCATAACAAATTGCCACAAACCTAGTAGCTTAAAGCAACACAAATCTATTCTCTCACGGTGTCGGTAGGTCAGAAGTCCGGCACATCACACATTTGAACTGGGTTCCCTGCTCAGGATCACACAAGGCTGAAATCAGCTTCTTAGCTAGGTGCGTCCTTATTTGGAGGCTCAATGACGGAAAGAGGTTTCCAAGCTCCCTGAGGCTGTTGGCAGAATTCATCTCCTTGTGGCTGTGGGACTGAGGTCCCGTTTTCTTACTAGCTGTCAGCTGGGGCCCACTCTCAGCTCCTGGAGTCCACTCTCAAGCCCTTGACACGCGGCCCCCTCAATGGGCCCTCTCACACTTCATATCTCTCTTCTGGAAGGATCCAGAACTGATTAAGGACTCCCCTGATTAGGTCAGGCCCACCCAGGACAACCTTTGTTTTGATTACCTCAAAATCAACTAACTTGGAACCTTGATGACATCTGCAAAATCCTTTGTCCTATAACATCTTATTCACCATCCCATCCACGCTTAAGAAGGGCGGGGGGGTTTACACAGGATATGTTCAGCAGGGGCAGGAATCTGGGATCTTCTCAGGATGTGACTGGTTCTGTTCCTCTGGAGAACACTGGCAAATGTACCAGTTTATTGTGTGACTTACAACTGGGAGCCTCTGTGTGTCTCTCTGAACCCAACCCAACTTCATGTCAACCGCCTTCACACAAGAGGCAAAAATGTCAATCCCTCACGGATTTATAACTGTGCAGAACAGCCTAAAGGGCCCCAGTAGGACTGTGTTCCATGTCACCTTGCGATTGTGGCTGGTTTGCTTTACACAGAATCCTGTGACTGTCGAGTCCCTGCCAGGATACTTTTCTGCAGGCACAATTTGTATTGTCCTAGCCTGATGACATAGAAAGTGGAGGACGGTAACCAGGGACTGCTCCCATTGCAAAGGATATGAGAACTATCATAGATGCTTTCAGCAGCAAATAACTGAAAACCTAACAAAACAGGGCTTAAACAACAATGAAGGTGTGTGTTGCCTCACATAATAAGAGTCTAGAGACAGCCTCCAGGGTTGATTATTCAATTGCTTATGAAGAACACGGGTCCTTTCCTTCTTTTTGCTCCGCCATCCCTAGTATGTTGACTTGGGATGGCTCCCCTCATGTTGCCAAGGAGGCTGCCATAGACCCAGGCATCATGCAGAGATGACAACATATAGAAGCACAAAGAAACTGTTCTTTCTCACTTGCCTTTTTTTACCTTTTAGAATAGAGGCTGAGGAGGGCTAAATTGTGTAAAAAAAAAAAAAATCAGACCGGGCACGGTGGCTCACACCTGTAATCCTAGCACTCTGGGAAGCCAAGGCGGGTGGATCGTTCAAGCTCAGGAGTTTGAGACCAGCCTGAACAAGAGTGAGACTCCGTCTCTACTGAAAATAGAAAGAAATTGTAGGAATAACTAAAAATATATACAGAAGAAATTAGCCAGGCATGGTGGTGCATGCCTGTAGTCCCAGCTGCTCGGGAGGCTGAGGCAGGAGGATTGCTTGAGACCAGGAGTTTGAGGTTTCTGTGAGCTAGGCTGATGCCACAGCACTCTAGCCTGAGCAACAGAGTGAGCCTCTGTCTCAAAAAAAAAAAAAAAAAAAATCAGTACTTCAAAAACTCTTCCAAAAGAAGAGGAAACACTTCCAAACTCATTCTATGAGGCCAGTATTACCCTGATACCAACACCAAAGATATTACAAGAAAACAATAGACCAATATTCCTTATGAATATAGATTAAAAAAAAATCCTCAACAGAATACTAGCAAACTGAAAACAACAACATATAAAAAGAACAATGCATCACAACCAAGTGGGATTTATCTCAGGAATGCAAGGTTGGTTGATATGAAAATCAGTGAATGTAATATACCTTATTAATAGAATAAAGGACAAAAACCACATGATAAGACAAAGAAAAAGCATGTAACAATAGCCAACATTCTTTCATGATAAAAACACTGAACAAATTAGGAGTAGAAGGGAACTTTCTTCACCTATAAAAGGCATCTACAAAAACCCATAACTAACATGATATTTTTTGTTGTAAGTTGACAAATTATAATGATATGTTGTATATATTTATGAGGTACAATGTAATGTTATGAAATACATACACAATGTGGAATGATTATATAAACCTAATTCCTATCCATCACCTCAAATACGTATCATTTTTTTCTAATGAGAACATTTGAAATTTCCTCTCTCAATAATTTTGAAATATATAATACTATGCACTTTTTTTAACTATAGTCACCATGCTGTGCAGATCTCCAAAAACTTATTCCTCATGTCTAACTGAAACTTTATACCCTTTAACCAACATCTCCCCATTCCTACGCCCACCCCCAGCCCAGCCTCTGTAACTACCATTCTACTCTCTGCTTCTATGACTTTTATTGTTTTAGATTCCACATATAAGTGAAAACATATGGTATTTATCTTTCTGTGCTTGATATATTTCACTTAGCACAATGTCGTCCAGGTTCATCCATGTTGTCATAAATGACAAAATTTCCTTCTTTTATAAGGATAAAAAGTATTCCACTGTGTATATAGACCACATTTTCTTTATCTATTCAGCCATTGATGGGTACTTAGGTTGATTGCATAACTTGGCTATTGTCAGCAATGCTGCAATGAGCATGGACGTGAAGACATCTCTTCAACACACTGATTTCAAATCCTTTGGATATATACCCAGAAGTGAGATTTCTTGATCATATGGCAATCCTATTTTTAGTTTTTTGAGGAATCTCCATATAGTTTTTCATAATGACTGTACTAATTTATATTCCCATCAACAGTGTACAAGCATTCCCTTTTCTCTGCAATCTCACCAACCCTTGTTATCTTGCATCTCTTTGATAATAGCCACTCCGACAGGTGCAGTGTAATATTTCATTGTGGCTAGAATTTGTACTCCCCTCATGATTAGTGATGTTGCTCATTTTCTCATAGATCTGTTGGTCATCTGTATGTCTTCTTTTAAGAAATGTTTATTCAGATCCTTTGCCCACTTTTTAACTGGGGTATTTGTTTTCTTGCTGTTAAGTTGTTTGAGTTCCTTATATATTTTGGATATTAAGCCCTTATCAGATGTATGGCTTGAAAATATTTTCTCTCAATCCATAGATTGTTTCTTCATTCTGTTAATGGTTTCCTTTGCTGTGTAGCTTTTTAGTTTGATGTAATCCCATTTGTTTATTTTTGCGGTTATTACCTGTACTTTTGGGGCCAAATCCAAAAAAGTCATTGCCCAGACCAGTGTCATGTAATTAGAACCTTACTTGACACCATATATAAAAATTAACTTAAATGTATCAAAGTTCAAAATGTAAGAGCTGAAACATAAAGCTCTTAGAAGAAAACATAGGTGTAAAACCTTTGTGACCATCAATTAGACAATGTTTTTTCAATAGGATACCAAAAGCACAAGCAACCAAAGAAAAAAATAGATAAGTTAGACTTCATTAAAATCAAAAACTAGTGTCTGTCTAACATCCTATTTAATGATGAAAGACTGAAAGCTTTCCCTCTAATAATCAGGAAAAATATAAGGATGTCCCCCTTCACCACTTCTACTCAACAATGTACTGGAGGATCTAGCAAGGGCAATTAGGCAAGAAAAAGAAATAAAGGGTATCCAGACTAGAAAGAAGAAATAAAACTGGCTCTATTTACAGATGACATGATCTTATATAGAGAAAATCTTAAGAAATCCACAAAATAAGCAATTCAAGTTAATAAATAAGTTAAACAAAATTGCAGGAAACAAGATCAATATATGAAAGTCAATGCATTGACAATAAACAGTTCAAAAATGAAATTAAGAAAACAATTTTATTTACAATAGCATAAAAAGAATGAAATATGTAAGACTAAATTTAACAAAAGTGTTAGACTTATTTATATACTGGAAACTATAAAACATCATTGAAAGAAAGTACAGAAGATGTACACAAATGGCAAGACATCTCACATTCATGGATTGGAAGACATAATATGGTTAAGATAGCTGGGATGATCAGTTTGATGTGTCCACTTGGCTAAGCTTAGTCTTCAGTTATTCAATCAAACACTAGTCTAGATGTTGCTGTGAAGGTCTTTTGCAGATGGGATTAATGTCTATAAATAGTTGACTTTAAGTAAAGGAAATTATCCTAAATCAATTGGGTGGGCCTGATTCAATCAGTTTAAAGGCCTTAAAAGCAGCACTGAGGTTTCCAAGAAGAAATTCCACCTATAGACTGTAATTTCTGCTCATGCCCAAGAGCTCCAGCCTGCCCTTTCAGACACCCTGCCCTACAGATTTCAGACTTGCCTAGCCAGCCCCCAGAATCACATCAGCAAATTTGGTGCAATAATCCTCTTAATATATATATATCCTGCTGGTTCTGTTCCTCTGGTGGAACCCTAACTAATACAATGGCTATATTCCCCAAGTTGATCTACAGATTCAACACAATCTCTTTCAAAATCAAAGCTGGCTTTTTTGCAGGAATTGACAGACTGATCTTAAAATTCATATGGAAATTCAAGGGACCCAGAATAACCAAAATAATCTTGAAAACGAACAAACCTGGGCCGGGTGCGGTGGCTCACGCCTGTAGTCCTAGCACTCTGGGAGGCCAAGGCGGGCGGATTGTTTGAGCTCCGGAGTTCGAGACCAGCCTGAGCAAGAGTGAGACCCCGTCTCTACTAAAAATAGAAAGAAATTATACGGACAGCTAAAAACATATACATATATATATAGAAAAAATATTAGCCGGGCATGGTGGCACATGCCTGTAGTCCCAGCTACTCAGGAGGCTGAGGCAGGAGGATTGCTCGAGCCCAGGAGTGTGAGGTTGCTGTGAGCCAGGCTGATGCCATGGCACTCTAGCCCGGGCAACAGAGTGAGACTCTGTCTCAAAAAAAAAAAAAACACAAGCCTGAAGGACTCACACTTCTCAATTTCAAAATGTACTACAAAGCAACAGTAATCAAGGTGGTGTGTATTGGCATAAGAACAGATATACAGATCACTGGAAAAGAATTGAGAGTCCAGAAGTAAGTCCATACACTTATGGGCAACTGATTGTCAATGAGAGTGCCAAGACAGTTCAATGGGAAAAGAATAGTCTTTTCAGCAAGTGGTGCTGGGACAAGTGGATATATACATGTGAAAGAATGAAGTTGGACCCTTACCTCATGTCATACACAAAAATTATTTTGAATGGGTCAAGTCCTAAAATATAAGAGCTAAAACTATAAAACTCTTAAAAGAAAACATAGGTGTGTCTTCATGCCCTTCAATTAGGCAATAGTTTCTTTGAAATGACACCAAAAGCACAAGCAACCAGAGGGGAAAAATAAATAAATTGGACTTCATCAAAATCAAAAACTTTTGTGCTTCAAAGAACACTATTGGGAAAGCGCAAAGACAACCCACAGAATGGGAGAAGATATTTGCAAATCATCTATCTCTTAAGGGTCTAGCATTCAGAATGTATAAAGAAGTCTTGCAACTCAACAATACAAGTATAAATAATCCATTTTAAAATGGGCAATGATTTGAAAAGACATTTCTCTGAAGAACATACACAAATCGCTAATAAACCCATGAAAAAATGCTCAATATCATTAATTAGCAAAGAAATGCAAATCAAAACCACAATGAGATACTACCTCACACCCACTAGGATGGCTACAATCAAAAAGACAGACAAAAAACAAGTGTTGGTGAGGACGTGGAGAAATTGAAATGTTCATACATTGCTGGTGGGAATATAAGATGATGCAGCCACTTTTAAAAACAGTTTGGCAGCTCCTCAAAAATTCCACTCCTAGTTATACACCCAAGAGAATTGAAAACATATGTTCACACTAGAACTTGTATAGAAATGTTCATAGCCGCATTATTCATAGTAGCCAAAAAAATGAAAACAACCTAAATGTTCATCAACTGATGAATAAACAAATAAAAGATGGTATATCCATATACGGAATATTATTCCATATCAAAATTAATGAAGTATGATATTTGCTGCGACATGGATGAACTTTGAAAACATGCTAAGTGAAAGAATCTGTCACAAAAGGCCCCATGTTGCATGATTCCATTCATATGAAATGTCCAGAATAGGAAAATCAATAGAGACAGAAAGTAGATCCGTGGCTGCCAGGGGCTGAAGGCAGGGTGTGGTTGGCAGTGCCTGGTAATGGGTAAGGTATTTCTCTTGGGGGTGATGAGACTGTTCTGGGATTAGATCGTAGTCATAGTTGTACAACTTTGTAAATATACAAAAAAACTGGTGAATTTTATAGTTTTAAAGGGTGAATTTTATGATCTGTGGATTATATCTCCATTTTTGAAACTACAGTGAGAATTTGGAGTCTCCAAGAATGTTCTCAAAAGAAGGTGGTGAGGGTGAGTGAGAGAGGAGGAGGAGGGGTGAGAAGGGGTGAGGTTGTGAAGGCCACAGGCTTAGGGGGCTGCAGCTGGTGAGAAAAGCCAATTTCACAAGGACCAGTAAGACTTGAAACGCAGAAGCGTCTAAGGTACGATTTTAGGTTGGTGCTGCTATGTGCGACAGGGCTCCCCCTCCAACCCCTCTTCTGAGGACACAATGAGCTCAGAGAACAGAAAGGAGCCCCTGGTAATCAAACCTAAAGAGAAGAAAGACATCAACTCTTAGTGTAAGGCATGTCAGGAGTGATGCTGTGAAGGTCTTAATACTCTTGGCAGTATAAGAAATCTTAATGACACGGACGTCTTTGACCCTATGAGCAGACCAGGAATGATGGGTCCTGCCTCTGCTTCTCCACCACATGCACGGGAAGTTCTTTCCAACTCTGCAGTCGCAGGTCCGAGGATGGGGAGTGGGGAGGGAGGCAGGCAGGAGAAGTGATGGAAAGGCCCTCTGGTCACAGGCAGAGGCCAAGGAGAACAGGGAAGGGGCTCTCAGGGAACAAGGAAAGAGTGGAGAGGTTTAACAGGAACCAAGAGACCTACAGGACAGGAGCAGGAAGAGAAAGGGACTCCGCAGAGAGAGAAGGACCTTGGGTAGAAAGGTGCGTTTAAGGAAGGCAGTTCTTCTACGGCAAAAGAACCAGAGAAATAGATTTTTGTTAGGTGCCACCATGAAGTATATTCTTGGATCCATTTAATATTCTTCAAATAAACTCTAAGATTGGAATTCCTTGTTGGGACGGTGCTGCCTTAAACAGCACGCTGCTTCAGGATAATCCACATTGCATCAGGGATGTGGAAGCAAAATTCCTCGCACATATGCTATATCTGAACTATAACAGAATCCAAACTGATGAGATTTTACTGTAAAAGTCGTTTAGAAGCAGATTATTTTCTCCTGCTCTTCTGAAGGGGGAGCAAATCAGTCTTGCGTCCTAGATGTGTCAGATGGGCAAAATTACACAGGAAGTGATGCAGGTGGAATGAGTCCCTGATGGGCCTGAACGGAATTTCAGTCCACTGCTTCTCAATCCTAAGTGATTGTTTCAATCCACTATTTCTCTAAATCAACTGAGTAAACTGTTGGGTATGACTCTTAGGCCTCCCAGAAGTCTCAAAGCCCTGCATATTCAACATTAAGTTAAAGAAGATGCAAGTAATATTGGGCTATTTTTCTGTAGTGAAAATATAGGATTTATGCTATTGCAATTGAAGTACGTAAGAACCCGTGATGCTATTTTACAGCCATAAAATCAATCACAAGACTTCACAATCTTATGTACAGGGACTTCTCATATTTGACAAATGACTTCATTACTGTGTGTTACTGATTAATTGCTTTTCAAATATATTACAAATGTGGGAAACATCCATTAGTCAGTATTTATCAACATTTTAGGGATTGATTAGAGTGAATCAGTGTTTCAGGAACATAGAGGAACTACTTGTGCGATGAACTCAACAGTGAAAACATCCAGTAGATCCTTTGGGAAGACAGCAATAAACAAGAATCTTGGGCCACCTTGTTAACGTAATTTATTTTACACAGGTTTGCCAGTTAGCTTGTGGCTTTACCTAGAAGGATCTCAGAAAAAAGAAAAGAAGTTGGAATCATGGGGCAGACACAAATGCAATCTCATGTTCTAACAGATGATCACTGCTCAGATTGTGCCCACAGTTCATCTTTGCTTCTAGTTTCCCTCTTAATTTTTTAATTGGGGTTGGCAAACTTTTTCTATTTACTCATAGTAAATATTTTCGGCTCTATAGGACATACAGTCTCTGTTGCAACTACTCAACTCTGCCTTCAGGAGAACAAAGCAGCCGTAGACAGCACGTAAGTGAATGTGTGTGGCCGTGTTTCCATAAAACTTTATTTCTAAAAACAGGCACCAGCCCCTGCCCTTCACTGCACTAAAATCAAGAGCCATGATTTGTGCTTTACACATAGGTAGCTGTGGACATCAATCATTACAGTTCACATTCATCCTACTTCAATCATTTATTTTCTTTTCTCTTTACACATTGCCACATGACATCACTCGACCATGTCACAAAGTTGGAGGTGCCACATTTTAATGGGAAGGGAACCTTGTGGTAGACGTGGAGGCCAACGTCCCCCGACGCCGTATGATGGTCCCCGGGGTTGATCCCCCATGAAAACGACTGGCTGTGAGGGGACACGAGCTTCAGGTGGGAGTAATGAAATGATTATAAAAACCCTCCGCCTCCCTCCCACAGCCCTTCCTTCCTTCCTCCGCTCGTGGAGTGGGATTTTGCATGGTAAGATTTGGAGAAGTGTGTTTTGAAATGGGGAGTGGGGTTGATTAGGAGGCGAAGCGGGGCCCTGGGGAGTGACGTCCAGAGCTGCCCCCCAGCTTAGTAACAGGTCACAGCCCCGCCCTGTCCCAGGCTGTCCCTTGGCGTGTTCCCATCCCGCCTCCCTGTGAGGCTCCATGCTGGAGGGGCTGCTTGTTTCCACGAAGCCTTCATGTTCTAATTCTAGCACATTCTCCATTTCAGACAACTCCCGACATCTCCCCTCAAAGGATCAGTCTGGCCACTAGAACCTGCGTTGTCCCAGGTACCCCATTCCTGCCTGCACAGCTCTAGACGCCCCCAGAGCCCTGAGGCCTGCTCTGTGTGTGACCAGGAAAGGGTCTCTCTGCTGTGTCCTGCTCTGGGATCTCTCTTTGCAGAAAATGCGCGTCCCCTCCGCAGTGCCGCGGGTCGCTGCTGCGCCAAAGCCCGGAAAGCCCCTAATTCGCCAACAGGGCAATGATCTTGCCCTGAGACCACCCGTAACACGATCCCAGGCAGCCGCCAGGTGTGCACAGATAACTTGGTACTAATAAAAACTTAACAGCCCTGATATAAAATAATTAAATTATTCTGTCAATAACTTAGAATGGATTAAATGTTATCCCTACAATAACGTCACTTCTCGTGTGCTTTCTTGAGTGGAAAAAAAGCAGCAGCTGGGTTAGGATGAAGGAGAGAGAATTAACATGATTCCTTCCCCTCTAACAGGCAAGCCCTCGACACACCGGTAACAACGATACACATTGTTACGGTGCTTGTGAGGCGTGACTTTGTAGTTTGTGGTTTTCTTTTTCATTTTACTCTGGGATACATTTTTAAAAGGAAAGACAGCAAGGGTGGGCCAAGAACGTGTGAGCACCCCTCACACTGCTGGTGGGCAAGGACGCTGCCGCACCACTCCTGTGGGCAGTTAGGCCAGAGGAACTCGCCACCGGGAAGTAGGAATTCTTCTTTATGTTTTTTCCAATATTGCCATTTCAGATTGACTTTCACATATGCATCAGAAGAAAAATCGGACAGCTTGGATTCGCCTGGTTCCTCATTAGCGGAGGAAGCCACTTGCAGGACTTGGGGGAATCAAGGCTGCACGACTAGATCCCTTCTACACTCGCAATAGTCAAAGATCTGTGAATTCCCTTTATTGTGATTTTTAATAAAAACATGTTTATTTAAATGTATTAATCATGGTACTTGCTTGCTTCATTATCTGTGGAATAGAGAAGAACAAAATCAATTCTCTTTTTAAAAAATCTATTCCTTAATATCCATTGTTAAAATGATTTTCGGTGACTACATGGGCAATATTAGCTTTTTGCCTATAAGATGACTAGTTTTGTAGATCGTTACATGACTACTTCACTCAACATATGGATAAATGTTTTGTGAATGCCTTACTTCCCTACCAAATGTTTTATAATTTCTCAAACATAAAAATCTGAGTGCCCTCATAGGGCGTGTCATTTTATTACATTTATATATTAATATATCTATACAGTTTGGATTTGGACATCATCCATTATGGGTGGTAGTGGGTTGCATGGTGTCCCCCACAAAAAAAGACATGCCCAATTCCTAAGCCCCAGTACCTGTGCACGTGGCCTTATTTGGCAATTGGGTCTTTGTTGATGTCATTTAAGTAAAGGATCTCAAGTTGAGCTCATCCTAGATTAACCAGATGAAGCCTAAATCAAAGGGCAAGACCTTCTAAGAGAAACAGATACAGAGAGAGACACCGGGGAAGGTGATCTGACCACAGAGGCAGAGACTGGAGCGACACACCTACAAGCCAAGGAACCCTAAGGATGGCCGGCGACCACCGGCAGCTGGGAGAGAGGCGGGGAAGAGAGGCTCCCGCAGAGCCTGCAGCGGGACTGTGCCCTGCTGCACCTTCATCTCAGCTTCTGCCTCCAGGACTGTGAGAGAACATTTCTGTTGCTTTAAGCCATGAAGGGTGTGGTGATTCGTTCCGGCAGCCCTAGGACACCAATGCCTGTGTACTGGCACAGGGCAAACACGCTGCCTCCACGTAGGTAATATCCGCCGCAGGGTTTAAGACAGCAAAAGCACAGGATCTCGTGATTGCCAGCAAGCCCTGCGAGGACAGCAGGCACGGGTGGGGCGAAAGAGTCTGCCCGGGCCGGAGCACGGCCGGCATGATCACTGTGGACACCAAGCCCCAGGCCAACAGCAAGGCCTGGTTCACGGCCGGTGCCGAGACAGGGAATGCCTGACAGAGAGCACACGCTGCAGCAGCTCTGGCAGAGGCAGCGCACTGTGCCCGTAAGGGTCCACATGGTAAATAGTTTCAGCTCTGTGAGCCGTACGGTGTCTGCTGCAATCACTCGACTCTGCTGTGGGAAGGTGGACGCAGCCGTATGGTAACGGGCAAACCGATAGACATGGAAAACCGTATTTACACACTCCTGGGTATGTACACACAAAAATTTCAAACAGGGACTCAAGCAGATACTTACATATGAATGTTCATAGCAGTATTAGCACAATAGCTAAGAGGTGGAAACAACCCAAATATCCATCAACAGATGAGTGGATAAGAAAAATGTGCATATGCACGTACAATGGAATATTCTTCAACCTTAAAGAGAAACTAAATTCTGACACATGCTACTACATGGGTGAACCTTGAAAACATTCTCAGTGAAATAAGCCAAATACAGAGCAAGAAAGATTGTATGATTACACTTCTATGAAGTACCTAGAATGGTCAAATTCATAGAGATAGAAAGTAGAACAGAGGTTAGCAGAGGCTGGGGGAGGGGGAGATGGGGAGTTATTGGTTAGTGGTACAGAGTTCTGTGTGGGGTGATGGAACAATTCTGGAAGTGGGTAGAGGGGACGATTACACAACCGTGAATGTACTCAATGCCACTGATTTTAGACATATTTTGCCACAATAAAAAAAGTTTGTATTAAGAAAACAAACTTTGTTTATACAAATAGGGACTGGCCATAGTTTGCCATCCCCTGGTCTAGAGTTCTATGACATCAAAGTGGCTCTTGGTGTGTTATTGCTCCACAGTGACCCCAGCATCGTAGACACGAGGCTGTGTGCATTTCCCGTGAGCTCCTCATCCTCAGTCATCGGAGTGGGTCATTTCCTGACGGGTACATACACATACACGTCTGGAATGTGGAGGAAAGCACATTTATATGGCGTTGTTGTGTGAATTAAAAAGCCTCCAATCACACCTGTAATCCTAGCAGTCGGGGAGGCCGAGGCAGGTGGATGGTTTGAGCTCAAGAGTTTGAGACCAGCCTGAGCAAGAGCGAGACCCCGTCTCTACTAAAAATAGAAAGAAATTATATGGACAACTAAAAATATATATATAGAAAAAATTAGCTGGGCATGGTGGCGCATGTCTGTAGTCCCAGCTACTCGGGAGGCTGAGGCAAAAGGATTGCTTGAGTCCAGGAGTTTGAGGCTGCTGTGAGCTAGGCTGACACCATGGCACTCTAGCCTGGGCAACAAAGTGAGACTTCGTCTCAAAAAAAAAAAAAGCTTCCAAATCTGTCGTTTATGCTATGCTGTGTACCTGAGGAGAGAAAATCACAAAAGGACCATCTGGCAGAGTGTGAAGACAACTGTTTTAGGAGACCCAGTCGCCAGTCACCATGCACAGCGTGGCCTCAGTCACGTTATTTCTGCTCTCCGGTCTCCAGTGGAGTCAGATGATTCTAATTTGCTGGCTCTATGATGTCCTGCTCCAGAGAAGCGTGCAGCTTCCAGGCGAGACCACATGAGAGGGCATTACGGCATCTCATGGATGGATGCCACCATCCTCAGGCATATTTTCATCCAGAAGAATAAACATCCTTGTAGCAATGCACATGAAATGCAAAGCTTGGAGTCATAATTCAATATATAACAACCTGCAAACCAGTGCAGGTTTATTAGCTAGCTAATAAAAATAAATCATACTCATGTTTTTAAAATGACTTTTCATGTGTTGTGGCTATTTCTCAGGCGTACTGTAAATTAACTGTGAAGTGCTACTTCCTGCAAGGATTTTTTTTTTCCCCCAAATATAAAGGGGTTATAAGGCTAAAGAATGCAGACATGCATCATGTCTGCAGAAATCATAAAAAAAAGATCAAATGTAATATTTTCTTTCAACATGGACAACTGCTTTGAGATTTTCCATTCAAGCAGCCTTGAACACAGCCTCGAGCGTTTGCCAATTACTCCTGACAAATACCATTTGGGCCTGAGTGATGTTGTAAGTGAAATAAAACAGTGGGAGGAAAAAAACCAGAACATGATAAAAGGAATTTTTTTTGGTCTGCTGAGAACTTACTGTAAGTTATCCATTCACGAGGGAAGGCCCTGCTTCCTGCCAGCGAGGGACCCCATGCGCGCTGCAGTCTGAAGGTGACTTTTGTTTGACAGTAATAGGAAGGGAAGACAAAACTTGATTTTCTCGTCTCTTGAAAGGGAGTCAGCTCTTTTTTCTCCTTCACAAAGAAAAAAAAATGTATATAAACAAAGGAAGGGACATCGGGCCCTGTTCCCTGTCATTCTGCACAGTGTGAGCTAATGGAGGAAAACAATGCTGTGGAATCAGCCTGGCCAGAGTGCCCGGGCCGCCAGCCGCCCTGCCCGCCTCCTGTGAGCTCCGGGCCTGTTAGGACCAGCTGCGGTAACCAAAGCCACAAGAAAGAGAAGGCCCTGTCAGCACACAAAGTGCAGTTGTCTGGTCCTTCCCACCTGCCCCACCCCCTCCACACCCCCTCCCCACCATCTTTCCTGACTGTTTCCCCCTGTTCCAAGGTCTTCCTGTCCCAGCACCCACAGTGGCCTAAGACAAAGCAAAAGCGAAGTTGGCTCTCCCACCCACCCCCCAGCCTTTCCCAACATCCTTCTCTGCTCCTGGCTCTTTGAGGGAAACACATCCCTAACCTTGACCTCAGTGCTGTGGGGAATGAGAGGGCAGCCCACGGAAATAACGGGGAACAGCGTGGGTAAAAGCACTGGAGTGGTATCCAGCCAACCAGGACCCAGAGCTGGTCTGTCGTCTTCCAGCCGTGGCCCTGGGCAAGGAAGGGACTTGTGTCATCTGGGAGGAGAACAGCATGGCCATGGGAATGAACTTGGTTCACGGCTACAGCCGTCTGGTATTGCGCTCATGCTCCATAGCTAGGCAAGTCCCTGGAAATGCTAAGTCAAAGCCACAGCCCAGCCTGAGAGTCCCTGGACCCTTCCAATCAGGGTGCACCAGTCCTGACGCACCTGCAGTGGCTCAGCCATTGCACGGCCACACTGCTGCACTGGGGTCTGTTTTTTCCTGGTGAATGTGAAACTGGTAAGTGCATGCTGGCGAGGCTGGGAGTCCACAGCCCAACTGCCCAGAGGTTCCCCGGCATGTGGTGTGAGTGAGGCGCTGGACGGCTTTCTGTCCATCTGCCTCCCCTGGCACTTCAAGAGGTTTGGGGGAACAGCCACGCCCCGAAGTAAAAGAGGCAAAACCACCATCATCACTGTGATAATCAGGCCTCGTGTGTCCTCTGGGCAGAGCCCCAGTCCCGCCTCACTCCCTGCAGACGAGCATCTCCAGTGGCACCTCGTGTCAAGGATGGGTGTCCCCCAGCAGGGTGAAGGGGATCGCTGATGGGCAGACCGCTGGCTCCGGAGACTGGTACTATGCTGCCCAAGTGGCTCGATCCCTGGAGCCAGCTGCACCTCTGAAACTCTTGTGTGCACAGGACTCTGGTTCCAAAGCAGATCCTGATTCAGTCAGTCTGGGACAAGGCCTGAGAGCCTAAATCTACCAAGCCCCCAGCTGATGCTGCGGTTGCAGACCATGAGGGCAGGGCTCTGAGGGAAGCAAGCCCAGTAGTGGAAGCTGAAAGCACCTAATTAGCTTCCTGGGGAACATTTTTTGACGGCAGTGGCCCCCTCTATACATGTCTATAAAAGAAAGGAAATAGAATCTAGCAGCTGCCCACTGCCAGTATTTTGCTCCTACTGGTATCAGATACCCTTGCCTACTGAATACAGAGACAGAATATTTCCTCTCTTGAGCAATTTCTGCTGATGACTATATCCAGCTAAGCTAAGGCTCCCAGCCTGGCCTGCACAGTGTCTACTGCTCTGAACATTGAACCACAACAATCAAAAATCACCTGTTATATTCCAACCCGAATACTCTTAAGCAACATCTGAATTCCAAACACACAACCACCACCACCAGTAAGGTAACTCCAATCAGATAAACAGTAATTTATAGTTTTCTCTACTCTTCCAATTAAAAACTAATACCTCAGTATTGTGATGGTGAATATTGGCTTCACCCAGGTCTTGCACCCTCCAGACCAACATGCCGAAGAGAAGACAAACTTCCACTCAAGACAAAGCCAGAATGTGTACAAATAACAGGTCAGGGAGGAGAAGGGCGTCAGGAGAGAAAACGTGATAAGAGCTTCCCCATTCTGCAAGTGAAACTTCTCTAGACATAACAGCATAGGATAGAGCCACTGAGAAAGTCCAGCAGACCAAAGAAATCATGTCGAGTGAGGCCACCAGCGTACAGTCACAGTGTGGTGTTGCTCTGAGTCTGTCCACATCAGCAGCCGTTTCAGGATCTGGAGTCTGTCCGTCACTGGTGGGCTGAGAAGTCCAAGGGCACCCTGGGGCTTTTTCACTCTACCTCGAAGCTCTATCCTCAGATCAAACATGCACTTCTACCAATAGATGGGCCAGCCCTCCCCGCGGTCAGCAGAAAGGCTTCACTTTCTCATTCTAGAAACATCTGGCAGACGAGAAGCTATCAGCCACAGGAGTGGTGCCGCTTTCTTCGTGTGGGTGGTCAATTTAAACTCCTTAAAAGCGATCCTTCCTCCCTTTGCCTGTCGGGACCTGAGTCTATTTGCTATCAACTATGATAGAAGTTAAAATCTGCTACCTGATGTGAAAAACTTTTTCCTTCTCTAAAAAAAGTGCTAAATATAATATATGTTTACTTGTGGCTCCTCTGCAGGCAGAGCTAGCGTTGTTCCTGCATCTTCTCGCCGGCCTCCTCCGCTGCCTGACCTCTGAGCCGCCGCCCCCTCCCGCCCCTGCCCCACCTGGCCAGGTCTCTTCCCGCGCAGCTGTCACCTTGAACTAGTGTTTAGCTGCCCCAGAGAGAACGTGAACGTCTGCATTTTCTCCCAGTAGAAACATAGAGTTGCTTTTGCCTTGTTTAGATCCCACCAATATTTGGAAAAACCGCCTTTTGTTGCCTGATTTGACAACCACCCCCCTCCCTCCTCCTCCCTCCCCGCCAGCATCCTCGGCTCGGCGGTCCTCTCGCGCCATCTAGTGTACGAAGGTGGAAGTGGCTGCAGCACACGGCCGAGTCCCACAAGGATTCCAAGATCCACCTGTATCAACCCAAACACTCCTGTGGCTCATTTTAAAGGAGATGCATGGAAAGAGCTAAAATTTGCCGATCGCCTTTTGTGGGCTGAGCACTCATATTTAACTGTATCTGCCGAACAAATGATAAAACACTGGCTGTCTGGATTCATGGGTACTCAACATGGATTGATGCTACTAAACGATCATTTATGCAGCATAAACTTGTGTAGGAGGTGACACTCTCTAGCCTGCCTCCCAAACCTACCGTGATTGATGGCCTTTGAAAACCAGAATCATCTGGCTGGGAAGAGTTAAAGCAGATTGTTCCTATATCCCATTGGCTCAGAAATGGAACTTGGGCGAACATCGGAGTCACCTGGGAGTTGCACATGCCCGGATGCCCTGGCGCACCCCAGACCAATTAAATCAGACCCTCTGCAGTGGGACCGCGGTCTCAGAACTCTCTAAAGCTCTGCATGTGATTCCAATGAACAGCTAAGCTGCGAACCTCTGGGGCCACGAAAAGGTCTCGGAGACTGCGAAGCAAAGGTCTACACCACCTGCCTCCGACACTCCCCTCAGCCGTGACCTGCTGCCTCAGTGCCACCCGGAATGCCCTTCTATCTTGAAACAGTTTAGAGTCTCCCTCCGCGACAAGAGCAAAGTAAAAACTGGAATTATTGACTGTCCCAGTAATTGCTGAGTGGGCTCTTTGCCTTATCTCCTGATGCTAGGCATCGGGAAGAATACTCAGGTTCTGAGCAGTTTCTCTGACACCAGGAGAAAGCTTTCAAATGCTAACTGCCAGAGCCCTGTAAGTGGACAGGGACCCCCCCCCCCCAGGGTCAACAGGACAACCCGGGCCCCCAGGACAAATTCCTCAGAAATGAGGAAGACCTGCCTTTCAGATCACTCAGCCCTACTGGCCCTCTAGTAACACCTCCAGCCCTTCGTGAGATATGGGTTGTCTCGGTGACAAGGAGGGGGCTGTAAAACGGAAATGGGACCATCCAAGCTAGGCTGCAGGAGCAGGCGGAGGGACTGGCCCACACATGCTTCCGAGCAGGCAGCCTCCCGCCCCATGCTCTGCTCTGCCTGGTCCCTGCACCCCGTCTGCACTGCAAGGCCAGTACAGTGGCCCTCACAGCACAAAAACAGACACACGGAACAAGCTGCCTTAAGGAGGTGGGTCCCATCCTGTACCCTAGACTGCCCAACTGTGGGGCAGAAACAGGTATCACTGACAAATCAGAGACTGCACTCAGACGCCAGGCACTGCTGGGTTCTAAGCCCAGTTTACCATGCGAGATAAGTCATTCGACCCCTCCCTGCCTCAGTGCCTTCATCTCCAACAAAAGATGTGATGCCCACCCGGTAGAGCCCCTGGGAATTAAACGAGGAAGATGCACAGAAATGCTTGGTCCAGGAGAGGGCGCAGTGGCTGCTAGGCCCTCCTCCACCTTTTCTTGTGTTGAGGCTACCACTTCTTTCCCTCCCATACTCCTGCTCGGTCTTTCTGGTTCTTCAACAGGGGACTATTGTGTGGGAGTTCCTTTGGGAGGGGTCTGGATCTTACAGTCTGGGAGGAGACAGGGAGAGGAGAAAGTCCACTAGAATGGGCAAGAAAATGTGGGTTCTGATCCTAAATCTATGGCTCACACCCATAATCCCAGCACTCTGGGATGCCAAGGCAGGAAGATCCCTTGAGGCCAGGAGTTCAAGAGCAGCCTGGGCAGCATAGCCAGACCCCATCTCTACAAAAAATAGAATATTTAGCTGAGTGTGGTGGTGGATGCTGGTAGTCCCAGCTACTGGGAAGGCTGAGGCAGGAGGATTGCTTGAGCCCAGGAGTCTGAGGTTGCAGAGAGCTATGATGACACCACTGCACTCTAGCCAGGGTGACAGAGCAAGACTAAAAATAATAATAATAAAGTGTATGATTGGAATATATTCACAGAGGTATGCAAACCATCACCACAGTCAATTTTAGAACATTCTGATCATTTTCACCAATGCAAAATGTAACCCTGCACTCTTTAGATATCACCCTCCAATTGGTACAGCATCCCCTTCCCCAGCTGCAAGCAACCACTAATAAACTTTCTATCTCTATAGATGTGCTTATTCTGGACATTTCATATAAATGACATTTTATGTGGTCCTTTGTGATGGATTCCTTCACTTAGCAGAATGTTTTTAAGTCCACCCACGTTGCGGCATGTCTCAATACTTCACTCCTATGCCTGAATATTCCATTTTATGGAGAAACCCCATTTTCTTTACCCGTCAACCACGGATGGACATTTAGGCTGTGATGACCATGCACAGTACTGCGATGAACATTCACGCACAAGTTTTTATGTAGACATATGTTTTCAGTCTCTTGGGTACATACCTAGGAGTGGAATTGCTGGATCACGAGGAAACCAACCATATACTAAACGTGAGAAGCTGCCAGACTGGTTTCCAAAGCAGCTCCACCATTTTACTCTCCCTCCCTGGGGGTGTGAGGTTTCCAATTTCTCCACATCCTGAACAGCACTTACATTATCTATTATGTTGATTATAGTCATGCTGTGGGTGTGAAGTGGCAAACTTACCTTTTTATTAAATAAATTCTAATTTTTGTTAGTTTTTTTTTAATTCACTTACAGCCTCATGTTAAAAAACTACATAGAATAGAAGGAAATTAAACAAGAGAATAACCAACCCCTCCAGGAGTGGTTATAACAGAACAAGGAAGAGGGAGCACCACCCTCTGGAGGTGATGGGGACAGCACTGGACAGAGCAGAGGGCTGTCGTGTGGGGGACACTGGCATGTTGTATGGAATGGTGACGCCGCTGTGGTGTTGTGGGGGACACTGGCGTGTTGTGTGGGGGCACTGGCATGTGTGGGGCACTGGCATTGTCAGGGACACTGGCATGTTGGGGGCACTGGCATTGTGGGGGACATTTGTGCTGTGGGGGGGACACTGGCATTGTGGGGGACACTGGTGTTGTAGGAGACACTGGCGTGTTGTGTGGAGAACACTGGCATTCTCAGGGACACTGGCGTGTTGTGTGTGGGGGCACTGGCATGTTGTGTGGAGAACACTGGCATTCTCAGGGTCACTGGCGTGTTGTGTGCGGGACACTGGCATTCTCAGGGACACTGGCATTCTCAGGGACACTGGCGTGTTGTGTGGGGGACACTGGCATTCTCAGGGACACTGGCGTGTTGTTTGTGGGGACACTGGCGTGTTGTGTGGGGGACACTGGCATGTTGTGTGGAGAACACTGGCATTCTCAGGGACACTGGCGTGTTGTGTGTGGGGACACTGGCGTGTTATGTGGGGGACACTAGCGTGTTGTGTGGGGGACACTGGCATGTTGTGTGGGGGACACTGGCATTCTCAGGGACACTGGCGTGTTGTGTGGAGAACACTGGTGTGTTGTGTGGGGGACCCGGGCAGGGTTGTGGAAAAGCACACGGAGCCCACGTCTTCCCTCTTACTGTTCTTGTTCCCTTTAGTTCACATGTGACTTTCTGGACCATAAAAGCAAGTTCTTTTCCAAGTGACCCCACGTGGCATTCCTGACAAGCTGCATATTCTAATATGAATACCAGCCACCGAAGCCATATGGGTTTGTTATCCTTTCCCCCGGGACAAAACCCACTGCCCAGCACCAATCCTCACACAGGAAGCAGCTGCTGTTTACCAACCGAGGAGACAAAATAAACCCCCGATTTCCCTACCCAGGGGCCCCTCTAAAGGTGGTGCCCAGGTACCTCGGTGACAAAGCCATTTTCACAGAATTGCAGCTCAGACTTCCTAAGAGGTCACTGCCAGTCTCCACCTTCAGGCAGAAGCACTTAAAGCCCTCAGACTGAGGCCTGCTCTTCTATTTTCAGCTTGAAAGATTACAGAGGAATGCCTCAAATCACCCTTAACTTGTGGTGTCTGTCCCCTCGGGCCGAGTCAGCAGTTGGAGGTTTACCACCCACAAACTCCACGACCAGATGCCAACGGGGTGGGAGTCCTTAGGAACCTCAGGCACGCCCAAGGCACCGGCAAAGAGAAAACCAAGAAAGAAGAAAAATCGGGGAGGGGGTGGTAATTAAAGAACACCACAAGCTGCCTGTCCTCTGGGGGGAGAGGTGGGTTTGCCGCCTCAGACTGATTTTACTAGAACGGTCAAGGAGGCAGCGTGTGGCCTGTAAATAGCGTTTTTACCCTGTGGGCTACACACTGCCCCACAAGGGGCCACAGGTTTCTTGCAAGGGGTCTGTGGTTCCATATACATACCAAGCATTGCCTATAAACTGACAGTCTCATACTACTGTTCTTCAAATAAATGCAGATCTGCTGGGGCCAATGAAATATTACTCACTTGTCAATGTTTCTGAGCAGTTGCTTTTTGTCACTGTGTATTTTCTCTGATCACCAGACGATCAAAGCACAACAAATATCACAGCAGGTATGCAAAGACTTTAAGGTTCATGGAGGTTTCCGTTTTGAAAGGTGTAAAGGAATTAATATATTTAGATCCCAAAGGTCCACTAACAGCGGACGAGAAAAAGAAATTCTGGTATAGCACAGAGGTCAGTAAACTATGACCCACCGATTGTCTTTATAAATAAAGTTTTATTAGAACTCAGCTGTGCAATTTGTTTACATGTAGTCTCTGGCCGCTTTGCAGGATAGTTGGAACAAATACACCATGGTCCATCAAGCTTAAAATATTTACTATTTGGCCCTCCACAGAAAAAGTCTGTCCAAGCCCCCATGGCATATTATAAAATACACCACAGCTACTAAAAAATGAAATCAACACAAACTATATCCACGAACAGGGAAAGACGCTCCAGATAGAATGACAATGTTTCATTTACACTCAGACTGCCTTCGGAGGCGAGGGGGCCCCATCCGCTTGGCCTCGATGAGCTCCGCCATGAGAAAGGAATCTGAGCTCTGGGGAGCATGCACCCCCAGGAGGGGAAGCAGGGCTCTGCGCAGCCGCGATGGCACAGACCGGAGCAGGACAAGCTCTGCCAGCCCTGGCTGTCCCTCTAGGGCTCCCCTCCTCCGTTACTTATCCAGGGGGTCCCCTGCGGCCACAGACTGCTGAGAGTTGTGGAAAGTGGCTCCTTTTCCCCACCCTGGGTCTGAGAAGAACAAAAAATAAAACAAAGAGTAAGGACAGAAACCAAAATATCACCGTGGCTTGAGGTCAGCTGATCCACACTGAACCCCTGAGTTGAACAGATATGCCCACCGAGGCACAGCTGAGCAGGACAGGGCCTGGCTCCTCCAGTGGAAAGGCCTGCCCAGGAAAGGCCGGAACAAAGCTGAAAGAGCTTGTGGCTCACCCTCTCCTTCTTCCCGAATGAATACTTAGACAAGCCCTGACCTGGGCGTGCGCAAGGCCAGGAGCATGTCCAGGGGAAAATCCCTCCTCCTGGGAACCCCAAGTGTCCCCGGAAGGCTCCTCAACACCCACACCAGTGTGTCCGCACAGGGATGGCCGAGGGCTACCCCGGCTGGGACCCAGGACTGCCAGGCACTCGCCCACACCCTCCGCCCGAAGCCACCCACCACCAACACGCCCCTGGACCCGATGGTATCAGAGCATCTTAAAAGCACAACTGCTTGACTTTGACAGCTGCTGAGCCAGACAAGAAGCAGGCCCTGCGGTGACAGGCCACACACAGAGGCCGGCTGGCTCCTGGTCCCCTTGAAGTCTGCCTTTCTCCTTGCAGCTCAGTACTTTCCTCGTGCTGTTTGTTCCGCAGAGTATTATTAAAGTGCCATTTGCGGACAGCACATCCATCTTCACTCACAGCCCCACGGTCCCGGAACCTGCGGGGCCCCTGCACATCCTTCGCTGGCCTGGGGCGGCCACCAATGCAGCCTGTGAAGACACTCCTGAAAGTTCAGTATCTGTAGGAAAAGCAAAAGGAAAGGATTAAGTACCTAACTGTCCAATAGAAACCATTCCTTGACTATAGATGATTCCATATAAGCTTAATCCATCAAAACTTAGTTTAAAAATGTGTAAGTCACACTCACCATAGGAGGTGATCAAATGCACTTAGGTGAAGTCAGGGAAACGCTGTTTGCAAACTGTGCAGGACCTCAGCAGACGCCTTGAGAATCTTTAGCTCTTCCAGCCACAATGTTTCCACCAAAGTTAGTTGGTTTATCAAAGCTACTTTTTCATCCTTCATATGAGAAACCTGGAAGTTTTTAATTATTTTTTATTGCGGTAAAATACATATATATATATAATAAAATTTCCCATTTTAACCATTTTAAATGTACAGCTCAGCGGCATTAAGTACATTCACACTGTTGTGCAACCGTCACCATTCTCCAGCTCCAGAAGTTTTTTATCTCCCCAAACAGAAACTCTATAACCATTAATCAATAACCCTAATCCCCTCTCCCTCCAGCCCCTGGTAACCTCTATTCTATTCTCTGTCTCTATAAATTTGCCTGTTTTCTTTTGTGCCTGGCTTATTTCATTTAGCATAATGTCTAAAGGTTCATTAAAATTACTTTTTTAATCCCAGTCCTGTTTTCATATGAATGAACTGATTACTCATTTAACTAAAACATTTACTGAATAAAAACTTCAATGAGAAAAAAAAAATGTTTGGAAATCTATTACCAAGAAGTCATGCAGTAATTTTTACTTACTAAAAGGTGTATGCAAAGACATGGAATCAACTGAAGTATCCATCAACAGATGAATGAATAAGGAAAATGTGGGATACATATACAGTAGAATACCATTTGGCCTTAAAAAAGAAGGAAATCCTGTCATTTGTGACAACACGGATGAACGTGGAGGACATTATGTTAAGTGAAATAAGCCAGGCACAGAAAGACAAATACTGCATGATCTCGCTTATATGCAGAGTGTAAAAAAGTTGATCTCATAGGAACAGAAAGCAAAATGATGGTTACCAGGAAACGGGGAGATGGGAGGGAATGCAGAGATGATCAAAAGATACAAAATTTCAGATAGTCAAATAAGTTCAAGAGATCTGTTAAATATACATCATGGTGACTATAGTTAATAAAAATATATTATATACTTGAAAATTGCTAAGAGTTTTTTTTCTTTCTTTTTGAGATAGGTCTTGCTCTGTCATCTAGGCTGGAGTGCAATGGCACGATCACAGCTCACTGTAGCCTTGAGCGATCCTCCAGCCTCAGCCTCCCAAGTAGCTGGGACTATAGGCATGTGCCACCATGCCCAGCTTATTTTTTTTTAGAGACAGGGTCTTGTCCAGGCTGGTCTCAAACTCCTGGCCTCAAGTGATCCTCCCACCTAAACCTCCCAAAGTGCTGGGATTATAGGTGTGAGCCACTGTACCCAGCCTTTAAAGAGAAATTTTAAGTGATCTCACCATAAAAAAATAAGTATGTGAAGTAATGTATACGTTAGATAGCTTGATTTAGCCATTCCACAATGTATATACATACCAAAACATCATGGGCATACCATAAATATATACTGTTTTTACTGGTCAATTAAAAATAAAGAAAGAAAAAAATTGAAAAAAAAAAGGTATTGCCACAATTTTAACAGTAAAAAATAGAGATTACATCTCTAGTCTAGTGGTGAATAAACAGAAAACAAAGTAGAAACCACTAAGATTTTTTTGAAAAATAATTAAAATTAAAAATTTAAAAAATAGAGATTACATCAACATTTATTTATTAATATTTAAGGCACGAAACAATACTATAAAATGTACTATTCCTAATAACATGTATACAGCAAGTAAATACTTAAGACACTTCTTTAAGTAAAGGATATAATATTCTAGAAACATACCTTTTGAAGCACAGCATTAGTCTCCTCTATGAAATAATAGCATATTTTCTGCGCTATGTCCAAACTTGTCTTCTCATTTGTATCTGAAATTACTTCTCCAAGAAGTATTTTTTTCCAGCATGTACTAGAACCAAAATTAATAAGATAATTTCAGCAGGCTCTCAAAAATTAAAGATGACTTTTACACTTCAACGCATCACACAAACTCTTCTGCTATTTTTCCGAAGCATAATAAACTCATTCCATGAGCAGATTCCCTAAAACCTCCGAGGACTCGCGGTTCCCGTGTGGAGGCAGGTAAGGTATATAGGAAAGAAGGGGTAACCGCAAACAAACAGCAAGGGGTCTGGGTGCTCTTTGCAGGCAGGGACTGAGTTTAATTATCATCGCAACCCTGTGTCTAGTGCAGAAGTAAGTGGAGTCACACCCGCCAGCCATGGGGATACAATAAGAGACAGACGGGAGGACGCGTCCACAGCCGAAAGACCAGGCGACTGAGGAGCAAAGGCAGGACAGTTTTCCTTCTCTTCGAGTGCCAGTCTGTCCTTAAAAAAAGGCAAACTGGAATACATTCCACAAAGTAAAATGCTTTACATACGGAAGTAGAACTCTACAGCCAAGCCTTTCTCTACATGCAGCTCATTCCAATTTTACACTACAAAGGTTCACAGGGAACGAGGCTGTGAGCGGGTGGGAGAGGGTGGCGTGACAGCGCAGGCCCGAGGGAGCCCCCGCACGGTGCTGCGCCGCGGGTGGAGAAGCACTAAGCAGGGACAAAGAGGATGGAGGGACAGACCTGGATGGAGAGAATCTAGAAGGGGAAGGTAAGAGGGCTGCTGTGGACGTTTACAGAAGCCAGTTAGAAATCCAAACAGCTGACAAGACACAACAGGGAACAGTCTCAGAAGTCTGCAAGTTCAGAGATGAGAGCTGAAACCTCGGGAATCATGTTCTCAGGAGAAAAAGAAAGAAATTACCATGTTTCACGCACAGTGTTTCATGTACGACCATTACCTAATTTAATCTTCAGAACTTCCTAGCAAAGAAAGATTATCCCCATGTTGGGCTCAAGGAAATTGAGAACGAGGAAAGCTGAAGAACTCACCCTGAGTGAGGGCAGAAATAGCCTGCAAACACGGAAGGGGCAGAATCCCAGCCACACGCTCTTTCCGCCACACCACTCGGTTAGAAATAACTCAAAGGGAAGAAAAGAGACCTCAGGAAGGCCTCTGGGCAAGATCCAGTCATTTTATTTAATTTAGGCTGAAGTGCCTGAAAACGACTCACACCTCATTCCCAGAAGGATTTAAAGAAGCTTCCACGGTACACAGAAGATAAAATAAAACAAGATGAATGAATGTGGAAAACACGACAAAGGAACAATGACAGGACAGAAGGTCACATACAGCCAGGAATGAGTCGGTGATAAACTGCAAGCCTTCAGATGCTGCACATTTGGATGGACCTCAAATTTGCCTGAGTTTTCTAGTGAGCAATGAGAAGGAAACATATCGGCTACAGAATTCACAGTCTATAAAGTAAACACACACCATTTGCTGAGAATAAAAACAACTTTTTCTGGTGTCGAGAACAGGGAGAAATTTTACTCCCCAAATACCTACGGAAAAAGAAGTAGCATCCTAAACGACAACAGGCACCAGTGAATGAGCACTGACTGCTTCCAGGCGCTGCGCTAAGGGCTATGCGAGGCATCATCTCATTTAATGCTCGACGGGGCTGCACCATTTTCGGGAAGCCCTCCCTGGGCACCCAGCAGCGGCGAGGTGGAGGCTGTTCTCCCAGACAGGGACCCGCTGAAGCAGCTGTATGTGCCGCAGGACTGACAGCCTCACAGGAATGTTAAGGAGCCTGGCCAGGACACAGGCTACACCGGGCTCCTCTACCCCCGTGGAGACACCCAGGCCTCTCCGCCGGCAGGGCTTCGAGATCTGCCCCAGGGCAGGACCAGGTGGAGCCGGGGTCAGGAGCTCTGCTTGCTCCCAGGGAAAACCTACCTACTTGGAGACTTTCCTCTGAACAGTGCCAGTGCTCAATTTTGTAAAGCATTAACCCTGAACAACAAAATGAGGTCAACAGGAGGAAAATATCTGAGCACAGGCTAAAAAACTCTCAAAACCATGTACCCTGATTATGATTCTAAAACCACAATTCCAGAAATGGTTAAAACTTAGAAGTAAAACATTCACTACGTGGGCAAGTCACATAATGAATAAGCAACTCCAATGTACAATGACCTTCCTTTTTCCTCTCAGGTTGGGTGTTTGAATGCAAACCAAAAAAACCAAAAAGAAAACGGTTATATCCAGATTATGGCTGTAGGTTAACACCAGTGCATGTGGAACTTACAACTTTTCGGCTTCCAGACATAACAACTTAAGAGCTGTGAGTAACCTCCAAGATGGTCCATCCCATCCAAATGTCAAATTTCTGAAGTAGAAAAACAACGACAAATCCTGTCACTTCAGTATTTCATGACACCATGGCAAATGGCTGAAGGGCCAAACATACTTTTAAAGGGGCCACTAAATGCTATGTAACCTGCAATCTTGGTCAAAAAGACAAGAGAAAAATAAGTCTGCAAATACTTACGAATAAAGCCTAAGTAACTGAAAATTCTCTCCTTTTTTTGTTGAAAAAGTAAAAAAGCTATTTTCCAATCAGTTTTAGTAAGAAGCTCAACTTGGATGAGGGGGCCCCAGTGAGAGGGTGCACGCCAGAGTTCACAGTGAGATGAATGATGAAGAATTTGGATTATTCTAGGGATTAAACCAATGGCAGCCACCACAGCCAGACTGCGCTCATACAGCTGCTGGATTATTTAAAACTTAATTTTACCCCGAAAAGAAAACTGGAAACGGACAACCTCAAACCCAGTTCATCTCACCTGTCATGGAATCACCCAGCCACCCTACCCAAAGAGCCTGTACCATGCTGCCAGGTGACTCGGATTCTCCGAGGGCCAGCCTGGCCTGCAGTAGCCCTCCCCTTCCCACACGGCCACAAGGTGGGCACAAACTCACCCTGAGCCACCAATTAAAACATACAGGGCTCTCCTTTAGTACAGTAATTTCATATTTCAAGCTTTTATCTCATGTCCCCAAATAATTTTCTTTAAAGTGTCTTATACTCCTTGTGTTCCCCCACAACATCAAGCACAATTTTACTAAGCATAGTAGGTGCTCAATAAATACCTATTTGTCAGCTGATACAGTGTCAGGAGGTGTCTCACCCTGCAGAAACCTCACCCCTCAAGTTTTTCCTGAAAGAATAAGTTCGAGAGGGAAAGAGAAACACTTACTCTATAAAACCATGATCCTTTAAAATGGAAATCTTTTTGTTCATCTGTTTATCTGTTGATGGAAGATATTTAACAAGTATTTCTACATAAAAAAAATTAGATAGATTTAGGGTGTAATTCAGATAAAAGTGTGTCTTCTTTTCCTTTCTCAACTCACTTTCCTTCCCATTAGCAATCAAGACATGTATAAACAGTTTCACCTAACTCAAAGGAAAAGAAGTCTATTCTTCAAGTCCAGTTCAATAAGATCATCATTTAGTCCCTGAAAAGCTGTAAGAATCCCAAGGCCAGTGGACAAAACATCCACAGCCTCAGTTCATGTTCCACTAAGTAAAATCAACCAACAAAATCAGGTAGTTACAATGTTAGCATAACTGTTGGAAAACTACAACCAATGAAAGCATAGGCTCTGTAAAAACATGGGGAAAGATTTGTATTACTGAGTTTCTTAAAAGCCAGAATTCAAAATAGTCTGGACATTAGCAATTGCAACCATAAAAACTTAAAGTGAATATGTAAAAATTCACAAAGCTATTTGGGGGAGTAAGGTAATGAGGGATTTTTCTATTTTATTTTTAACATATAAAAATAACTAAAATATCATTTTTGTTCAAATTAATTTATTCAACAAATTAATATTTCATGGCCATCAATACTAAATTTATTAGGATTTGGAAAATATGAGGCCAATCTCAAAGCTAATTTTCTAGCATCAAGGTCCAGGTTTTATTTTTCTATTTTTATTTCAAGAAATAACATTATTATTCTGCCTGTAAGACGAAGTAGTATCACCTTGACCGAGTTTCTCTTTCCATTCTAACTTAAATTTAAAATACTTCAAATTATATATTTGCAAAATCTCTGGTCATTTTTTCATAGCCTATAAAACTGCTATTCTGCTGCTTCAGAAAGGAAAAAACCAGTCTTCTATATAAGTATTTTTAATACTATATCTGGGATTTTCACAACATACATTTAGTGGCTAAATTATTATTTTAAATTAGTAATACCAGTGATGATAGCTAGTTAGTAGATCACAAAAGAACATAAATGAAATCAAACATTATCATGGCATTAAACTCCAAAAACAAGGACTATGTAATAGATTTATCTGTGTGTGTGATGAGCACAGTATCTTACACACAGTAGGTGCTTAATATTTTTCATTCGTTGCTCTCTTATCTCATTCTATCTTTAGTGACAGTAATGACATATCAGTATAAAAATTTCCATTTCTTTCCATTCTTTAATATTAAACTTATTTTCTTAGCAGTTTTCCCTTTTCTTCTATTTTATCTTCTAACCTAATGCAAGAAAACTTTTCTCAGTTCTTCTAATCCTCAACATCAATCAAAGGTTTGTTGTTTTTACTTCAACATTGAAACTACAGTCAGTAGGAGTAAGGCTAGACCTAGCTAGGAGAAAATTAATGATATGTATGTATGTTTTGAGGTTTTGCTACTTTTATTCAAACTAAAAATAACCACCACTCCAAATGGGAGAAAAATTGTATCTATTAATGATGAAAAATTGATTCCAACCTCTCGACACATAAACACAAGCGTGAGGATTACGGATGGAAACAAATCCGTATTCCAGGAGCAGTCGATGGTTATCGTGGTGGCCGTAGCAGATGAATACCTCTTCGTGTTTTCTCCAACTTGAAGCAGTTCTAAGTTCATAACAGCGAGTTTCCTCATTAAATGCTGCTTTTACCTAGAAAGGAAAATTATTAAAGGTTTTTTTAAAGTAAAGCATAAAACTACAAAGCTGATTATTGTATTAATGTAAGTCAGGTGCAGCTTTCAAACACTCATCAATGAATTTAACTACATGTGGGCGAAATGCCACTTCTATGACTCAGCCCACTTCCTTCACCTCAACTCCACCCACTGGCGAGGGAGGGAGGCCTGCCCTGGGGTTCTGGGGATGGCCACACACACAACCCCAACACTGGACAGGTGACACCCACGGCAGTTTATCAGTCACATACACTCAGTCTGTGGGAGGAGGACACGGCAGTGCCAACCAGCATCGTCTGTAAAGATCTGGATAGTAAA